>NC_133127.1:67333829-67966502 GCF_048418815.1 Hemitrygon akajei | reverse complement strand
AATTGGATGACTATTTAAGAAATGATCTCCTGTTGTATCCATATAGAGATTTGCATACTTACCATGCAGAAATTTGGCCATTTCTTAATAGCTAGTCAATAATAGAACATAGAACACACATGGTACAGATCCTTCAGCATTAAAAATCTCTTAAATGTTCCCAATGTATCTGCTTCTACCATCACCACTAACAGCACGTTTCACACTCCCACCACTCACTATGTGGGATTTAAAAACTTGCTTCTGACATCCCCTCCTCTAGCATAAGAAATTAGAGCAGAAGTGGGCCATCTGGCCTGTCAAACCTGCTCTGTCATTCAATAAGATCATGGCTGATCATGACTCATCTCCACCTACCTGCCTTTTCCACATAACCCTTAATTCCCCTACTATGCAAAAATCTATCCATTCCGATGAAGCCTCCACTGCTGCATTGTGCAGAGAATTCCACAAATTCGGCACTCTCTGGGAAAAGCAGTTCCTCCTGATCTCCCCTAAATCTACTCTCCGGAATCTTGAGGCCATGTCTAGTTCTATTCTCACCTACCAGTGGAAACAACTTTCCTGCCTCTATCTTTTCTATTCCTTTCATAATTTTACATGTTACTATAAGATCTCCTCTCACACTTCTGAATTCCAGTGAGTACTGTCCCAAGTGACTCAATCTTTCCTCATAGTTTAACTCACTCATCTCTGGAATCAACCTGGTGAACCTCCTCTGCACCACCTCAAAAGCCAGTGTATCCTTCCTCAAGTAAGGAAACCAGAAATGCATGCAGTACTCCAGGTGTGGCCTCACCAGAACCCTGTATAGATGCAGCATAATCTCCCTGCTCATTGCTCTAGCAATGAAAGGCAACATTCCATTTACCTTCTTGATCGCCTGCTGCACTTGCAAAACAATCTTTTGAGATTCATGCACAACATTCTCAAGTCCCTCTGCATAGCAGCATGCTGCATTTTTTACTATTTAAATAATCTGCTCTTTCATTTTTCCTTCCAAAGTGGATGACCTCGCATTTACCAACATTGTACTCCATCTGCCACTTACTTAACCTATCTATAATCTCTGTAAACTCTCCATATCTTCTGTACAATTTGCTTTTCCACTTAATTTAGTATTGTCAGCAAACTTATAAACTACACTTGGCCCCCTCTTCCAGATCGTTAATGTACATCGTGAACAGTTGTGGGACCAGCACCAACCCCTGTGGCACACCACTCACCACTGATTGCCAACCAGAGTAACACCCATGTATCCCAACTCTCTACTTTCCATTAGTTAACCAATCCTCTATCCATGCTAATACATCAGTCCCAACGGTATGCATTCACATCTTGTGGATAGGTCTTTTGTGTGGCACCTTATCGAACGCCTTCTGGAAATTGAAGTAAATAACTTCCACTGTGCTCTTTATATCCTCAAAGAACTACAGTAAGTTTGTCAAACAGGATCTATCTTTGCTGAATCCATGCTGTGCCTTCCTGATGGATCTATTTATTTCCAGATGCCTCGCTATTTCTTTAATGATAGGTTCAAGCGTTTTCCCAACTGTAGGTGTTAAACTAGCTAGCCTATAGTTTCCTGCCTTTTGCCTACATCCTTTTTTGAAGAGTGGTGTGACTTTTGCTGTCTTCCAATCTGCCAGGACTTGCACAGAGAATTTTGGTAAACCATCGCCAAGCTTCTAATATAATTTTACCTCAAACATTAAAATTAAGAGAATAGTCCTAGCTTGCTCAATTTAACTTTATAGAATATGCTCTCTAATTCTAGGTAGCATCCTGGTAAATCTCTGCACCCCCTCTAAAGCTTTCACAGTCCTACTATAATGATGGGACCAGAACTGAACTTAATATTCCAAGTGTGGTCTAACCAGAGATTTATAAGGGCCTCCTGGCCCTTGAACTTAATACCTTGATATCGATGGCCAACACACTATATACTTTTTATCCACCCTATCAACTTACAGGGCAATTTTTAGCAATCTGTGAATGTGGACTCCAAAGATCAATTTGTTCCTCTACGTTGCTAAGAATCCTGCTTTTAAATGTGTGCTGTGCCAAGTTCATTCTTACAATGAATTGCCATATTGAACCCCATCTGCTACTTCTCAGGCCAGCTCTGCACCTTGTCAATATCCTGTAGTACACAGTGACATCCTTCAATACTATCCACAATGCCACCAACCTTCATGTCATCTTCAAATTTAGTAACCCACCCTTCCCCTTCCTCATCCAAGTCACTTACACAAATCACTAAGTGCACAGGACCCAGAACACAATTTTGTGGAGCACCACTGTTCACTGTCCTTCCGGCAGAATACCCTCCACCTTCTACCACCTTGTGCCTTGTGTAGGCAAGCCAATTCTGAATACACACAGCCAAGATTCCCTAGATTCCATGCCTCTTGACTTTGTGAATGAGCCTACCAAGAGGAACCTAGTCAAATGCCTTACTAACATCTGTATACATCACATCATCTGCTCTTCGTTCATCTATATGAATTTTTGAGGAAGTGACCAAACAATCAGGGTCACGATGCACATTTGTGTCTCTCATAAAGCTATGCTGACTATCCCTAATCTATGCTTTGTCAAATTCTCTCTCTTAAGAATCCTTTCCAAACATTTGTCCACCACTGCTGTAAGACTCACTGGTTTATAATTCCTGGGATCATTCCTATTACCTTTTTTGAACAAAGAAATGCCACTTACACCCTCAAATCTTGTACTACTCATGTGGCAATGAGGACACAAAGGCAATCACTAGAGAAGCAGCAGTCTCCTCCCTCGCTACCCACAGTAACCTAGGGTATATCCTCTCCAGGCCCTGGGACTTTTCTATCCTAAAGTTTTAGCACATCCTCTTAACATTCCAGCATATCAGCTTGTTGTCACAATCATCAAGGTCCTCTTGCTGATGAATACTGAAGCAAAATGATCATTAAGGATCTCCTCTAAATTCTTGACTCCAGGCACATGTTTCCTCTTGTATCTCTGATGGGCCCTACCCTCTAGTCATCCTCACATGTAGAACACTTTGGGATTTTCCTTTAATCTGACTGAACAGGATCTTCACATGTCCCCTTCTATCTCTCCTAAATCCATTCTTAAGTTCCTTCCTTGCTTATGGCTAGAGCCCTGTCTGATCCTTTGCTAAATGTTTCACATCTCTTTGTCAACCATGGTTTCCTCATCCTACCATCCCTTCCTTACCTCAATTAGACAAATCCATGCAGAACGAATCCCAAGTGCTCCCTAAACAACCTGTATATTTGTTATGCATTTCCCAGAGTACATTGGTTACTTATTTCCTCTCTAATAGCATCATAATTAGCCCCCCCCCCACCCACCACATATAAATTCTTTTTCATATTGCCTGATCCTATCCCTGTCTAAGACTATGGTAAAGGTCAAGGAGTTACAGTCACTAACTTCAAAATACTCACCCACTGAGGGATCTGTAACCTGATAAGGTTCATTGCCTAGATCCAGTACGGCTTGTCTACATATTCTAATAATTTTGTCCCATCTACACCTTTTGCAGTAAGGAGTTGCCAGTCGATATTAAGGAAGTTGAAATCACCGTGGCAACAGCCCTGTTATTTTTGAACTGTTCTAAAATCTGCCACCTGATCTGCTCCTCTGTCTCTATTGCTATTGGGGGAAATATACAGAGCACTCCCAATGAACACTTCCTGTTTCTGACTTCCCACACTGACTTGGGAGACGATCCATGATGTGCTCAAAACATTTAGGTCACACAACCTAGTGATCTAATGATTGTTTCTACTGTATTTCTTTATGTTCTCTCCTATTTTCCTTTGCATAAATTTAGATTGTGCCTCGCCCGCAAATTTATTAATTCACTTTTTTTTTTGAAATTACAAATTGTTTTACTCCATAGTTTTTGCAAATGTTCTTGTTTGTTTTTCTGGGATCTGGATTCCAGTTCTGGGTAGATGGAACACACCCAAACAGCACTGCACTAGTCCCAATGTATGAATGGTAGCCCCTTTCGTTAAGCCATATATTTGTCTCACTGCTCTATTTGTCACTCTTCTAATTTAATGTAAATGCTATTCACCTGATGCTATAGGAATTTTTCAGAGTGAAATTGCCACAGGTAACTATTGCCTCACCTCCACCTTTTTGAAAAGTCTCCTCCAAGATGAATGTTCTGCTATCTTGTATCCTCATAAGTAGGAAGTATATTGTCTCACATGCACAACCTTCACCTTTGCTGATGCTCATTCACTAACTTAGCTGGGTTACCTTTTGTGCATTATCAGTCACAAATGTGTTTGTGTTACAGTGCTATTTGGGCGTGTTCTGTCTAAACGAGAAAAAATAAGTAGGGCATTTTCAAAGGCTTTGAAGTGTAAGTTGCAGAGGAAGCACAGCAGCTGTGCTTGGTGTAAATCTGAAAGGCCAAGTGGAGAATACATCTAACCCCTTGCCTTACAATATTTATGCTAAACCCAGCAGTGGAGCAAGGTGACTGAATGTGTCAGTATCTGATCTGCTTTTCCATGGCTTTGACTCCCTTTAGCCTTGGTATCATATTCTTTGACCATTCATTGTATTGCAACATGAATAATTTTGTAAATTTGGTGAATTTCAGAATCTGCTCCTAGTTCCCCTAGGCTGGGAAGTCCTGTTGATGTAAAGAAAAATGTTGAAGCCAGTAACCTTCAGACAATGTCTAAAGGACTTTCTACAAGTTTGCCTGATCTGGAATCAGATACTTGGATAGAAGTGAAAAAGAGACACCGTCCATCACCACTCAAGGTATACCTAGATTTGCCCTGAGTCACAAAGTGTAAATTTTATTGTAAGTTGGCAACACAATTCTGATATTAATACTATAAGCATGAAATTATATATTGTAATTTAAAATAGTGATGTAGAACTTGAACCAAACAAAGCTTACTTAAATTGCTTTTTTCCTTTTCAAAATAGTATATTTAGGATCTTAGTTATTTATCCATGCTGATGGTGCTGAGTGCACCATGTAATTGGAGGTGTAAGATTTACTTTTCTCTCAGGTTTTTTGTTCCTGCTCTCCATTCTCCTCACTCCTGCTCTCTACCCACTTCTTGTTCACTTTTTACTCTTTATTTCCTACTCTTATTTTTTTTTTAATTAACCTCTCAAGTAAAGCCCTGGTCGGCATAGCATTCAGATGGATTTTCAAAAGAGAAAGTGTACCTTCCTTTCCTAACAGTACTCCTACCCCAACCAGGAATCTGCATTGACTATTGTAGATTCATATGTGACCTTCTGTTGTAAGTGACACAGTTCATCAGTCCAATTATTTTCAAATACTGTGTAGGCTCTCATTCTTGGTGCAATTTTTGTATATGTCCTCTGGGGAAAAAGCAGCAACATTTTTGAAGTAGTATTATATAGTCAGTTCCAATATTAATTGAAGCAGTGTCCAAATACAAACAAACAATTCATACTTCTCCCCCCCCCCCATGTTAAACTAGCTCTGTTTTGCTTTCCAAAATTAACAGTGTATCTTATAAAAGAAATTAATTGTTTGATATGCTGATTTGAAGGAAAGTGTGTCAACCAAACTTCAGCAAACTCACAAACAGGAGCAAGAAGAGCAGGAGGAACTGGACTTTATGTTTGATGAAGAAATGGAACAGATAGAGGGTCGCAAGAATACCTTTACTGATTGGTCAGATGATGACTCGGACTATGAAATCGATGATCATGATGTGAACAAGATCTTGATTGTGACTCAGACTCCTCCTCATATGCGTAAACATCCAGGTGGTGACCGTACAGGAAATCATGTTTCGCGGGCAAAAATTACAACAGAACTGGCAAAAGCTATCAATGATGGATTGTACTACTATGAACAAGACCTGTGGATGGAAGAAAATGGACCAGAATATTCAGTGATAAAGGTGAGCCACCACTAGTTACTGTTCGTATTTATTAGTTTATTAGTGACCCAAGATAATGCTAAGATCATAAAGAACTATATGCTTCAAAGTCATATCAGATATGAAAGCATTACCATGTAGTGGTTTTTAATTAATTTATGTTGACCTACGCTTGCACATATTATGTTCCTCTCTTTTTATACCGATGAATTTAGATCTGCCTTAAACTAAGATTAGCAAGGTGCACATCCTTTTAATGGGCATTTTGTTGCTTATATGCTCTCTTGAAAGGAAAACTCTAAAGATAAGGCATAAATAGAACAATTAAGTCATTGAGACTCTGGTTGGGCGGGCAATACTAATGGGGGAATCTTAAGTTCATTCTGTGGTTTGAACCTCCCTCTTCTCTGCTCATTTCTTTGTAGTTACTGGAGATAGTTATTGTGGTGGGTGTTAATTGTAGATATTTTTCTGGATTCCCAAAAAGAATAAGCACTTAGAATTTGCTAAGGTAGGTTCAGTGAGTCTATTTTTCCATTTCAAAATTGTTGCATTGTTGGCTAACATTAATTGATACTGCTGTCTGTTTTCATAGAAGCAGGGAGCTTAACCCTTTGGCCAGTTTTTTTCCTCTCTCCAGATGTTGGAATTTGTAATTGATTGTTAGTGCTACACCGTCACTACATGCTTTGCTCCTTTGTATGTTCTTTTTCTGAAATAAGCTGCTATGCATCTACAGTGACTTCACCTTTTTCTGGAATATCTCCAGTCAGTTCCCACACCTGTCACAACTGAATTGTCAATCCAGGTGAAGTCTACTCCCATTTACTTGATCGAGCCAACGATGGAAAGGAGATAAGAGGAGAGAAATTGTATATCTACCTTTAAAGCATCATGGGTTACCTGGCATATATAATGGATAAACTCTTCTCAGGCTTCCAGCTGGGTACAGGTATTTGTTTAACCAACAATTCAGTGACCAGCTCTGCCACCTTCATCAGGGTTGATGCCTAAGCATGTCTAGTTCAATGGTATATATACCTGCATCGTGCGTCCCTCCTGATTGGTTTGTCCTCATCCAATCAGGTTTCTGCTGCCCCACCTTGTTTATAATCGAATTCCAATGAGACCCTCATCTTTGTTAAAATTCTTTTCCTCTAGTTTTATTTCAATGGCTTCCTTCACCAGGGTGTCCCAAAAGCCATTAGTTTTGTGCCTTCAAAGTCTATCCTAGGCTATTGCAAATACAAAGTTCTGCTACTGCCGATTTCTCCAGAAAACCCAAATGGATGCACCTCCTGTGTTTCATGATGCGAGTTTCCACCAAGTGTTCCATCCTGAGTATACTCTGCTCCACATTCACGGGGAATCTTGTAAACTTCAGTTGTCCTGACTCTTCAACTGGCTTCGGCTGTGATTTGAGCTGCCTTATGGATTTATGGATGGTATTAATCCAGTGTTTCTTCAGGATCCATCATTGAGATCATTCCAGAAACCGGAAATATAGGGAAGACAGGTGGTCGCAATGGGTTCCTGATTGTTGTTAAGTTTCCTGGATTTTCCATTGAAAATCGGAGAAATAAAACTAGAGAAGATGGCAGAGTTTGTCATTGAAACATAAGTTAAAATCGATACCTGTACCCAGCTGGAAGTAGGAAAAGAGTTTATTCATTAAAGCATATTATAATTCTATTTAAATATATTCATTTGTGTTTATGAGAGAGATTGTTTTTAAAAAGTCTGTCAAAATTAATTTCTATAGGAGATTGTATCTAGGGTTTGTATTTTTCATAGAATCATAGATTTAGAGCATTTTGATCACATTACTAAAGTTTATTGGCTAGAATTGACCAGTATTAGCTCCAGTTGCTGTGAAGTTAAAACCAAACGTTGCCAATCAGAATCTCGCAGTAGTTTTTGCTGTTTTTCAATCCCTAGTCCTACCTTCACCATAAGTCAAATGTGCTGTTGATCTGTTTGAAAAGGGGACATGGGCAAAAAGGGTACATTGAGCAAATCATTCTGCATTCGATATGTTAAAGATGGACTGGCAAAACTCAAATGTGCACTTTGTCAGAATGTCATAACCACAACCTGACATGCAAAGTGGCACCTCCTCTGTCCTGAATCGGGTTGCAATGCTCTCTCCAGCATTTTTGCATGTTTTGGTATTATCAGAAATGTTGTTTTAAATGCTAATGCCAGAATAAGAGTGGCAACAGTATTTTTCATATCCATGTTAACTTGGACATTTTGATCATAATAGTAGATCGTGAACACATAGTGTTCACAAATATTGTTTTACAATCCTTAAGAGAAGTATTTCATACCTCAAGGCATTTAAGAAAAGTTGGGATGGAAAAATCATTGTAATACTTATAAGAAAATATTAACTTACGGTTCTCTGACGTAAATAGAAATTAGTTTACAAATCGGGTCAAATTATGGAAAAATCAAAGTCATGGAAAAATCAACCTGGAAATTGGCCATGTTTCATAATCCTTGTGGATTTTTATCTTCCTCATGAATAAATGGCTCTAGTCACACTGATTTGTTACTTCTCAGTTTGTGGGCAGTAAATTAAGGACAATTAAGTGTTTGGCAGTATCAGTAATATCCTAACTTTTGGAGTGACTCGTTTATAAAGAGTGTTATCATTTCTTCAGTGTTTTTCTCTTTTCTCTTGAATGTTGCATAATTTCTGTTTCAAACAGATCCTGGTTTTGTCATGTTACCATAAACTATAGAACACTACAGCACAGTACAGGCCCTACAGCCCTCCATGTTGTGCCGACCCATATAATCCTTTAAAAAAAGTACTAAACCCACACTGCCCCATAACCTTCCATTTTGCTTTCGTCCATGTGCCTGTCCAAGAGGCTCTTAAATACCCCTAATGTTTTAGCCTCCACCACCATCCCTGGCAAGTCATTACTCATTAAAAAAAAACAAAAAAAACAAACAAACAAACAAACAAAAAAACAACAACAACAACAACACAAAACAAAACAACTTACCCCTGATGTCTCCCCTAAACTTCCCTCCCTTTATACATATGCCATCTGGTGTTTGCTATTGGTGCCCTGGGAAACAGGTACTGACTATCCACCCTATCTATGCCTCTCATAATCTTGTAGACCTCTATCAAGTCCCCTCTCATTCTTCTACATGCCAAAGAGAAAAGTCCCAGCTCTGCTAACCTTGCTTCATATGACTTGTTCTCCAATCCAGGTAACATCCTGGTAAATCTCCTCTGCACCCTCTCCATAGCTTCCACATCCTTCCTGTAATGAGGTGACCAGAATTGAACACAATAAAAGTTCAGTCTCACCAGAGATTTGTAGAGTTGCAACATGACCTCTCTACTCTTGAACTCAATCCCCAAGTTAAACAAACCTAGCAACCCATAGGCCTTCTTAACTACCCTATCAACTTGTGCAGCGACCTTGAGGGATGTATGGATTTGAACCCCAAGGTCCCTTTGTTCATCCGCACTCTTAAGTAACTGACCATTAATCCTGTACTCAGTCTTCTGGTTTGTCCTTACAAAATGCATCACCTCACACTTGTCCAGATTGAACTCCAGCTGCCATTTTCCTGCCCAACTCTGCAGCCTGTCTGTATCCTGTTGTAACCTTCGACCACCTACAGCTCCATCCACAACTCTTCCAATCTTCGTGTCATCCGCAAACTTACTCACCAATCCTTCCGCCTCTACATCCAGGTCATTTATAAAAATCACAAATATCAGGGATCCCAGGACAGATCCCTGCGTCACTCCACTAGTCACCGACCTCCAGGCAGAATACTTTCCTTCCACAACTACCCTCTGCTTTCTTCCTTTAAGCCAATTTTTTTATCCAAACAGCCAAGGTTTCACTTATCCCATGCCTCATGACTTTCTGGATGAGTCTCTCATGGGGGACCTTGTCAAATGCTTTGCTAAAGTCCATGTAGACCACATCCACTGCCCTACCCTCATCAATTTCTTTTGTTACCTCTTCAAAAAACTCAAATCAGGCTCGTGAGGCACGATCTTCCCTTCACAAAGCCATGTTGACTATCCATGAGTAGACTGTATTTCTCCAAATGCTTGTAGATCCTATCCTTAAGAATCCTTTCCAGTAGTTTGTATACCACTGACGTAAGACTCACCGGTCTATAGTTCCCAGGTTTCTCCCTATTACCTTTTTTAAACAAGGGAACTAAATTTGCCATTCTCCAGTCCTCCGGCACTACCCCTGCAGCCAAAGAGGATTCAAAGATGGTGGCTAATGCTCCTGCGATCTCTCAATTCCCACAACAACCTGGGGTGTATCATATCTGGCCCTGGGGATTTATCAATCTTAATATTTTTAAAAAGATCCAGCACTACTACTTCCTTAATCTCCACACTGTCCAGCACACAGGCCTGCTCTACTTTGACCTCATCCTGTTAACCTTTCATACTGTTGAAGGAGGGGTGGAAACCAGTTGGGTTGATTAAACAGATGGAAAATATAAATTAATTTAGTAACTTGAGTGAGTTGTTGGTTAGGAAGCTACATTGATAGGAAAGGAGAAGCTTTATAATGTCAGGTGTAAATGTACACACAATATGCTAATGTAACAATTTTTACAACAAAGGGTACATCGACGCAAGACAGATGTTATTTTCAAATATCGACGTTCTATTTTGGATTATCAAATAGTTAAGTTTTCATCCAACTTTTGTGGACAAGTGTTGGTTCTTTTTCTATGTGTATTTCACAGTGATCATCTGTGGGACTTTCAAATGATTGAGGTGATGCTCTTTGTCCATGCGCTCTATAATGAACTTTAATATGTACAAAAATCTTCTATAGCATTTATCTCCAGTGTAACAACTGCACAATTGAATCATTTTAAGTTTTGTTTACTCAAAATATCCCTAAAAGGCACTTGGATCAATTGAAGTTGAGATTTAGTTTTGAGTTAAAATATATCTATGACTTTCTGAATAATAAGCAGTGAGTTAACAATAAATCTGTCTGCATAAATTAATTTAATCTTAAAATATGGATCTTAAGTAAATGAATTAGCAGTAGGGAATGCTAAAATTAGAGAACGCTAAAATAATTATTTGCCTATTCATTACTTTTTGGAAAATCATCATGCTTCTTTATCTTTAAGAAACAATAGATCATGTTTTCACATTTGTTGTTTGATTACAGTGTAATAAAATAGATTGATTGCCCAAGCTATTTTATCATATTGAAATCTGCAGAACCACATCATTCATTTAAAGTTGCCCCAGTTTGCTGCATTTACACTTATAGAAGTCCTCATAAATATAGCTACAGCTTACAAAGAAATTAGACTGTTAGCACTCTAGTTCTTAGAGCAAACAAAAGCTAATTTTCTTTCCTTATCTAAAATATAGCAAGAAATTGAGAATTTTAAGAAGGTGAAAGTCATCAGTAAAGAGCGTTTTGAATCTTTGGCACCTGAACCACCAATTGATGCAAACCAGGAGGTTCCTCCTGCACCACCAAAAGCCCAGCAAGGTAAGACCAGAATAACCTGCAGAGAACAAAAATATAATTTGATTCATATATCTTTGTCTACTGGCATAATGTTTTTGGGGTCAATGTTAAACACCAAATCAACAACAACAGTCTTGTCTAATGACAAGAGCACTGTATTCTCAATCACTGTATAACGTCAAATTTGAAAATTATGAATCTAAAGATTCTTCCTTTAGTGCAGGAGTTCCCAACCTTTCTTATGACATGGGCCTCTACTGTTAACCAGGGGGTCTGTGGATGCCAGGTTGGGACCTACTGCTGAGGTAAAAGGACTTGTGTCACAGAGTGTTCCACCATTAATCTGAACCACTAGCTGTGATTCTTTAAATATGACCATTTGACTAATGGTGGAAAATTAGTGGAAGAGAGACCCCGATAATCTCAGCAGACCCTGATAATCTCAGCTGACCTCACTATCTGCTGCAGGGTCTTGCGATCCGAGATGGTGCAATTTCTGAACCAGGCAGTGATGCAGCTGCTCAGGATGCTCTCAATACAACCCCCGTAGAATATGATGAGGATGGGAGGGTGGGAGATGGACTTTCCTCAGCCTTCGCAGAAAGTAGAGACGCTGCTGGGCTTTCTTTGCTATGGAGCTGAGGGACCAGGTGAGATTCTCTGCCAGGTGAACACCAAGAAATTTGGTGCTCTTAACGATCTCTACCGAGGAGTCGTCGATGTTCAGCGGGGAGTGGTCGCTCCATGCCCTCCTGAAGTCAACAACCATCTCTTTTGTTTTGTTCACATTTAGAGACAGGTTGTTGGCTCTGCACCAGTCCGTTAGCCACTGCACCTGCTCTCTGTAAGCTGACTCATCGTTCTTGCTGATGAGACCCACCACGATTGTGTCATTGGCGAACTTGATGATGTGGTTCGAGCTGTGTGTTGCAGCACAGTCGTGGGTCAGCAGAGTGAACAGCAGTGGACTGAGCACACAGCCCTGGGGGGCCCCTGTGCTCAGTGTGATGATGTTGGAGATGCTGCTGCTGATCCGGACTGACTGAGGTCTCCCAGTCAGGAAGTCTAGGATCCAGTTGCAGAGGTAGGTGTTCAGACCCAGTATAAAACAGAGATTAGTTTTCCAACTTCAAGAAAAAAACAGCTCAATGACAGTTGAGTAGATGACTAAGTTTACACTAACAAGTTTATGACATTCCATGAACTCCATGTGGTAACAGATTACTTTTCATAAATCTAAGATTGTATATACACTCAGTGGCCACTTTATTGGGTACCTCCTGTACCTAAACAAAGTGATCACTGAGTGCATGTTTGTGGTCTTCTGCTGCTATAGTCCTTCCACTTGATTCTGCACACAACTGTTGTATCGTGTGGTTACTTGAGTTATTGTCACCTTCCCGTCAGCTTGAACCAGCCTGGCCATTCTCCTCTGACCTCTCATTAACAAAATGTTTTTACCTACAGAACTGCAGTTCACTGGATGTTTTTATATTTTTTGCATCTTCTTGGGATGCACCCATTTGGGAACAACATTTGGCCATGATCAAAGTCACTTAGGTCACATTTCTTAAATCATTTTGTGGCTCAGATTACTCATCCCTCAGTACAAGCCATCCCACTGACATAACAGATCTATTAGTGTTGAGGGAAGATTTCAGAGTTGGTGAGAGCAATGCCAGGAAATAATCAAAATGGATTCCATGCCCTCTTAAAACTTCATAATATGGAATATGCTATTTGAATTGAGCATGAATTGCATTTATTTTTATGCATCTTTAAATTAGCACATCCAGATTTGCATCATTTTTGCAGCCTTGGTGCATGACAGAGTAGTTGCTGTCTATCCTGCTTTTATTCCTGTTATTTAATATTTGTGCTGCAAGTATACAAGCTTAGCAAGCTAAAGCTCAGTACTGCGGGGGTTATAAGAAGGAACAGAGTTAATCAATTGAATTGCTTTTTAATAGAATGGCCTCTCGTCGCGTGCTATGATTTGATTCTATGACACTTTCATACACAGTTATCCAGATACAATTTAAATATTTAATAGTGTTCATTATTATGAAAGTTTTAAAATTTTGAATGATCTTGCACATTAAGTTTTCTTAAATATGAGTGAAAGAAACAAATTCTCTTTTAATTTGAGATTTTCCATCTGCATGACTTACTGGAATAATTTTGGTTATTTACCCTTTATGTCTATGTTGAATCTTTTGAATATAATGTTAAATAATTCCTCTCCTGCTGGTTCCCAGATTTCTTATGGTAAATTACTGAAGAAACTGCTATCATTTCTGACAGTGTTGTACAGCTTGTTGCATAAAATAACTTCTCTCAGCTGGGCATTTTGCTAGTTAATCTGAAATCAACTTTCTGTGATTAATGATCTTACAGTATAAAAGATCTTTGCTGATTGTTATCAAAAGCAGTATCTTAAATGTCTTTTAAATTTCCCCTTAATATTCTGTTCAGACAAATAAATTTTCTATTTTTTCCAGTCTTTCCACATTGTATCTTTCTCTAAGTCTCTTCGTTTACTAAATCATATTTTCTTAAATTATCAGCAATTTTAATAAAATAAGCATAGCTGTTTACCTACTGTGAGTCAATTTATGAATCCATGATTCTGGCCAAATTTTCTTCTTGTATTTTTTTTTGTCTTGATTGCATCCTTGCTGTGAATTCGAGGGTATTTACCTTTTTTATTAATGCAGTTTGCCATTGAAGGCTAGTTCACTTTAGGCTTAATATAAGAGTTTGACTATGCATTAAAACAAAGATATTTAACAGACCCAAATCTTGACATGTCTTAGATTATGCTGAAGAATTAGCCAACAAGCTGTTTGGTGTTCCAGAGCCACCAGCTTCAAATCTCGCCCGCTCTCTGCCTACTACTGTACCAGAGTCACCAGTATGTTCTGCCAGGACGCCAAGGACACCACGTACACCTAGGCTACAAGATCCTAATAAAACTCCACGTTTCTATCCTGTTGTGAAAGAAGGACGGCCATTGGATATTGAGGTATAATTTTTTTTAATCTTGTGTGGAAGGATAAATTATTTTAAATCATGTATTACATTTTTTACCCTGTATTCTATTTGTATTTGCATGGTATGGTGAGGTTATCTTAATCAATTGGTTACTCAATTAAATTAATAGAAAAATACCAATTATGATTTTGGTTTTTATTTGGATTATACCAAGTACCTGATTTTTATTTAAATATGTAGAATTATTATCCAGTGGAAAACATTTCTTAATAATCTACTATTGCTGAGAGTTGTGGAGTCCTGGGTCTGGACTAGAGTTATGTAGTACCTCATTTTGAGGGGAATTCTCTTTCATTCTGCTTGCTTTAGATTTTCTCTGTCTTTTACCATCCATGTTTTTCCATTTTTGTCCTCTTTGATAAGTATTTGCAAAATAATTTCAAATATTTAAAAAAAAATCATTTGTGAATGAGTTTTTCACTAAGCTCACAGAAAAAGGGTAACATGGTCACTTTGAGTCAGTTTTATCATCACTGGCATTTGTCAGTGTCAATGTTGTGAAATTATTTGCTTTGCAGCAGTTACTAGAAGATAGAGCAGTACAGTACAGGCCTTCGGCCCACAATGTTGTGCCGACCTTTTAACTTACTCCAAGTATGTTCCTGCCAGAATTTTATAGGCCTGCAACATTACCTCATGCTTCTGGAACTCAGATGCCTGCTTGTTGAAGGGCAACACATATGCCAACTTATCCACCCTGTCAACTTGAGGGGCAACTTTAAGGGATATATGGATCTCTCTATTCCTCTACACTGCCAAGAATCCTGCCATTAATGCTATTCTCTGCTTTCAAAATCGACCTGCCAAAGTGTATCACTTCACACTTTTCCAGATTGAAGTCCATCTGCCAATCCTGTCAATGTCTAATCTGCGACAACCTTCTACAGTATCCACAATACCGCCAACCTTCATGTCCTCTGCAAACATACTAACCTACTCTTCCGTTTCATCATCTAAGTCATTTAAGTTAAAATAGAAATGGTAAAACAAAGTAGTGAGGTAGTGTTCATGGGTTCATGTACTGTTAAGAAATCTGATGGTAGAAGGGAAGAAGCTGATCCTAAAATGGTGAATGTGTATCTTCAGGCTTCTGTACCACCTCCGTAATGGTAGCAATGATAAGAAGGCATATCCTGGACATCAGAGTAGTAAATGCTTTTATACTGAAACATGTTTACTGTAGGATATATTTTATTGCTTTACCGTTGTATCCATTTGGCGCAATA
Organism: Hemitrygon akajei; assembly: GCF_048418815.1. Lineage (NCBI taxonomy): Eukaryota > Metazoa > Chordata > Chondrichthyes > Myliobatiformes > Dasyatidae > Hemitrygon > Hemitrygon akajei. The sequence goes on along the minus strand of NC_133127.1, from coordinate 67,950,815 downwards.
GTAATCTTGCATTACATGCCTATTTAACCTCATAATCTCTCTACCTCAAGCCCTTAATGACATCACAGTGATTCGACCCAAATACATAATGCGAATGTGTACACTGAGGGTTAACTACAACTTACTGAGGCAGGAACTAAGATATTGGTAGTATTTATCTTAAAGCTGATTGTTGTTACAGACACCAAGGAAACGAAAGACACGACATAGTTCCAATCCTCCACTTGAATGCCATATTGGTTGGGTTATGGATTCTAAAGAACACAGACCACGGACATCATCTGTTAGGTAAATGCTTTTGTTGATAGATTTAATAAATATCTTCATTTAAAAGTGGTAGGTGCATAATAGGATTGTAAAGCAATGAAAGTCTGAAGCATTTGTTAATGGCAGTCTTTTAGATTGATACTGTTCTTCAAATTTTGTGTAATTGAAATACTTTATTTAACAATAGTTGTTATTTAGTGACAAATACAAAAATTTACTGCTGCTTGTGTGGAAAATTTAGTCCTATGTTGTAAAAGTAATTATAAAAATTTGTAATTATTCTATCCATTGCAAAAGAAAATTCACTTGGCAGAATTTTTTCTTTACTCTGCCTGGAAATGGAAATTTTCAATTATCTTTAATCAATAAGTGTAATTGTAATTTTTTAAAAACATTTTTGATATAACAAGTGTTTAGCACAAAACAGAAATTTTATCACTTAATATAGGGAAGTATGAAAGAACTGGCTGCAGACACAGGAAAATATGGAGCTTTAGGCCCTGGCAGGCAAAGCATGCCGTAGTACCATAATGTTTATTTTTTTAATTGAGGCAAATGGTTTTGTGCTCTGTTCTGAATCTACTTTCCACAAATGTTCTGGGTTACCTTATACTGTATTTGTGACTAGTTTCTAGTGAATTGCAGTGGAAAAAACATGTCTAAGGAGCAGAAAGTGGAAAAATACTAATTAACAAGCCATATGAAATAGTGGGGGACACCAGTTTTAAAGGAAAAAGTGCATGTCTAATTTTGTGGCTTTTTTTTTGTTTAGTAGCTCAAATGCCAGTCCTTCAGAAGGCACACCATTTGTTGGAAGTTATGGCTGCACACCCAACTCACTGCCTAAGTTCCAGCATCCATCACACGAGCTTTTGAGAGAGAATGGCTTCACCCAACAAGTTTACCATAAGTATCGTCGGAGATGTTTAAATGGTGAGCGTGCTTCCGTTATTTTCAAATGATAGTTGAATATTAGAGACTTACTTGGGAAGAAAGGAAGTTATTTGGCAAATAGAGCCATTGCTGTTAATGCAAGTGCATATGGGTTTTTTTCCAATTTTGGGTAACTTTGATATTAATCTTAACTAGGAAATGAACTTCTGCTGTACAACTGAAAAATAGAGATATAAATGTATTATCATTTTGATTTGTATTATTGGGAATTTTGAGTGGTGACATGAACCTGTTTTCTAAACACCACCGATTTTTTTTTTTGAGAATGGGTCAGTTAGGGTCTTGTTGTTCTATATGTCCTTTGCTGATTTAGAACTCCAGTGTTTCACACACCGGAAAGTAAATGAAGAAGGATCAGATCCATATTTTTATTACTTTAAGAGACTAATGTGATTGTATAATTCAGAATTTTGAAGTTACTGAGTTTTGACAGTTCACAATTCTACTGTCATGGTTTAAAGAAATCATTGCACATGGTGTTTATCACTATTCAATAACTGTTTTATGCACTAGCGTGTATTCATTTTCTCAAACACAAATGCCCACTGCCTTCCTCCATTCTTCTCACTATCCTCCTCTTCATCCCTTGCATCTCATGTTCTCCATCATTTGAGTTTTTGCAAAATTATACAGTGCGAAAAGAGGTTCTTAAGCCTAACTTGTCTTTGTCAACTAAGGTGTTTACCTTTGCAAGTCCCATTTGACTCTGTTAGATCCATATTGTCAAATATTTCCAAATCATGTACTTATCTAACTGTATTTTAAACATTAAAATTGTACCCACCACTACCACTTACTCCAGCTGTTCTCTCTATGTACTCAGCACTCTACATGGAAAAATTTATCCATTAGGGCCTCCTTCTCATCTTAAACCTATGCACCCTAGTTTCAGACTCCCCTAGCCTGGGAAAATTCTGTGATTGTCGTCTACTTTGCTCTTCATGATTTTATAACCTCATCAATTGCCTTCGCTCAGGGAAAACATTCCCAGACTATCAGTCAGTTTTGCCATCCTATCCTTTTCACCACCTACAAGGCACACGCCAAGATGATGAAGAAGTACTCTTGACTGGATGAGGGTAGATCCAATTAATATCAAAGTTTGCCACCATCCAGTCCACTTGATGGGTACCTGTATAATGCATGAAGTGAACATAGAATGTAGCAGTACAGAACAGTACAGGCTGTTCAGCCCTCAATATTGTGCTGACCTTTATACCTACTCCATGATCAAAATAACCTATCCTTCCTATGTAGCCTATAATCTTGCATTTTTCTTTCATCTATTAATGTCTCTAATGTATCAACTTCTAACACCACCCCTGACAGTACATTCGAGGCACTTGTGGTTTTTTTTTAAAGAAGTACCTCTGACATCTCCCCAAAATATTCCTCAATATAATTTAAAAGCATGTCCTCTGGTGTTGGCCACTGCCATCCTTGGAAAAAGGTGTGCATACTGCCCAGTCCATCCCGGGTAAAGCCCTCCCTACCATTGAGCACATCTACATAGAGCGCTTTTGCAGGAAAGCAGCATCTATCATCAATGTCACCACCCTCTCCACCATCCAGGCCATGCTCTCTTTTCACTGCTGCCATCAGGAAGGAAGTACAGGAACCTTGGACCTATACCAGCAGGTTCAGGAACAGCCATCAGGCTCTTGAACCAGAATACTGAACTGATTCCATAACCTATGGACTTACTTTCAAGGACTCAATAACTTGTGTTCTCACTGTCTGTCTATTATTTTTATATCTTTCTTTTTCATTCAGTACTGTGCAGAAGTCTTGGGGTGGGGGTGTGTGTGTGTGTGTGTGTGTATGTGTATATATATATATATAGCTAGTTGCCTAAGACTTTCTGCACAGTACTGTAGTATTTGTATGTATTGCACTGTACTATGCTGCCACAAAAAAAAATTCATGATGTATGTGAGTGATGATAAACCTGATTCTGATGTGGGTCTCTGTTGTAGACTATGAATGGGAGGGAGAGAGTGTGGGAAGCACTAGAGAGACCTGTAATAATCACTAAACCAATTGTTTGGAATCAAATGACTTTGCCCTGGTATCTCAACAGTGTGTGCCTGCTCCCTCACACTGACACTCCTTCTCAGTCACCTGTTCTACGGTACCGTTATTAGCACAGTCTGTTTTCTTTTGCACGTTGGTTGTTCGTCTTCGTGTGCAATTTTTCATTGATTCTGTTGTTTGTATTTACTGTGAATGCCCGCAGGAAAATGAATCCCAGAGTGGTATCTGGTGACATGTATGTACTTTGATAATGAATTTACTTCGAACCTTGGGCTTAGTTCTCTAGATCCCGAAAAAAGGTTGTCTTCTGAATCCAAGCAATGTAAGATAAAATGTCTGAAAATGGCAAAATAAGTATTCTATTAGCTACTTCATATTTCAGTCAAATGTAAGAAAAAAAATGTGGCTCTGCATTTGAGGTTACAGTTGAACTTGGGTCAAGAATGCCAGCATTTTTCTAGGTTTTTTCAGAATATTTTTAAAATGATATAAGTTTCATTGCATCTTGTTTTTCAGAGAGGAAGCGATTGGGAATTGGGCAGTCCCAGGAAATGAACACACTGTTCCGTTTCTGGTCCTTTTTCCTCAGAGATCACTTCAACAGGAAAATGTATGAAGAATTTAAGCAGTTGTCTCTTGAGGATGCAAAAGACAATTACAGGTATAATAATTAATAGTCACAAATTCAGTCTGCAGTAAGGAACAGCAGTTCTTCCTGATTCAAATCAAAATGGAGATTTTAATCCTTCCATCACAACAATTTGGAGTTATAGGGCACATTTAATGGACTGATTCACTGGTTTAGTTTACAGCAGAGTCTTAACACCAAGATCAGATCCGAGGAGGGGATAAATTGCACTGAAAGATTAGAGTTCATTAAAGACCAAAGTAGCAGAATTAGGCTATTTAACCCACGAAGTCTGCTCTGCCATTCCATCTTGATAGATTTATTATCCCTCTCAACTTCATTCTTCTTTTTCCCCAGAAACTTTGATGTCCTGACAAATAAAGAAACTCCTCTTTAAATATACCCAATTTACTTGGCACCTATTCATCTGTGGCCATGAATTCCACAAATTCACCCTCTGGCTAAAGAAATTCGTCCTCATCTCCATTCTAAATGGACATCCCTCTATTCTGAGGCTGTACCCTCTGGCCTAGACTTCCCTACTAAAGGAAACATCCCCTCCACATCCATTCTGTCCAGGCCTATCAATAAGATCTCCCTTCTTTTCCCCCCACCCTCACTAAAGGCCCACAGCCATCAAATACTCTTCATGTGTTAACCCTTTCACTTCCAGAGTAAGTCTTATGAACCTCCTCTGGATCCTCTCCAATGCCAGCACATCTTTTCTTAGATAGGTGCCCAAAACTGCTCCCAATACTCTCAAGTGCAGTCTGACCAGCATTATATCTTTGATTTTATATTCTAGTCCTCTCAAAATGAATGCAAGCATTGCATTTTCCATCCTTAACTGACACAACCTGCTAGAATTCTGCAGCAAGATTCCCTTTGCACATTTTTTTTCTCCATTTGGTTAGAAAATAGTCTATACTTCTATTTCTTCTGCCAAAGTGCATGACCATAGACTTCACTACATTGTATAGCATCTGCCACTTCATTGCCCAATCCTCCCAATCTGCCCTGCAGGGCTCTTTTGCAGACTCTTTGCTTCCTCAACACTACCTGCCCCTCCACCCATTTTCATATAATCCATAAATTTGGCCACAAAGTCATCTATTCCATCGTCCAAATCATTGACATGTGACTTGAAAATAAACAATCAGAACTCCAACCCCTGCGGAACATCACTAGTCTTTGGCAGCCAACCACAAAGGCCCTATTTATTCTCGTGATTCCCCATTACTTATAAAAGGGAATCATGGGGCTTAAGTATGAGCATAATCTTTCAGGGAGCATAAAGCCTGACTATAAAACTTCATAGATGTGTGAAGAAAAAGAAAATTAATGAAGACTTGACCTCTTGTTTTATGATAGGGAGCATGGAAGTGGCAGACAAATTGAATACGTTACAAAAGAGGATACAAATAACCTCCCAATAAGAATTGGGAAACGTAAGATTTAGTGAAATGGAGGGACTGAAGAAATTCAGGGTGAGTGGGGAATTAAGAGTTAAGGAAATTGATAGGATTGAAGACTGATAAGTCCGTAGAGGAAGAGTACTAATAAAAATAGCAGTATACGTCATTGATGCATTGATGGTCACTTTCCAGTGTTCATTGGACTGGATTAGTCCTTGTGGATTGTAGTGTAACTACTATAACCTCATAATCTGGAGTGGGTGGTATGAGGTGAGCAGAAAGTAGGGAAATCCAGACATTGATAGTGGGGAATGCTAGAGTCTACTACTAATTGTGTATCAGTGTTTGCGGCCATGACAAGATTGATTAGTCAGATCCTGACAAATTTATTGGAAGCTTTGGGATATGTAGATAAAATTGGATATTGTGTATTGGAGTTTCAGAACATTGTTGACAAGGTCTCATACAGTAATGGGGAGCAAAGGTAAAGCACATGAAAATAATAGATGGAAAGCTGGTTGCCAGATGAGAAAAACAGGGGAATAAACAGGGCTCTTGATTGGCAGGTAGTGACCAGAGGCATGCTGCAGGGTAAAATATCTTGGACATAGCTATTTAGAATATATTTAAATATGTTGTGTGTGTGTGTGCATAGAGACATACAAATTAAATACAGTGCATTCCAGTTAATTGAGCCATCGGCTAATCGGGCAGTTGCTTATTTGGGACGAACAAAGAATAAAAGCCAATCAATATTCCCTTTGTTTATTTGCATCACCATGCCGCTTAATTGGGACAGGAGACTGAATGAACAGTTTCTAACTAGCGTCTGACTCATTCACGTGTGGCTGTTAGACACTACACCATGCTTACAGCAGTTTTTAAGTAGAGTTAGTTGTGTGTTTATGTTCAAAATGCAGTGATTTTTGTCACTGATACAATTCAGTGAGAAATGACCAGTAAGACAATTGAGGATTGTTTTGCATTCAGAAGCCAGAAATGGCTGGAGTGAAAATGATACTATTTCACTACTTCAAGTTGGGAACCATTTTTTTTTAAATTGAAGTTGTCAACAATCATGTTGAATGTTATAATAACAATGAAGATTTGGAAGATGCAATTGTCGAAAATTAAAGCATTTCATTATCTATTCTAGGTCACTTATAATCAATCAAAAGAACATGCCAGCCTAATTCCTCTATATATAACTGCAGGAAACTAATACACAGTTTTATAGTACTGTAGTAGTTTAACAGTGTTCTAATTTGTTCTATATTTCATTTAAATACATGTTTTTTTATTTAGTTAAATACATGATTTGTTATTTAGTTTGTCTTTTTATACCTTTGTAACTCTTTCCATAAAACTTCAGAAAATTGTGTCAGCCACTAAAATGGACCAAAATGTACTGATCCCAGTGTGTCTTAATTAACTGGAATCCACTCTACTGCCAAATTTACAATAACATAAGGCTGCTTATGAGTGTGAGCTGTGAGAAGAGTTGTGTGATTTGGAAAGGTTTACTGAGTGGGCAAATGCAGAGTCAATAATAATGTATTCTGGTTAAATGTAAGGTCATCCACTTTGGTGGCAAAAATGAAAGCCAATTATTATTTGGGCAGTAAATTAGGAATTGGGGTGAAAGAAGTCCTTTGTTCCTCAATCCGTGAGAGTAAGTATGTAGGTGCAGCAGGTGAATGAAAGGCAAATGATGTAATGGTCTTCATAGCAGGAGATGATCAGTACAGGAACATTTGTATAGGGCCTTGGTGTCCATGCCTTGAGCATTGTATGCAGTTGTGATTTCTTATTTAGATAAGGATGTTTTTGCTATGGAGAAGCTTCACCAGGCTGATTCCCAGAATGGCGGGATTGACATTGTAGAGAAATTGAGACAGTTTGCTGTAGTTTAGAAGAATGAGAGCTGACCTCTTTGAATCAGGTACAGGGTACTGATTGTGGATGGTCGGCACTTGTAGTACTGAATGGTGAAGCAGGCTCAAAAAACCCACTTTTGCTCCTATGTTTATATGTTTCTATATAGCCATATAACTTTTTAACTTGTATGCATTGTCTGTTTCCTTCTGTCTGCAATTCATCACTTGGAAAATGGTTAGCAGTCATGGAAAAATATGTATGGAAGTCTATTTGTCTTGATAGATAATAAAACAGGTTCATACTCAGCTGGATGTAGAGGAGGTCTTTGTGAATTTATAACAGTTTCTCCTTCAGTTCTTGGGGATATAACTTTCATAAGACCAAGTAATGATTGTGGGAAAAATTCAAATAGTTGTGTAGAGAAATTATGAAATTTCACTGGACTAGGCTAATGAAGTTGAAGAAATTTACAGCTTTAGTGCAAGTGGTATGTTAAAGTTACTAGCTGGGAAACCTAAATCCAGTGCATTGTTCAAACCTAAATACTTGAGGCATCAGAGGTATTATCAAGAGATTTCTGTTGCACTGGCAATTTATTTTGTTTAGTTGCTTTTCCTTTACCCATGCAGTTTTTATTCAGTGAGTTGCCACTCTGTCATATAGAGTCAAAATATGCAGTTGCAAGGTTTGTTTTGTTTCTGGAGTTTGATCTTTTCAAAGAGTTCTGTCCAAAATAATGCAACACCTTTCATCGTCCATGCTGTTTAAATTATAACTTGCAAACACTTGAAATGTTCAACCTGTTTATCTACAGTGATATTCTTTTTCCAGGTATGGGTTAGAATGCCTGTTTAGATTCTACAGCTATGGTCTAGAGAAAAGATTCCGGTATGACATATTCAAAGACTTCCAGGAAGAAACAATAAAAGACTATGAAGCAGGTAACCCATGTTCTAAAGAAATAAGCTTACAAATAAGCCAAAAATAAATAACGAATTTGGAGGATCTATAGATATACACAATGGAAATATTGTGTTTAGAAACTATTTCATATTATTATGGAAATAAAAATGTGAAGCCTATAACTTCAGCTATTAGTATTTCTTTTAAAAGGTGCATTCTAATAAATAATATAATCTTAGGTATTAATATTCTGACTTTTGGGTGTCTTTGATTTAGGTCAGCTTTATGGATTGGAAAAATTCTGGGCTTTTCTCAAGTACACACAAACTAAGCATTTACCAATTGACCACAAACTTCAAGAGTACCTTAGCAATTTCAAGCGGCTTGAGGACTTCAGAGTTGATGTGAGTTTTCTGGTATTTTCTTTGTTACATGGTTGTTAGAGAAAGAAATTTGGCAGCTGTTGAATAATTTAAAAAATGCCCACTTTTTATTGTAAATTAATCTGTCCCCCTCAATTCCACATTGATTCCATGGGCTGCTAGAATATACCCATAGTACACTCGGTACCTAGATTGATATCTTGGGCCCCTCCTTACCCAAGGCTTACCAGCGGATTAATGGCAAAGATATGGCAGTCTTGCATGCAGATACAGTGGCATGCAAAAGTTTGGGCACCCTGGTCAACATTTCTGTTACTGTGAATAGCTAAGTGAGAAAAAGATTACCTGATTTCCAAAAGGCATTAAGTTAAAGATGACACATTTCTTTAATATCTTAAGGAAGATTACTTCTTTATTTCCATCTTTTACAGTTTCAAAATAACGGAAAAGGGCCCAAAGCAAAAGCTTGGGCACCCTGCACGGTCAGTACTTAGTAACACCCCCTTTGGCAATATCACAGCTTGTAAATGCTTTCTGTAGCCAGCTAAGAGTCTTTCAATTCCTGTTTGGGGAATTTTTGCCCATTCTTCCTTGCAAAAGGCTTCTTGTTCTGTGAGATTCTTGGGCTGTTTGCATTCACTGCTCTTTTGAGGTCTAACTACAGATTTTCGATGATGTTTAGGTCAGGGGACTGTGAGGACCATGGCAAAACCTTTAGCTTGCACCTCTTGAGGTAGTCCATTGTGGATTTTGAGGTGTGTTTAGGATCACTATCCTCTTTTCATCTTCAGCTTTTTCACAGACTGTGTGATGTTTGCTTCCAGAATTTGCTGGTATTTAATTGAATTCATTCTTCCCTCTACCAGTGAAATGTTCCCCATGCCACTGGCTGCAACACAAGCCCAAAGCATGATCAATCCACCCCTGTGCTGAACAGTTGGAGAGGTGTTCTTTTGAAATTCTGCACCCTTTTTTCCCAAACATACCCTTGCTCATTGCGGCCAAAAATTCTATTTTAACTTCATCAGTCCACAGGACTTGTTTCTAAAATGCATCAGGGTTGTTTAGATGTTCTTTTGCAAACTTCTGACACTGAATTTTGTGTTGAGGATGCAGGAAAGGTTTTCTTCTGATGACTCTTCCATGAAGTTCATATTTGTGCAGGTGTTGCTGCACAGTAGAACAGTGCACCACCACTCCAGAGTCTGCTAAATCTTCCTGAAGGCCTTTTGCAGTCAAAAGGGGGGGTTTTGATTTGCCTGTCTAGCAATCCAACAAGCAGTTCTCTGGGAAAGTTTACTTGGTCTTCCAGACCTCAGCTTGACCTCCACCATTCCTGTTAACTGCCATTTCTTAATTACATTATGAACTAAAGAAACAGCTACCTGAAAATGCTTTGCTATCTTCTTATAGCCTTCTCCTGCTTTGTGAGCATCATTTCTTTTAATTTTCAGAGTGCTAGGCAGCTGCTTAGAGGAGCCCATGGCTGCTGATTGTTGGGACAAGGTTTGAGGAGTCAGGGTATTTATAAAGCTTTGAAATTTGCATCACCTCCGTTTCCTAATGATGATTGTGAACAAGCCATAACCTTAACAAGCTATTTAAGGTCTGAAACCTTGGTAAAAGTTGTCTGAGAGCTCAAATCTCTTGGGGTGCCCAAACTATAGCATGGTGCTCTTTTCCTTTTTCCCCACTCTAAAATTGTACAAAACAAAAATAATACACTAATCTTGCTTAAAATGTTGAAAAGAATGTTTCATCTCTTCTCTCTCCTTCCTTCCCCCCCCCCCCCAAAAAACCAAATCTGTGTAAACTTGATAACCTTGTTCAGCAGGCAGAATAATGTTGGAGTCCTAATTCTGAACTATTTCAGTCATATTGCTTGGTCTTACTTGTTTCCAGTAGGTTAATTATCACTTACTATCTTATCAGAGTCTGGTTGATATTTATCCACAATTTTCCCCTAAGATTCTCTGTGACTCCAGCACTTTAGTACAGTCTGATCTATTTAAATGGGTTGACTGCTTGCTGTATTCAGCTGAAATGTGCTTTTTAATTTTCTGCTTTTCAGGGCATAGTTAATTCTACTTACAACTTGTTAATGACATTGCTATTTATTTCTTAGCCTCCATTTGGTGATGAGGTTGGTCGAAAGCGACGTTCTTCTGGAACTGATGAGAGTGGTCGCAGAAGACATCTATCAAACTCTTCAAGTAAATCAGTAAATGCTGCTAAGCCCTTACTCACCAGTCAGCCTCAGGTCTCAACAAACCCTTCCAAGTGGGATGCATCTTCTGGGAAATCTGAGAATAGGAGCCAGAGTACTGCTGCCATGACTACCACTAATCTTGAAACACCTGAGAAATAGACTTTCTGTGTCACATCTCCCTGCTTCTACAAATCACATCAGTATTTTAAGCTCAAGGACCTTGTTCAGTTTTTTTCAGACTGCCTCAATGAAAAAAAACTTGAAAATATTCATTTTACTTTCAGTTTTGGGGGGGTGGGGAAACCTACTAAGTCTGTTTCTTTTGAGCTTTCAGCAAGCTGTTTTGAGGGAGGGGAGCTTGGAATTCTTAAAATTTGTTACTCCCCTCACTTTGATTTCCAAGATGACCTTGAGCTACTGTTTACAGAAACGCATTCCTGCAAATATGCAAAAATTACACATTTGAATTTTGGGATGCCTTAGATTTCAATGAGGATTTCTCATACTTCTTAAAGAAGAAAATTTTATTTTTTAGTCCATTACCATAGTGCTTTTGCAGCCAGTTCCTCCTATAATTATTATTAATTATATATGCCTATATCAAAGTACAAATTTATTGCTGGGATGTATACAATTGAATTTAGGTAGATAGAAAAAAAATCTGGAAATTAAGCTTGCATCCAAGATGATATGACCAGGGCTGCAACATAATTTAATAACTTAATTAACAGTGTTGAAAATGGTTGTGCATCATCCTGGATGCAGTGTGTTCTAGTTTTGAAGCAGATGGTTACATAGTTACTGACAATTTAGCGGAGATTGTTACAAATGATTCATATAGACGGAATTGTTTGGGCTTGAATGAAAGCAGAACTAAGGAATATGCGGCTTTTTTTAAATGGTCTTTGAATCACTAATACCTTGCACTGCTTAAGATACCTACTGCATCTTGATAGACAGGTCAAGATAAAATTGCAGATTCTCATTTCAGGAGGTACTATGTGGCTTGGGAGAGGTGGTGTGGTTTTGTTTCATCACTTTATGCTTATAGTGTGCTTTCAGTGAAGCACTACAATTGATTTGTAATTTTCTAATCCTGTTCTATTGTTGTAAAATGTTCAAATTTTTGTGGAAAATTTACAAAAAAAGTGCTCATTTACTGAAGTGATTTTGTTTAATTTTGCTCTTAAGAATTATTAAGACAGTGACATTATTTTAAATTATACTTAGCAAGATGGTTGTGGGCTGCTGGTTTATTTTGAAACGTATTCACATCTGTGAAAATTACTGGAAAATCTTCAAAATTTGACATGTATTTTAAATGTATGCTATTAGGAATAGTATCCTAATACATCCAGTGAAAACAATCTATTGGTCTTCCTATCTGTTCAAACTTGAATATAGGAAAATCTGAGCAGTACTTTGATTTACTGCTGGTAATCAGAGGGCTAGAATGAACAGTAGCAGTGTGGAATCCACATAATTACCATTTATAAATATGCTACAGCTGTACATGTTTTAATTTACTGAAATATCACACACATACCTTAATGTATAATCTAGGCTTAAACCCAGCTGAATGGAGTAATTGTAAAATACTTAGGTGAAAGATTGTATATACCATTCAAAGTAATCAGTTTAGAATATTTACCTAATTTTTTCATCTAATGAAATAAGTGTGCACATCTAGCATTAGCGTGTGTAATTGTGGCAATCTTCCCAACTTTTATAAAAATGCATATAAAAACAAACAAAATGAATCAGAAAATATAACTGGTTGCACTGTGATTCTTTGGAGATTTGTTTCAATGAGGAAGCTTGGCAATGCCTAAGTTTTGCCAGTGAAAACATGGCTGAGTTTTAAAAATGTAAAATGCATATACCACTTTTCTTTATTTGAATGTATTGCTTTCACATTGTTTTAACATCCCTGCCCCTTTTTAAAATCTTCCCTTTTGAATTAAAAGCTACAGCAAGTGATTTTTTTGTGTGTGCCAAAGCTCCTCGAACCAGACGCCGGTGGGTGGAAAATGTAACTGTGCCTTGGTTTCTGATTTTTGCTTTCTGATGAGGAATTATTTATGTTTTACTGATGTACCAACAAAATCAGCATATTGAGTTTCCTAGTCACTGTTGCAGTCAGGTAAATGAACAGCAGTATTATGAATGGTATGTATACACAGAAATCTCAACACTTTGGCCATCTTTCATAAGTCTACAGGTTTCGACAACTATCAGGTTTAATTGATGTGTGTATTTTTTTAAATTTCCTGACATCACATTAATTGTGTCGTTCTACATTTATGTGTGAAGACTTGAAGTGAAAATGCATGCAGTATGGCAAAAATATTCTGGATCTTTTAATAGTTTTGATTTAGCTCACCGAGAACAAATATATCAAATAAGTATGTAGCACATTAAGCTATTAACCTAACAACTTGCTACATTTTACATATATTAGAGCATCACTTGTACATATAACAAATGACTTGAACATGTATATACAAATCATTACCTGCTGTTTTGTGTATTTCATTTTATTGTTTTAAGAATTTATAAAATTTACAATGTAAAACCATATCTAAATGCACAAATCTAGTGCACAATTTTTTTAATTGCAAGTTTTATTTTGATTAGGTTAAATTCTCTATAATAGTCTTCAATGCATTACAGAAGAATTAATTGCTTTTTGGAAGAAGATCTCATTTGCAACACTGCTCTTGTTTCTAGTGTCCAAGCTATTGAGTTATGGTGTATTTAATGAGTTTTACAGTTTGTATATGTCCTTAAAAGCTGTGTTGTTGATTAACTGTTCAAAATGGGTGGATTTAAAGTAAATTGACCAAGAACAGGGTAAAACCAGACTTCTCCAAATCCAAATTCCTAGGGTCAGAAACTTCAAACAGGATATGTCAATGCACAGAAAGGACTGAGTTAACCACTTGAAGATGAAAGTGGTAACGGACTTTTGGATTACCCCTAATTTTGTGGACTATTTTTGTCCTTTTACGGACATAGACCTAATCCTTCTATCCAGGCTATTTTCCCTTTTCATTTGTTTTTTAATATTTTGAGAATTTTAGTTGCACATTGAATCTTTCAGGAAAATTTTCTTACACTCAATTGTAACCATTGCATCAAAATTTAAAATGGGTACAGGACAATTTCAAAAATAAAGCATTATTTCCAATTACCAAAGCCTGAATGCATATTTCAGGGTATGGCTAAAACCACATTTTCTTTTTGTTGCAATAAAAAGGAAAATATGCCAGTATTACACTCTTGCCCTAGCTGGAAATGACCTAAAATTTGGAATTTCACTCCTCAACAAAAACCTTCATAATCCATTCCACCCCACTTTGAGGCTTAGTAGTAGCTGCCTCTGACAGAAATCCAACTGGGGCAGCACCATAAGTATAATCTGTTATTTTGCAATGAATAGTTCATCCAATTCTCTAAAGATCTCAATGGTCTGGAGAAGTGTAATAGGGCGCTCAGACTGTAGCTTGGCTTCAACTGCCGCACTAAACTATCCAAGATACAAGTCCATTTAATGAGTACTCACCATGATAGTGTAAATGTGTAATGTATTTGGTGTTACCTCTCAAATGGGGCATCATTCCATTTGGGTCATGAGTATTTCTATCTCCAAAATCCTAGGACATATAGGAGTTAGTTCAGTGCACTCTCTGCAGCCATTTAAGATGGTGCATCATCAACTTCCACAATGCAGCAAAGGTAGGGGTTCCCAACCTGAAGTCCATGGACCCCCTCAGATAATGGTATGGCTCCATGGCATACAAAAGGTTGAGAACCCCTGAACTAAGGAATCTTGGGATTGGAAAAAAGAGAAACCATCCATCTCACTTTGATATTTAAATATTCAGCTTCCAATAATTTTAAAAGTCTTTATGACAAAAATCTTTTGCTATCAAAAATCTGGACATGATGTTTATTCAGTCTTTTTGTGAGATCACTGAAAAAAGGACCTTGATCTTAAATGGCTTTTGGGATTTACAATGCAGTGTGCACCTTAACTAATCTTCAGCTGAGAGGTTGAGTACAGCCATCAGCTCCATGTATCTCTGGTACCTGACTGATGGGTTACAATGCCTCTTGGTTCTGCACTAGGTGGATGAGACCCATGGCATAATTCATCACAGCTAGTGAATGCAGTCTTTGAGTTCAGTCTTGACCTGGCAATGTTGTCAAGGAAATTTTGAAGTCTTTGTTAATTTTTATTCAAATAAATTGCTGTTTTTGGAGATCAGTATCGTACGTTCTCAAACAAGAGTTCAACACATTATGCAACAGCAATTTTTAAGGGGTGTAAGAAGCCTGAGTACTGTAAACCAAAAGCAAAATACTGCAGATGCTGGAAATGCTCAGCAGGTAAGGCAAATGTATTAATCTGTCTATGGAAAAAAAGAAAATAGAATTAATTATTCAGAACATTCAAAGTAAAATTGTAAATTGCACAGGAGTGGGGAAAGCCTGTTTTTGTTTTTGTTGATTTTGACAAAATGGTTTTTGTCCTCCACTATTGTATTTCCTAATTTCCTTATAGGATACAATATTTCTGACTTTTTCTCGTTTTCTGCTTTTCTATCCCTACTTCAAAGGATGGGTTAGCAAACAGCCGCTCTGAAGCCCACGATGTCATATTTAATCACACCTTTTCCAACCTGCTCCCAGTAAGGTCTACACTTTTTTCAGTGCATCTATACATTTTATTCAGTTGTGGTCACCTTTAATATTCAACACTGTGTGATTACCATGTGACATGTCTGACCCAACGCCTTCCCCATCCATAACACCGCCACCATTCCCTGCACTCTTCCATCTCCACTAATATTTCCTTTTTTACATTGTTTCTCAAACATACTTACAAGTGGAGAAATTAACTAATTGACCTCCCAATTTTGCATGCAGCATCTCCTCGTCATCCAGGACATGCCTTTTACTCATTACTATACCAGGACCCTGAAGATACTCAGCGTTTTAGGAACAGTTTCTTCCCTTCCACCATCAGATTTCTAAACGGTCCTCAATATTTTGCTTTCTTAGAACCATAGAACAGTACAGGCCCTTCAGCCCTCCATGTTGTGCCGACCCATATAATCCTTTAAAAAAAGTACTAAACCCACACTGCCCCATAACCCTGTATTTTTCTTTCATCCACGTGCCTGTCCAAGAGGCTCTTAAATACCCCTAATGTTTTAGCCTCAACCACCATCCCTGGCAAGTCATTCCAGGCACTCAAAGCCCTCTGTGTGTGTGTGTGTGTGTTTTTTTAAAAAAAACCACAACAACAACAACTTACCCCTGATGTCTCCCCTAAACGTCCCTCCCTTAATTTTGTACATATCCCCTCTGGTGTTTGCTATTGGTGCCCTGGGGAAACAGATACTGACTATCCACCCTATCTATGCCTCTCATAATCTTGTAGACCTCTATCAATTCCCCTCTCATTCTACACTCCAATTGCTGCTGTAAATATACCCTTGGTCTCCATGGTCCTGTACACCAACAAATCCCACCAATTCATCACCATCTGGTAGCAGTTGCTCCTTGAATCAGTTCTAAATAGTCGTCCCTACATTCTGAGGCTGTTCCCTGACACCACCCAGGTCTCAATGCTTACGAAGTGCAAGTAGTATTATACTGCTGACCTTTTAACCTGTGTGGTAAATATATCGTATGCTAAATGTCAATCTTCTGAAATATAGTTTATTATTTGTTAGTTTATTTATGGTAATATTACTTTGTGTTGTGTGTGAGTTATATGTTCTATGTTCTGCTCACCTTGGTCTAAATGAAAGTTTGATTTAGCGCTACACATATATAAGGTTGAATGACAATAACATTGAACTTGAGATCCCACTACTGGAAACGTTCTCCATGTCAACTTCGTCCAGGCCATGGGAAGGTTCTGATGTGAGCCCATCCCAATCTCGTCATCCTCTTGTTCTTCACATATGCATCGAACACCCATAGGTTTTCATTAATCCTATTTACCAAAGCCTTCTCATGCTCCCTTCTTATTGCACTATTTTTTATATTTAATGTAATCGCAGTTTTCTGTGTATTGCACTGTACTGCTGCCACAAAACAACTAATTTTGCGATTAAACCCGGTTCTGATGATCATAACATGACTGCGGGGAAGCCAAACCCAAGGGTGAAGAGAAGGTTCATCAGGATGGTGCTAGAGATTGAATGTTTTAGTTATGAGACTGAATGGCATTATTTTCCTTGGAAGTGTGAAAGCTGAGGGAGTGTCCTTTTAGAAGAATACTATGAGAGGCATTGATCGGGTAGATAAAGGAACTTCGCTATATAAACTATCTCTACAATTCCATGATAGAAATCTGTTTGGTAAGACCATATAGACTAAAAGGTATAGAGGGTGCCTGAGGAAGCATTCATCACTGAAGGTGGGTGAAATATGGAACACAGTGCCTGAGACTAGTCAAACATTTAAGCATTTGACAAAGGAAGCTAATGGCCAAATGCTGGTAAATTGGATTAGCGTAAATAAAACCTGGTCAGTATGAACACATCGTGTCAAAGGACCTGTTTCTATCTACACTGAGATTGTGTGATTGCTTTACAAAATGTCCTTGTTCTGTTCAAAAGGGTGACCCAGAGCTTTCACGTGCTAATCACTTTAATTCTCTATTCCACACTCGAACCTCTCTTGTTGGTCAACACTTGCAAAGTAGATCAATCTAAGTTTTAGGGGACAGCACTTAACCTGCTGACCGCCATGTCAGCTCGACACAAAGCGGATTTCATTCACCACCTCTAAATCTAAATTGCCCTCTTAGCTGCTGGATATCTGTAGGCACTTCTGTCCCAAACAAATGTGCAGGTTGCTAGCGGGTTCAGTGGAAGCACGCAGTTTGGTGGAGATCAAGAGGCTTTTAGATAAATGAATACAAAGGGAATTGAAGAAGAGGACATTTAGTTTAAATTAGTATCAAGATAGGCAAAATGTTGTGGGATGGATTGCTTGAATTATGCTGTAATGTTCTATATTGATCATAAAGGTAGAAAAGGGTTTCTCTTTTGTGATCAAAATTAATATTCTAATGATAAAGATTGTAACAGTAATTTAGTACTTTTTTTAGTGATATTCATCATTTTATTGTCATGATGTGCCATTCAGGTTAAAAAAAAAAGCAACATAAAAATTGGAGATGCTGGAAATCTGAAATAAAAACAATATAATGAAAATACTCAGGTCAGACAGCATTTTTTTGAAGTATAAACAAAGTTAATGTTTGGTGCTTTGGTTCTCCATTTGGTACTGTATTTCTGCTCTTACCAGTCTGCTCAATTGCAACTCATCCCCAATATTTTTTTATTGTCATCCCCAGTAAAACCATTTCTCTTAACTAATGATAACCTTTAGCATGGTACACATCAGTTTCCTTAATTCTAAGGAACTGGCATTTAAAAGTGTATAACACACAATGAATTTAGCTGTTTGCAGATCCTGCTGCATTACACAGAATTTAAACTGTTCAAAACTACAGGAAAATTGGTCCTGCATTCCTCTGATAAACTGTCTTAATATCTCACTCATGTGTTACGAACCCCGTAACTGGGTCACTTACCAGCAAAGATAGAGACGTCCGTTGAAGTCTGATGATACTATTTTTAACAGTTATTTATTAGTAAAAATACACAAAAATAATATCAATGCAAATATACAGATAATATACGTCGTCAATACTAAACTTAAAAGTGCGGGTACAGTAATAATAAGAAATAAGCTCTATCGTTGTCTAGGGGATAATGTAGTCCGATGGAAATATATAGTTTGTTCAGTTCATACAGGCTGCAGCCGTTGGGGACTGCTGTGTTGCAATTGTTGGAGAGAGAGAGAGATTAGGAGAAAAATTTGCCGGCTTTCCTTTATGATTTTGATCCGTCAGGTGTCTCGTTGTCGTGGCCGTTCAAGTGTGACCTCTCCTTTAGCTAAACCATTCTTCCGTAATGAGCCCGCCACCCCGGCAAGGGAGGACGCACACGAGCTCTCACCGGCTTTCACTATAAAACGCTATCACGGGATTTCTAGCGTTTCTCCTGGTGCGTCTAAAGGGGTGTTCCCCCAGACCCCTCTTTTATCCTTACTCATGCGGTCTCAGATGTCTATCAGGTTGGGATGATGCAATCCCTCAACCAGACCACTCTGGTTGTCCCCTGAGGGGTTTCAATGAATAGTACAGTACTCAATACACAATTCCTTCTCCAAGAGACAATGGCAGTTATCAGTGATTCCGTTCCGCTGATGTCAGGACACATTCCAAACCTTGTGTATTCTGGATGTCTCTCTTTCATTTCCTGGGTCTCAGACCCGAAATAATAGCGGTCTTGCGATTCTCAAAAAGGAGGGGGCGACTTTGTACCCTCCAGCCCCTCAGAGTTGCTCCACCTTCATAACACATGTCACTGAGGTCAATTCTCTGCCACTGTTCTACAAATCTCACTGGGTTAGACATCCTCTAACACCATCAAAATCTCCCATCTCTACTCCTCAAAGCCACTATAATCACCGGGTACCTCTAGCTGACTTAAGCCGTTCCTTGAATCTTTCCTCTGAAGATTTTGGTCATTTGTTCCAGAACATCGTCCTCTAGCTCCTTATCAAATTAGATGAACATATGTATCATTAAAGGTGTTATAAAATGTGATTTGTTAAACAAATATCATTGATCATCTACCTAATAGTAACTTGAGAAGACAGTTTGTAAGAGAAAGCCAGGCTTTAACCTCATTTTCCAGTAAACTTAAGCATGACTCATGGGAGCAGAGCAGGACAGTAGATGCTGCTGAGTACTTTCTGTATTCTGTCGTGATGTTAGTTTCCCAGCATCTGTACAGTATTTATTTCTGATTTATGACAGGTGTTTTGTATGCCTTTTTCCAGAGATAAAACTACATTTTGCTCTTAAATATCTTGCCTTCTGCACATCCACTCTAAAACTGCTTGAAATATTAATGAAACATTCTCTTGGCAGTTAATCAAAAAGCTCTCTCAATGGTGATTATAATGAAGGTTTTGTAAATGTTGGGATAAGCATCATGACAAAGATGTTCAAAATATGATCAAAATGAAACCAACAGTTTCTGGCTTTCAGTACTGATCATTTGTTTAAATTTAATCAATCCAGAATTTGGAAAATCTGTTTTTAACTTACTAATGGTAAAACCTAAATCAGAACACAAAATCTATTAGCACTTTCAACATGTATAGGCTAACTAATGGGAACAAATACTCGAGTTTTACAAATGATCTTTGAGGTTCTTTGGTATCCTAAGATACTGTAGTCACTTAGGACAAAATACACTGATTTCCCATATCCCTAGGTGGTGCTGTTGTAGAGTATTTAATATGATGATGTAATCATTGTGTGTTTTGACATTCAGGGCCAATAACAGAGAGCCAGGGACACTCTCGTCATCATCTAGCATGAATTTGCTCTTTTACTGAGGTAATGCTTCTTGTATAGTGTTCTTGTTTCACAACCTTGCTGATGTCTCTCTTACATTTCTGCTCAGTTCTTTTTTTCAAATCTTTAAACTTGATGAATTGAGCGAAAATTAATTTTCTAAAAAGATCAAAGATGCTTCATAGCTAAGCATGGCAGAGCAGAGGCCATCCATTCCCTAAACACAACACTGCAGATTTCTAGGACATTTAACTTAATCCAGCACTGTGAAAGGGTTATTTTGTGAATTTGGCAGACTGAGTTCTGTTGTGTTAGAATTTGGCACCCATGTGTTTGTCTGCTCTGAAAAATGTGAGTGGTGCAAATCTCAACTCAGCCATGTAAATGCGTGCTCTTGGAACTCACAGTGAGTGTGAAATATAAAGATAAGCTCACCAATAACATAAAAGAGGATGCCAAGAAGTTTTTTTCTTCAGATACATTGGAGAGGTGATAATTGGGGACAAAGAAATGACAAACTATTTTGCATCAGTCTTCACTATGGAAGCCCAAAGAGTGTGAACAAAAGGGGCTTTTCTACTTTGGCGTTCGGCAGGG
This sequence comes from Hemitrygon akajei, assembly GCF_048418815.1. Classification (NCBI taxonomy): domain Eukaryota; kingdom Metazoa; phylum Chordata; class Chondrichthyes; order Myliobatiformes; family Dasyatidae; genus Hemitrygon; species Hemitrygon akajei. The sequence goes on along the minus strand of NC_133127.1, from coordinate 67,930,087 downwards.
GTCAGTGTTGGGACCACTTCTTTCATGTTATATGTAAACAATTTGGTTGACAGAATTGGTGGCTTTGTAGTCCAGTTTGTGGACAATATGAAGATAGATGGAGGGGCAGTTAGTGTTAAGGAAGCAGGGAGTCTGCAGCAGGGCTTAGTTTAAGAGAATGTGCAAAGTGACAGATGGAATATAGTGTAAGGAAGCATATGGTCATACACTTTGGTAGAAGGAATAAAGGCGTAGTCTATTTTCTAAATGCGGAGCTAATTCAGAAATTGGGTGTAAAAGGACTTGCGAGTCCTTGTACAGGATTTCCTAATGCTTAACTTGCATGTTGAGTCAGTTGTAAGGAAGACAAATGCAATGTTAGCATTCATTTCAAGAGGACTAGAATATAAAAGCAAGAATGTAATGCTGATTAAAACACAAAATGTTGGAGGAAGAATCTCATTTTAAGGACAAGATAGAGTGGATGTGAAGAGGATGTTTCCTATAGTGATACATCACTAACTTTTACATAACAAATATGACAAACTTCCACAGATGCACAGTGGAGAGTACTGGGGTTACATCATTGGCTGGTCTGGAAACACCAATGCCCAAGAATGGAAAAACCTACAAAAAGTGGTGCATTCAGCCCAGTCCATCACAGAAAAAGTCCTCCCCATCACTGAACACGTCTACAAGGAGCACTGCCATCAAGGACCCCCATCATCCAAGCCATTTCTCTTCCTGCTGCTGCCATTGGGTAAGAGATGCAGGAGTATTCGGTCCCACACCACCAGGATGAGGGACAGTTATTACTCCTGAGTCATCAGGCTCCTGAACCAGAGTGGATGACTTCGCTCTTCTCAATAATGAACACAATGGATTTACTTTCAAGGATTCTACAACTCATATTCTCAGTATTATTTACTTATTACAATTATTATTATTTGGTTTTTGTATTTGCACAGTTAGTCTTTAGCACATTGGTTGCTTGTCAGTGTGTGTAGTTTTTCATTGATTCTATTTTATATTTTTTATTTAGATATACAGCACAGAGTAGGCCCTCCAGCCCTTTGAGCTGTGCCACCCCAGCAACGCCTGATTCTACCCAGCCTAATCACGAGACAATTTACCAATTAACCTCCCAACCAATATGTCTTTGGACCGTGGGAGAAAACTGGAACACTCGGAGAAAATCCATGGGGAGGACGTATAGACTCCTCACAGATGATGCCGGAATTGAACTCTGAACTCTGACATACTGATCTGTAATACTGTCATGATAACTGCTATGCTACTGGGGCACCCTTTGTGTTTCATTGTCCTACTGTGAAGGCCTGCAAGAAAATTAATCTGGGGTAGGTTATGGTACATCTATGTACTTTGATAATAAATTTACTTTGAACTTTGAAATTTTAGTGAGAGGACTCTAGGACCAGAGAACACGGACTTAATTACAAGAACATCTTGCTGACCTGCCCCATGCACAAACAACCGAAGTAGATATCATTTTCTTTTAGGAAGTCAATCTTCTCATAATGAACCTTTCTCTCCAGCTGAGCATGAATTTGAAGAACGTTCACCCTGGCAGAACAGACGAACCCTTTTGGCTGATGAGACCATTTTCCTTTCATTAGTTCCAGGTCCGTTTTAGCTTTACTTTTCACGGAGGCCACAGTATCAGCAAAGCTGCTTCCTTTAGCTTTAGAACAAATTTGAGACTTAGTTTTGTTCACACCTTTGCTTACTGCTGGTGATGTAGTATTGTATATATTCCCAAATACGGGGTGTGCAGCAATCTTTTCTTGCAGTTTACAGACCACCTATCTCCATTTATCCCTAAGCTTATGCCGCAGTTTCTTTATGGCAATCATATTAGCAAGCATGTCCAGCTCATACATCTACTGCACTTCTTTCATGGCATTAAAACAGCCTCCAAGAAAAAGCCTGTACTCTTGAAGAGCTTTCACCTCTTCGCATTTGATATGCAGCCAACAAACAGCCTTTTCCATATAGACCACAAAAATTTTCTGCTACTCACAAAATGTTCCTGTAGTAAAGATTTGGCTTTTAGATATCCTTGCTTTGGGTTGGCTTACTGGTAACTGTTGACATGGTCTCTAGGGTAACCTCCAGTGAACTGTTTGAGAAAATGGAGACAGTGTCATAATCATCAGTCTTGCCTTAAATGCTATTATTGAAAGCCCTCATAAATGCATGATACTGCAATGGATTGCCGTCAAAGATCTGAATCTCTCTTTTAGGCAGATGCATAGTTTTTGCATAACTATGCTTATTGTTTCCTTTTGTGTCCTTATGACCTCCAGTGCATGATTTAGGCTTTTATCATCTGAAACACAAGTATCACCATTCTGTAAATTAATGGCCTTGAAAGCACTTTGTGCTGTTGGATATGGCATAGGTTCAGAGTGCCACCCTCGTGCAAGCTGAGAGTGAATACTTTTGGGGTTCATAGACATTTGAGGCACAAATGTATCCACATTGTCATTGAGCATATTGGATTTTCTCTGTGCCATGTCAACATAGGAATTCACAGCATGGAATTGTCCCACTGGACCACCTTTAGCACTGGAAGCCTTCTGCGCTTTTCCTGTGGCCATCTTGGCTGCAATTTCTTGCAAATTAACCTGCTCCAACTTTCTTGGTAACTGCTCATTTCCTCTCCGAAGCTTCTCTTCCATCCACTCCACTTGTTCCAACACATGCTTATCTCACAATATTTCTTGCCTTTGCACAAACCCAGCTAAATCATCCGGGTGGAGTTCATCTTGAAAATCATCGGCCTTATACACGGTCAAAGCGTGCCTTGGAGTTTGATAAAATTTTCCCATTTGCTCCAGCAACGTGACCTCCAACATTGGATGTTTGTTTCAGCCATTGTTCAGCCTCCGTAGTGTCTGTATTAATAAGTCTCAATATTTGCAAAGCCTTCCATTTGTTTACCTTGGTCTGATTTAGGAATTACAGACAACATCACGTTATGTTGCTTGGTAACATCTCCACGAAGATACTTAAAGTCATCCAAATGAAACAGTATTTGTGAGACGTTTTGCTTTAATCTTCTTAGCAATGTTGTTATATTTCCTTTGAGCATCAATTTTACTCATCAACGCTTTCTCATTAAGTATAATTTCTCTCTTAATCCTGACTTCAAGGTCACTGCTTTCAGCTTAACTCATGTTGTCTTCCAAGTGTGCAAACCAGACAAAACAAACAACTTTCAATTCAAATGTCAACAATTGAAATATTTCAGCATTTCAACAGAACTGAACAACAAACTCTCAGGCAAACACCACACTATAGAGCTTATGGTCAGCAATGACCATTCTGAGCTGTGTTCGAACACTAAACATACAGCATGAATTAACATCAGCTTGTTACTTGCCACAAGCTGCTTTTGGCTGTGTTGCTTCTAAATTCCCTAAAGTGTCTGAGTGCTGATTTTGTTTGGTATAACTGTCGAAACCTTTTGTTGACAAAATGTAATGGCTACTTGAACAAACCTTCGCTGTTGTTGGAGGCTAAGCACAGGGAGTTATTGTGTATATCACGCCTTCTGATCCAATCCAATAATAATGTTCAAAAAGTCAAACAATATTCTATCCTTCATTAAGGAACTGTCAAAAAAAAAACTCCTGAAGCAATGAAACTAAAACTAGCAATGTTAAATGTACTTAAACGAACTTAAATGAAGTTAAGCAATTTCAAATATAGTTAAGCGGTCAGCAAAAGATATCACACTCTAAACAGCCCAAAACAAAGCATGAATACATAACTAAACATTTCACTTTTGCCACACCCCCACCCATGAGACTAGCTACCACAATAAATGTGCAATACAGTACAGTATTACAATGCAGAGAGAAAACAGATGCATGGCTCCTGCATAGCTGCTTTTTAATGCAAATATCTAGTCAGCCAATTGTGGCAGCAAATCAATGCATGCAGAGGTCAGGAGTTTTGGTTGTTTTTCATGTCAAATATCAGAACATGGATGAAAAGTGACTGATTTTGCTCACTCTCTGTAATGGTCACTCCTCTCTCCGTGGCGCTGAGGCTATGAAGACTGCCCCGGCTGCTGTGCTCCATGCCCGCTAATATGATGAACTGAAACATGAGGCTTTGGGCCTACCCTGGGATTCGGATCTGAGGATCCAGTTTGGGTTCGGATGTTGTTGCTTGCTTCAATTGTTCGCATGATTTGTGCATTCCTGTTACCCCCTTTCTCTAGTGCATCAGGTGTTGGTCTTTTATTTTTATTTTTTTTAGTTGGGTTCCTTCAGGCTGTATATGATGCACCATCAATAACTCACTCTGAGATGTAAGAAGCGAGGTATTGGCTTTTATTGACTGGAAGAATGAACAACACTACATCCTGGAGAATGAGGCCGGGCATCAGGCCTCAATCGCCTTTATACAGGGGTCTGTGGGAGGAGCCACAGGAGCAGTCAGCGGGGGTCTGTGGGAGGAGCCACAGGAGCAGTCCAGACAGGTATATGTAGTTCACCACAGTATAATTAATACATTCTTTGATTATAAATGTATTGTGAACTTTGAAATAACTTTGACTGTGGAATAATTGTTGGTGCCAGACAGCTTGATTTGAGTATTTTAGAAATTGTTGATCTCCTGGGATTTTCATGCGCAACAGTCTCTAGAGTTTACAGAGAATGGTGTGGAAAAACAAAAAAATAACCAGTGAGCGGAAGTTCTGTGGGTGAAAATGCCTTGTTAATGAGAGAGGTCAGAGGAGAATGGCCAGACTGGTTCAAGCTGACTGGAAGGTGGAAATGACTCAAGTAATCATGAATTACAACAGTGGTGTCCAGAAGAACATCTCTGAATGCACAACACGTCGAACTTTGAAGTGGATGGGCTACAGCATCAGAAGACCATGAACATACACTCAGTGTCCATTTTATTAGGTACAGGAGGTACCTAATAAATTGGCTACTGAGTGTACTTCTCTCAAAGAAGCCCTGGGAAATAGCCCTGTTGAGTCTCACCATAGGAGGTCATGTCAATAAAAAGAGGAATCAGTAAATGTAGTGTAGTCAGGATTTCCTGAGGAGAACGACAACTCCCTAAGGGGGTCATTGACTCTCTCCAGAAGGTATACGCTCAACTCGTTCTATAAACTAGCCTAATGTATCTACCTCAAAGCAATGATGTTGATTAAAACACAAAAATACAGCTGCAGATGCTGTGGATCAAAGAATCCTGCAAGCGCAAATGCTACACCTGTCCCCACACCTCCCCCCTTACCACCATTCCGGACCCCAGACTGTCCTTCCAGGTGAGGCAACACTTCACCTGCGAGTCTGCTGGAGTTGTCTATTGCATCCGGTACTCCCGGTGCGGCCTCCTCTACATCGGCGAGACCCGACGCAGATTGGGGGACCGCTTTGTCGAGCACCTACGCTCCGTCCGTCACAATAGACAGGACCTCCCGGTTGCCACCCACTTCAACTCTGCCTCTCCTTCCCATCTAGATATGTCCATACATGGCCTCCTCTACTGCCATGATGAGGCCAAACTCAGGTTGGAGGAGCAACACCTCATCTACCGTCTGGGTAGCCTCCAGCCTGGTGGTATGAACATTGAATTTCCGGCAATTTCCAGTAATTCCCTCCCCCTCCCCCTTCCCTTATCCCAGGTCCCTCTCTGCCTCTCTCCCCTTTCAACTTTCTGCTTCTTTATCTCTACAGTTCTTTCATGCTTATCCCCTACCCCTCCCTTATCTCTATTACTGGGCTTCGGCCCTCTCTCCCCCCCACCATTCCTGATGAAGGGTCTCGGCCCGAAATGTTGGCTACTCTTTTCTCACGGATGCTGCCTGACCTGCTGAGTTCTTCCAGTGTTGTGTATGTATTCAATGATGTTGATTATCAAGTTCCTAAGGAAACTTCAGTTCTGTAGTATTGGAAATGTCATGCAAGTTCTGATCTTCATATTCTGGATTTGAGGTTCCCTGTGCATTATTCATTTATTGGGGGGGTGACCATTGAACACCAACTACTCCCGGGCTCTACAGACCAAGGTGGCAATGAACAAGATCAGCCTCTATTGCATATGAATAAAAAGCATCAGCATAATGACCTTCCTTTGTATAGAGTATGCTTCCAATCATTGGCATGTTTTGCCTTTGATACCCATTGACTTCATTTTTGCCAGAATTCCCTGACATTGTACTTGGTCAAAAGCTTCATTGATGTTACTCTCCCTCACTTCTGGAATTCAACTCTTTGGTCTATGTTCAGAAGATTGTGATGAGGTCTGGTGCAACGTAGTCCTAACAAAGTGTAAACTGGGCACTGGTATACATGTTATTGCCAAGAAAGTGGCACTTGATAGCATTGTCAGTAACATCACCTTGATGATGAAGAAGAGTAGAATGATTAGGCAGTAATGAGCCAGAGCTCAATAAAAGGTGGAATTTTTATCCTCATAGCCCTTTCTGTATCCAGTGCATTGAGCCATTTATTCACATCATGCGAGTGAATTGAATTGGCTGAATGCTGGTGAGGATCTGAGGTGGATCATTTATTTGACACCTCTGGATAAACACAGCTTGAATGACAATCCAGAGGATGTTAAAGTGTGAAATATATGGAGTGGGTCTGAAGTCAGGTCAGAGCAAGCAGGAATGACAGATTTTTAATGTATATTTCTTACTATAATTTATAGTATATTTTATGTCTTGCACTGTTCTGCCGCAAAACAACAAATTTCATAACGTTTCAGTGATAGTAGATCTGATTTTGATTTCCTGAAGGGCATCAATAAATCACGTGAGTTTTTATAACTGCTCATTAGTTGCTACTGAGATCAGCTGTTTTGCCCAAGTTACAGAATATTAATCTAAATTTAAATTCCATAGCTGGTATGGAAGGATTTCAGTCTCTCAATTGTTGGTCCAGGTGTTTGAATTTCTAGTTTAGTAGTTTAACTGCTGTGATATCATCACACCCTATATTTAGTCTTCACAGACACGTGGAGATCACCACATCTACGAGTGATTAATGATCTGTGAACTTTCTGAGAATATAGGAGCTTGATTAAAAACTTAAATAATCAAAGGAGGAATAAATCTCAGAGACTGATCACAGGATTCTGAATAAGGAAATACTTTAAAAATGTCAGTAGCAATTAAGAGTTATAAATAAATATAATTGATGGCTTAAACCAGAATAGCATGAGACAAGGGGCAATTGAAATTTGTTTTTAAAAAAAACTGAGTGCTGGAAATCTGAAACAAAAGCAGAACATATATTACAGCACACAATCAGGTCCTCCGGCCCACAATGTCTGTGCCAACTATGACGCCAAATTAAAATAATCCCATCTGTTGTGTGATAATATTTCTGTATTCACATGCCTGCCTAAATGCCATTATCATGTCTGCTTCCACCACCGCCCTTAGCAGCAAGTTTCTCGCATCTTACGGCTGTGCAGTGTAGTATTTGATATTTCTACCCTGGGTCAAAGACTCTCTATCGTATCTATATGTCTCAATTTTATGTACTTCTTTCAGGTATCCCTTCAGCCTCCAATATGCCAGAGAAAATAATCCAAACCTCTCCGTATAGCTACTACTTTTCAATCAGGGAAGCATCCTGGTGAACTCTTCCTGCACTCTCTCTAAAGTCTGCACATCCTTCCTGTAATGGGGCAAATAAATCTGCACACGACACTCCAGAAGTCTCTGATCAGGTCTAAAGCAGGAGGGTGAGCAACCAGAAATCATGGTACGTATTATTATCAATTACATAGGTCACAAATGGCATGAGGTTCTGAAGAGAGGAATTGAGTTGAAGCTACTATTCAAGGGTAGTAATCTTTGGATTGCTGCTTGTGCCTCGTAGGATAAGAATAGGATGATTTTAAGGATGTGTGGCTGAGGAACCGGTGGAGCAGGCAGGGTTCAGATTTGTGGATCATTGGGATCCCTTCTGGGAATGACTAGGTATAACCAGTACAAAAAGGACAGATTACACCTGAACTTGAATTAGGTTTCCACTCTCCTACCTTGTTTACAATTGAATTCCAGTTCTTACTTAGAGCAAGACCTTCACCTTTGTTAAAATTTTTCTCTAGTTTTTTTCCCCCCAATGGCTTTCTTTTACCAGGCGGTCCCAAAAGCTGTTTGTGCTGTCAGAGTTAATCCTATGGCCATTGCAAATGCTGTGTTCTGTCTACTACCACTGATTTCTCTGGGTAATCCAGATACACCTCCTGTTGATCTTGATGCGGGTTTCGACGTTGTAAACAAGGTAGGAAAGTGGAAACCTGATTGGTTAGACCTCATCCGATCAGGAGGGATGGACAACGGGTAGAAATACCACTGAACCAGGCATGCCCAGGCACCATCCCTGAAGAAGATGGTAGACTTCGTCATCGAAACATCAGTTATAATCAGCTGGAAGCACTAGAAAAGTTTATTTGTCATATATGCTGAGAAAGCATGGGATCCTTTTTTATAGAGAGGATGTCAGAGGCAAGTTTTTTTTTCCCCACAAGTTCTTTTCATGGTTGCATAGAACACCCCGTCAGGGTTGGTGGTAGAGGCCAATACATTAGGGGTGTGGATAGGCATATCAATGATAGAGAAATGGAGGACTATGTAGGAGAGAATGGTTAGATTGGTCTTAGAATAAGGTTTGCACAATATCGTGGACCAAAGTGCCTGTACTGTGCTGGAGTGTTCTGTGTATTATAAATATAGAACTGTTCAATGCATGAGTCATGGTTTATAAATATTATATAACTGTATGGTTTACGGAGCTGCACTCTTCCATAAGTACAGTATCTCTGTTACACTGCTATTTTATTAATGTATAAGCTTTATATCATGTATCCAATGGAAGCCTTACAGATTATTTTTAATATCTAGTAACAGTTCAATGTTTTAGTTAACAATGTTCAGTGTTTTCCTTTGTCAATGTCTATGATATAGAATTTCCAATAAGCAACAACATTACTGTTTGTCACTGCCTGGGAAAAGCTTTCCTTATTAAGATTATTGTGGTGAGATTTTTGCCTTTTCCATCAACTTTTGTTGTTAAGAGTAGAAAGGGGATGAGATACAATGCTATCATGCTAGGTGAGCTGCTAATCTCATTAAAGCATTTATGTAATTATGAAACAAAGTATTTTTAAACATTAAAGAAAATGTTTATGATTCAACAACTAGAACCAAACTGGGAGACTATACTACTTCCAACCCCAGTGAGCAACATTTAAAAGGATCTTGGGGCAGGTGAATTGATAGGATAGAGGGATATGGGCCAAATGCACGCAAATGGGTACAGTACTAGCTTAGATGAAAATCGGGCCGAAGAGTTCGTTTCTGTGCCGTAGAACCCAACAGAGGGAGGCTTGGAGATTTAATAAGAAACCGATATGTTTCATATCAATACGTACAAACAAGACCCCAGCATCTGCAGTGTACTTTGTGTTTACGATATGCTTCATATTTTGTTAGTTTCATTCTTATGCATTTAACATTAAATATGAGTAAAAATAAATGAATATATAATGTAACCAAGAATAAAATAAATTGCACCCAAAGCCAAACATATTCAGCTGATATTGCTGTCTATTAACTTGGCATGTTAAACTGTTTGAAGGTGCTTTAGTAATACATTCAGGATTCAGCCGCAAGTAGCTCGTAACCTACTTTTAAAATAACTCCATGAACGATACAAGTGATGTTACCCGGGCAACTGTACGTCACTTCTGTGCGCCTGGCTTTACCCACGTTCCCCGCAAGCGCCACGTGCATGCTCTATCCCGGTGTGAGCTGGGAACTGCCTATTACACCATCAATGCGAGGTCATCGTTAGAGTCGCACTACCGCGCATGTGTATGGATGAGCACCGAGGGACTACATTTCCCACCAGGCATTGCGGCGAGGCGTTTGATTGGAAAATGTGGAGGGGGAATGTTACCCAATGGGAAGTCACTATACTGAAGTGTTTATGCGCTGCTGGCGGGGTTGTTAACGTACAGTATGGCGGACGATGTAGAAGGCAGCAGCGGTGGTGAAGGGGGTGGTCCGTCTTTGGATGAGGAGGAGGCGGCCGGGCTGGCTCGTTTCGGTGTTGGCGGTTTAGTTTTTAATGTCTGTCTGCTGGTGCTGGCTTTACTCGGGGTCTACAGACTGTACAAGAGAAGGAGGGGCGGTGCGGAGACGGAGTGCAAAGAGCCCGCGCTGCCCAAGATGAAGAAGCGCGACTTCAGTCTGGAACAGTTGCGGGAATACGACGGGATTCAGAACCCGCGGCTCTTGCTCGCCGTCAACGGCAAAGTTTTCGATGTGACCAAAGGGAAGAAATTCTATGGACCCGGTCAGTACAGCAACAAATCGCACACCTAATAAGCAAAACAATATTTCACTGTCATGGAATGCAAATGGATTTCTGACCTCATACACTTAATAATGCTTGGCTACGTATGTCTGCGTGAATTTCACACTTATTATTGGTATATTTGTATGCATGTTGCTTACTTTCTGGCCAACTTGCAGCAACAAATCAATATTGGCTATCTCTTCAATGACACAATTTCACCACTTAATACAAAGCCGTGAGGATTAGAAATTTAAGGAATGGCTTTTATTTGATCGTTGCTGGCTTTGAGTTAAATGCTTCATAGCAAAACGAAAGGTGTGCAATTTTCTTCGGAATAATTCCACACGTAAACTTTGTGGACCTAAAAACGCTTTCTTGTGCAATGCTGGAAGCAATCAGTACGATCATGACTGTTCTATGCTAGCGTCAGCTCTTTTCTGTGCCACTTCCCCATAACCCTCAATTCCCTGATATTTCAAATATTTATCTATCGCAACTTGTAACGTATCTAATGATATCGCCACCAACCTTGGGGAAAGAGAATTCCGTATGGGTGGAACAGTATCCATGTATCTCAGTTTTAAATGACACCTCTTTATTTTGTATCTATGTTTCCTTGTTTTTGACTTACTCATAAAGACAACTTTTCAACTGTCAACCCTCCTTATGAAAGCGTTCGTATAAGTAAGGTCAGCTGTCTAGACGTCAAACTGTAGCCTCCCTTGATAGGAAGTAGCATTTACTGGTGGGATTCATAAGAGATTGGAATGAAAAAGTTAGCTACCAAACCTGAAGAGGTGAAGATCAGTTACAATTAAGGCTTTCATTCCATACTTTTGGATTATACCTCCAATTTTATTCAATGTCTTTCGGCCAGTGTGTATATTTTGCTAATTGCAAGACACTACATGAAAGTAAGGTTGCTTTTCATACAAAAAACTGGTAATGAGTAAATAAGAGCATGCAAATATTGGTTCCGTTTGATACGCTGAAGTAAGCGAGATGATAAAGCTGATGGGAATTCTTTGAAAGGCAATGTAGACAATGAACTGAATGGCTTCTTAAAATCTTTTTATAAACTGACAGTTTATAGGGTTAATGATGCATCACAGATAGGAAAAAAAGGGGAATGTTTGCATTTGTTGGTGAACTTTGCATCCTGTATTGATGGATGATTCAGCTTGCAAATTGGTTTATCAGTTATACCACAGGTTTAAAAGATATGGAAACAGAATCATATTCAAGTTTTTTTGCACAGAATTTTTGAACCAAGTATGATTGCATGCATAAAACTTGCACAGTTTGCAAGTTCATTAAATAGCTTTGCTCTGTTTTAAATGTGAGAAAATCAAGGATGTTGGCAGCATTTCATTTCCTAGTGTTAATAACTACGTGGCACAGTGTCAGTCCTGCAGATTTGTTACATGCTGTCTTTTGGTCTAGCTGAATGTGGTTTTATGAGTTTCATTGACATTGAGGTGCTGGATGAACACTGCTGCCACACAGTGTGTTCCATCAAGGAGTATTTGGTAAATAAGTCATTTCCTTTTATAAGGTAAAATTATGGAATCAAATTAGATGAGTATTGCAAACCCTTCCAGAGAAGGCCTTTATGTTGCCTTTTGTAGCTACAGGCTATTTCAAAGTTCTCAACCATATTTATAAAGTGCATTTTAACTTAGGGAATGAAACAATGAATTTGAATACAAAAGGCCCCACAAGGTGATAATAGCCACTTTGACTTGGTAATGCGGGGGAGAAAAGATGCCTACGCCAGGGAACTTCCCACCTCTGTGCTGTTGATCAGATGCATTATAGCATGTTAGAGAAAAAACACAGAATTCTTGAAATTGATACTAGGAGATAGTTGCAAGACAGATAGGCTTTTCAAGTTTTTGTTTGGCCAAAGCAAAAGCACTTATTCTAGCTCAGGATGTGGGTGTCACTGACAACATGCCAGCCTTTATATCTGTTGCCCTTGATGAGCTGGTATGAGTTTCTTTAATGAATCACTGCAGTGCCTGCAGTGAAGGTACTTAACAAAATTATTGGGGTGGGAACAGTGTGCAATCTCAATTTTATTTTTCAAATTTGCATCGGTTTCCTGGGGCCATAGCTTTTACTAGTGTATTTGGAAGTTTCTTTATAATGTGGACCTTGGGGCAGGTTACTATAAGCGATTAAGCAGTATGTTTCTGCTTAAAGAATGTTTCAATCACTTCAGTCTTGTATTTATGCCCCTTGCCCCATTGTAAGTACAGAATGTATTAGGACCCAATACCACTACATTCTGTTGAAATTGTTTTACTTAAAAACTCTTAATTAGTTAATGTACTATTGCAAATAAAAACAAAATGTTGTAAACCCTCAGCTAATTGGGTAGTATATGTGGAAGAAGAAACAGTTTGTCAGGAGGGTCTTGGACTTTAAAAGGTAATTATGTTTCTTTTTCTCCAGGTGCTGCTTGCACTGCTAAACATTTGCAGCATTTTCTGTTTTTATTTGACATTAGATTTAATTTTTCTACAGTTACATTTAACTATTATCTCTCCAATATAAGCTGTAATTTGAACCCAAAAAATGCTGCAGGTATTGCTCGTACTTCCCTTAAAGGTCCTTTGCATTTCTTGCTGGAATTGGATTGAGATTTTTAATTATTAACTAAGTACATTCAAATGGTCTTCAATTATTTGGCTGTCCAAGTGAATGTTAGTGTGTACGTGGTTAATCATGAGAAATTTAATATAAATAGCAATTTCTGTTTATGTTAATATCTATGAACTGCATTAAAAAGTTCAAAGTAAATTTATTATCAGAAGTTCATAAATGTCACCACATACAACCCTGAGATTCATTTTCTGGTGTACTCACTGAAATCATAATGGAATAATAACCATGACAGAATCGATGAAAGGTGGCACCAACTTGGGCGTTCAACCACTGTGCAAAATACAACAAACTTGCAAATACAAAAATAAATTAATAATAAATAAGCAATATATTTTGAGAACATGAGACAGTGAGTCCATAGGTTGTGGGGACATTTCAATGATGGGGCAAGTGAAATTGAATGAAGTTATCCCCTTTGGTTTAAGAGCCTGATGATTGAGGGGTAATGATTGTTCTGGTGCGAGTCCTGAGGCTCCTGTACCACCTTCCTGATGGCATCAGTGAGAAGAGAGCATGTACTGGGTGGTGGTGGTTCCTGATGATGGATGCTGCTTTCCTGCGACAGCATTTCATGTGGATGTGCTCAATAGTGTGAAGAGTTTTATCTGTGATGGACTGGGCCGTATCCACTACTTTTTGTGGGACTCTCTGTTCAAGGACTTTTGGTGCTTCCATATCAGGCTATGATGCAGCCAGTCAATATACTCTCCACTATACCTCTGTAGAAGTTGGTCAACGTTTGACAGAATCTTCACAAACTCCTAAGTAGAGGCACTGCCATGCATTCTTTGTAATTGCACTGGGGCAAGGACAGGTCCTCTGAAATAACAACACTGAGGAATTTAAAGTTGCTGACTCCCTCCACCTATGATCCTATGATGAGAACTGGCTCATGGACCTCTGGTTTCCCTCTCCTGAAATCAATAATCAGCTTCTTGGTCTTGTTGAGTTAGAGTAAGAGGTTGTTGTTGCGGCACCACTCAGCTAGAATTTCAATATATTGATTCATCACCACCTTTGAATTGCCCCACAACAGAGCAAACTTGAATATGGCATTGGTGCTGTGCTTAGCCACATAGTCATAAGTATAAAGTGAGCAGAGTGGGGGCTAAACACACAGCTTTGTGGTGCACTGGTGCCAAACTCACATTGAGGAACTTGTAAGACTGAGTATTCCTGAGAAGTGGGACTGAATTCAAGAAAATGAAAAGCTGACATTGTTAATGTTGGAAATTTTAAGACCAAAAATGCTAGAACAAATAGCTTTGTTTTCGTCAGTGGAAGAAAGTTGAGGTTAAAATTTCAAATATTGTGACCGACCACAACTTCGTTGTCTTTGAATTTATTTTCTATATCCCAAACTAATAAACATTTAACAGCATGTTTTCTTGCATTTGAACTCTGAACTAATATCATTAAATCTTTAGCTTACTAAAATACCTTTCAGGTACAGTGTAATTGTGCAGATGTTGAAAGTATTGAATTTTGTTTGTGGGAAATCTGTCAATGTTCTGAGAAACTTTTTCCAATATTAAGTGCTGAAATTTAGTGGAAAGTAATGGTTTAATGGCGCCTTACTGGCAGTGGTGTATCTTTAACCTATTGCAGATATTATCTTCACTTCAAGATATTGTATGCACCACCACTTCAAGTTTTAAAAGCACTGGTAGTATAGTCTTTTTAAGCCCTGTTCTATTTTTTTTCAATCACTACCACATTTTTATCTAACACCTTATACTTGTTCAGCACATCTTAAGTATTGTACAATATATGAGATGGTATTAAGTGTTAACCTTTTAATCACACTTCTACGTGCAATAAGGTTTCAAAATCAGCACACTTTAGTGGTGTTATTGGGAGAATTGGGAATGTTAACCCAGAACCCAGAACAACTCTGCTGTTTTTCTGTCTTGTCTTGCGCCCTTTTGAACAACTACACAAGTCCATTAATATCTGACTTGAAAGTGCAAAATAAAACCTCAATTTGACATTAATTTCTAATATATGAATGTATAATCCTCTGTTTCTTTAGATTCAAGAATTAGCTTTTGGGTAAACCTTGTTGAGTAGTGTTATCAGGTTTTGGTGCTATATAATGCTAAAATATTTTTGCTATAGCTGTTGGCATTTGAAAGCATTCCCACAAGTCGAACTATCTGCCATTTGCTTATTTGGAGGAAATAGCATAATCGTATAATTTCCCCATATCTTGCAAAAAAAAAATTTAAATTCAGAATAGGAAGGATGTGAGCTGCTGATTATTCAGGATAAATAATAGAAGGAAAGGGGAAAGAATTTTTTTTCCAGTGATAACTGATCTGAATTTTAAATCCTAAGTTTTGGATTGTTTTAGTTTATAAGCTTGTGTTTTGGCTTTAATAGTATAAGTTGAGTACCCTTTAACCAAAATGTTGGGGGCTGAAAGTGTTTGGATTTTGGATTTTGGATTTTTTTCAAATTTTGGAATATAAATGAGATACCTTGGGATCACCATTATTTCTGATTCTGAATTCATGTGCTACTGATAAACAGTGTTTGTCTTAAACTTGTTCATCACATATATACTGATGAAGCTGTTCATCATGTTAGAGTTTCAATAGCGATGATCTTGGCCAACTCAGTAATGAATTTCTCTGCTGCATCATGATCAGCAGTTGCTTTATCACCACAAATCTTTAAAAAAAATTAATGCTGTGCATTTTCAACCAGCCTGCTGAATATTCACAATTATTTTCAATTTTCATTTTGTCATGATCGATCTTTGCTTGTTTCATGATTGGCACACCGTTAAGTGGCATAAGCTCACTCCCTGACAAATCCATTCTTTCAATACACAATTAAGATTTTTTTTTGCTTTATTCAGTGTTTTCCTATTTTTCATTAACTTCTGTTCATTACATACGTGAGGTCACTTCTCACTGAGACCTGCGAATGACTGGAGAACCTTCCCAGCGCCTTGTGGAATTTTTCATTTGTGACATCATGTCAGTGCTCCAAAGAAATTTGGATTTCGGAATTTCGGATAAGAGGTACTCAACTTGCATAAACAAATGAGTTAAAAGACATTTGTTCAAACCTGGGATGATCTTGGATCAATCAATTTAGTTGTTTAGCCACTGGAGCTGTTTTGTATATGCTAGTTTTTCTTATCTTTGACAGAAGATACAAGTGGTTGTTACTGCTTGCTCTGGTATGCACATAGCATAACTTCACAAAGTTAACAACATGTGATTACATCAACATTTCTTGCATATATTTTGAGTTTACTTCTGTGGAGATGCACTGCTTTATGGTGATGCTGAATTAGTAACTCATTTTTGAGTACAAGGCAGTCTGATGATTGGATCCTTTATGCGGTTGGGAGTGGAACTATGTATGGTTGGGGTTACAACCTCAACTGTCAGCTAGAGTGAACTGAAGGTGGAAAAATTAAATTGTAAGACCTAATTACAAGTTTCAAGAAACAGTGAAGAATACAAGTTATGCATCTAAAATACTGTTAATTTAAGAATTCTATTAATCTCTCAATCTGACTAATTTAAATGCCACTTCCCCTTTAATTCTCAAGTAGTTGATTGCGGTCACTTGGAAGTGCCTGAAATAGTTTGTGCTTTTTTTTACCCACAGCGGCTCTACTCGCACATTGACAATTTATGACCACAGTAGCTTCATCCTGTTATGAATGAAACTTGTATTGTAGTTCGTATACCCAGGTTTAACCCCAAATCATTATAATCCCCCCCCCCCCCCGCTGTTGTCACTGTAATGATAAGGAGATGGGAGGGATAACAGACAATCTAATTCTGACACCTCCCTCGCCTTTCTTAATCTCTCTATCTTTATCTCTGGAGACAGTTTATCTACTGACTCGCACAGCTACTTGGACTGTACCTCTTCCCACCCTGTGAATGTTTATAAGGCAAGGGTAGATATATTCTTGAAAAGAGTTAAAGAATTACCATGGTAGTCTGGAATATGGAACTGAAGTTACTTCATTTCAGCCATGCAGTAGCACCTCCACTTTCTTAGAAATTTGTGAAATTTTGGCATGTCCACTAAAACTTTGATAAACTTCTATAGATGTGAATGGAGAGTATATTGACTGGTTGCATCATGACTTGGTTTGGAAACAACAATGCCCTTGAATGGAAAAACCTACAAAAAAAAGTAGCTCATTAATGTAAATAGTAAGCCATTTGTGGGTCAAGAACCAGTCCCTAGGGTACTCTACTGTTTGCTTCCCTCCAGCCTGAAAAGGACTTATTTATTCCAACTGTTTTCTTTGTGACAGCTAATTTCAATCTGCACTAACACATGTACTCCGATACTTCATGCTGTTAACTTTTGTATCAGACTTTGTGTCACCTTGTCAAATGCTTTTTGCACTACATCTGCAGATTCTCTTCTATCAACTCTGTCTGTCACATTATCAAGTCAAGTCGCTTTTTATTGTCATTTCGACCATAACTGCTGGTACAATACACAGTAAAAATGAGACAACGTTTTTCAGGACCCTGGTGCTATATGAAACAGTACAAAAACTACACTGAACTACGTGAAAACAGAACAGAAAAAAAACTACACTAGACTACAGACCTACCCAGGACTGCATAAAGTGCACAAAACAGTGCAGGTATTACAATAAATAATAAATAAGACAATAGGCACAGTAGAGGGCAGTAAGTTGGTGTCAGTCCAGGCTCTGGGTATTGAGGAGTCTGATAGCATGGGGGAAGAAACTATTATGTAGTCTGGTCGTCAGAGCCCGAATGCTCCGGTGCCTTTTCCCAGCTGGCAGGAGGGAGAAGAGTTTGTATGAGGGGTGCGTGGGGTCCTTCATAATGCTGTTTGCTTTGCGGATGCAGTGTGTAGTGTAAATATCCGTAATGGCGGGAAGAGAGACCCCGATGATCTTCTCAGCTGACCTCACTATCCACTGCAGGGTCTTGTGATCCGAGATGGTGCAATTTCCAAATCAGACAGTGATGCAGCTGCTCAGGATACTCTCAATACAACCCCTGTAGAATGTGATGAGGATGGGGGGTGGGAGATGGACTTTCCTCAGCCTTTGCAGAAAGTAGAGACGCTGCTGGGCTTTCTTTGCTGTGGAGCTGGTGTTGAGGGACCAGGTGAGATTCTCTGCCAGGTGAACACCAGAAATTTGGTGCTTAGCGATCTCTACCGAGGAGCCATCAATGTTCAGTGGGGTGTGGTCGCTCTGTGTCCTCCTAAAGTCAACAACCATCTCTTTTGTTTTGTTCACATTCAGAGAATTCAAACACATTTTTCAATCATGATTTACTGTTTATAAAACCATATTGATTATATTTCTTCACAAACACGAGGAAATCTGAAGATCCTGGAAATTCAAGCAACACACACAAAATGCTGGTAGAACGCAGCAGGCCAGGCAGCATCTATAGGAAGAAGGGTCCTGAAGAAGGGTCTCGGCCCGAAACAGTGACTGTGCTTCTTCCTATAGATGCTGCCTGGCCTGTTGCGTTCCACTAGCATTTTGTGTGTGTTGCTTGATTATATTTCTTAGATGCTTTGCAATCTTCAGGGTCTACAATACTAATTTTGCCTTGTAATTTATGAATCTTAACTAAAGGGTTAGTAAAGAAAAAACAAAAAGAAAAGGACCCATTTTAATTAAACAGTCAAACATTCACAAGTTGGAGCTCGACATTTCACCATATTCACCAGTCCTCAATCAATCATCGCCCCTAGCTTCAATGAATCAGGGTCCTGGTCTGGATTGAATCTTAAGACCTGTTCTCTCCAGCATCTTCCCTCCTCATCTCCTCCTGCCGAACAAAAGCCCCAAGCCCAACCTTGGTGTCCCTCACCAGAGAAACCTCCCCTCAGTTCTACTATCCTAATTGGATGGCACACATTCCTCATCATCCCTTATCTTCAACAATAACCCAAACAGGCTGACAGCAGAACAGACTGCTCTTACAGAACTGCTAAATTAAATACATACAGCATAACAGTAAAAATGTGAACCAGTGCATTACACTGATCATTATTAGTAATCAGCAGTAGCTGGGTAATAACTTGCTGTCATACTGATGTGATGCTTGGTATCTGGATTTTTAAACTTTCATATTTACTTGCAACATAGGTGACAATTTGGTCAATTGAGTTTCTGCCAGCTGCCTGAGCAATTCCATTGATTCCTTCCCCCCACTTATTTCCCTGTAATCTATTCTCTGAACAAATACATGTTAATACTCCCCACCCCATCACCCTGGTTCTCCCTCTAGCTAGTCAACCTGACAGCCAGTACTACTTTTGGAATACAGGAGGAAATCAGAGTACCTGGGGAAACTAACATGGCTGTGAGGTAAACATGCTTCCTTCACACACAGACCACTGAAAGTCTCGATTGCTACTACTGTAGGGTGGCTGCTCTACTTTGCAGAGGCACTATGCCAGTCTCCTGTAATTTGTGTTTTAATTTTTCTGTTGTAGTATTTTAATTTAGCTGTTAAGGAAGACTCAAATCATAAATACAAATTTCTGCAGATGCTAGAAATCTAGAATAATACACACAAAATGCTGGAGAAAGTCAGCAGGTCAGGCAGCATGTATGGATATGAATAAATAGCTGAACTTTCAAGCAGAAACTTGATAAAGGGTCTCAAGCTGAAATGTTGGCTCTTCATTCTTCTCCTGCTGAGTCTGCTGAGTTCTTCCAGCATTTTGTGTGTGTTAATGGAGACTACTGGTTGGAATGATTAAATTGTCAAAGAAAATGATGCTGCTGAGGAATGGAAAAGTGGAAGGTAACAGAATAGTGTATTTTGGGAGAAAACAGTGGGTGATTTGTATGAAAGTAGTAATTGAATGAAAGAATAATGTGTATATGGCTGGAAAGGAATTGGATCAAGAGCTTGTGAAGGAAGGGTGATGTTGGATTTAAGATCTCTTAATTCTTGCATTTCATAGATATTTACAGTAATATATAGTTGTAATTTGTAATGAGCAAAATGGCAGCCAAGCAACTGGTTGGTGCTTAACATTTCCTTATTATTAGTAGCAATTATCTGTTAAATGTTGACGTCAAATCTGTATGTTCCATAGAATGTTGAAACAGCATATATTTTAGGAGTTTCCAAATTATATGAAATGAGCATGATGAGGAAAACTGAAAACTGATAAGTTGATTTTTTTTTGTTTGGTAATTACTTGCTAAAGTGGTTTTCAAAACTATGGAGCTGTAATTGACATTGTATGGAAAACAAAGCTGTTGTTTAGTTGGTGCAGTCAATTGGACTAACTACTACTAGGCCTTAAGGGATCAAGGTGAGCCAAAAGCCAGCACCTCCAATCAATAAGGTAATGGCAAAGACACGCAGGATCTGACACTTGACCTTCTAACTTTCTTCTCTCTGCCACATTTGTTCACAAGCGTTAGGGCTTCTGAAATGTTTTTCAGAATTATGACTTCCCTCTGTCATACTTAATGGAGACCCTACAGGTATTTGTTCCATTTCCCACATTACTCTGACCCCCACCTCCCCAGAGAGACAGCGATAGCATACCCTTGGGTGTCTCTTTCACCCTGGCAACTTCTATAATCACTTCTGTCAGCTTCAACATGATTGCAGAACAAGCTACATTTTCCCTTCACTCCACACCACTCTCTTTTCTGCTTCCTGTGAGGAGCATTCTCTGTGTCTCCCAGGTCTGCTTGCCCTTCACCATCCATTGGCACGTTCCCTTGGTGTGACACCTGTTTTCTCATCTGTTACCACATCCCAGTAACCCAAACAGCCTTTCCAAATGAGATAGACGTTCACCTGCACCTCTTCCAACCTTGTTTACTGCACTTTGTCTGACAATGTGGTCTCATCTACATTGGTGAAGCCAAGCATAAAGAAAGCAGTGATCTTACAGAGCACTTGCTTTAGCCGCAGCAGCTTTCTTGAGCTTCCTGTTGATTGTCATTATAACTTTTTCCCACTCCTGCACTGCCCTGTCTGTCCTCTGCCTTCTCCGTTGGCACATACAGGCCAAACAGAAATTGAAAAAAATATTTTGCTTGGGTAGCTTATAACATTTGAACTCTGTAATTCCAGATAACTCACACCCCTATGTTCTTCTCCCACATATTTCCTCCCCTTCACTTGGTTTCATTAGCACTCCCTGGCCAATCTTATCTGTCAGGTTCTACCTATAACCTGCCAAGCTTAACCCCACTTCTCCCTTGCACTCCTATGTACTGGCAATCTTTTGTCTTCCCAGTCAATCTCGTGCATAGTTTCAACCCAAAATGTTGACATATGCTTTTTGCCTCCGCCAATGCCGCTAAATTTTTCCAGCATATGTCAGTATCCAATATCTGACACTATTCTGGAGATAATGCTATTCTTTACTTGCACTTAGAAATATTGTATTAGAAATTCACATCAAAGTTCCAGGGTTTGAAGAAGCAGTATAATAGTGCACATAAGATAGATGCTTAAAGTAAATGCATGTGAAATTTATACCTCAGGATTTTCAATTAAAATTTTCATCACAGTCATGAGTCTTGATAATCAGAAAATTCTATTTGAACCTCTAAAGTAAAATCTAATTTTTATGTTCCTTTAATTTGATCTTAGATTCCAGTTAATTCATCAGTTAAATGTATTTATTGGATCATGGGTTGCTGTCGTCTTCATGGAATATGTATTTGTTTATTTAAGAGTCTGCATGACAAGCTTTTCTGAAATTCCCTTCCAGCCAATTCCCAGTCTTAGTTGATTAACATAGGTAATCTCTTGTAGTTAATGATTTCCCTGAATTTGTATCTTTCTTGGAATGTGGCCCTTTGGAGCTGCTATTATCATCATGATAATGTCTGTAGTTCAATATGGAGTCAAAATGCCCAGAACCTGGCCCTTAGGCCCACTATTTCACTGCTGACCATCAAGTACCTAATCTACACTAATCCCATTTATCACCATTTATTGTGTAGCCTTGGCAATTATTGTGCTCATCGAAGTGTTTCTTAAATATTATGACAATACCTGGTTCTACCAGCATCTTAGGCAGTACGTTCTGGACTATGTTCCTCAAATTCTTAACAAGTTTCTTACTCTGCATCTTAAACCTCTATTTTCTGGTCTTTGACATGTCTGTCATGCAAGTTTTTCTCACTGTCTACCCTATTTGTGTCCCTTTTAAAAAAAAAAAAGAAGTTTAGCTAGCTTTATCAGATTCCGGCCACAACCTTCACTGTTTCAAGGAAAACATACACTGCCTGTCCCATTTCTCCTCATAACTGAAACAGTGATGTCCTGGTGAATCTCCTCTGCACTCTCCAGATATTGTGGCAACCGGCAACCAGAATCGTGCTCAGTATGCTATCTCTGGGCTAACCAATGTTTTAGATGGACCAAGGCTTTCCTTCTCTTATTTTTATGCTCTGACTAATGAAAGTAAGAATCCTATATTATTGCCATCTCCCTATCTTTCTGTTTTGCCATCTTTAGGAATCTTCGGACTTGTACATCAAGGTCTCTTTATTTGAATGGAATGGTACTCCCAAAGCTCATCACATCATGGACTCTGCCCAAGTTACTAGTATGATCCAGTAGCCTGACTATCAACTTCATTATCAACAAAACCATATCTGCAACCTTACTAATCATACGTCCAACAATCACATGCAAGTCATAATCACCGTGGTTATTAATGTACGGTATTTCATTACCAATGAACTTTGGGACAGTTATGTCACCAAATTAATCTTGTAGTGAAAATACCACACAAGTTAATGGTTTTAACATAAATGTTGCTCATTGTTATGTGTCATATTGTAGTTCAGTCTCAATTCCTAACACCTGTTCTTGATTTGGCTTGGCTTTAAAAATGAACATCAACTAAATATCTTGGCTACAATTAGTCCTCTATTTTTTGGAGTTCTTTTGAGCATAGAACATACGTGGCTATATATGGATTTCTGAGATTCTTTGCCCACTATGCCCATCAACTCCACCTAGGATTTGCTTATGAAAATTAAGTAAGGGATTTGACAAAAATAATGGAGTTGATTTTTTTTAATAAAGTAACAAGCTGGTTTGACTAATGTACTTTAACATTTCAAATTATTTTCAGAAGGATTGTGATGTAAAATTAGTTAGAAGTGCTTAATCTACATGATCTATAAATTCAAGATTTCAGTTTTAGCTACAAATCCAGACTAAATCTGTTCTCAATTACCAGTTTATAATGCTCTATTCATTAACACTTCTTTCTCCCTCCTCACTATCACTACAGATGGCCCGTATGGTATATTTGCTGGCCGCGATGCTTCAAGAGGGCTGGCTACTTTCTGCCTGGATAAAGAAGCTCTGAGGGATGAATTTGACGATCTTTCTGATTTAAGTGCTGTACAAATGGAAAGTGTTAGAGAATGGGAAATGCAATTCATGGGCAAGTATTCATTGTCTTTTTCTGGTTACATTTACTATTCCGTTGATGCATTCCATCAAGTAATTGTTGGAACTGTTAACTTTTTTTATTCTTGGCTTATTTATACAGTCTCATTTGGAATCTTCAATTTGTATATATGAGCAGGAAAATGAGATATTCAATAGAAGATAAATCCTTGGTCAACGATGGAAAGGTAGAGGGATTTAGGGAGGGAGTTTGTGTGGGGTCTTAGTGGCAATAGACATGGACACCAATGACAAGGATTTAGCACAAAGCCCAATAGACTTCTGTGATCCCTGCTTGAAATCCATCTTGGATATGTAATACCTACAGTAGTCATTCTAAAGCAGTTGAAAAATACCACTGGTGCTGTCTGTACAAAATCCTCCAAATTCCGTGATTCCGATGCATAAGCCGAGAATTTGGCCCTAAATTTTTGTTCTAAAATTAGGGGGTTGGCTTATACAGAGGGTGCCAACTTTGGAAAATGAATACACAGAAGACAGGTCGTATTTATTGGCTGTTTTTGAGTCAAATACAGAAGAAAATACAAATGCTTATGAAAGCTACACAAAAGAAAAGATCTACGTGAATTCTTTGAATGGTTTGTTTAAACTCACATCTAATGGCTGGAGCATGAACGTCAAACCACCGGGGATGACTGCAATGTCTGTATTTTCAGCTTTCAATGCTGCTTTTGTCTCACCTGACAAGTGCACTTTGAACATATCCCAGACAAGTAGCGACTTTTCCTTCCTGAAACTTTCGGGACGTCGACGCCACACCTCTTTAACCCACTTCGTCCATCCAGCCGCGTTCTTGAACGTAAACAACACTCCAGAAGAATTTTTCTTTATTTGGGAATGTTTTCCTCTTAAAAATCACCATCGGTAGTAGTTTTGTCCCATCAGCCATACACGTTAACACAACAGTAAAATGTTGCTTCTCACGTTCAGTTGTTTTGGCAAGGACTGTTTTCTTCCCCCTTCTGATTGACAGTGCGATTGCCAGCAAAATCAAAGAACACTGGTGTCTCGTCCATGTTACCAGTCAGTGAAAATGGATAAGAATGTGCCTTTCGATGCTTGATTACAAACAATTGGAAGGCCGTAATGTTATTCTCAAGATTGCTCGGCAACTTCTGAGCAATCTTTGTTTTTTGTCTCTAACACAAGATCACGTCTATTCCTAAATCGGGTGCACCAGTTTTGCGAGGCTTTGAAATTTTCGCTGACCTCATGTTTTTCGGCCCATTTCAATGCTTGAACTAGAATAATTTCTCTGGTAACAGTGTATCCAAACGATCGCTGGTGATTCACCCACTCTAAAACTTTTTCTTCCAGTTCTAGCCACTGGCATGTTTTCCCACGGTTTGCACATTTCATCCTTGACATTTCCCTTAGCGTGTCCTCTGCCTTTCTCCACTCTCTCACTTGTTTCTCATTTACACTAAACTTCTTAGCAGCCTCAGTTATTCGTTCCTTTAGCAAAATCAACAACCTTCGGCTTGAAGCCAGCATCATATCGTATTCATTTTAATTTTTTGTACATGGCGGTCATAAACTCAATACTGAGTACATGTACTGATCCCGCTACCCTGTGTTACGTTTTAATGAGATTACGATGGGCGCTAAATGGCTTCACGGAGGTTACATTTCACAGGTTTCTTTACCATCAGGAACCTAATCCAAAACTTCCCTCCCTGATTTATTTGTTAAGAATTCGCTTATAACGCTCTACAATGTGTAGGCCTATTTTCTTAGCAGGTACTGAATCACAAAATTTCCAGTTTCCAGATCCGGCAAAGCTGAGTACCGGCATTTGAGATCTTGTGATCTTTTCTGGTTAAATCAAAAACCTCTACAAAAGGGGTCAGCTTATACAAAGAACATGAAAAGTCACTTTTTTAACCGTGAAAATGGGGGGGGGGGGGGGGGTCGGCTTACACTCTGGGTGGGCTTATACACCAGAATTTACGGTACATCTGGCTGGCCACATTGCTTGCTTTCCTGACACCAGGCTTGTGAGACAGATGCTCCATTCCGAGTTTTGTTCTGGCAGGAGATTACCAGGCAGACAAAAAGATTCAGGGACGTGCTCGAAGCTTCATTGAAATACAATATCAAACGAGAAAATTAGCAGATGCTGGAAATTCAAGCGACACACACAAAACATTGGAGGAACTCAGCAGGCCAGGCAGCATCTATGGAAAAGAGTACAAATGATGTTTCGGGCCAAGACCCTTCATGAAGACTGGAGAAAAAATGATGAGGAATCAGAGTAATAAGGTGGGGGGAGGAGGAAGAAATGCAAGGTCGAAGAATCTGAGGGGGAGCAGTGAGAGAGATTTTCACTGAACTCCCATTGAAGGGAAGATTTAAAGTTCAGGGTAGTCATCTTACTGTAGATTGAACACTCAGGTCTTTAGTAGAATTGCTTTTGTAGCTTTTTCCAGTTTCATGCATCTCTACAATTCTTCTTCTAAGGTCCTCTGAAAGTTGTTTTGATTGAGGCATGATGTACATGAACAAATCTTTCTTGGGAAGAGCAGGTTCTGTCAGAAACCTGATTCTATGTGTCTTTTTTATAGGGCAGGGCACCTCTACAACCCACACCTTCAATCTCATCTCATTGGTTGGAACACCTGACTCCAAATAGCTTTTGTAGAAAGTATTACCGCAGAGGTTCACATTTTTGAAACCTAGACTGATTGTTTAAATGGTGTACTCAGTATTGACGAGAAAAAGTACAATTGCTTGTGTGTTTATTAGTTTAGATAGATTGTGTTTGTCTATTATTGTGACTTGGATGAAAATCAGACCACATTTTATGAGTAATGCAGAAAACCAGATAATTGCAAAGGATTCACAAACTTTTTCTTGCAACCATAAGTACAGCAATCTTGTACTATCAGAGCACAAGTGCCCCTTTTTCTGATATAATAAGATCTAAAGCCGTTCTGATCTATAATGCTACTGTATGAATAGCTACCAGTTCTACCGACAGCTTGGATAATACTTGTTGGGTTTCATCAAAGGCATAGGTGGTCTCATTCGCTATCTTCTTCAAAGCCAATGCCATTTTAATCAGTTCCCAGGACAGTGTGGCAGTCCCCGTATCCCGGAAAGGCAATCATCCAGAATCTCTCGGTCCTTGTTATGGACGTCTGGTGCCACAGCTCCAGAGGGTGGTGAGGTAGTGACGCCAAGTGTTACATGTGGAGCATGATGTAGACAAAATAACAACAGCCCTTTCAGGCCGCGGCTCCCTCCACTTCCCCTCATACTTGGGGACATGCCCAAGCAGCCAGGGGTAGGCCCAGTAACCATGTACCCAACAAGTGAGGAGGACTGAGATTTTTCAATTCTATACATATACCTTTTCTGCTCCCCAAATAGGGGCTCTTGTCCTTCCAGTTACGGTGACATTTTACCTGATCAGTGTCCTTGGCCACTGATCTGGACAGTTTCATATGGGGAATCTGGTCCCCATACTTGTGGCTGCACCAATCATGCTTAAAATGGGAAACATACCATCTATTAAAGCACATGCAATTGGAATTGGTGTCTGTCTTGTGACCGTTTAGGGCTTTTGTTCGGCTCCATTCGTCCCTGAGCTCCATTCGCTGGAATTAAACAGATTCCTTCTTTGCTGTGGAATATGAAGACGGGTACAGTCCAGAAAGCTGAAACATTTATTCGTCGGGCATACAGTCGGCCCTCCGTATCCGCGGGTTCCGCATGCGTGGATTCAACCAACCGTGGATGGGGAAAACCCGGAAGTTCTCGCTCCAGCACTTGTTTGAGCATGTACAGAGAGTATAACAACTATTTACATAGCATTTACATTGTATTAGGTTTAATAAGTAATCTAGAGATGACTTAAAGTACAGGCAGTCCCCGGGTTACAAACGAGTTCCGTTCCTGAGTCCGTCTTTAAGTCGGATTTGTACGTAAGTCGGAACAGTACATCCGGTATTATTTAGCATCAGTCAAACGTTTGTCTTAGTATATAGTATATACTTTACCTTTCTATGCATATAAAACACTTAAGAAACTTATGTATTTCAATAATTAAACCACTGCATTGCTTAGTAATAATTGTAGCTTTCATCGGAGCAGGGCCTTCACATGCTCCATTATTCTCACTTTATCCTTTAAAATTGTTCCAATCATTGACCGACTGTAGCCTAACGCTTTTCCAATGACCGATGGTGTTTCACCTCTTTCGGATTGCTTTATTATTTCCACTTTATTTTCAATTGTGATTGTTTTCCGGAACAGAAACACTGCGGGCGGCAGGTCCCGAGATCTGCCAGGTCCTAAAGTCCACCGCACTGAGACAGGTTAAATAAGGTCCCAGAACCAATCCCCCGCAGATAAGGAGGGTCGACTGTATTCTGTGCAGGGGCAGTGTTTGTATATGCTGACGCAGCCATTAGTTCCAGCATCACGATTGGTGTGGTGTTGAGGGGGCTCATGTTTTTACTGGCTCGGAAGTCTTTTTACAGTGCAAGGCGTGTATCTACAATGATTTGTCTCTTAATGGTCCTTCAAAATGAGGTTGCACACAACTCTTCCTCTTAACTGTCCAGACAATCACGTAAACTCCAGGCTGTATGTCATGACACTAAAGGCTGATTTATACTTGTGTGTACGGGCTACGCCGCAGCCTACGCTGTAACCCCGATTTTCACTTCTGCGTCGCTCTATGCCGTAGCGAGCATGCGTTGATGTGCGCCAAAACGCTAGTTAGCAGTGGGGTTTCTATGCCACTGTGTTGAGTTTCTTCGTGAGAGACATGGACGAGGAAATGCATTTCAAATATTTTTGCATGTCGGCAGGTAGATTTGACGATTTGGTTCATCTATTTCGCATCAGTGTACGCACAGCCTACAAACATGGCAGAGAAGAAGCAGCCGGAAATGCGTAGGAGGAAATGCGATGCCACCAAGCGGACCAATCACAGTTGTTGCGGTCTGTGTTGTCGCGACTCATGAGTAACTTTTCTGGAGAGGTGCACATCACCCTACGGTGTAGATGCGACACACAAGTATAAATCAGCCTTTACTGCTGACTATTAGTTGTTGTGCTTCCTTCACCCGTTGATACTTGGTGATACTTTTTGTCAAGGATACACAATAGGCCAACATGCTTTCATCCAAATTATGTCTGTCCATTTGCTTAACTCCTAGTGGTGCATCAAACGGCAGGCGCAATGGCTGCCCCATTATGATTTCGTGGGGGGACAATCCAGTAGTCCTATTGGCTGTGGCCCTAATGGTCATAGGGGCCAAAGGTAATACATGTTTCCATCTCAACCCAGTTTCCTCAAACATTTTACTAAGCTTGTTTTTAATCATTCCATTCATCCTTTCTCCTAAGCTTGCTGACTGAGGATGGTAGCTACAATAGAAATGTTGATCAGTTGGTGAGGCCTTACATACTTCCCCAGTAAAGTGGGTACTGTTGTCACTAGACTGCTTCCAAGGGGTCCAGAACCTCTGCATGATTTCCTTCAATAAATATTTAGCTACTGTAACTGCGCCATTCTCTCTACAGGGAAATGCTTCAACCCATCATGAAAAAACATCAGTCATGACCAATATATATTTATATCCTTCACATGAGGTAATTCCATAAAATCCATCTGTAAATGCATGAACGGTCCATCAGAGGGTGGTGTATGAGATCCCTCCTCCTTCACTAGTTTCCCTGGATTTTGTAAAATACATATCATACATTGTTCACAAACTTGATTTACAGCTTGTGATAAAACGGTGTACCAGGATTGATTTATATGATCTATTAATCCCCTTTTCAGCCTCCGGGAAAAGAGGGTACTGTGCCCTGCAGGGCAGTGGAGCATTTGGGTAGATGGTCACTTTATGCAGTTCAGTCGTGAGCATCTTGCCTGTTTCATTTGGCTGGGGGGTCCAAAGTTACAGTGGGACCTTGGAGAGTAAAGGGTTCCACATCAGCATTGAACATAACTGTCCTACAACTTTCTGTTCAAAGGTTGCCTCTGCTTCTAATGCACTAGGGAGCAATAAAAGAAAGGTTTTACCTCCTGCCAGTCACCTGGGACTTCATCCAGTTGTTTCCAGGACCTTCTGTTGTGGCAGTCCTTGCAGACCCTTGACCACTGGTCCAAAGTCCTTTGCCGCATTATCTCCGGAAATTGCTAAAGTTAGGTGGGTTCCTTATTCTCCTGATCTTATATCCACTGAACCTCATGGAGGGGTCACACTGCCTCCTCAATACCAGAATCACCCACTTACATTTCATAATTGTATAGAATAATTTTACTACTGATACAGGGGTCTGATTTCTGATGCTTAAATCGTCATTTCCAGCCGTGTCATAATAAGTCGTACTGTGAAGATGAACAGTGCCACCTACCAAGTTGTAGATCTAAACAGAAACTAGGGAAATCTCCGGAGACTTTCAAGGCACCCTCATGAAAATCTTCCAAAACTCCTTGATAAGTGGGTGGTTGGTGAGTAACTGCCATTTGACTGCTACTGAAATACAATTGGTCTCTGGTATACACCCAGTAAGTCCCTCATGAGTGTAGGTAATAGTAGCTCGCATTTTTCACATAAAAGTTTACAGGCACATCTGGAGAAAGTAGAAAGGTATGACATAAATCCTGGTCTCCTCTGCTAACCTCCACTAGATCTGATTTCGGGACGTCAATAGACTGTCCCCGTATTCCAGTTACACAAGTATTATCCTTACCAGACCTTTGAGTACAGTCGTCATCTTTCACCATAGAGTAGGTGGCTCTGTGGTGAAAAAAAATAGTTTGTGGAGTCAACCCATCCAGGCAATTCTTCCACTGATCTCTTCCCATAATTATTAAACATATACAGTACCATGCTGTGTCCCCTTATTTGGAACAAGGAAGGACTCCCCTTGTCCCATTATTACCAATTTCTAATCTCTCTTCCACACCCTACTTGCCATATTTTCTCTCTTTTTTTTCACTACAGTGTCCTGTAGGGATTAAACTTATGAGGTTCTCTTCCACAAAACATACTCTTTTTACTGGTGAGCCCCTGATGCCAGATTTTAGGTGTCCTTGACACTTTTGTCAGTCAAATCTAATCATTGATACCCATATGTTTCCGGTTGCCATGCTGAAAGCATTGGAATCACAGGGAGAAACTGATTCACTCAGTAGACGGTAGCACAGATCACAGTATATAGAATGGGAGTTGGACAAAACCTGGTATTTGCTACTCTCCTGGAAAGACTACACAGAGCAAAAAGCAAGCTTACTTTTTGTGATCACTCCTGCACAGGAGTTTCCTCGGGAGCAGGCAGTCACCAGAATCTCCTTTGGTCCACACACATACCTAAACATGAAGTCTTGGTGGAACCTCCAAGTTCTTTCCAGCAGACAGCAATTAACTCAGAGTGGGTCAGTCATAAGCACGTCTATTTTACTTGCAGCAAGGGGAGACCATTACTGCACAGGAGCTGGTGATGGCTTCATGAAAACAGACAGCAGAGTCACTCCTATATACACAAGTACGGCTACCGTGCTTACCATGATTTATTAAACAACTCTGCCCTTGCTTGTTGTACCTGCCATCAAGTAGAGCAAGAACCGCATTAGTTGCCTTAATTGCACCCTATCCAGACTGGAAATTATATTACTAGGTCTAACTCCTGAAATGTCCTACCCAACTATATTGAGAGTATCAATCCAAGGGGACTTTAGCGATTCATGTAGGTGTCCCTCCTTGTAGCCTTAAGGAGGCCACAAGGTGATAATAAGTATTAAATATTTGTTTATTACACTGAAGTTAAGATCAGAAGAATTTCAAATAATTGATGGTTGTGAATTAAATAATCCAGGACTATTGGGTAATATAACCATATAACCATATAACAATCACAGCACGGAAACAGGCCATTCCGGCCCTCCTAGTCCGTGCCGAACTCTTAATCTCACCTAGTCCCACCTACCCGCACTCAGCCCATAACCCTCCACTCCTTTCCTATCCATATACCTATCCAATTTTACCTTAAATGACACAACTGAACTGGCCTCTACTACTTCTACAGGAAGCTCATTCCACACAGCTATCACTCTCTGAGTAAAGAAATACCCCCTCGTGTTTCCCTTAAACTTTTGCCCCCTAACTCTCAAATCATGTCCTCTCGTTTGAATCTCCCCTACTCTCAATGGAAACAGCCTATTCACGTCAACTCTATCTATCCCTCTCAACATTTTAAATACCTCGATCAAATCCCCCCTCAACCTTCTACGCTCCAATGAATAGAGACCTAACTTGTTCAACCTTTCTCTGTAACTTAAGTGCTGAAACCCAGGTAACATCCTAGTAAATCGTCTCTGCACTCTCTCTAATTTATTGATATCTTTCCTATAATTCGGTGACCAGAACTGTACACAATATTCCAAATTTGGCCTTACCAATGCCTTGTACAATTTTAACATTACATCCCAACTTCTGTACTCAATGCTCTGATTTATAAAGGCCAGCGTTCCAAAAGCCTTCTTCACCACCCTATCTACATGAGACTCCACCTTCAGGGAACTATGCACTGTTATTCCTAGATCTCTCTGTTCCACTGCATTCCTCAATGCCCTACCATTTACCCTGTATGTTCTATTTGGATTATTCCTGCCAAAATGTAGAACCTCACACTTCTCAGCATTAAACTCCATCTGCCAACGTTCAGCCCATTCTTCTAACCGGCATAAATCTCCCTGCAAGCTTTGAAAACCCACCTCATTATCCACAACACCTCCTACCTTAGTATCATCAGCATACTTACTAATCCAATTTACCACCCCATCATCCAGATCATTTATGTATATTACAAACAACATTGGGCCCAAAACAGATCCCTGAGGCACCCCGCTAGTCACCGGCCTCCATCCCGATAAACAATTATCCACCACTACTCTCTGGCATCTCCCATCTAGCCACTGTTGAATCCATTTTATTACTCCAGCATTAATACCTAACGACTGAACCTTCTTAACTAACCTTCCATGTGGAACTTTGTCAAAGGCCTTGCTGAAGTCCATATAGACTACATCCACTGCCTTACCCTCGTCAACATTCCTCGTAACTACTTCAAAAAATTCAATAAGGTTTGTCAAACATGACCTTCCACGCACAATCATGATATAGTGGTTCATAGTGTATAAAAAATTACCTCAAAGGAAAAGGTAGCAAAATGTTAGATCTCTTAACCATCCCTCAGCTCACATCCAATATGAGTTTTCATGAGACAATAGTTTTTAACCTACTAGCAGCAATGTAAACAAGTTGAAGTTTCTCTCAGATTTTGTTTACTATTTTGTAATGCAATATCTTGTATATATATCGTCAATAAACACTAGTGCATAATTAATATGTCTTGCTCACTCAGGATAAATTGTGTGATTCTCTTTAAATGCATTATGGTATGCTATTGCATTGCTTCTCATGATTTAGACATTACTATCTCATTTTTCTCATCAATTTATTGTCTAAATCTCAATATTTTCAGACTATTACAATGTCAATCTGGCAGGTAATTAGATGTCTTATGAGAAAAGGTTGAGCAAGCTAGGATTTTTCTCATTGGAGTGAAGGAGGATGAGAGGTGACTTGATAAAGGTGTATACGATTGAGGTGCATGGATAGAATGAAGAGCCAGTGCCTTTTTCCCAGCTTAGCAATGGCTAAAGTAAGAGGGCTTTATGAGTGGAATTATATTTAGAGAGATGTACTTTTTTTTTAACATAATTGTGATGAGAGCCTGGAATGCACTGCAGGGCGGTGGTAGAAAGTGATATATTAGAGACATTTAGGAAGAAAATGGAGCATTATGGGCTATATAGAAGGATTAGCTTGACTGTAGAGTAAGTTAAAAGGTTGGCACAATGTTGTGGATAGAAGGGCCCTTTCTGGTCTGCATTGTTCTACATTCTATGTATTGACCAATCTTGTCAGACTTAGTTGATCTAAATGGTTAGTTCAGAACCTGATAGTAATGTAAGGTGATGATTCACAATGTGTGAATTGATACTTCATGTCCATGTAATGGCATGGTCCATCTCACCTGAACCACTTTCCTACTAGCACTTACAGCAACAACTTGGTCCCTAAAGTTGGCAAAGGTGAATGGTCAGGGCCTTCCCATGATGAATAGTTTGTTGATCAATTTATCAAGTGTGCTAGCTGTCAGCGACCTTCAAAGCACTGGAGGCAGCAAATACAGAGAGAAATGAACAACTTATGTTTTGGATTTAGGCATGTTAAAATTTGATCATCTTACATTTTCAAAGTTGAACAAACACAAATTTTTTATAATATAAATTTTTAAAATTCTAATAGTTTATCAATTTGAAAGCTAGTTTGTTTATTAAATATGAAAACATCCTATCTGGATGCATCATGGCCTCTGCCCCATTCAACACTAACAGAAAATCAGATCTGTACTTTGTTATGCCTCAGTACATTAAAGCAGCTGGCATAGTCAAACCCAACCAACCAGTATTCTATCTTATCTCTTCTCCCATCAGGCAGAAGATACAAAAGCCTGAAAGCATGTACCAGCAGGCCTAAGGATAGTTTCTACTCTGCTGTTATAAGCCTATTGAATGGTTCCCTGATGTGATAAATTTAAATTTTGCTCTTCACTATCTATCTGCCCTGCACTTTTCTCTGTAGCTGTTACACTTCATTTTATGTTGTATTATTGTTTTACCTTGTGTATATTATAGATATGACTGTAATAAACCAATACTAAATTAACATCATTAAAATATGTAAATTACCTGGCTAATTCAAAGGACAATTTTAAACATAGAAACTGCAGGAGACTTGCATTTCTCTATCACACTCAAAAGTTTGGAGTTTGTGTGATGAATTTTCCAAGGGTATTTTGGATTTTTTAAGTTGGCCCCTTTGCAGAGACCTTGTGGGATGTGATACCACAGTGATGTAGTATAAACATCACTGCAGTGTGTGACTGTTAATAAAAATCTGACAATGGGCAAGTTTTCTGATAAGATTCTTCAAATTTAATATGTAACTCGTTTAATTTATCTGTTCTTTTGTGTGTGAAGTGTTTTGGGATCTCTTAATGCAACAAGATGTTATGTTAATTCAGCTTATTTTTTCCCTCTATTTATTTTGTGATTAAGTTATGACCTCCAATCAAAGTTGACGTTACCGTTTTGCAACACTGCCCAATGTTAAAAAGAAGTTTTTAAGTTAGACCCACTAAAAAGAAACTTGGTTGGGAAGTTGGGAAAACAAAAAACAAACTGCTGCAGGAGCTCAGTGGGTCAGGCAGCATCTGAAGGGAAATGGACAATCAATTAAGTTTACCTCTAGTAAAAGATGAGGCTTGTGACACCCAGTGTTTTTCTTTCTAATGCACACCACCAGTAAACATAGACAATAGTATTTACTTGATTTTCAGTTTTCACAGACATATTTTGAAACATATTTTTCCAGCACATGTTTTGGTTATGGTGCTTTGATATTGTAGTTATATTGCAGTAAGGATATGTTTTGCTGAAACTGCATTGAGTCTACATGTTGTGCATAAAATCTTAGGAGTTACATTCTTGAGTTTGTATAAATCAGGTTTTCTACATTATTTACCTCTGTTTTCCACATTACTTACCTCTGTTTTCCACATGATTCTGTGAAAATAGGCATCTCAGTGGGGGTGTGCATGCTCTTGCAAGAAATTTCAAGCCTAGCTGCCCCTGACAAAACAATATAAAGCTCTTGCATTGCATTGAATTATTACTGATAGCATTGGATGAGCCAAATTTCATGGTGTTTTAAAAAAAATTGTAACTCTGTATATTTCCCTGCTGAGGCTGTTAGATGAATATTTGTTTCTGGAGTCAATATCTTGAATATTAATAAAAATAGATGAGCTGAAGTTTTATTAAGCGTATTGTTTTTAATAGATGTAACTAATAGCTTTAGTTTTCATAACTTTGGTTTCTTTTGCACGGATTCACACTTTTACTTTCTGAAGTATGCTGTTGCAACTTAAGTTTAAGTAAGTAATTACAAGGTCAGTGTATATTTTGTAATAATAATGACCAAACTGGAGAAAATTGCTGGCCTCTACAATTCCCTTTTGGAATTATAACCTTGCAAATTAGCAAAGGACATCGATGATAGCAGAATTCATTGTCTGGAAATGATTGTGTTATTATAAATAAAGTATTTGTTCATGTAGTACAGTGCAGTTTAGCACAGTGTTTTACTGAATCAAAATCTGCTTATTTGATTTACAGAAAAGTATGACTACATAGGCCGACTGCTGAAACCATGGGATGAACCATCGGAATATACAGATGAGGAAGATGTTAAAGAGCATTCAAAACAGGACTAAAACTGTTCAGCAACCAAAGCAAGAGCCTTCAGTGCTGCAACCCATTTTCAGATTTCTGGAGCTTTTGTTTTCTTTATGAGCTACAAATGATAGAATGTAAAATATATTTTGCATTCAAAGTAAATACTCTTGTGTGGAGAATTAAATTAAAATATCCAGTAAATGCTGCCAAAATTGTCTTGTGGTTGTTATAACAAGTTGGGTATGGTTGCGCCTATGTTGGCAGGGAAAAATGCCCAGGTGTTGATTTAAGTTGTTCTTTTTGTTTGTTTGCCAGTGGATAAGGGGATTAGGAGACAATGTGCTGAAGCCATCGATTATTACTAATGTTTCAGGATTATTTGAACTGGGTGTTACCAGGTAAGGCCTTGGTCTTGGAATCTTTGATTTGAGCATTTTGTAATGTACAGCATTGCAAACAATTGCTGGTGATCTTGCTTTTACAGTAACAGTAAGTAGTAAGCGCTACTGAAAGCTAAGGTTTAGAATTGATTTTCTTTGAATACTCTGCACAGTAGTTTTAAAGATATTTTCCCATAAAACTGCACTAAATCAGTATACAGTAATGAAGGGAATGAGGGGATACTAGTAACTGATTGTGCTGGCTCAGTTTCAAAATGCTATGTTCCACCCCCCCCCCCCCCCCACCCCCTCAATGTTATACAACTATGTTTCCCTGCAATGATGTAACACTGAAGTCTGGTTTCCCTTCCATTTATTAAAATGTAGGTAATATTCATTGTGCCTTATTTTGATTACTTTTCTACTTCAACTTGAAATATTGTAAATCAGTTTCCCCAAACTTGAGCCAATGGTGTAATAGTGTTCAAAGGAGAAAAGCAGTCAATGCATGTATACCTGTTTATCATTGCCTGTATAGTATAATATTGCCATTGTTTGAGTGGGGAAATTAATCCACTCATTCTGATGTATTTGCAGTTAGCATATCCAGTGATACTGCCATATTTATGTAGTGATGTATAGTTTAGTGTTGTTATAGTAAGAAACACAGTTTTCATGATTTACTTCCCTCTTGTGTGGAGTAACATTTTTATTCTTTGCAAGAGAAAAGGACCTTTAGCTTGTGTGGAATAAAAAAATATTGGAATGGTAAAGACGTTTCAAATTTTGTAAATATGTGTATCTGTTTTAATGAAAGCATGTACTACAAGCAGACAGACCTGACTTTGTGTAGAGTAACAAATCTTGAACCGGAGTGGTAGGTTATGATGGATCATATGGAAAATTGCACAATAAACAATTGTTTATTAATATTTGTCTGATTTGTGATTTATTTTGAAATTGCTTAAAATCACTTAATATTGGGTAACAGATTAGATTAACTTGATTTTAAATAGTTCATTTTTAAATGTTTGTAGCCTTACAACTTGTGTACTAGTAAATTTGAGTAAAGTTTTGTCAAATTGTATATTTTACTAAATGGATGAAAATCATTGTAATACTGAAAGATGAATGCATGATACAATGGAAATCAGCTAACTTGATCCTTCTGCACTCTGTAGGAATGCAAACCTGTTGTTTGCAACATAGCATCATCAAATATATCCATATTTTTTTATCAACAGGCTTCTAAGATGTTTGAAGTACATATATTAAAATATAAAACAAAATCTGAAATGCAGACTTCGTGGATTTTTTTCCTGTCTAGTCAGACTTTTACATTACTATATTGGTCTTTTACAATATTTTATCTGAACTATTTTGTCTTTCTGTTTTACAAATGCAATGTATCTAAATGTGCTTCAGTTTCTTTTAAAGCTAGGCTGCTATCATCTTCTAGCTTGACATGGCGGGAAATCCTCTTGCCCCCACTTCAACAGGGAAGTTCCTCGTCTGCCAGCCTTGCCATCTTCAGTCCACCACCAGGTCTTCATTTTGGCATCGGGTCTCCCATGGTACTGTTAGCTCTATCACTCTGAGCTTCTTTGCACTCTCTGACAATAGTAGAACGTCTGGTCGAAGTGTGGTCTCTACTATTGGTGGAAACACCAGCTTCTTTTCAAGATCGACTTTCATCTCCCAGTTCTTTGCCATGCTCAGGATACCATCTCTGCGCTTGCTTGTTGCTGTAGCATGTTCACCAGTCCTGATGAAGTTTCGTTGGCTGTCCTTTTTATGGTTCTTCTTCCTCTCTGTCTCCAAAGTGTGGGCGAGTGCTTTCAAAACCTGGTCGTGTCTCCATCTGTACCATCCCTGGGAAAGGGCAACCTGGCATGAGGAAAGAATATAGGTTGGTTGGTTTCTGGCACAGATGGCACGTTGGGTCTTCTGTTATTCTCCAGTCCTGCAAGGTTTGTTGGAGTTGGTAGTACATCATACACAGCCCTCAGTAAGAACTAGAGTTGAAAAGATGTATATTTCCATATGTCATCCCATGTCAGCACTTGCTGTTCTGTTTCCCACTTTGTCCAGGTCCCTTGACTCCCCATCTCCACTGCTTGCATATATCTAGCCTCCTCTTTCTTCCTTATCTCCTGCTAGACTAAGTGCCATCTGTCCTTAGGGTTGGGCTCCCTCCACCTGGTTGTTGACTCACATCCTAGGTCTTGCCTGCCCTTGCACACTATTCTGACAATGCCTCTGTGGCAAAGTTGGGACTCTGCTTCTTCTCCTGCATCAGCCGCCTTCCGTTTGCTCCCTGTCTGTATCTTGACTCCTGCTTCACTGACCGTGTCGTCCTTGGAGTCTTTGAGGGGCATGATGAGGAGTGCTTTCCCTGCCTTAAATTCCTCTACAACTGAGGAGAGGGGCAACTGGAGCTTGGCTGACTTGCTGTACAGCCCTGTTGAAGAGAATCTTTACCAGCCTTTCTGGTTTGTTTTGGATCATGTTAGGATGTATATCTAATAATAACTTATCATGCCTTATCTAAAGTTTAGTACACGCAAACTATTTCAATCAAGGCAACTGGACTTGCAGTGTTGCCTAGATAGATAGATACTTTATTCATCCCCATGGGGAAATTCAACTTTTTTTTCCAATGTCCCATACACTTGTTGTAGCAAAACTAATTACATACAATACTTAACTCAGTAAAAAATATGATTCACCACTCATCTGAGAGGCTTCTTCAATTCTAATCTATGGTGGGGAGTTTTCCAGTTTATAAACTCTGATGTTTAAGGGTATAGCAATCACATGAGAGTCGTTAAGAGTCATAGAGGTAATGAGAGGGTCATTAGTCTTGTCTTTGTGTAAGTGGAGGTGTGAACTGTTGTGGGGACATTCCTTTGATAACAATGTGCACATTTTGGACAGGGAGGACAGGTGGTTTGAAAGAGTGGTTAAAGAAGCCATCTCTGGCAAACTGGAAACCCCATCCCTGAACAGAGGGTTGAGTATAACACCACCTATCAGCTGCTTACAATACAGTCCTAACCCAGCACCTCCACAACAGTTCACACAAAGGTAAGACTAATGACCCTCTCATTACCTCTACGACTCTCAACAATCCCTATGTGATTGATAAACTTTTTAAAAACTCAGAGTTTATAAGCTGGAAAACTACCCACCATGGATTCGAACTGAAGAAGACTCTCGGACAAGTGGCAAAACATCTAGACAACTTGCAAGTCCAGTTGCCTTGATTTACTACTGCTTGATATACAATGACCTGGATGACTGAGAACCTTCATAGATATATTTCAATCAAGTTGCACGTAAAAGGAATCCTTTCTTCTAAGGATGTAAAATCTTGCATCAGTTGATGTTGGGGAACTTTTGTCCTGTAGCTTGTATTGAAAATGGAAATAACATTGCACTAAGAAAGCATGAACCAACTTGGACATCATTCCAAGAATCCATCTGTTTCACTAGTCTGATAGATGTTTGGTCACCAATATGGATACCAACTATTTGTGCCTTATTATTTAGTTTTTATAATTTCAGTTCTTCTGATGCATAGAGAAACTTGAACATATATTTTGACTTCATTTTCCAATGCAGTACCATTATCTAACTTGCTGCAGAAATCCAAATGGTTTGTAGTTCATAGAGCCTTGAAAATACTTTCTTAACTCTAGAATTTTATAATAATATACAGCATAAGGTCCCTGATGTTGGCCCATGACAGAATTGTTGCATACAGTATGTCATTTCACAAATTTTGTTCACCCAGAAATAACATCCCTTGATGTAAGTACAGTATTTGAAATTTGTCCTTTCCCTTTTTGAGTTCTTTCTCTCAAATGTAGCCATGTGCTTCAATTTATTGAAAGCTTCATCAGTTAAGTATGTGTCCAAAACTGAACTAAGTTATTTTTCTGTAAGTCTTAATATATGCCAACACATTAAGTTCAAAGCCTAGCATTCTTCAAACAAAATAATTTTTCTGACTAACTTGGTCATAATCTGCAATATATTGATGCAGCTATAAAGAAGGCAAGACAGTGGCTATATTTCATTAGGAGTTTGAAGAGATTTGTCAACTGAAACACTTGAAAACTTTTATTAATGCTCTGTGGAGGGCATTCTGACAGGCTGCATCACTGAGGGGGGCGAGGGGGCTAATGTACAGGACCAAAAGAAGCTACAGAAAACCGTAAAATTAGTCAGCTCCACCTTGGGTGCTAGCGTCTGTAGGATTCAAGACCTCTTCAAGGAGCAGTGCCTTAGAAAGGCAATGTCCATTATTAAGGACCCCATCACCCAGGACATGCCCTC
Source organism: Hemitrygon akajei (assembly GCF_048418815.1). Lineage (NCBI taxonomy): Eukaryota > Metazoa > Chordata > Chondrichthyes > Myliobatiformes > Dasyatidae > Hemitrygon > Hemitrygon akajei. Next base: position 67,889,562 of record NC_133127.1, on the reverse strand, counting down.
TTCTCATTGTTACTGTCAGGAAGGAGATACAGAAGCCTGAAGGCACACACTCACTGATTCAGGAACAGCTTCTTCACCTCTGCCATCTGGTTCCTAAGTGGGTGTTGAACCCACGAACATTACCTCATTTTTTAAAAAAATACATTTTTATGTTTTTGCACTATTTTAGTCTCATTGAAGTATATATGCATATTGAAATTTTCTTTTTATGTATTACATTCTACTAGAGCTGCTAAGTTAAATTTCATGACATGGTGTAGAAACCTGATTCTGACCTCATTGGACACAATTTCTTGACAGTATTTGGTAATTAGCGCACCTACCTGGACAGATTAACTGAAAGGAAGTGATGAAGGGGACAAATGTCTACTAATATCTCAAAGCAATAAAATTTTGCTGGAAAAATTCAGACATTATTGAAAATTTGTATTATTTGACTTTTTCTTCAAATTACTTCACTTAATTATACATCATTTAACTTACTGGAAAAATGGCACATGTGTGTAAGAATTAAAACAAATCAGACTTGTACTTATGAAATCTCTTGTAAAGTACTATTAATTTGTACTAACTACAATGCAGACTAGGGAAAAAGACAAGTATTGGGATTAGAGATCAAGAAGTAGGTAATGTTATCAAGATTAAAGTAAGGGACATTCGTGAAGAATCAGAGGGTGCTATGAATACAAAGCTAGGACTGGAGTGGGGGAATCTGGCTTTTTGGTATAGGAAAAAAGTACTATAGCTAAATGAATAGATCCAGCTCTATACCACATTCACCACCTTGCAATCTGGTACATTAAGAACTGATTTCCAAACATCATGCATTAATGTCTTTACAATGGTTATTAGGGTGGTTTTCACTCAATTTTATTACTGCTCCAATATATCTCATTTCTCTCTTGATACTAGGCATGACAGTCTGGTATGGAAATACCAATATCCTTGAAAAGAAAATCCTACAAAATAATGGATATGGCCCAGTCCAATGGGTAAAGCCCTGCCCTCCATTAAGCATAACTACATGGAGCATTGTCACAGGAAAGCAGCACCTATCATCAGGGACCCCCACCCTCACCACCACCACACAGGTCATGCTCTTTTCTCACTGCTGTCATCAGGAAGAAGGTACTGTATAGGAACCTCTGGACTCTCACTACCAAGTTCAGGAAGTTATTTCCCTTCAACCAGTGTGGATAACTACATTCTGTTCCCACAACCTATGGACTCACCTTCAAGGATTGTTCATCTCATGTTCTTGATGTTTATGCTTATTTACTTATTATTATTTCCCCTTTTGTATTTGTACAGTTTGTTGTCATTGACTATTATTTTTCCTGTATTTACTGAATGCCTGCAAGAAAATGATCTCAGGGTGACATACTGTATATGTTACACCGATAATTACTTCAAACTTTGATTTTTTTAAACTCCAGTATCCAAAACATAATTTATAAATATAAACATTTAATCTTTCTGAATTATTTGTATTACTCTTTATCCTTTGGTTTCTCCCTCACCAGGAACTTGATCCCAGCGTGTTTCAAGTGGAGCCCATTCACAATTGCAGTTCCTTCCAGAGTCGGTGTCCAATGAAATACCACCCTTCTTTGCCACATTATTCTTTCAGAAACCTATTCCACTGCAAATCTGATTGATGTGATGTAGGACTGAATGTCACATATAAGATCTAGTCTGGAGAATGAGAGCTTAAGTTTTGGATAATGTAGTTAAGCATCAGTTAAGCATTGTAAAAGTTGAGTCTAAATGTGATAAAAGGAAAGTTGTGAGTTTGAAGATGTTACAAAAGTAAAAGTAGACGGCTTTTGTGATAAAAATAATACAGGTTGTCAAAGTTGGTTGTAGTCAAGTAGGATACTGTTTGTTAATGGTTTGTTTCCTTCATACATACTTTTGGTATTCCCTTTTATATCTTCATTTAACACTAGACACAGACTTAACCCTACAAGAAGCCTACCAAGGATTTGATAAATAGAGAGATACAGCAACTAGCTATCATTTTATACATAGAGTATCAATCCCAGTCTCTGGAGAATATTGACAATAGAACCTGTTTACCCAGTTAGTGTCAGTGCTTGGGTGTACGTTCCGATAAAAATTGCTTTGCCAACTCTACTGCATCCACCATCCTTACCTCCAACAGTTTCAGATGTATTTATCCAAACAAAACTATTTTCTGTTTGAAATGGGGATGGTGAGTACTTGTGCCTTGTTGTATGAATGGAGCCAAATGGTACCTGACTATGTGTTAGGTGATTATCCTGATAAAAGCATTTGCCATAGTGCTCCAATTCAATCCAGTACTTCAGCTTAATTAGGATAGCTTGTTTAGTTTCACTGCATGTATTATCTGTTCTTGATCAACAGGAATGCTGATGATGCAAAGCAAGTCTCTTCGTGGCAAGGATACCAGATATCTGGCAGGAATAATGTTGAAGGCTGGAAAGGGAAGTATTTTCTGATGATTCCTTTAAAACGATGAGTGGTGTGCTATGATCTCACAAGATGTCTTCTGTGATTTTGATTAGACTAGTTTTGATGTGGAGATATGGAAGAAAACTGACAGAAGAAAAATTGGCATAAATTTGGGAAGCTGTATAGAAAGAGAGAGAGTGCAGAAGCAGGCCAATTTTGCCACCAAGATCGTGACGATCATTTACACCAATCCTACCCTCCCCACTTATATTTTGTACATTCACTATTCCCTTCAATTACCTCCAAGCACCACATTGCCCCCCCCCCCACCAATTCTACCAATCATCTACATACCAGGGGAAATTGTCCAATTAATCTAATAACCTTGAGTCAAGGGAGAAAAACTACATGATTGCATTCCAGCAAACAATGCCTACAGACTAATTTTAGAATACTTATTGATTTTCCCTCCAGCTAGTAAATAATTGTTTCACCTTTCTCTGCCAAGTCTTAGACTTGTAGAAGCATAAAAGCTACAGCACAGGTAATGTTTCCATATATCAGTCCATTGTCTTGTCCCCTAACTTTGCCTTGCAATTAATTAACTGTAGAATATCATAGTAGAACTGGTAAGACAGGAGAGCATGCTCACATATTTCGACTGTAACAGCATCCTAGAATTACTTAACAATGGCTATGTTACAGAATGAGAAGCTTTGCACTGTTCTCCTATTGCGTAGCTTGGCTGGTTCCCAAATGGCCTGGATTGTGCCAGTCTGCAGCATTCTCTTAGACATCTCACTGTGCTGGAAGACCAACAAGCTTCAGACCATAGGGCGTCTTTCACTGAGTTGATAGCCTTCCACGTCAGTCTCAGTATGTGACCCTGGAACCAGTCCATAGAATAGAGTCCTCTGATATTTAGCTGCTTGGGATGAACCGGGACACGGTTGATTGAATCTCTTTCCACATTCTCTTAGCAAATCTACAGTCTATAAGGATGTGAGGAACTGGTCGTTTCCCACCACAGACATCCTTAAAGCAGAATGCATTGGAGCTAATATGTCTGTACAAGAATGATCTGACAGTATGGGCCCCTCTCAACACCAGCCAAACAAGATTTTGGTGTTTGTTGGTGGGATATGTAAGAGTCATTCTGCCAGATGGTTTGTACAATATACTGTATATGACCTTTTGCTTTGCTTGTGCACTTGCCACTGAGTCTAGTGTGGTTTGATAAGTTACTGAGCCTCGGAGCCATAAACAATTAATTTCTAGCCCATTTGCCTTTTAATTGCAATAGAAAATCACTAATTGTGGGCCTCCTTCATGTTTACTGCAGATAGTTCTGCTCACCATAGTAAAAGAAAAATGTACAGAGGACGCAGAGGAAATTTATGATGATGTTGTCGGGATTAGAAAATTGTAGCTATGAGGAAAACTTGGATATGATAGGGATTAGAACAGAGAATCTTAATTTAGATGTATAAAATTGAAGGACCTAGCAAGAACAATATAGAGGGTCCAACTTCTCTTGGTGTAAGGGTGAAGTTCTTAGTATTGAATTAAAGAAATTGGTAGGAATTTTCTATTTTCCAATCATAGGGAGGTAGGAGTCTGGAACTCGCTGCCAGAAGAGGAGATGGCAAATATTCTCAATACATTCAAACAGTAGTTTGATATGTTTTGGAGGAGCCTTGATCTGCAGGGCTGCGGACTAAGTGCTGGAAATGGGATTATGTTAGAGAGCTGTTTCTGGCCAGAACAACTCAGTAGGGAAAACAGCTGCCAACTCTTGAAGTAAATTTACTGCCCTTTTGTGGTTCAGTGGAACCTGGCTTTCTGAGTCATATTTAATTACATCTTATAATATGAACATGTACACCAGATTTGCTTCATATTTCCCATTTTCCATCCATTATAACTTTTCCTCTTTGTTGAACCCATGATTTTTTACACTATTCCTTCTTATATAAATGAAGTTCAATGTGTAGTAGTGTACAGTTATATTTTAGAAGGCCAGGTTGACAATGCAAATCACTTTTAATGGTGGCTTTTGCATGAATATGAACATAGAATTGGGACTAGTAGAGGAGCACTTTGCCTCTGTAGCTTGCTCTGTATTTAACAAGCTTCAAAAGCTCATCTCAAACCCCACTGAGGTCCTCATTATTGTCATTCAAACTGAGCTGTGACTTTGGATTCTTCATGGAGTCCAGGTGGTGGGTTATCAATTTTCTGCAGTTTCCAAGCAGTCATATGAAGTCTGTATGCTCTCTGAGCCTGCACCAGGTTTTTACTGAATCCATATATTTAATTGGAGAAGCATTGAGCTGATGGTTTGGATGATTTACTTGAGTTAATTGTGAAATAGTTTTAATTATTTTCTAATGCTGTAATTTTCTAAAATTAAAATTAATCTTTTTAGATTTGAAATCTTTTGAGTTTTGACAGCCGATTAGCTCATGTTCCTAGCTTAACTGACTCACTAAAAGTTGTCTTTGGTGGGAGAATGTGTCATTTGCTGCAGGAAGGGCCTGTGTTCAACAAGGTCTTTTTGACTTGAGGTGGCTTAATGGACCATGTTATCATTTCAGGCAAGTGTGATTGGCTGATTCCCTGGATTGAATGTGACCCTTGGCATATGTTGTTTACCATTGTCATACTTTTGGTTGTTTATTCTCCCTCTTTTATCAATTTTTTAGTCATCCATTGATGGTTTTTAAAGTTTCCCAAACCCCTGGCTTAAATTTTGTGATCACTTTAAGCCTCTTTTAATTTTAGCCTGTCCTTAACCTTTTCAGTTAGTCATGGATGAATCACCTTTCCTCTAAAGATCTTTCTGTCCCAGTGGAACGTATTTCAATTAAGATTCTGAAATATTGTTTATCACGTCTGATATTATTAGTAGTAATAATAACAACTTATAGAGCTCCTCATACAAATACGGTAGCTCAAACATGAAAATAAAAGGCAAAAAGGCATTAGTTAAAAGTAAGATTAAATAAATAGATATTCTGCTGGTGTTTAAAAAATATCAACTGAGACTTTATCCCTTATAATTTTAGGTATTGAGCTTCACAGTTTAGGAACCTAGTTTAAAAAAGCTGACCTGACAATTATCTTTTGTGGGAGATTGTTTAAATTAAAGAGATCGGCGGAAGAAGACCTGAGAGCTCGAGCGGGATTATAAAACAAAATTGATTCTGTGATATACTTTGGACCCAGATTGTTGAGAACTTTAAAATCAATTCTAAAAGTCACAGGAAGCCAATGCAGAGTAGTTAGGACAGGAATGATATGCTCCCTCATCCAGGTTTTAGTTCAAAGTCTGGCAGCAGTGTTCTGAATGAGGCGTGGTTTTTTCAATAGATTGTTTTGGAAGGCCAGTAAATAATGTACGTCAGTAATCTAGTCTATTCAATATAAAGGCGTGAATTAGTTTTTCAGCATCCAAACTGAGATGGTTTCAGGTAGGAAGGTAAGGTGGCTGATGGTATATTTCGACTTTGAAACCCGGGTTAATGATTTTAAGGAAAGTCATTTTCACCTCACCTCTATGGGGCAGGTCTTTTGTTCATATCTGGGTCATGGCCACGGTGAGATATGTTACAAATGGTTTAGGAAAAATGTAAACTTGTATATTACTTCAACTGGTTTGTGATTGATAGTTGGATAGTAATGTTAATTTGGATTTGTCTTGAATTTTGTGCAGAAATAAATATATCTGCAGTAAAAGAGAGCAAGTAGTCAATCCGTCAATTGCCTTGGGATGAAAGAACCTGAACAAATAAACAAGTTGATTGGACCGAGGTTCAGAGTGGACGTGTGCACTCCATCTAATGTTGTTAGTTCACTGTCTGAAGTTCAAAAGGAAATTTCATTAAAACTTTACCTTGGAGGCTTTAGCTGTGTTTGATCATCTGTTTTAAGAGATTGGGTGTATTAAGTAGAATCAACAATTAGGTGCATAATCACCTGTTTTCCAATTTTTCTCATTTTAGCAGTCTCAAAATTTACAGTGAACTAGCAGAGAGAAAATAGTATCAAAGATAAAAGATAAATGAGATAAAAATGAAAGAAATGTAAATTAAATAAAGGCATAAGTAATTGGATGAAGCAATATAAAAATGTCAAATGATGCAGTATCAGTTTATGGTGATTTACTTGGGAGCCTGGCTTTGTTCCTTACTGTAATTACATTGCTATGGATTGAGGATAGAGCTTCATATGTCTTAACATGTGTGCACAATTAAATTTCTCAACAGTGCTGCAGTGTAATTTTGAAAACAAAATAGCTGATAAGAAGTTAAAACATGAGAGAGCCACAGTTAATTTTTAATACTAAATCTTACTATGCTTGTCAGGACTTTGAACTGTATGATTTTTTGCTTTCCTCTGACAATTTCACATTACTGATTGACATTAACCAACCAGTCCTATAAGAAGCCGAGAAGAATTATTTTGGTTACTGAAGAATATCATTGACCTGGAGTAGCTGAAGTAGCAATAATCAAAGAGAAATTCCAACGCATGTATTGATAGATGGTTTTTTATGTTCCATGTAGTGGCGAGAGCTTGTGTATACACCTGTCATTGCAGAATAGAGAGGTTAAGAGGGCTGTGGGCCAAACATGAGCAGATGGAAGTAACTCGCTGGGTAACACAGTGGGTGTAAATGATTTGGGCCAAAAGGCCATGCTGTCTGACTTTTCTGACAAAGTAGGCCCGAGGATCCAGTGAATAATTTCTGCACCACTCTGTGATTGTATGTACGTTTATCAATTAGGTTCACTCTGCTGCTGTTGCTACATGATCCTGTAAACACTTCCAAATTATCATCAGAACGAAGCTGACAAAAATCTATCAGATAAGCAAAACCATTACTTTTATAAGGTTGTCAATGTCAGACAAAATTGTAGAATAGTTATTTCTCCACAGTATACTTCTGCTGGTTCACTGGGCGGGATTGAACTATCACCGGCCCGCAGTTGTCAACACCAACTGGACTCTTGACAACTTGCACTTGCTGTCAATCACCCTTTATTTCCTTGTGCGCAAGGGGAACAGTCTGGGCCCTGTGATCAAACTGTTCTGAGGTGTGACCAAAGAAATCCTATTTTTATACAAGAAATTAACTCGGTGGATAAAGATAAAGATGAATTAAAAACTCTGTACATGTTCAAATTCCTTATTTGTTCAATCAATCACCCAACACACCAGGATAATACAGGTGTTAGTAACCATTAGATACTACAAGCTAATGGCTAATAATACTTAGAGTTAGTAAGGTCTAACCTTAAGGTATTATAGTCCAACAGTTAGTGTGTGCTCTGCATCCTTACCTTGCCAAATGGCCTTGTGTGTCCCATGCTGTGAAAAGGGGAATGGTGCTCTCAAGTACCTTATCTCACTGGTTGACTGCATACTGTCTGTAAACTATCCTTGCCTGCACATTGTCTTAACACTTGACTTGCACAGAATCAACACAGTTTTGAGGAAAGCTGCTGGCTAGTCTCTGGCCCAGATGTCAGAACGGACACAATGACCCAGGGGGTTCAATCGTTGGGCCTTGACTTCTGGACTCGCTGACTTCAATCTTCCACCTTCGATATTGACCCTAGACTTGCCAAACACAGGACTTTGCACTCCGGGCCTGGAAATCTTAGCTCGCACAGACTTCCAATCGTGGGACTTGTTGACCAGCAGGTTCTCGTCGACCTGAGGGGAGGGGTTAGTAGTTCTTGTTCACAGGGCCCACCTGTCCATGTGGATCACTGGCCTTCCACCATGGAGAGCTCTGACCTAGACTCCAACTCCTGCCCCTGAACTCTAACTGCCCTCATCCGTGTCCCTAAATCCTAACGAGTCTCCAAACTCTCCACGCTGCTTCCCCAAATCTATCCCTACGAACCTATAAAACACCCTCATCTGAACCACAGCTGCAGCAACTCACTCCACTTCTTCGTATCCCAGTATTCAAGGTCACTGAGACTCACAGCGCTAATAAGAGGGCAAAACTAACCATCTTATTGGATTAAGCATGATCTGGTGTAAACTTTCACAACATTTTACCAAAAGTGACCATCAAGAAATGATTATCAACTTAGTAGGCACAAGATTTTTTTCCCATGTTATAGAAATATATCTTCAAATGTTAAAAGAAGTTGCTTTGGATTTTTAATACTTTTCTCTGCTGTGTTAAAATGAATCTTATGGATAGATAATCTCACTTCTGAAAGCTAGGTGTTGCAAACTATGTTTACTTGAATAATATTCCAAAAACAGTCTGCCTTATTTATGCATAATCAAAGTATAAAGCCACACTATCTTGAGATCAGGTATTGTGGCTGCTGGAAGGGCTGAGCCAATGGCACTGGCAATATATGGTGACATTTTACAGGCAGCTCACAAAACTACTAGATATGTATCTTCTGAACTCTTATCGCTGCAATCTACATCCTGTTATTTCTCTTTTAAAAATGCACACTTGAAACATCTAAATGCACTTGCGATTTTACAATCTCCTGAAGGATTCGGTAAAATTGACTCTCAGGAAAGAGGTACGGCACCTTGAGGCGGCTGGAAGCAGTCCTCCATGGCGATAAGTGCAGAAGACACTTCAAAAGAGGCTGAAATGACAGGGAGATTGACCACTGCTACTTAATACATTACTGGCTAATGTACAGTTACTGGAGAGCAAGATAGGGTACCTAAGGTCAAGGTTGCTGTGTCAGAGGGAAATCAGGGATTGCTGTGTTCTCTGTTTCTCTGAGATACAGCTCACCCTGAAACTGCAGACTGAGGGTTTCTCAATCCACCAGCTGGACCAGATGGCGGCAACAGGAAAGGGTAGAGGCAGTGGTGTCTGCTTCATCATTAATTGTGGTGCTCAGATGTAGTGTTTTTGTGACACTCTTATTCTCCCCAGCTGCAATATCTAATAATTAAGTGCCAACCATTCTACCTACCAAGGGAGTTCTCTGACATGATGCTGAATGCAGTTTACATACTGCCAAAGGCAAATATCAAGCAAGCACTCATTGTATGATCTAGCCATGTACTGAAGACGTGCTAATCAACTGGCTGAAGTTGACATCTTCAAGCTCTTGCTTTGGCTGTTTGAAGTACCAACCTGCTTGAAGCAGGCTTCAGTCCACTGGTGGCCAAGAAGAATGCGGTAACCTTCCTCAATGACTATCATCACTGTGAAGCATATCAATTCCTACCCAGGGAGTGGCTTGGATTCACTCAAATTTGCCTACCATCACAACAGGTCAACAGCAGATGCCATTTCATTGGCTCTTCATTCAGCTCAGGGACATCTAGACAGTGAAGATGCATACATATATCAGAATGCTCTTCACTGACTACAGCTCAGCATTCCACACTATAATCAAAACTAATCACTAAGCTCCTAGACCTAGGCTTTGATGTCTCCCTGTGCAACTGGATCCCCGACTTCCCTACTTGCAGACTAGCTGAGCGAAGGGCGCTGAGTAGGCTACGGTCAATTATGGATAACTCTGAACATCCTCTACATAGCACCATCCAGAGACAGAGAAGCAGTTTCAGTGACAGGTTACTATTGATGCAATGCTCCTCAGACAGGATGAAGAGGTCAATACTCCCCAATGCCATTAGGCTTTACAATTCTACCGCCAGGACTTAAGAACTTTTTAAAAGCTATTATTAATGCTTTTTGAGATGGTGATTTAGATGCATATCATATTTTTTTACTGAGTTAAGTATTGTATGTAATTAGTTTTGCTACAACAAGTGTATGGGACATTGGAAAAAAAGTTGAATTTCCCCATGGGGATGAATAAAGTATTTATCTATCAAGTCAGTACATACCAGCAAATCTCCTCCACTATCACAGGGGGTTGTGTTCTTAGCCCCCTGTTCTACTCGCTTTATATCTATGTTTGTATGGCTAAGTACAGCTCCAATGCTACATTTAAGTTTGCTGATGACACTACTGCTGTTGGTCAAACAAAGGTAGTGATAAGTTGGGATATACCAGCGAGACTGAAAATCTGGTTGTATGGTGCCATATCAACAACCTTTCACTCAATGTCGGCAAAACCAAATGACTACAGGAGGAAGGACCTGGAGGTCCATGCGCCAGTCCTCATGAGGGTATTGGAGGTGGCGAGGGTCAGCAACTTTAAACTCCTTGGCAAATCAGAGGATCTATCTTGGGGCATCAGAAAGAAATTCAAAAAGTGAGAACTAAGGCTATAATGACGTAAGCAGCTGACTGGCCCTCATGAAACACAAAACATTTTCATGCCAGTTAGAAATATACTTGTACTCGGCCCAAATATATAATTATCATCTCGAACACTTCCACCCACCAGCACGGCTGAAAAAGCTCTGGAAAGAGAGCTTGTTCGCATGCGCTGTTTTGAGTTGTCGCGTTTGCGCATGTCCGCTTCAATACACATGCGCGCTGAGCCGTCGCGGGGGCGGAAGTTCGGCGAGATCGGCTTTTGTTATGGCGGCGCAGATTGATTGTGAATTCCTAGTGAAAAAAGCTCGGGATTTAGTGACGGATGATCCTTGGGCCGCCAAAGCCTGGTTAATTACTGCCAGGACCCTGTATCCTACTGACTTCGGGATTCAGGTCGGTGTGAGGCGAGAGGCCTCTCGCCGTGGAAGGTGTTAGCGTGGGGATGGGGGGGGATGGGGACCTGGCCAGGGGACTGATTGTCACCCATCAGCGCCGACTCCCTTCACTGCCCGTTTGTTCCTGCTTTTTAAATATGAATGGCTATAATTTAATGTTTCACATTTCATTCTGGAAAGGTCCTTATGGCTCTCCACTGTTCATTTCTGCCTGTGATTCATATGGCGTGACAGATGTGCAAAAGTTCTTAGCAGCTTCAGTCAGTGAAAAGACACCCAGATAGTTGTGAAGAAGCGATACAACAGGAATGATAACATTGACATGAAATTAATTTATTGGTATTCTCCAAGGTTGATACAACAAAACCAGAAAATGCTTTAAATAAACACACGCACCTACACCCACTCACACTCAGATAGCGCCCATGAGAATAAAAGTAACAGTAATATTTGGGACCCTTCATCACAACTGATGGAATGTGTACCTTTTGCCTTTGCAATAACTTCTTCAAGCTACAAAATGACGTAGTGGGATTATATGTTTAAAAGTTAAATTAGGGGAAGCTTTTTTTAAGCTAAAGTTTTCAAACGTGACTAGCTTTTAATGAATAGCTTTCTTTGATTTTCTTCCATTTCCAAATCTAGTCTTGTAAATTCACTATTTTTACTTGGTGTCTGATCTATTTGGATTTTTTTGGTTTGTAATGGGATGCCGCCCTCTTGCCAATTAGTTGAATCTGGCTTCAAATAATGAGAAGGAAGTTTCCTTGCATATTCTCCACGTGTCACTAGTTTGGGTAATTTCAATCCAAGTGTTTTATTCAAAATGTCACTTTTTAACTAAAAATAAAATCTTAGGCCATAATGCTTCCTGTAAAATATCAACTGGTGTACAAAGAGGTTTATTTTAGAGATTAATGGTCAGCCACATTTAAGGCAACAAAGCAGTTTAGTTTTGCATTTGGCTTATTCAAAAAATGGTTAATTTAGTATATAACACAGAAGCAGGCTCTTTGCTCACTTAATCCCACCAACCATCAATCCCTTTCACAGTAATAATGCAAAAATCCTACTTTAATTTTCCCATATTTGTCAGCTCATTCCCCCCCCCCCTCCAGTTTCTAACATGCACCTACACATTTGGGTTAACTTTCAATTTACAATGGCTTGCTAGCTTATCAGTTTGCAAATCCTTGAGAAGTGGCAGGAATTTCATGCAATCATCACGAGACTGCAAGCCCCACACAGTTAAATGTCACAAAGACTTAGTTGTTCTTCAAGACCATGGAAGTTGAACAGTATGCAAATTAATAAGTCTTCTACTGTCAAAAATAGTTATGTGTCTTACTATAATTCCCTAATGTATAACATTTGTTTACTTTTAGTCCCAGTGCAAGTTTGGGACATCTTTAATACACTAATAGTGTTATATGAACAAGTTGTTGCTGCTGTAAATAAAATAAACATTTCTTTTTACAAACACAAAATGCTGACAGAACTTGGCAGGCCAGACAGCATCTATGGGAGGAGGTAGTGACGACGCCTCCTCCCATAGATGCTGTCTGGCCTGCTGAGTTCTGCCAGCATTTTGTGTTTTTATTTATTTCCAGCATCTGCAGATTCACTCGTGTGATCTCTTTTTACAATTGTTTTCATTGCGATATTAATTTGGCACAGGTGATTAGAAGTAAAAGTTATAATGAGGATGTAATGATGGTACAGTAGCATAGTGGTTAGCACAATGCTTTACTATACAGGCGACACAGGTTCAATTCCTGCTGCTTCCTGTAAGGAGTTGTATGTTCTGTCCATGACCGCTTGGGTTTCCTCCCACAGTGCAAAGACATACTGATTGGTAGATTAACTGGTCATTGTAAATTGTCCTATGATTAGGCTAGGATTAAATCAGGGGATTGCTCGTCAGAATGGCTTGAAGGGTGTATTCCGTGAAGTATCTCAATCAAAAAATAAATAATATTTGAAGTGTAGGTTTTGCTTTTTTTCTTGATGAGCTTGTATTTGCTTGGCTTGGATTAGTTTACTGATGTAATTTTTACTTTTTTAATGATTTCTGATTTTAGTATGAAATGTATATGATCGAACGAAATGCTGAGAGAACGGCTTCAGCAGGAAGAATCCTTTATGACATGTACGTAATATAAGCAGCAACTTTCTATGTGAGGGAGAAACCAGTGAAGTTTTGGCAATAGAGTCAACATTATTTTGAGAGGTGATAAGGTGAAACTGCAAGTGACAGAAATATGAATTACCGTACACAGAATGCTCACAAGCTATTGAACAAATAAAAAGTTGCACTAACACGTTGAATGAAAGATTGTATAAGATTTGAATATAATTCAAGATTATTTATTGTCATTTCCAGTGCATAAGAATAAAGGAGAACAAAATAATTGTTACTCTGGATCTCATGCAGCACAGAAAAACATAATAAAGATTAAGAACACAATAATGAAAAAACACAATAAATATAAATACATAAAATTCATTGTATGTCCATAAAGTGACACTAGGCACAGGGTGTCTGAAAATAAGATGACTGACAAGAAATGATAAAGTAGTGGTGGTGGGGAATGTGGAGGGGTGGGTTAGTGGCAGAAGTGTTCATCAGCCTTACGGCTTGGGGAAAGTAACTTTATGGGTCTGGTGGTCCTAGTGTGGATTTTATGTAGCTCCTCCCTAATGGGAGTGGGACAGATAGTCTATGAACAGGGTGGGTGGGATCCTTCATGATAATACTGGCCCTTTCCTGGCACCTTTCTGTATATGCATCCTTGATGGTGACTAGACTGGTTTCCGTAAGTGATGCAACATGTTAGGATACTCTCTATTGTGCATCTTTAGAAGGATGTGAATATAGATGTACATAGTCCAGCTCTCTCAGTAGAATACCATTAATCCAGCTCGCTCTGGAACTCTGGTGTTGGACTACTTAATTTTCCATTCTGAACATTATTGAACATTATTTTGTTAAAACTCCAATGCACTTTGAATTCACGTTTTGAAAGATGTTACATAGTAAAGTTTCAATGAATCTGGTGAATTTCAAAGGAGCATGTCCAACAGAAGCAACTGAGTTTAAAAGGGAGTGTGGGAAATGGTGCCTGGCCAGTGAAATTTGGGAAGTGGTGTCTGGCGATTAGACAGGGAATGAGTTAGCTTGGGACCCAGTGAGTGGATGGAGAGTATGGAGGCCAGAACCCAACGAATGCATGTAAATAGATATCTTTTATTTTGTAATAGGTTTGTAAATTTTCCTGATCAGCCAATGGTTTGGAGAGAAATAAGTGTTATTACAGCTGCACTGCGTAATGATGCTCAGGACAAGCAGACACAGTTTTTGCGAGGTAAGTTTTTTTGTTGCTATTATCATATGTTCATCAAATAGACTTAAGTTAACTTAGTGTACAACTGTGTGAGATAATATGGAATTGAGTTTGTCAATATTTTTTAACATAATGCTGGAAATGGGACAAACAATAGGAGAATAGTTCCTAAAGGATAGAACAGTACAGCACTATGTAGGCCCTTCAGCCCACATTGTTGTGCTGACCTCTTAACCTTATTCTTAAATAAACCTAACACATTCTTCCTACATAGCCCTCTATTTTTATATCATCCATGTGCCTTTCTAAGAGTTTCTTAAATGCCCCTAATGTATTTGCTTCTACTGTCACCCCTGGAAGGGCATTCTACACACTCACTACTCTCTGTAAAAAAAAAATTTTTAAAAATTGCCTCCTCCAAATTATACAGTAATGCTAAAGCCAGGAAGTAATTTTTCAGCTCTATAAAATTCTGGTTAGACCCCACTTGGAATATTCCCTTCATTTTTAATTGCCTCATTATAAGAAGGATGTAGAAGCTTTAGAGAGGATGCAATGATTTACCAGGATGCTGCCAGGATTTAGAGAGCACATCTTATGGTAGTCTGAATGAGCTATGGGTTTTTTCTTTGCAGTGAAGGAGGATGAGAGGTGACTTGACCGAGGTTTAAAAGATGATAGAGGCACAGCCAGAGACTTTCCCAGGGTGGAAATGGCTAATACCAGGGGGCATAATTTTAATTGTGATTGGAAGAAGGTATAGGAAGGATGTCAGAGGTAAGTTTTTTACACAGAGAATGACAAATATGTGGAGTGCCCTGCTTTGGGTGCTGGTAGACGCAGATACATTAGAGACATTTAAGAAACTCTTATATAAGCACATTGATGATAAAGAAATGAAGGAGGAATAGGTTAGATTGATCTTAGAGGACATTAAATGGTCAGCATAGCAACATGGGCCGAAGGTTGCACTGTGCTGTAGTGTTCTATGATGAAGATTGATTTTGGGGAGGAGGGGAGTTGAATTTGTGTACATGAATTGTGGTAAAGCTTTTGATGAGCATCCTCAGTATGCTGACCCAGAAATTAAGATACATGGGATCAATGGAGACTTCTAGCTTGGATTCAAAATTGGCTTGGCTATTTGAAGACAAAAAGTATTGGTAGAGGAGTGTTATTTTGACTGGAGAAATGTGACCAGTGATGTTCCACTAGGATCACTGCTGTTATGCAATATTCAGGGAGCTTGTCAAAGGATTCTGTGGGTTCAAAATGTGGGCAGTGAAATGGCAGAATGAATTTAATTCAAGCATGTTTGAGCTGTTGCACTTTAGGAGGTCAATTGTAAGAGGAAATTATGCAGGAAATGATAAAACCTTAGGAGTATTGATGTGTAGAAGGATCTTAGAGTTTAAGTCTTTAGCTCTCTGAAAGTGGGTAGGGTAGTAAAGAAGGTGTATAACATGCTTGCCTTCATAGGGTGGAGTGTTAAGTTTAAAAGCTGGAAAGACATTGCAATCGTCTAAAACATTGGTTAGGCTGCATTCGGAATATTGTGTCATTGTATTACAAGAAATAACGTGGAGCTTTGGAGAAGGTTCAGTAGAGATTCGCCAGGACATTACCTGGATTAGAGAACATTAGCTGTAAGAAGAAGTTGGCAAATTGGATTATTTAGTGTCCAAGGCTGACAGGCCACTAGGTAAACTATCTAAAAATTATGAGAGGTGTAGATAGGGCAGAGTCTTTGTTTCCATGGTGGAAATGTCAAATACTGAGAGAATAGCTTTCAGGTGAGGGGGGGTGTTTGAAAAGAGATTTATATGACATGTTTATTTTAATGTGGTAGATTCCTGGAACCTACTGCCAATGGAAGTGACGGAAGCAGATTCATTAGCAATGTTTAAGGGACATTTAGACAGACGGAGATTAGCAATATAGAGAGTGTGCAGGCTGATGTGCAGTTTAAGTTAGCGTAGGTTTGTCAGCTGAACAGGGTGGCTCTTTGCTGATGGCTCTATGTTCTATATTTGCTCCTATTCTAGGTGCCCTGTAGAGGACTGTTGGCTGGTTCTGACTTGAGATCCAGAATTTCAGTCAGAGAAACAATAGCATACCTCAGTGCTGTGTCACAAAATAGTGGTAACATTTGCTGGTTGAGCAATGAGAATGATAATACCGTTCATTACTGTGAATTATTATTGATGCACCAATAACTAAAAAGAGGAAATGCTGGCATTATTGTTTTTGTGGAAGGGTCCTTAACACAAAACATCGATGCTTTTTCTTTGCCTAATGATGCTGCTGAACCAGCTGAATTTTTCCAGTGTTTTCTATTTTTATTTTGGATTTCCAGGATCTGCAGTTTTTCTTTTACTCCTTGTGCAAAGTACAAATAAAGTATAGAAGTGACACATATCCTGTCTGAAATGGCTTGAATGGTCTGTAACATAGTGAAGTAAAAATAATATACAGAACATTTTAGAAATCGTTTACACAAATCGCAAATGTAGTATCCGTGTTAAATTACTTTGCAGGGTTGTTCGAGACCCTTCCAGGTCGAGTGCAATGTGAAATGCTCCTTAAAGCAACAGAACAGTGCTTCAACACATTGGAGAGAGCAGAGATGTTGCTGCTTCTCTTGAGAAGGTTTCCAGAGTCTGTGGTACAGCATGGAGTATGTATATTCAAATGAGAACTATTTAATCATACTGTTGTAAATGTACTAGTGGATTAGTTATGTATGAAAATAAGATTAAAATGTACATAGTGCTTTTTCTTCGCTCTCTTACTAAAATTCTTTTCTGAACCAAGGTTACTTTTAATAAGCCTCTTGATTTGAATTGCTATTCTATATTAATGACTCAAATGTGGGTGACTGGCTTTGGAAGTTCTTGTGGATAAGTATATATTTAGCTGACCACATCTGCTTGAGCTTCATTGGTGGAAAGGGGGTAAAAATTCCTTATATGACTGAAAGGAGTTTTACCTCATTATCAAGGAGAAGGTTTTGAGATTTGCATGTGGATGAACAAGACAAAATTGGTGTTAACTGACAACTATGACTCTAAAGTAGATGCCATTCTAATCAAAATAAAGGATAATAATGGTGCCAATACAATTCCCATGGATTTTGATTTTCATTGGAATCATATTGGAATTCTGTTAACAGTGAGCCTGTTTTATCTTCAGTTTGTTTTACTTATCCTTTGCATTTTTTTTGCATTATTCTTAATGATGTGTATTTACTTTTGGTAACTTTCATTTGTGTTTTAAATTGATGGTTAGCTTAGTTTGTAAAACTTTAAAGATGTAATTATACCCCAGTCCTCTCCTGCCAATCCTAAATGATAGAAATGTGAGGTCCAACAGATACTGTAATTCCTTAAGTCCCTTTTTCAAGATCCTTTACTATTGATGACTTAGTCTTCTCCTTATGTCTCAGTATTGAGAAACCAGAAATTTATTATTATTTTCATACATATATTAGGTTGCATAAATGAAAAGATTGTTCTTTTTCTTTTGTATTGGTATAAATGATATGTGAATGAATTATTGATCTCATTGAAGGTGTAGAAGAAGCTTCTTAGGTGATTGATAAGGAGATATGTGCAGTGGGGGGAATGAGTTAAGGATGTTGGCGCTGTAAGCAGAGTGACATAAAGTGAGCAAAATTGGGCACGTGGCCTTTACTTGTCCTGGATTTATGTAGTTTTCTACGGAAGCTGTGTGACTTAACACCCGGCATTAACTACAAGACTGTTAATTGCAAAGAATTTTTAAAATATTCAACTAGATAAAATGATAAATATTTTGTGTATGTCTCTTTTGTTTCATGTGTTAGGTCAGCCTTGGTGAAACTTTATTGGAAGCTGAAAATATGGATGATCAAGAATCACCCGTCAACTGCTTTAGGAAGTTATTTGGTAAGAACCATTGGTTTGACAGTCTGAGAAAGGTTGGAAAAACAGTGGGGACACAAGAGAAGGCAGATGCTGAAATCTGCAGCAACAAATTATCTGCTGGAAGAACTCAGTGAGTCAAGCAGCATCTGAGGGAGGAGAGCAATTGGTGGCATTTTGGATTGAAACCCTGTAACATATCGTTTGTTGCTTGGAATATTATCACTTAGATTGCTTTGGTTTGGAACTTCCCAGTCTTTCGTTCAGTAAACACAGTATATGGTGTGGTTCTGAGTCATATTTAGGCAAAATAGGTGCTTCTAGATTAGGTATGAGAAAGAAGAAATCACTCCTGTTTCTCTGTTGCAATTTACATGCCTTATATGTGGAAATAGCCAAGCAAATACTACAGAAAACAAAGCAACACTCCCACTGTTCTGGCCTCTGGAGGCGCTGTTCATTTTGTATGAACGTTACTTCCTGTACGTAAACAGCCTTTTACATAATTTCCTGCGCTGGTTAATTTAGATTTCAACTTGCAATACACATGGTACAAAGACATCCATCTCCATCCACTCTTTATTTTCCCTTGAAACAATAAATCTTGAGAGATTCTTAAGTTTTCTTAATATTGGTAAACATTTAGTAGATGTACTTTGAAGGAAGTATTATGTTTATTGTTTATCGCTATTAAGTTAGCGTTGTGCTGCGAGTTCACTGTAGTGTATATCGTTATAAAATATTGCATGTGTGTATAATCTTGTTTAACACTGATCGTGAAAATAATCAATAGTATTGGTATATTCAGGCACTCGACGATTCTGTGTTGAATCGTAGAACATATTTTACTTAACACTGCAATTTCGCAAGTTTTCTCATTAAAAACCTTGAAGAAAGCTTCTGCCTCAGTTAATTTTTGAGAAATTGTTTAGCTCCCTGTCTAGCTTTGTACACACACTGCGAGTGCAGCAGACCCACACTTCCTTGGTGTATACCTTGTTTGCGGTAGCTGTAAAGTCTTTGTCCATTTTGATCAAACCTCATTAGCAGTTGCTGGCTTCAGAGGAGATAAAAGAATAAAATAAGCTGTCAAAGGATCTAATGCATTTTTTGATCCTTTTATTACTTTTTCCCTCTCTTCTACTTGTGTTTCTTGGGGTATAGGGATGTTGCATCATTATCTAAGAATCAATGTCCAACATTATCTTCCCATGATTTCTAGTTTATAAAAAGTCCATGGGGGTATTTTCTGCCCCACAGGCTGCACTTTAGTTTGAAGATGAAATAGTCTTAATTTAGCTCTTTTTACATAATCATCTCTGAAAGCTTTAGTTCTCACTATGTTTCTGTAACCCATTGTACTTTCTTTGTCTACAGTATGTGATGTTCTACCTCTAATTATTAATAACCCTGAAGTGAGATTACCTTCTAACCTGCTGTATCAGTATCTTCATAAGGCAGCAGAGTTCTATATTGGTTATGTTACTAGATCACCTTCATTGGAAAGCCAGCATCAAGGTAAGTCAATACACATCTGCAGTCCACAATAGTGTATTTTGATTTGTTTATGAGTAGGTTGCTGACGAGTTTCTTTATCTAAATGAGTATTTTATTAATCACCTGTGTAAGCTGTTCAAAATAGATTTATTTTTAGTAGTTCTAGCACTTAGTTTAGTCTTTTGTTTTGCTTCTCTTCTAAGTTTCCTTGTTCAAGTTATTTTTTATTTAAAAGGAAGATTGAAACATTTTCCCAGGTTTTTACCTAGATATTCTATACCTGATCGCTGGGAAATGTAACTGGAGTAACCACTGGTATGGTTTTCTAACCTACAATTACAGCATCACTAGAAGATTAGAAAAGATTTTGTTCTATCTCATCACGGTCCTGTTGACACTTCCATGATCAGTTATGTGAATTTTTGGTGGAATGCTAGGTAGATCTCTATCAGATTAAAGAGTTTGGCAACCATGTTAGTACTATAATTCAGAGAACTGTCGACATCTATCTAATCCAATGTCTTCAGTGGGGTGTCCCTCTACCAAACTCTTGATAGTGCCTTTATAAGGTTAGTAATACATTCACCTGACCCTGGAATGACTCGAGTCTTGTTATGTACATTCTTTTCGATCTGTAATTTGCTAACAAGGAAGATGTAACAAAAGATTATTGTCATTATCTCCTTACAGAAATATTCCTCCCCCATTAGGTTAGTATCAGAGTTTGTTTTGGCAGATTGGGATAAGATCAAGCAGTTTACCTCTGTATAGTTTCACAGTCTTTTGAGAAACTGGGCATAATTTGGCAGAACATTTCAGTTGATGTTCTCAGTGATACTTTGGGGAAACATCTGATTTTCATGTTCGAAAAGTGAGGGGGAAGCAATCATACTTCAATGATGCATGACATCACACATAACAGGTAACAATGTAAAGAACCTTTAATATGAATTGGCAGAATCTTGGAACTGTTTATAATGAAGACTTAAAATGTCAATCAGTTGCAATATTTTCTAAATTTGATATCTGAAATATTTAGGTGAAGAATTCTTGGAAGCTGCCTCCTTTATGAATTCTGAATTTAGTCTTTGTATTCTGACAGCTAATACATACAAGTAACAGTCATCAAAATAATCCATTGCTGTCTTTTGCTAGGTACCCAAGACACAGCTGATTTAAAGTCACCCACTAAGCGGAACACTCAGAAATATATTATAGAAGGTCTGACTGAGAAGTCATCCATGATAGTAGAACCTTGGGATAGGTTATTTGAAATCCTCTCTATCGTGGCAATGAGGTGTGAGTGGCAGATGGACAAAGCAAACAGGTTAGAATGCTGAGCGCTTTCTTTATCCATTTTCTTGAATGTTTGTCATAAAAATTCTCCAAATTTTACTTCTTCATGCTTCAGTCAGATGAAGTATTTTTCATTTCATTCCAAGGGCAAACAGGCTTTTTATAATCTGCTATTAGCTAAACTCTCTTCCATGCATTTGATGCTGTTTGCTCTCCTAAATTTCAACTTTCGGGCATCTAATTATGACTGGTTTGGATGGGTGTAAGTGGAGGGAAACTTGTTAATGAGTAGTTCATGGACCACAGGTCAACTAAAGCTTTGAGAGAAAGTTACAAAGGATGTGTATGGAGAAACTTTTACTCAGGATCTAGAACTGATTTTAAGGATTGTGGAAACAAAATCATTTAGTAATTTTAAAAAGATTTTAGATAAAGACAATAGAAAATAATTTGCAGGGTCATGGGGAAAGAGCTGTGAAATGGGATTGACAAGAACTGACATTACTTCCATTGGTTGAATGGTTGCGTCTAATGTTGTAATGATTCTATATTACGCTATAGATATTTGACCAGATATCTCTTCCTTACACCTTCGTTTCAGTGAATTCAAAATACTGTGTGTGGCATAACAACTTGGGCTGAAGGGCCTGTACTGTGCTGAAATGTCCTTTGTTCTATTAAAATATATTGAACTAATTATTTCCTTGTCCTTTTTCTCCTAATTTTCCTAAACCCCATTATTGGCTTTAATTAATGTATTTCATTTTTGCTTTGATATTTTATATTTTTAATGTTCTTGCTGGATTGAACAATTGTTTCTTAATTAAATGCCACAAGCAGCTTTTTATGAATACAAAAATTTAAACTGAACTAGTCAAATGATCAATTCTTACTTCAGAATTGCCTTATGCTTATGTTTGAGCTGTGTTATTGTACTGTCTTTAGAATTTTCATCACTGACTATATGTGCAACATAAACATTTCTTAAAATAGATTAATCTATTATAGTGTGTCAGTGATGTGGCTTTTTTGTACTTTTTAAACTATTATGCTCATTTAAGTCTTGGATTTTCTTGTGTATTATTTTAGGAGTTGTGGTGAAATTCTGCACAGAATGAAAGATTTATGCAGATATATAAACAACTTTGATGACGAAGGACACAGGAAATATAAGCATCAAGTTGTTTACTCTACTCTATTGGTATTTTTCAAGAATGCATTCCAATATGTTGCTAGTATCCAGCCATCTCTGTTTCAAGGTTAGTTAAGGAATTGCTAAAGAAATAGCATAGTAGCAGGTAGAACAGAATTAATGTTCTCTTATTTGTAGGAGTTCCTTTATTAACTTCATCTGTATATTGATGTAGGAAGCAAAGTAAAAAAAGCAGAATTTGACAGAAACTGTACCTGTACTATGATGACATATTTTAAAATCAAATGAAACAATAAAGAAGACATGCATTGGACAGGAGGTATAACCAGGCATCATTACATTGATATGTTGCATCAGTGCTTCTTGTGAGCTATTGAACTTCAACAAATGTTTACACAAAATCCTTTGGATCCAAATATGAAAAACATAATTTTGCACAGCTTCTTGTTCAGTCACAAATAATATGTTGAACAAATGGGAAGGGGAAAACATTATTTAGAAAATGTTCATAATTTAGGAACATTGAACCTAACAGGTTCAAGCTTTGGAATGAAGATAATCTTAGGAATATGGTTTGAATGGTTTAAAAAAATGATATTTCTGGGCTTTGGTGTATACCAAAGGGACAAATGAGGGTTGCAATTTGGATGGGATCAGAATCATTCCTCGCAATGGATATTTTTGAAGACAAAATTTGTAATAACTTTATTGACCTCTCAGTCACCACCATCCATTTTCTCTCCCTCTCCTCGTACCCATCCCCCTCCCCATCCCACCCTTCCCTTCTGCCCTCCCCCTCCCCCTTTATTGAGAGGGCAATAAAGTTGTTACAGATTTTGTCTTCAGGAATATCCATTGTGAGAAATGATTCCAATCCTATCAAATTGCAATTCTTATTTATTCCCCCTGGTATACATCAAAGCCCAGAGTCCTGAAGAAGTATCTCAGCCCGAAACGTCGACTGTGTACTCTTTTCCATAGATGCCGCCTGACCTGCTGAGTTCCTCCCAGCATTTTTGTGTGTGTTGCTTTGGATTTCCAGCATCTGCAGATTTTCTCATGTTTGTTACTTTTGTAATCCTGACCACTTCATGACAGGTCCTAAAGAGTGTGGTAAATATCATAATTGTTTTCCCTTTGTGGAGGTGACTTGATATTACAATTTTAGATAGGAGGAGTGATAGGGTATTTAATGGGGAGCTCTTCAATTTACAGTAGCCAATCCAGATCCAGGTTACTTAAAGCTCAGTATCGAAGCTGCAGGCCAGAGGCAGCTTTCCAAACCGTTGTTGAAGTTTTTCACTTAAGTACTTGAGAATGGATGTTACGCTCAATCAACATCCTCATGATAAGATGTTAAGATCCATCTTTAAGATAAAGGTTTTCTGCTATATGCTACTGCAGCAACACATTATTCTTCAACAGTGAAGGTTGGCAGAACACATGGTGTACTTCACATTTCACTGTCGTCACTGTAACAGCAGAGTGTTTGGATACTTGATTAAAAGAGTATTAGTAGATCAAGATCTCAGGCCTTGCACAAAACTTATGATTTACTGGGTTGCAGTGACTCAGTCTTATTTACAGCAAATATCTCAAGTGACTGAAAAAAATCCGGCAATCTCAAAACCTTCACTATATTCCAAAGTAAAATAAAAAGATGTTGTAAACATTCCACAGATACTGCTTGATCTGCTGAGAGAGAAATAGATTTAACATTTTAAGTCTAGGTTTCATGATTTGGACAGATGAAAGGTCTCAGATCTGAAATATTAACACTTCCTCTCTCCATTGATAACGGTCTGACCTTCTAATTATTTCCAGCATTTCCTGTTTTATTTCAGATTTTCAGGTTCTGCAGTTGCTTTTTTTTGCCAGTTTATTTTGAGCTCTCTCATGGGAAGGGATTATTGAGTGAAAGATGAAAAGATTCAAGGTAGTGCTCAATCCTTGTTGAAATACATCATATCCATGCAGTGGGAATTTCTGATCCATGACAGCACAAAGTGAAGAGGGAACATTTGGAATGGTATTGACAACATTGAGGGGCAATGCATTATGATAACACAGAGGCCTTTTGGGATTTGCACAGGGGGTTGTTCACCTTGCAGATTACACTTAGTCACCCCATTGGCCACCACCTTCCCCATCTATAGTAGAATCTACTGTTGCCATATTGATGACATTTGCTACTGCAGAGCCACACAATCAGGGCGAAAGTATATCATTCTTGATCCCGAAGGACTGATTAAGAAGACTGGCTGCAAGTATTGATCTGCCAAACATACTGCAGTCTGGTGAAGTTTGAGGGGTTTCAAAGGCTCTATCTGAGAATGTTGATCTGCCGAGCAACTTTCACTAAACAACCCTGAGACAAAGTAACTGGTCATTTATGTAATTTCATGGGTGGTTGTTGCATTTGCCTCTGTGGTAGAGATTATGACTGCAAAGATTTTGGATGTTTTCAGGACATGAAAGGCAATTTCTTTCTTGTCATGTTTGTCAAATGTTTGACATGAATGTTTTACCTTTCTAATTTTGTTATTTGCCCAGAAGATTACACATCTGTCTAGATTTAACTTCCATCGCAAATACATTCCATCAAAAATCATTCTGCAAGACTCAATTGTTGTGACAGTTCCACAACAATTTTCATTATAAACTCCACAGTAAATTCATGGAGATTAAGGTGTAAGAGAATTGGTTACAGCCAGTTCCTTCCACTACTGATATTTTCTAGCCAGCTTGGATCTTGGGTTCATCTCCCTTCATCTCTTTTCTATTTGCCTTGTATCTCCTCAAAATCAAATTGGACAGAATGATAATGACTTTTATCTGCTGATACACAAATTTTCTGGAAGCCATTATGACTACTGTGGATATAGAAGTTCTGTTAGCCACTACATGGCCATTTCACCCCATACATAAACCAGTCACCTCCAATTGTTTCTCCCTGTTCTATCTGCAGTCTCAAAATGCTTGCAAATCTTGCAGAAAATGGGAAGGACCTGGAGAAGGTGACAGACACATAGGATTGAATCAAATAAGAGAATATTCTGAGGAATAAAATATGTAAAAGATCAGTGGCCTTTAAGAGAAATTATTGAGAGAAACAATTGCAATGCCCATGTTCAGCACTACATCATACAGAGAAAAGAATAGATTCATTTGAAAAGTGCAAAAAAAAATGAAGATGGAATGTTCCAATTCCAGGGTGTTGCTGAGAATTAAAGCGAGTTGTGGAGTACAACCGCACAGAAACGTGCCCTTTAGCCCACTGCATCTACATTAACCATTTTCCCATCTATTGTAATCCCATTTGCCCACATAGATTAGTATACTTTCTCTTACCTTGAGCCAAAAAAATGCAGGACAAAAATCAAATGGAGAAAGGAATTGCCATTTTCAAATAAAGAGCTATCAAGGGAAATTTATTTAAGTGGGGAGGGATGAAAGATTTTGGAACCATACTTGATTATCCATTTTTTTTGCCTTTTATGCCACAATAATTGAAATGATATACCATGCCATGCGAATGCTTTGTTTCACGTTAATTTTGGTTTCATCTATACTGTAATTCTCGAAAGAAAGTGTTGTTCAGTTGCAGAAGCTTTCCTGTTAGTGACCAACTTTTGAAATTACATTTAGTTTCCAAGTTCAGCAAGCCAACCCTTCCTTCTTTCAGCCTGCAGATAAATATAAAGGAATGTATCTATATGATTTTGTATATCAATTAATGAGAAAGTTGGCAAAGTTAACATTTAACATTTGTTGATTTGAATGTTGCCTGTAATAAAGTGTGCGCTGTGGTATTAAGCTAGATGCCAACAAAGGGATTTTAACATCATAAATGTTAAATGGCACCTTTACATTATGCACAGTGAATACATTTAAACCAAAATACCTGAATGATCTTGTTAAGCTACTTGTACAGTACTGTGCAAAAATCTTAGGCATGTATGTAACTAGGGTGCCTAAGACTTTTCCACAGAAGTGTATTTGTCAACGTGGAGCGGAGAGTGAGATGTTAGGAATGGTGAGGGTAGAGCGCTGCGGGAGGGGCTTGGGACAGGTGGCAGAGAAGTGTGCTGGTGGCATGGGGTGACAAAGTTGTAGACACACCTAGTCCTGAGACACTAGGCAAGATCATTTGATTCCAAACATTTGGTTATTGATCATTACAGAATGTATCTCTGGTGCTTCCCACTCTATCCCCTCTCCCTTCCCCCTTTCCCAACCATTGTTACCCTCTCTCTGCCCCTTTCCTACTCCAAGTCCACAATAGAGACCCATATTTTTATCAGATTTATCATCACTAACATATGTCATGAAATTTTTATTTTTGTGGCAGCAGTACAGTGCAATACATAAAATTATTACAGTACTGTGCAAAAATCCTTAGGCACCCTAGCTATGTATATGTGACTAAGACATTTGCACAGTAATGTATTTTTGGTTGATGCACATTGTTTTGTAACAGTTAAAATACTTTTTCTTATTAGCACCAAGCCCTTCCAGCAGCCAAGTTCCTCTTATTTTATTGGATGACCTGTCAAATATCTATGGTGATGTGGAAATCGAACGCAGTAAGCATATTCACAAAAGGCGTAAACTTGGAGACGCGAGAGAGAAAACACTGGTGAGTAATCTGATCCATTGAACATTTCACACAAAAATGCTGCCTGGCCTGCTGAATTCATCCAGCATGCTGCTTGGATTTCCAGCATCTGCAGATTTTCTCTTGATTGCCGTTGAACATTTCAATACTTTTGGGAAGTTGTTTTCCTCTATGCCTTTAATGACCTGGTATTGGATATTTTGCAGTACTGTGGTGTCAAATGCAGAAATTGGTCAGCTTCCATCAGTACACCAGTGAGAGCCTGCTACTTCCTCTGGCACTTTTTTTTTTGACCCTGTAGCTGGTTATAGGTGATCAGACTGTCCATCTGATATCAGTCTGATTGAACTCCTATTAAAAATTTGGAGACAAAAGTCAATGTCATTTGCATCTGTCACAGACTCTGTCCTGTAAATAATTCCAACCCATTCTATTGTTTCAGTTGGGTCTTGCTTTATTGCTGCATTGAAGGACCTTCATTAAAACCAACTTTTTATCAAACCTTCATTTGACATTATTCTCTTTCTCCTATGCATCTACAAAATGTTTTGTGTTGTTTTTAATCAATCAACACTACTGTTTAATTGCAGATTGTACAATTTTTTGTAAATTTCTTTGACTGTCACATCTTAATATATTTCAATGTCTCACTGTGTTCTAAAAAATTTTCTCTTTAAATATCTGAATGTACCATGAACAGATGGACATTTCTGTTGGCAGTTTTCTGTACTTTTCTGTACTACCATAATTTCTTACATTTTGGCAATTTACCACAAGTTGAGCCAAATTTGCTTTTCTCATTTGAGATACTGTATCAAGAAGCTTAATTGAAGGGTTAATACCTGCATTGATTGTTTGCCTGTTAAGTCATGATTTATACATATGATTTTATGCAATTTTTACAATATATGTTTCATGTTGATTTTGGTTTTCTTTCCCATTTAATATAAAAATATTTAAACTATTTCAAACAAGAAAATAAACAATCCATTGTGCCCTTTCTTTCATCAGACTTCCTCTGCTTACTATATAGAATGCAGGAATATTGTTATGTCTTTGATGGTAACACTTGCTGCTTTGACATTCTCTTCAATTTACTTTATTTCTGGATAGTGCATGACTGGTGAAATATATTGGGCCATATCTTAAAGACAGCGGTGAACTGCCCCTATTGCTTCGTTTGTTTTTCCAAATCCCCAAATCATTGTGTGCCTGAAACAGCAGTACTTAAAAATGTGTCTGCTTTTAGCTGTCAAACCTGTCAAGGACCCTTAATGCTTCTTAATGTCAATGACATTCAAAATTAGTTAAATATGTTAAAATCAGTTGAACATCACAGTGATAATCGGATAATCTGCTGGAGGAACTCTGTGCGTTAAGCAGCTTCTATGGGAGAAAAAGAAGGTTGATGTTTTGGGTCAAAGTCTTCCAGGCTCTTGTGTCTACAGTAATGAGATGTACATTGCGTTTAAAACACATTTTAAAGTAATATGTTTAATAAGTAATAAAGTAGGTTAGTATTAAGATATTTTCATTAGACTTTGTGTTGAGGTCAATTTACAGTTGGCCCTCCTTATCCATGAGGGATTGGTTCTGGGACCCCTCGCGGATACCAAAAAACGTGGATGCTCAAGTCCCTTATTTAACCTGTCTCAGTGCAGTGGACTTTAGGACCCACCGGAACTCTGGACCTTATTTAACCTGTCTCAGTGCAGTGGACTTTAGGACCCAGCGGAACCCTGAACCTTATTTAACCTGTCTCAGTGCAGTGGACTTTAGGACCCAGTGGAACCCTGAACCTTATTTAACCTGTCTCAGTGCCGTGGACTTTAGGACCCAGCGGAACCCTGAACCTTATTTAACCTGTCTCAGTGCGGTGGTCTTTAGGATCAGGTGGAGCTCTGAATCCGCAATGTTTCTGTTCACGAAAATAATCACGATCACGATTGAAAATATAGTGAAAATAATAAAGCGATCGGAAAGAGGTGAAATGCCATCGATCATTGGAAAAGCATTAGGTTACAGTCGGTCAACAATCGGAACAATTTTAAAATGATGAAGTGAGAATAATGGAGCATGTGAAGGCCCTGCCCCGAAGAAAGCTACAATTATTACTAAGCGATGCAGTGGTTTAATTATTGAAATACATATGTTTCTTAAGTGTTTTATATGCATAGAAAGGTAAAATATATACTATATACTAAGACAAACGTTTGACTAACTGACGCTAAATAATACCTGTTACGTACCCCGTAACTGGGTTAACAAACCAGCAGAAGTGGAATGATACGTTGGAGTCTGGTGGTGCTGTAACTAAAGGTGTTTATTAGTAAACTAAGCAATACAGTATCAAAAATGCAAATATACATATAAAACAGGTTAGCAATGATATATATATATATATTTATACAGAAGTGTAGAAATAAGAATCAAAAACCAAGCTCTATCAAAGTCTAGGGGTAAATGAATAGTCTTAAGATTATGCAGAGTTCAGTTCAGTTTAAGTCGAGGTAGTTGCTGTTGTGACGTTAGAGAGAGAGAGAGAGAGAGAGTGAGTGAGAGAGAGAGAGAGAGTGAGCGAGAGAGAGAGAGAGTGTGAGTGAGATGTGAGCAGCTGCAGCAGGCAAACCTTCCGTTGTCTTCTTGTCCCATTGTACTGATGTAGTCATTCGGTTATGACCCCTCCGTTCTCGGCTAGACCGTTCTTCCATGGTGGGCTCGTCACTCTGGCGTGAGTAGACACACACACAAGACCCCACCTTTCCTGCCGTCACACTGTGAGCTTTGTGACCGATCTCCCGAGTCGGTCCTCCAAGCCCCCACCTTCCTGTGGGTGCACAACACTCTTACAGTGTCTCATGGTGTGTGTGTCGGTGTCTCAGCAGACCCATCTTTTATCTCTGCTGACGGGGTATCAGCCACCCATCAACTCCATGTCCATCAAACCGACCACTCCCTGCTGTCTCCGCAGGAATGTTAACGAGCAAAGAAGTGTCCTTGTAGCAAAAGGTAAATAATCAGTGAAGAAGCCATAATACTAAATCATGTATGTCTCTCTCTCTCTCCCTCTCTCCCTCTGTTCTCCATCTCTCTCTCTCGTTAGCAGCATAGTTCATGGGGGGCGGTCAACTCTGGACCCCATCTCCATCTGGTTTTCTCATCACACATAACATACCGGATGTACCTGTTCTGACTTACTTAGTAAGAGAACTTGCGTTTTTTTCCGATCCCGATCCATGATAACCTACGCACATCCTCCCGTATACTTTAAATCATCTCTACATTACTTATAATACCTAATACAATGTAAATGCTATGTAACTAGTTATTATACTGCATTATTTAGGGAATAATGACAAGAAAAAAAAGTCTGTACATGCTTGAACAACAAGTGCTGGAAGAGCATTCCCGGGTTGTCTTGATTCGCGTTTGGTTGAATTCGTGCATGCGGAACTCGCAGATAAGGAGGGCCGACTGTATTGCAACTTCTTCTGTTCATTATACTAAAAAAAGAATGTTTTGGTTTAGAGTGGATTTATAGAAAACACCAGAATAGTTTGAATATAAAAATAATGATTACTGAATTGACATGCAAATGTGCTGAAGCTGATGTGTTTTCTGTAGTATAAGTAATTCATCCCCAATTGAGTTCTACTTGGTTATAGAGTATCAATTCAACACTATCCCAACACTTCTCTCTAATCTTTTGAACAGTGGTGCTGCTCATACCTGTAACACGATTTCCATCTGCAGGACATTTGGGAAATAAATCAGCTTGTAACACTCTACTCCAGAACCCTAACTTCAGTCATCCAGCTCTGTATACAGATGATGCTTGTACAAGTGCATGTTTGGAGATTTAGTGCAAGGTCACTCTCAGCTCATCCATTGAACTTACAGGAGAATGGCCTGTATTTCTGCAGAACACAGGCCATCACACCTATACCCTATTACATTGCCCTCAGAAAAAAGGTCCCCAAAAATATCCTTGTAAGTTGGACTGTTACTCACATCTTGGGAGCTGCCTCTTATTGAAGATAAATAATGATGAAATTTTGAAGTATCTTTTTGTGTATTAGAACAGCTTTTGCTGTTCGAAGGACCTCAAACTTGATACAAAACTTCTGGTCTACTAGGCAATGACCACTTCTATCCTGACGCATGAACTACCCACAGCAGACATATTAAAACATTAGAGGGATATCATCAGTGCTGAATCCACAAACTCTCCAAAACTTGTCTGGCAGGATAAGTGAATCAACATTGTTAGATTGCAGGTTGTAATCATACTTGGTTTGCTGTGATGGACAGGTTGTGCCACTTATTTACCCAATAACAGGCTCTCCTCTTCTGAGTTCCATAACAGCAGCATATTACAAGCTGGACAAGATAGACTGATTTGAGGAAATTCTTACAGCCTCTTGGAATGTTCCCACTGAATCCTTGGATCATCAAAGCACAAAATGGAGAAGGAGCATTCAGGATGGCTTTGATAACTTTGACACCAGTCATCAAGTGCACACAAAATACGAGCTAAGCAGTTCTTACTCCCCTGTGGCAGAATTCTACAGTCCCACTTTGGCCTCTGCAGCCACCTTAAAACCCATAGAATTTGACATATTTGAGGGACCATCCTTGACGTATTGCCTAAGGAGATCATCATTTTCATCTATGTAGCCATTCTTTAATAAAAATGTCATTAATTTTGAAATATTTGCATTTGATGGATGTAGATCAGAAAAAATTCATTTGCAGTAGATATACAGAATGACTTAAAAGTACATTTAAAAGACTTAAAAGACTTCAACCTGTGATTTTTTTGTGTGTTGCTCCAGATTTCCAGCATCTGGAGTTTTGTCCCTTTTCCTGTGACATTAACATTGCTTTCATAGATCATTACTTAGGACATCACTCTCAAAGCTGCATAATGCATCCAAAACTATTACTACTTGTGAGGCGGCCAGTTTGTGATTTTTGGTGAGAAGCTGGCAGACTATAATGTATCAAGGATAGATAGAAAGAATGCTCCACATTCTATATTTTATGAAGACCTTGCATTGATGAAAGACTAATTGTTGTGCTTGTCCATCGCTGCAATACTGAAAGTTGAACCTCAGGAATGTTGTGAGACAGGACTGAATAACATTCTGAGAACAGAAGACTTTACATCCACTTTCTTATTTGTTCTGCATGAATAATATGGGTAGAAATGCCAAATAGAAACTTCCTATTTTCTGAGCAAACACGAGGAAATCTACAGATGCTGGAAATTCAAACAACAACACACACAAAATGCTGGTGGAACACAGCAGGCCAGGCAGCATCTATAGGGAGAAGCGCTGTCGGCGTTTCGGGCCGAGACCCTTCGTCAGGACTAACCGACAGGAAAGATAGTAAGAGATTTGAAAGTAGTGGGGGGAAGGGGGAAATGCGAAATGATAGGAGAAGA
This sequence comes from Hemitrygon akajei, assembly GCF_048418815.1. NCBI lineage: Eukaryota > Metazoa > Chordata > Chondrichthyes > Myliobatiformes > Dasyatidae > Hemitrygon > Hemitrygon akajei. The sequence continues at coordinate 67,857,236 of NC_133127.1, read as the reverse complement.
CCGGAGGGGGTGGGATGAAGCTACGAGCTGTTCGCCAATCACCTTTCCAGCTCTTAGCTTCATCCCACCCCCTCTGGTCTTCTCCTATCATTTCGCATTTCCCCCTTCCCCCCACTACTTTCAAATCTCTTACTATCTTTCCTGTCGGTTAGTCCTGACGAAGGGTCTCGGCCCGAAACGTCGACAGCGCTTCTCCCTATAGATGCTGCCTGGCCTGCTGTGTTCCACCAGCATTTTGTGTGTGTTCTTTCTATTTTCTATCACATTTCTCTATTGACCTGACTCTCGATCCAATTTCATGGAAAACACATGACATTCAGCATAAAATTGGCTTGATTTTCATTCACTAGGTGGCTAATTTGATGTTTAGCCACCTATTTACTTAATTTGCAAGAAGATTATCAGCTTTAAATCCTTCAGTTGGCTGACTGAACTACTAAACTGAAGGATATACTGTATGTCTGAGCATTGGGAATGGGGTAATATTTAATACTTGTGCCAAGAGTGATGTTTTTTTTCTACTGGCTTGCATCAAACAACTGAGTCTTCCAGTCTCTTTTAGCAAAATATGACAATATTTATGCTGTTCTCCATTTTCATGATTTATTTCCAACGTAATTCAGTTCCTGTAGTAAGAGGTTTATATCCTAATGCATATTGCACATGACTGACTCAGTCATGAACCTTTTACTAATTTATCCTACAATGTACAATGGAGAATTGTAAAGGGACTATGAGAAACGGTACCTAGTAATTTTGAAGGGTGTGTGGAAGTAGGGCTCTGCTTAGTTTAAAAGGAATGCTGGGAATTGTCAAAGGGAATGTAGGAAATGAATCCCCAGTGAGTTTAAAGGTAGAATAAGAAACAAGTTTAGCTGGATGCCAATCCATCGGAGTTTTCAAACTATGGGATAGTGGTAGTCTATAACAAACTTGTCAATTTATTGGCAGAAATTTGGGGAAGCAAAAATTGTGGGGATTGAGCAGGCAAGTGAAGTTGAGGACATGATCTTAGAGCAGGGCTGAGGGAGCCTATTCTTGCAATTGTGTTCTAACTAAACAGTTGCGATATAGATATTACTCACAATGGTAAAATAATATTTTATTTATTATTTACTAACATTTTTATTCCTGTTAGGAAATGTTCCTTGCATGATCTGTAAAACAGTGATCATTGGGGAGCACTTTACTAAGCTTCTTGATCTAATATTGGTAATTAATTTATACAGTATTTTTGCTTTTGGCTGTAATGCCAGATGTTATCTTTAGATACAGCCACACAGCTAGCTAGCATTTTTTTAAAAACTGGCAGCTATATGGTTATATATTAAGCAAACACGAGGAAATAGGCAGATGCTGGAAATTCAAGCAATGCACACAAAATGCTGGTGGAATGCAGCAGACCAGGCAGCATCTATAGGAAGAAGCACAGTTGATGTTCGTCAGGGTCTCGGCCCGAAACGTTGACTGTGCTTCTTCCTATAGCTGCTGCCTGGCCTGCTGCGTTCCACCAGCATTTTGTGTGTGTTGCATATATTAAGCAAAAATTGGCATCTGCTGCTAAAAGTAAAAATGTCATCTGTTACATGGATAGTGCTATGTTCCTCTGTTTTTTGTACCATTGATATTGGCTAGTTGTTTGCTTTCTGTCCAATTCTCTCCATCTTGATTCCTTTCTCTTTGTTTTTAAAGTCACTCTTCATATCATTACAGCTTTCCCATTCCTCTTTTGAGGATAATCTCAGTCATTGGCTTTTTCCTTTTTGTTTGGTCTTCCCCACTGTGCCTTAAATGTTTGAAACAATTTCATGCATTTTATGTGGTTCTCCGAATGCCATATCTCATCTTATTGGAGCATATTTAACCTATGGGAGATCAGAGAGTCTCATGACTACATGCACATCATTGCTGGAATGTGGAAGTAATGTTTTGCTGTGAACTAATTATAGAAAAAAAACTAAGTTCCATTGAGACCACTTGCTAAATTGATAATGTCACAATTTGCTCTTTCAGTGCATAACAAGTCTAGGGGTGTGTGATGAAAGATTAAAGTAATTTTGAATTACATTTACTGTACAGACTAAGTAGCAATAGATCAGTATTGCTTTATTAAGTGTGGACTCTGTGTCAATTATTGATTTAGTTTTTGTTGTGAAAACATTTAGAGAGTATTTATGAAGTGTGCCTAAAAATGTATTTCTAGTGCTTAAGAAGCTGTATAAAATTTTGAGGGGTATCGATAGCGTAGGCTGTGGGTTATCTTTCCCCTTATCAGAGGTAAATAAAACTGGAAGGTATAAGAGCAAGAGATTTTGAAGGGGTCTGAGGGGGACCTTTATCACCTAGAGACTGGTACCTTGAATGCACTGTCAGAGGGAGTGATGGAAGCAGAATTGTTGTGTCTAGACAAGCACTTAGATCACCAAGGCATATAAGCCTACTGGTCAAATGTTGAAAGATTGGATTAATATGAATGGGTGCCTGTTTATTGACTTGGACATAGTGGGGCAGATGGCCCATTTCCATGCTGTATGACTCTGAACTGAAAAGTCTACTGAACGACCTTTGGTGCGCAATGTCTTTAGATGGCTCTAACTCATGTTCTTGTTGTTTTCATGTACAAACCCCATTTCCAGAAAAGTTGGGATATTTTCCAAAATGCAATAAAAACAAATATCTGTGATATGTTAATTCATGTGAACCCTTATTTAACTGACAGAAGTACAAAGAATAGATTTTCAATAGTTTTACTGACCAACTTAATTATATTTTGTAAATATACACAAATTTAGAATTTGATGGCTGCAACACACTCAACAAAAGTTGGCACAGAGTTAAAATAAGATTGAAAAGTGCACAGAATATTCAACTAACACCGGTTTGGAAGACTCCACATTAAGCAGGCTAATTGGTAGCAGGTGAGGTATCATGACTGGGTATAAAAGTAGTGTCCTTCAAAGGCTCAGTCTTTGCAAGCAAGGATGGGTCGTGGCTCACCCCTGTGTGCCAAAATTCGTGAGAGCATTGTTAGTCAGTTCAAAAGGAACATTTCCCAACGCAAGATTGCAGAGAATTTAGGTCTTTCAACATCTATAGTACATAATATTGTGAAAAGATTCAGAGAATTCAGACATCTCAGTGCATAAAGGGCAAGGTTGGAAACCACTGTTGAATGCACGTGATCTTCGAGCCCTCAGGCGGCACTGCCTAAGAAACCGTCATGTTACTGTGACAATTACAGCCACCTGGGCTCAGGAGTACTTCGGAAAACCATTATCACTTAACACTGTCTATCGCTGCATCCAGAAATGCAACTTGAAACTGTATTACGCAAGGAGGAAGCCATACATCAACTCAATGCAGAAATGCTGGTGAGTTCTCTGGGCCCGAGCTCATCTCAAATGGACTGAAAGTCTGTGGGACCATGTGCTGTGGTCAGATGAGTCCACATTTCAGCTAGTTTTCAGAAAAAATGGGCGTCGAGTTCTCCGTGCCAAAGATGAAAACGACCATCCTGATTGTTATCAGTGAAAGGTGCAAAAGCCAGCATCTGTGATGGTATGGGGGTGCATCAGTGCCCACAGCATGGGTGAGTTGCATGTATGTGAAGGTACCATTGACTCTGAGACGTATATTAGGATTTTAGAGACATATGTTGCCATCAAGGCGACGTCTCTTCCCGGGACATCCATGCTTATTTCAGCAGGACAATGCCAGACCACATTCTGCACGAGCTACAACGGCGTGGCTTTGTAGACACAGAGTGCGTGTGCTTGACTGGCCTGCTGCCAGTCCAGATCTATCTCCTATTGAAAATGTATGGCGCATCATGAAGAGGAGAATCAGACAACGGAGACCACGGACTGTTGAGCAGCTGAAGTCTTATATCAGGCAAGAATGAACAAAATTTCCAATTGCAAATCTACTCCAATTAGTATCCTCAGTTCCAAAACGATTAAAAAGTGTTATTAAAAGGAAAGGTGATGTAACACAATGGTAAACATGCCTCTGTCCCAACTTTTGTTGAGTGTGTTGCAGCCATCAAATTCTAAATTTGTGTATATTTACAAAATACAATTAAGTTGGTCAGTAAAACTATTGAAAATCTTTTTGTACTTTTGTCAGTTAAATAAAGGTTCATGTGAATTAACATATCACAGATTTTTGTTTTTATTATGTTTTGGAAAATATCCCAACTTTTCTGAAAATGGGGTTTGTATTTTCACAGAATAGATGGTACATTCTATTCTGTGAAAATGTTTCATGTTTTGCATGCAATGTCATGATCAACTGGTATGAGTGTCATCATTACCCAGTTTGATGAAGAGTTTCTGACCTGAGCCATTAACTATTTCTTTTTCCACTCCCACTTTCTATTATTTCTTACTATATTTCAGTTTTCCAGCATCTGCAGTTTAAAAAAAAAAATTCAGTACCAGGCTGTTCATTGACATTTAAAATGTACATTACTTGTATATTTTAGAGGTTTTGTACAATTTTCTATCATGATCTTTGTCATTAATATTGTCCATGTAGAAAATGGGCTAAATCAACCCATTGTGTTACTGCACAACCTCTTTCTCTTCCCTGCTTGGAGGTTTTCAGCATTTTCTATTTTTATTTCAGAACCTCTAGTGGACATTTTTTATAAAGAGAGGATAGATCATTGAACTTGGTTTATTTTGTAAATTTTCACTCTTAACCCTTTTATAATTTATTATTATCTAGATTGTAAAGAATAATGAATGGTGGGTAGATTTTATATTCCAAAGTTCAAAGTAAAATTCATTACCAGAGTATAGACATGTCACATGCAACCCTGAGCTTCTTTTTCCTGTGGGCATAGTTAGCAAATCTATAGAACAGTAACTGTAAACAGGATGGATGGACAACAAACTGCAAATATAAATAATGAGTATGAAAGAACATCAAATAACAAGATAAAGAGTCCCTAAACTGAGACCATCAGTTATGGGAACACCAGCAATGGAATAAGTGTAGTTATCCCCTTTTTGTTCAAGAACCTGGTGGTTCAGGGGTAGTAACTGTTCTTGAACCTGGTGGGGTGAGTCCTGAGGCACTTGTATCTTCTACCTGATGGCAGCAGCAAGACGAGCATAGCCTGGGTAGTGAGGATCTTTGATGATGGATGCTGCTTCCTTATGGCAATGTTTCATGTTACCTGTGATGTATTGGGCTGAATCCACTACCTTCTGTAAGATTTTCTGCTCAAAGAGATTGGTGTTCCCATACCAGGCCACAATACAGCCAGTCAGCACACTTTCCACCACATACCTGTAGAAGTTTGCTAAGGTTTTTGATAATGTGCTGAATCTCTGCAGACTTCTGAGGAAGTAGAGGTGCTGTTGTGCTTTCTTTGCCATTATATTTATACGATGGGTCCAAGACAGGTCTTCTTGAAGTTACTGACCCTTTCCACCTCTTATCCTCCAATGAGTATACTGGCTCATGGACCTCTGGTTTCCCTCTACTGAAGTCTACAATCAGTTCCTTGGTCTTACCGATATTGAGTGAGAGGTTGTTCTTATTACACCACTCAGCCAAAATTCGCTTTCCCTCCTATATGCTGACTCATCACTACCTTTGATACGGCCCACAATAGTGGTGTCATCAGCAAACTTGTATATGTCATTGGAGCTGTATTTACCCACACAGACGTTTAACACACAAAATAGTGGAGGAACTCATCAGGAAGTGTCTGATAAATGGTCTTGGTTCAAAATATTGACTGTTAATTCTTATCCATAGATGTTGGCTGATCTGCTAAGTTACTCTGTGTTCTGTGTGTTGCTCCGAATTTCCAGCATGTGCAGAATCTCTTTTGTATTTGTTTTGTAAATCTGTGTTTGGACATTTATTAAGGAATTGTAGACAAGTATGGGGTTGAATTTAGTTATTTGGTAAGGTTGGGTAGCTTGGAACTGTCCTTTGTTAAGCCTACACAGAAATGAATTGCGTAGGATTTCCATCATGGAAGATGAAAACTTCTTCAGCAGGGGATCAACAAAAGAAAAAAATGGTAGAAACATGTAATCAGTATCATAAAGTAATATTATTGATTTATCTTAAAATTTGAATAAATTATTTTTTCATTACAGAGTTCAGATGATGAAGAATGTTCTGGAAAAGTGCGTAACCGTCACATTCTTGTCAATAAAATAGAGCTGCCAAATTCAATAGATGTGCTTGAGAGCTTTAAAATAGCAAGAGAAAGTTGGGAATTGCTTCATTCCCAAGAGGCTTTGGAAAAAGGTAGGACTGCTACTATTCTGAAGTACTCTGTAGAGGTTAAGTATCTAGAGAAAAGAGGAATTCTTGAACATTATCTCTTTCATATTTTCAACACTGGAATCAATTATTGGGTGACCACTGTTACGTACCCCGTAACTGGGTGTCTGACCAGCAAAGGTAGAAGAATCCATTGGAGTCTGGTGGTACTATTTTCAAACAGTGTTTATTAGTAAAATATACAAATCAATATCAACAATGCAAATATATAGATAATACACGTTAGCAATACTAAACCTAAAAGTGTGGGTATAATAATAATCAATAATAAACAAGCTCTATCGATGTCTAGGGGATAATGAATTGTCATATGTGAATATAAAGTTCAGTTCAGTTCATACGTGCTGAGGTAGTTGTTGGTTCTTGTGTTTTAATCGGTGGAGAGAGAGAGAGAGAGCGAGCAAACAGTGACAGCTACAGTCAGGCAAACCTTCCTTTACGTTCTTGATCTGTCGATGTGTTGTGGCCATTCAGGTATGACCCCTCTGTCCTTCAGCTAGACCATTCTTCTGTGGTGGACTCGTCACTCTGGCGTGAGTGGACACACACACAAGCCCCCACCGGCCCTGCTATAACACTGTGAGTTAAACTGACCGATCCTTTGTTCGGTCTCTGATGCCCCACACCTTCTCGTGGGTTCCAGCACTCAAGCAGTGCTCACTAGTGTGTCTCCTGGTGTGTCTGAGGGGTGTCTCCCCAGACCTCACTTTTATCCCCACTCACGGGGTCTCAGGTGTCAATCAGTTTTGAATGGCTTTGTCCATCAAACCAGCTCACTCCGGCTGTCCACTGAGGAATTTTAATGAACAGAATGGTACCAAGTAAACAGCCCTCTCCGGAGCCATAAGTCTTTCAGGAGTCATAATATGGTGGAACAACAAGCCTCTCTCCCCTCTCTTATCAGTAGCAGATGTTCTGGCATGTTTTTGTTCCATCTCTTTCTCTCTCATTAGCAGCATGGCAACAGTAACGGTTTGCAATTCTCCTGGGGGGGGGGGACGGACATGGGCAACTCTGCACCCTTCTGCCCATCAGAGCTGTTCATCCTTCATAACACCACCAAATGTATATTACTGTATAAATGGTTCTTGATTTATAGATAGATACTTTATTCATCCCCATGGGGAAATTCAACATTTTTTCCAATGTCCCATACACTTATTGTAGCAAAACTAATTACATACAATACTTAACTCAGTAAAAATATGATATGCATCTAAAATCACCCTCTCAAAAAGCATTAATAATAGCTTTTAAAAAGTTCTTAAGTAGTTTACTTAAATACATTGAGTCCTAACCCCGGCACTTTAACATATCTTACTCCTGGCGGTTGAATTGTAAAGCCGAATGGCATTGGGGAGTATTGATCTCTTCATCCTGTCTGAGGAGCATTGCATTGATAGCAACTTGTCGCTGAAACTGCTTCTCTGTCTCTGGATGGTGCTATGTAGAGGATGTTCAGGGTTTTCCATAATTGACCGTAGCCTACTCAGCGCCCTTCGCTCTGCTACCGATGTTATACTCTCCAGTACTTTGCCCACGACAGAGCCCGCCTTCCTTACCAGCTTATTAAGACGTGAGGCATCCCTCTCCTTAATGCTGCCTCCCCAAAACGCCACCACAAAGAAGAGGGCGCTCTCCACAACTGACCTATATAACATCTTCAGCATCTCACTACAAACATTGAATGACGCCAACCTTCTAAGGAAGTACAGTCGACTCTGTGCCTTCCTGCACAAGGCATCTGTGTTGGCAGTCCAGTCTAGCTTCTCGTCTAACTGTACTCCCAGATACTTGTGGGTCTTAACCTGCTTCACACATTCTCCATTAATGATCACTGGCTCCATATGAGGCCTAGATCTCCTAAAGTCCACCACCATCTCCTTGGTCTTGGTGATATTGAGACGCAGGTAGTTTGAGTTGCACCATATCACAAAGTCCTGTATCAGTTTCCTATACTCTTCCTCCTGTCCATTCCTGACACACCCCACTATGACCGTGTCATCAGCGAACTTCTGCACATGGCAGGACTCCGAGTTATATTTGAAGTCTGATGTGTACAGGGTGAACAGGACCGGAGAGAGCACGGTCCCCTGCGGCGCTCCTGTGCTGCTGACCACTGTGTCAGACCTACAGTCTCCCAACCGCACATACTGAGCTCTATCTGTCAAGTAGTCCACTATCCAATCCACCATGTGAGAGTCTACTCCCATCTCCGTTAGTTTGTGCCTTAAGATCTTGGGCTGGATGGTGTTAAAGGCACTAGAGAAGTCCAGGAATGTAATCCTCACAGCACCACTGACCTAGAATAGAAGTCTGGGACAACTTTAAAGTATAACTGTAGTATTCTTAGAGATTAGCTGGTTGCTTATTTCCATGTTCTGGAAGTCCTATCTTAACAATTTGCTTCTAAAAAGAGATAATTACTGTTGGTCACAGTTTTTCTGTTTTCATTCTGCTGTGTTTCCTTTTATTCAAGGATGTTGATAATAGTGTTAATTATGTTTTGCCGTATTGTGGGGTTATTTGTTTGAAAGTTCCTCAGTTCAAATCTCAGCTCCTCCAGATTTCAAGGGAGTTGCCACAATTTGCATAGCAGTTCTAGTTTTCCTCATCATAAATTTGAAAAGTTTGTGGATGTGTAGATGAAAGCTGGATATTCACAAAGACTTCTGGGGGATGATATGAAATACACATATGCACATACACTTTGATACGTGCTTTTTTGCAATTTAATATTTTAAGAGAATTGTCGTAACATAAAAGATCCTGAAGGTTTTGTCAAGGAGGATATGCAGAAGGTGCATCATGGGAAAATCTGTAATGTGGTCATTGTTTATGAGTTCACCTTTTTAAACATAAGGTGAAGCAATTTCTCTCAGATGATCTTACCACAGGCAGATGGGAATGCAGAGTTGAAGCTACATTCAGATCAATCATTATCTCATTAAATGGCACAGCAGGCTCGGCATGGGTGGCTTACTGCTCCCAATTTGTATGTTTAGTTGGGCTTTTTTTTAAGAAGTGTTTTGATTCATGAAAAATCAACAGCATGTGCTGCTGTACTTAATGATAATGCTTGAAGAACCAAGATATGTGTGGCACTTAAAAGAACCATGATCTTTATGCCAATATTTGAGACAAAAATATGAAGAGGCTGATGGATCTTTTAACAGCATGAATGTGTTCAAAGCCTTAGATGGTTTGAATGTTTCAAAAGGTGTGTAAAGCTGCATCATATACATCTTCAGTGGTAACACAATGTAGATACATCGATGGTGAGAAAGTTTCCAAAGGAGCTAAAATGGCGATTCTGAAAAATAGCTGTTTAGTGCAACTGAGACTTGGTTTGTTTGGAAGAAGGTGTTGTCATGTTTTCATTTTAAGGGATGCGAAAATTACTCCAGGCTCAGACAGCCACATTCATCTGCTCTTCCCTCTGAAGGCAACACTGAAAATGACTGTAAACTTAAGTTTCTGTAGTCTGCTATCTGGAGAATTCAAGGGCTCTAAAGTGTTGCATTCTGGCAATTTAACACAGAAACCTGAATTAGGTTGCTGCTCTAACAAGATTAAATATCGTATTTTCTTGATTGATATCTTGTGAAAAATAACTTGAACAGTAGGGCCTTGCTCATTGTTGTGAATGCCCTTGCTGAGGTCATGGCTAAAAATATTTAGCGGGCATTTTTGTTTCCCATACCCTGCTTTGTTGTTGCAACCCATAGATCAGGGTGTTATTACTGCGTTCAAAGCTTACCATTTTAGTGCATCATGAGGCATGTTATTTTGGGAGTCAAATAGCTAAGACAAACCCATCATTCAGGACATTTGGAGATGGTACAGTATCACGATAATCATAAGCTACATCAGTACTTCTGGGGGATGATATAATCTGTGTAACAGTGAATACGGAAAGTTATGGTCAAAGTACCTGCAGGATTCCCTTGGGTTTATAAGCCTGAAACATCATTGTCAAATTGGGAAATGAGGATGAGTTTGATAAAATAGACCACGTTAATGGGAAGAATTATTGAAAGCTTATGTGAAGAGCTTACATAGAAGAATCTATTAGAACATGAGAAATAAAGATCGCAGCAAGAACAAGAAGTCATTTGCATTGTGCCACCAGTGCCAAATCAGCTCATTATACAACAAGACTATAATATTAACAGCCTTCTTCAAAGACAGTGGCTCCAATATGGAGTATTATATTTAAACATGGCCACATTATAGAAGATACTGTACTTTGTTGTTACAAAGTTTATCAGTCGAAAAAGAAATCAATCCAGATTCGCGTCAACTTAATTCATCAACAGCCCAGTGTAATAATCTGAAGAGTTCTCTCCTAAGTTTGCAAATTCCAAAAAGCACAGGTTTGCCACTGCCACATTATCTGAGTATCAGCTAATTTGTCTTTTATCTCTTTGGCTGCCACTTGGTCATGTAAAACTACCACTGCCGATTATATATGAACTTACAGATTAAGAATAGAAGTAGATTACTCAGACTGCTGAGCCTGTTCTGAAATTCTTTAGGACCATGGTTGATCAACATCCTCAGCTGAGTATTCCTCCTTTTTCATTATAACCTTTCATCCACTTATTTATCACATATCTGCCTCAAGGAAGACTACTTTCATTGGCTTCTGAGGAAGACCATTCTAAAGATGTTGAAAAGGTTCATGAATTTTAAAAAATCTCACTGCAAGGTTAATTGTTAATTAAATTTTATTTTATTATTTTAAGTGCTTGTGGTGATGTACTTTTAAATGTTTATTTTTTTTCAAACTAAGGTTTTGAGCTCTGGTGCAGGTATCCCTTTTCATGAAGTTGGATTTAAGCCATAACCAGCATGCCTATCAAATGTGCCCAGTCCTATATCCTGAAGTCTTTGCAGTCAATGATAACTACATTTTAAATTTGATTCCAATCTGGTCAAATAGTTGGACTCAATTTTGCAAGCAAACCTCAGTTGCATTAATAATAATTTTATATTGCTGTCAATATATCTGTCAGTAGTAACCAGGGTATTTTTTTGGTTCTGTGGCGACCCACTTCCTAGCGCACTCAAACCGGCTCACAAATAGCCAGCGCGCCGGCATAAAGGCCAGTCCCAAAAGGGCGCCAAGTCTGCTTCACCAGCAAGGGGAAAAGCCCACGCGGGGGACAGGACTGTGAATACGTGCCCCCTACAGCATCCGCGCCCGGGGAGGGCAGGATCAGGAAGGCTTTTTAAAGCGAAGCCGCGAAGTTCGAATAAAATCTTTTTGTAACTGCAGTTCATCGACTCCGTGTCGTTATTTCAGCGCTGCATGTAGCACACCGCTACAGTTCAATAATTTTACCTACCACTCAAGTGTATTCTTTATCTTGCAAGCATGCATGTCCAGTAGTTTAAAAGTTCAAAGTAAATTTATAATCAAAGTATGTATATGTCATCATATACTACCCAAATATTATAGGCTTAACTAACTCTTTTAAAATATCATATCTAGAGATAGCAATGGAAAGCCGAGGGTGAAATATTCCTTGGAATATAAACCCAGAAACTATTTTGGATGTTGTTTGCTAAACTAAGCAATACAACATAGAATTCACAAATTTACAATATTCTTCCATTTTATAATGAATGACCTTGGAATGACTTGACCAAAAATTGTATGTTATTTTACATTAAATATATTAGCCATTGATCCCTCATGCTGCTAATGCATTAGAATTTTTGCAGAGTAATATATGCTTCTGGTGATTATGGGTTTCAGCAAGGACAATGGCAAATGCTAAATTACTTAACTTTAGATTGAGAAGGACTTTTATTCTCTATTACATTTTTGAATTTACTTTGAGTTTTCTTTCCCCTGAAGAAGTCACTCGCATCTGCATGTCCTGGAAGACTGAAACCTGGCTATGGCTAAGAATATTTATCACTGACATGATTATATACCAGGTAAGTTATTTGATACTGTATTTTATGTGGAATTACAGAAAAACATTTTCTCTTACATATTGAGCCTTCTTAGCCATTAACATTCCAACTTTAATAATTGAAGTTTATTACCTTTAAATATACACTTTAAATATTAGTATTCGTGATTGTTGTCATTATGGAAACATAGAAAACCTACAGCACGATACAGGCCCTTTGGCCCACAAAACTGTGTCGAACATGTCTCTACCTTAGAAATTACCAAGGGTTATCCATAGCTCTCTATTTTTCTAAACTCCATGTACCTATCCAGGAGTCTCTTAAAAATCCCTATCATATCTGCTTCCACCACTGTCGCTGGGAGCCCATTCCACGCACTCACCACTCTCTGCGTAAAAAAACTTACCCCTGACATCTCTGTACCTACTTCTAAGCACCTTAAAACTGTCCCCTCTTGTGCTAGCCATTTCAGCCCTGACAAAAAGCCTCTATCAATGCCTCTCATCATCTCATACACCTCTATCAGGTCACCTCTCATCCTCCGTTGCTTCAAGAAGGGTGAGTTCACTCAACCTAATCTCATAAGGCAAGCTCCCCAATCCAGGCAACATCCTTGTATGTCTCCTCTGCACCCTTTCTAGAGTTTCCGCATCCTTCTTGTGGTGAAGCGACTAGAACTGAGCACAGTACTCCAAGTGGGGTCTAACTAGGGTCCTATATAGCTGCAACATTACCTCCTGGCTCCTAAACTCAATCCCACGATTGATGAAGGCCAATGCACCATATGCCTTCTTAACCACAGAGCAACCTGTGCAGCAGCTTTGAGTGTCTTATCTACTTTGATGTTTAAGTACAATTAACCTTAATTCAACAAAACCAAGCAACAAACGATAACATTTTGCAGACAGCTCACAAAACTACTAGATACTCCAGTAGATATATTTCTTCCTTTGAATTACAATTGCTGCAGTCTGCAGCATATAATTTCCCTTTTTAAGGATGTTCTTTTGAACTGACTGAGCGATCTGATGCTTTTGCAATCTCCTGGGGGATTTGATGAACTAGGCTCGACAGTGCAGGTATGGTTAGGATTGGTCATTGCTGGGTGTTGATGCTGCATCGAGGTCTGATGGCAGAAGAAAAACCCATAGTTGTCTCCATTTCACCATGCCATTAAAGTGTTGATAAAGATTAAAATCATTGAGGATGAAAGCGAAAATACAATGTGTATTTGTACAAATTTCAAACTAATTGAGAGATACATTTATGTTGTCAAAAGGTAAATGGGGAATTATTTAGACCCAGGCACATAATTTCTTTAATGGATGGTGAAGCCTTTTACTGCATTGTAGTTTTTAATTCTTTAAGATGTATCGAAATATAATAGTCATAATTAGTAAGCTGTAAATGCGAGGTTAGTCTTCAGATAATTTTTAAATTAATATTTAAATACCTTTAAATTAGAAAAAAAACTATTCCTCTTTTATGAAACTATTCCACTAAAAAACTTTTCAGTGATATACCGTATTGACACCAGCCTACTGCTCTTCAGTGCAACTAACCATAGAATAGCAACTTCTGTGTTGTTGAGGATAGAAAGGAATGGTAATAGGTAGAATACTGGTAATTATTTATGTAAGTTTAAAATACTTTAAAGAGACTGGATATAATTAATATTTTGCTAGTTCTAGTTTCTGTGAAAGGAAAATCATGTCTGACGAATCTTATAGAATTTTTTGAAGATGTAACTAGTAGAGTGGATGGGGAGAACCAGTGGATGTAGTATATTTGGATTTTCAAAAGGCTTTTGACAAGGTCTCACACAGGAGATTAGTGTGCAAATTTAAAACACACGGTATTGGAGGTATGGTATTGATGTGGATAGAGAATTGGTTGGCAGACAGAAAGCAAAGAGTGGGAATAAACGAGTCCTTTTCAGAATGGCAGGCAGTGACTAGTGGGGTACCGCAAGGCTCAGTGCTGGGACCCCAGTTCTTTACAATATATATATTAATGACCTAGTTGAGGGAATTAAATGCAGCATCTCCAAGTTTGCGGATGACACGAAGATAGGCAACAGTGTTAGCTGTGAGGAGGATGATAAGCGGATGCAGGGTGACTTGGATAGGTTAGGTGAGTGGGCAAATTCATGGTAGATGCAATTTAGTGTGGATAAATGTGAGGTTATCCACTTTGGTGGCAAGAACAGGAAAACAGATTATTATCTGAACGGTGGCCTATTAGGAAAAGGGGAGGTGCAACGAGACCTGGGTGTTATTGTACACCAGTCATTGAAAGTGGGCATGCAGGTACAGCAGGCGGTGAAAAAGGCGAATGGTATGTTGGCATTCATAGCAAGAGGATTCGAGTACAGGGAGGTTCTACTGCAGTTGTACAAGGCCTTGGTGAGACCACACCTGGAGTATTGTGTGCAGTTTTGATTCCCTAATCTGAGGAAAGACATTCTTGCCATAGAGGGAGTACAAAGAAGGTTCACCAGATTGATTCCTGGGATGGCAGGACTTTCATATGAAGAAAGACTGGATCGACTAGGCTTATACTCACTGGAATTTAGAAGATTGAAGGGGGATCTTATTGAAACGTATAAAATTCTAAAGAGATTGGACAGGCTAGATGCAGGAAGATTGTTCCTGATGTTGAGGAAGTCCAGAACGAGGGGTCACAGTTTAAGGATAAAGGGGAAGCCGTTTAGGACTAAGATGAGGAATAACTTCTTCACACAGAGAGTGGTGAATCTGTGGAATTCTCTGCCACAGGAAACAGTTGAGACCAGTTCATTGGCTATATTTAAAAGGGAGTTAGATATGGCCCTTGTGGCTTAAGGGATCAGGGGGTATGGAGAGAAAGCAGGTACAGGGTTCTGAGTTGGATGATCAGCCATGATCATACTGAATGATGGTGCAGGCTCGAAGGGCCGAATGGCCTACTCCTGCACCTATTTTCTATGTTTCTATGTTTTTATGATCATTATAAATATTGCTGACTCAAATTTTTAATGTGCATAATTCTGCTCCGATATCTTATGGTCTAATGAAATTATTTACCTGTTCTTTATTTTTGTGTGTAAATATTGGAACTTCTTTTGAAGGGTCAGTACAGAAAGGCAATAAACAGTCTTCATCAGTTGGGAGCTCTTCAAGGAGTCCAGCAGCATGTCGTGAGTCAGGGTACACTTGAACAGCAGAGGGCATTAATCCAAATGGCTGCCTGTCACTTTGCTTTGGGAGAATACAGAGTAAGTCCACAATGGTGTTGTAATTTTGAAAGCTAAGATGAGAAATTTTACTCCTCTCCGGTATGGTGCAAAAAAATAATGTAAAGTGAAGATGCTTTCAAAAATAATGAAATGAAAAGTTTCTAAATGTCAAAAAATTTACAAGAAAAAGCAATAAACAGTAAAAAAAAAATTAAATCAAATCAATATTTGGTGTGACAACCCTTTCTTGCCTTTAAAACTGCATCCTTTCTCTCTTAGGTACACTGGCCTACAGTTTTCTAAGAACATTGATAGGTAGATGGTTCTGAGCACCTTGGGGGACCTGCAGACTCTGGTCGTCTTGCTTGCTTTTGCTTCTCCACGTAATCCCAGAGAGGGATGAGATCAGGGCTGTATGGTGCCTATACCATTTGTTGCAGAACTCTTTTCTTATGCTGAAGATAGTTCTCTATGACCTTGGCTGTGTGTTTGGGGTTATTGTACTGCTGCAGAATTAAGTTGGGACCGATCGGAGGCCTTCCTGATGGTACTGGATGATGGGTGAGAATCTGCTTGTACTTCTCAGCATTTAGGATTACAATAATTCTGACTAGATCACCAATTCCATTTCAAAAATGCAGCCCAAAACCTGCAGGCAACCTCCACCAGCTGCACTGTTGGCTGCAGACACTCATCCATGTCATGCTCTCCAGCTCTTCTATGCGCAAACTGCCTCCTGTATGAGCCAAAAGTTTGAATGTTGACTTCCCAGTGCAGAGCACTTGCTGCCATTGTTCAGCACCCCAGTATTTTTGGTTTTGTGCGTAGATGAGTCTCTTGGCCTTGTTTCCACTTCAGAGGAATGGCTTTTTGGCAACAACTCATCCATGAAGATCACCTTTGACTTAGAAATTTTTGGCTCAAGTAGGAGGCCTGCTTTGTCTGTCGAAGAACTGAAGAGCCCTACATGGATGGATGGGTGTCTGCAGCTAGCAGTGGAGGATGACAGAGGTTTCCTGCAAGTTTGGGGTTGCATTCTGCAGTAGGGCAATGACCCCAAACACACAAATACGGTCAAAAAGAACTACCATTAGCGAAACAAAGAGAAAGTAGTTCTGTAACAGATTGTATGGTCTCCACAAAACCCTGATTTCAACATCATCGAGGCTGTCTGGGATTACTTGGAGAGACAGAAGCAAGCAAAAGTATTCCATGTTCATACCTATACTGTCAAATTGATTACATGTATTTTTAAATTATTTTTCTCACGATTTGAAATGAAGACAGCAAACAAAAATTAGAAATGCGGAGATGATCCAGGAAACTGAAATTTGTTTTCCTTCTGCAGATGACATGTGATAAAGTGTTGGATGTTATGTGCAGTGTCGTTCCATGTGCACAGGATGTGGTGAAAGTACAGGAGGAAATTCCAAAAGTGAAACCTAGATTCAGAAGAGGTATGGAGCACAGCCAAAAAGTGTCAGAGTCAGGTGACACAGAGACACCCCTATTGGTCCCACCATGTCTGGTCAGCCATCAATTGTCTACCTATTCGTAGCACTCGTTCCATTGCTTTCAATGCCATGACATTTCAAGTGCTCCTATTAAATGATGAGAGTGTACTTGTTTCCATCACACCCACCAAGTTCATCCCCTCCAAGTTCCTCACCTATTAAAACGAACTTGTGTCCTCTAGTTTTAGAGACTTCTGGCTGAGGCAAACAGTCTCTCAATATCTACTGTATTTAGTCTCTTCATAATTTTGCATAACACGATCATGTCATCCCTCGTCCTTCTGTGTTTTAAACAAAACTTAACAGCCTATCCATAGCAGAAGTAATGCAATATCCTGTTAAATCTCCTTTGTGCTCATACATATACATATACACGTACATACATACATGTTTGTAAACCATTTGCAATTACCTGGTTTTCTGCATTAATTAACTCATAAAATGTGGTTTCATCTTCATCTAAGTCACAGTAGTAGACAAACACAATCTGTGTAAGCTAATACCACGCAAACAGTTGTACTTCCTGTCAATACCAATTTAAACAATTACAGTCTAGATTCAAAAAAGTATGTGAACATATGGGGTAATGCCTTCCATAAAAGCTATTTGGAGTCAGGTGTTCCAATCAATGAGATGAGATTGGAGGTGTGGGTTGTAGAGGTGCCCTGCCCTATAAAAATGACACACAAAGTCAGGTTACTGGCAGAGCCTGTTCTTCTCAAGAAAGATTTGTTTACGTGCACCATGCCTCGATCGAAACAACCCTCAGAGGACCTTAGAAGAAGAATTGTAGAGACTCATGAATCTGGAAAAAGTGACAGAAGCATTATTGAGGACCTAAATGTTCATCAGTCCACAGTAAGTGAAATTGTCTACAAATGGAGGAAACTCAGTACTGTTGCTACTCTCCCTAGGAGTGGGTGTCCTGCAAAGATCACACCAAGAGCACAATGTGCAATGCTTGAAGGAGGTGAAAAAGAACCCAAGGGTAACAGCAAAAGACCTGCAAAAATCTCTGGAATTTGCTAAAGTCTCTGTTCGTGTGTACTGTAAGAAAAACGCTGAGCGAGAATGGTGTTCATGGAGGAGACCACTGATCTCCAAAAAAACATGGCTGCACATCTCAAGTTTGCAAAAGACCACCTGGATGTTTCACAATGAGTAATTAATGCAGAATGCCAAGTCATTGCAAAGGATTCAATAACTGTACCAATTTGCTATATTTCCCTGGATCCCATGAACTGCTAAAGTACCTTTTGGATTATCTGTCATGTGAGACCTCGTCAAAGGTTTTACTGACGTCCATATATTCTATAAACAAACACACAACCTCACCAACACAGTAAATAACCTGCTTGATAAATTCAGTCTATTTGGTCAGACAGGATCTCCCGGTAACAGAGCTAACTTGACTCTGCTTGATCAAGCCCTGCCTCTCCAAGTGCTGGTTAGATTTTTTTCCTAATACTTTCCAACAGCTGATGTTAGACTCACAGAGCTGTGACTATCTGACTTATCCCTGCTACCTTTATTGAGCATAGGTGCTATATTGACTACCCTCCTATCATCTGAAATTGCTTCTACTTTCTGAGGGCAGAGAAGGGTCGAAAATTTCCATTTCCCCACTTGCCTCCCATTTTTAGTCTGGGACACATAGGGCCTTGAGGATTTAACCACTTTAAGGATATTAAGACATCTAATATTTTGTGTTTTAACTTGTTTTAGAATGTCACCATGTCATTTCAGGTTTGCACCTAAACTGGAGGGAGACCAACATCCTTGCAGGAAAGTTTGCTAGTGCTACAGGGGCAGGAGGTGGGGGTGGGGGTGGGGGGTGGTTTAAACTAGAGTTGCAAGGGAATAGTGCCAGAGCAGCTAGTGGAGTAGTTGTGGGGACAGGAACAGAAATGTTGAGCATGGTTGGACTAATGTTCTGAGTTACATCTGTTTCAATGCAAGCTAGTTGAGCTGAGAGCATGGATCAGCATGTGGAGTTATGATATAGCATTTGCAGGAGGGGCAGGACTGGCAGCTCAGTGTTGCAAGATTCCGTTGTTTTAGACATGATAGGAGGGAGCTATTAAAGGGGGAGTGATGAGATTACTTGTCAGGGAAAATACATTTGGTTATTGCTCAGACAGGACAGACTAGAAGACTCGTGTACTGAGGCTATATGAATGGAAATGAGAAAGGAATGACCATGTTAATGGGATTATATCATAGACCTCCCAATAGGCAGCGGGATTTAGAGGAGCAAATTTGCAGAGCGATAGCAGACAGTTGTAAGAAAAATTATTTTGTAATAGCATTCCACATACTATTTACTGGGACTCCCATGCTGGAAAAGGGCTGGATGGGATAGAATTTGTCAAGTGCATTCAGGAAAGTTTCCTTAATATATGGAGGTCCTGACTAGAGAGCGTGCAATACTGGATCCCCTATTGGGAAACAAATCAGGGCAGGTGATAGAGGTGTGTGTGGTGTGAACATCTTGAATCTAGTGATCATGATGCCATTATAGTTTCAAGATAATTATGGCTAAGGATATGGCTGGTCCTTAAGTTGAGATTCTGATGGCATCGGAAAGGTTCGAGCAGGTGGTGAATTGGGATAGTTTGTTTTCTGGCAAAGGGATGCTTGGTAAGTGGGAGACTTTCAAAGGTAAAATATTGAGAGTACATAGTTTGTGTGTTTCTGTTTGAATGCTTGAAGATAAAACCAAGGCTAACAGGTTTAGGGAACCTAGGTTTTCAAAGTATCTTGATGTCCTGTTGAAGAGGAAGGAGGAGATGTATACTATAAGATATAGGAGCAGATTTGACCATAAGATATAGGAGCTATTTGGCCCATCGAGTCTGCTCAGCTATTTCATCATGGCTGATCCAATTTTCCCCTTAGCCACAATCTCCTGCCTTCTCCCTGTATCCCTTCTTGCCCTAACCAGTCAAGAATCTTATCAAGCTCTGCCTTAAAATTTCTTGTCAAGAAAGTGATTGTTTTCTTGGTATCTTAACCGAGCCTAATATATTACAACTGAAAGAAGAAAAGGGTAAAATGAGTGAAATTAATCATCCCCTTGGGCAGTTAACATGTATTAACGAAAGGGAAATAATATTTGGAAATTATTGATAACTAGTAGATAAGAGTGAACAGTGGATGTGATAAATATTTATGTCTCCTTATGACATAGAATTAGGCAGTTCAATTGATTTAGGATGAACATTTCCATCAATCTTGTTCTGTGATTTATTTCCCAGTTACCTACTCCCTTTCACATGCTGATCAACTGTCACTGTTTATTCCACTGCACAAGTTCAAGAAGGGGTAATTTACTTCCATGGCTAGGATATTCAGAACCTGGGGTTACAGTTTCAACAAAATTATTGGTCATTCAGAGCAGTGATGAGAAGAATGGGGTATGGTGTTAGTGTAGGAAAATGACATTGAAGTATAAAATCAGCACAATTTTATTTAATGGTAGAGCAGGCATAAAGTGAGAATATCCTACACCTGCTTCTATTT
Organism: Hemitrygon akajei; assembly: GCF_048418815.1. Classification (NCBI taxonomy): domain Eukaryota; kingdom Metazoa; phylum Chordata; class Chondrichthyes; order Myliobatiformes; family Dasyatidae; genus Hemitrygon; species Hemitrygon akajei. The sequence continues at coordinate 67,836,746 of NC_133127.1, read as the reverse complement.
TTTTTCCATTTATAAACAAATTGAAAAGAATGCAATGGTATGAATTATCAGAAATTATGGTTTTAAAATCTCAAAAGCCTGCATAGCCTGCTAATGTTTTCATTTTTCTTTTAACCGATTGGCTTTTTAGGTTTGGATCTTAAACTCCTGCCATGTACCAGTAAAACCATGATGCCATATTGCCTTCAGTTAATGCTGGCTTGCTTTAAGGTAGGCTGATTACACACTTCTGGTAACAGTAATCTGCAGAATTTGCACTTTATCATAATTAAGAATTTGAATCTCTTACCAAAACAGCAAACAACTGTGTTTTAAAGGTGCTTCACGGAATTCTTGAACAGATTTTGGTATCAAGCCTCATCAAAAATTTGGTCAGAGAGAAAGGTTTTTAAGGAGCCATCTTTGTAAAGTGAAAGAGGCTGATAAGTTTTGCAAAAATCCAGAACTTTGGTCTTTAGCAGCTGAGTTACTAAAGAGCTAGAAATGGAGCTGTGCAAATTTTTTTTTGGGATGTAGAATGAGATTTGAGGAAAGAGAGGAGTATGGTCAAAGAGGGAAAGTGAATGGATTGAGAGGGGCTGGAGTATGAAAGTTGGAGGCAATCTGTGTACATTTGTGTACAGATTATGTTGAGATATTCAATTTGTAGGTGAAAAAGAGGAAGAAAAATGGACCAAGAAGAACTAAATAAACTATTGCACTAATTATCTGGCTATGAGCAGTTAGTTAAGAATGGAAACAGATGAGAACTGTTACAGCTCCGTGAGCTAAGATGGATAGGTATTGGAATGGGGTGATGGGTGATGTGGTCAGCTATGTCAGAGGCTACAGACAGATTGAGAATGACAGAGAGCCGTGGATATTTTTGTAATGGTAATTGAGTTTAATTTGAACTGTGTTGATACTTTGACATAGGCAGATGCTTGGTTAGAAAGATTCAAAGAAGATGGAGATAGATTTATTGAATCAATGAGAAGCTTAAGGTCTTTGGAAAGGAAAGAGAACTTTGTGATGGATAGGTAGTTTTCAAGGGTGAAACATGTTTTTTGAGGTGGGATCTGATTACAGGTTTGAATTTGAAGGAATAGTAACAGAAGAGAAAAAAATTGCTGTTTTTGTTGCTACTTTATGCAACTAGGGAGAACATAACTTGCATCCATGTAGTAGCTATCACAATCTCAGAATGCCCCAAAGTGTTTTACAGTTAATTATTTTTGAAGTTTTAGCAATAGAAATATTTCAGTCAATTTGTGCTTAGTACCCTTCTACAATCAACAGTGATGTAATAGTCATGTAATCTGTTACATGAGTAATACAACAGAGAAACAGGTTATTTGACCCACCAAGTTCAGCCTGACTAATGGCACCCTTCCATATTAATCATTTTCCAGAACTTGGCTTATAAACAGCAATGCTTAGCTGATTTAAGTGCTCATCCAGACACTGCTGTTTATTCTGATCGTATTCTTGTATATAGACTATGTTTCAACTGTTGTTCTTCTGATAATGGATCACTGGATAATGATCATGATCAAAAATAAAACTGTTCCTAATTACAGTGGGTCACTGAAGCAGAGAAGGGAAGAGAGGTGTACTATACAAACTATAGTGTCCGGTTTGCTTATTTGGATGAGTTAACTTAGCAAATGGACTCAAAAATAGGAAATTCTGATAGAACGTTATTGCATTTACTAAGTGGACCATTGGGAAAAGACTTGCCCGATCCATAGCTTTACTCTGTGATACTGCAGCTTCAACTGATAGATCAAGTGCAGTTTTACTAATTGCTAGGAGTATGCAGACTTAAGCAGACTTTTTTTTCTTCCTGAAAAGGAGTCCTCATATTGATACAGAGACTGTCAGTAAGTCTTTGTCTGGAGTTAGCCCATGCTATATGCTTTGGTTCATTATATTCCTGAATAAAATCTGTTTTCAATTGACAAGAAGAACATTTCCATTGTTTTAAATGGTTAACATGTCATGGTTGAATCAGTAAATAAATAATCCCAAGGCATGGATTAATGTTCCAGGGCCAGAGTTCAAATTCCACCGTGGCAATAAAATAAGCTGGAATTGTTACTGTCATTCTGAAGTTATCAATTAGCTTCAAGTTTATTATCACTGATATATGTTGTGAAATTTGTTTTGCAGCAGGAGTACAGTGTAATACATAAAAGAACCATAAATTACAATAAGAAAGATATAAAAATAAATAAGTAGTGCAAAAAGAGAACAAAGCATGAGGTAGTGTTCATAGGTTCATGGTCCGTTCAGAAATTGATGGCGGACGGGAAGAAACTGTTCCTAAAACCTTAAGTGCCTGTCTTCAGGCTCCTGTACCTCCTCCTGATGGTAGCAATGAGAAGAAGACATGTCCTAGATGGTGAGGGTCCTTAATAATGGATACCCCCTTCTTGAGGTGTCGCCCATTGAAGATATCCCTTTTGATGGGGTGGTTAGTGCCCATGATGGAGCTAGCTGAGTTTCCAACCCCTGCAGCTGTTTTTCCATTCCTGTGTATTGGTGTTTCCATATCAGACGTGATGCAGTCAGAATGCTCTTCAAGATAATCTGTAGAAATTTGCTGGAGTCTTTGGTGACATACCCCTCATGAAATATAGCTACTGATGTGCCTTCTTCAAAACTGCATTAAAATGCTGGGCCGAGGATGGATTTTCAGAGATGTTGATATCCAGGAACTTGAACCTGCTCACCCTTCTGACCCCTTGGCGAGGACTGGTATTTGTTCTCCTGACTTTCCAGAAGTCCACAATCAGTTCCTTTGTCTTACTGATATTGATTGCAAGGTTGCAACACCACTCAGCCAGTTATCTATCTCACTCCTGTACACCTCATCACCATCTGAGATTCTGCCAGCAACAGTTGTGTCATCAGCAAATTTATAGATGGTGTTTGAGCTGTGCCTTGCCACACAGACATGAGTGTAGAGAGAGTAGAGCAGTCAGCTAAGCATGCATCTACAAAGATGATTGCTAGTGAGGAGGAGATACTATTTTGACCCAGACTAACTGGTACCCAGCTGAGCATGTAATAAGAGTCATAGAAAAGTACAGCACAGAGGCCCTTTGGCCCATCTAGTCCTTGCCAAACCATTTAAACTGCCCTCTTCCATCAATCTGCACCTGGACCAATAGCCCTCCCTGCCATCTGTGTACCTATCCAAACTTCTCTTAAGCGTTGAAATCAAGTTCACATGCACCACTTGAACTGGCAGCTCGTTCCACAATCTCTAAGTGAAAAAGTTTCCCCTCATGTTCCCTTTAAACTTTTCACCTTTAACCCATGACCTCTAGTTGTAGTCCCACCCAACATCAGTGGAGTGGAAAAAACCTGCTTGCATTAACCCTATCTATACCACTCATAATTTTGTTTATCATTATCAAATCTCCCCTCAATCTTCTATGCTTCAATGAATAAAGCCCTAACATATTCAGTCTTTCCTAATAACTCAGATCTTCCATTCCCTGCAACCTTCCAGCCTTATTTACTTCTTTCCTGTAGGCAGATGACCAAAACTGCATACAATATTCCAAGTTAGGCCTCGCCAACATCTTGTATAACTTCAACATCCTATCCCCTGTACTCAATGTTTTGAGTACACCCCCAATCTTGGTGTCATCTGCAAATTTGCTGATCCAGTTAGCCACATTATCGGTCTATCTAGATATAGACGACAAACAACAACAGACTCAGCAGTAGTCACAGGCCTGCAGTCAGAATGGCAAACATCTACTACTACTCTTTAGCTTCTCCCACAAAGCAATGTCTAATTCCATTTTCTGTCTCCTCTTGAATGCCAAGCGACTGAACCTTCTTGACTAAACTCCCACGTAAACAACTTTTACTGCTTTGCCTTCATCAGCTTTCCTGGTACTTCTTCGCAAAACTCTACAAGATTGGTTAGACGTGACCTACCATGCACAAAACCTTACTGACTGTCCCTAGTCAGTCCCCCTCTATCCAAATACTCATATATCCGGTCCCTTAGAATACCTTCCAGTAACTTTCCCACTGCTGATGCTGTCGTGGTTTCTCGTGCCCCACAAATGACCAAGAGACGCAGAAGATTCTTCAAGAAGGGTTAAACTTTAATTTGCAAATCAAAGCTGAGACAGTCATTGAGCTAGTCGCTGATTGCCCACCGATCCTTTGGACACAGTATTTTTTATAGCAATCTCCTGGTCCAGTTGTATTAGCATATGTAATTGGTTTATAGTTGCATATCACACGTACATCCTGCCACTATTGTTTCTACCCATTGACTTAATCATGTTCTAATTTACATCTCTTAGCTACCTCTCATTAACACACCATTGTCTTCTACATTCTTAGGATTTCGTTACTTAATCATGTTCTAATCTACATCTCTTAGCTACCTCTTATTAACACACCATTTTCTTCTACATTTTTAGGATTTCATTCTCCTACTAAATTGGGTACGTGCATAGCAAATAGCAAGTTTAAAATTTATACTTTTATACTCCAATAATGTCAGGCTCATTGGCTTATAATTCTCTGGTTTATTTTTAGAAATATCTTAAACAGCAGAACAACATTAGCTATCTTAAATCCTCCGGTACCTCACCTATTGCTAAGAATGATATAAATATCTCTGCTAGGGCCCCTGCAAATTTTTGCATTTGCCTCCCACAGGATCTTATCAGGCCCTGGGGATTTATCCACCCTAATTTGCCTGAAGACAGAAATCACTTCTTCCTCTATACTCTGCATATGGTCCATGACTTCACCATTGCTTTGCTGCACTTATGTAGACTTTGTATCTCTTGAGTAAGTATAGATGCAAAAAAATCTATTTAAGATCTTCCCCATCCCTTTTGTCTGCATGCATAGATTACCATTCTGATCTTCCAGAGGACTAATTTTGTCCTGGCAGTCCCATGCCTTCTTTTATTTCTCCTAATTTCTTCCTTAAGTGTTCTTTCATTTCTTATACTCCATAAGTACTCCATTTGTTTCTACCAGCTATACCTGCTATGCACCTCCTTTTTTTTCTTACCTAGAGACTCAATGTCTCTTGAAAACCAAGATTCCCAGAACCAGTTATCTTTACTTTTTATTCTGACAGGCACATACAGGCTTTGTACTCTCAAAATTATACTTGTGAAGGCCTCCCACTTACCAAGTACTCCTTTATCAGAAACAATCTGTCCCAATCCACACTTGCCAGATCTCTGATACCATCAAGATTGACTTTTCTCCAACTTGGAATCTTAACCATCGGACCAGACTTATCTTCTTCCATAATTACTTTGCATCTATTGATCATAATGCCATTAGTTTCAAAGTGTTCCCTGGCACAAACTTCTATCATTTGCCCTGTCTCCATCCCCTAATAGGAGATCAAGTATCACAATCTGTTGTTGGGACTTCCATATACTGATTAAGCAAATTTTCCTGAACACATTGGCAAACTCTATCCCATCTGGTCCTTTCAGTATAGGAGTCACAGTTAATATGCGGAAAGTTAAAGTCACCTACGATAACAGCCTTATGTTTCTTGCAACAGTTTGCGATCTCTCTGCAAATTTGTTCCTCTACATCCCTTGGACTGTTGAGTGGTCTATAACATAGCCCCATTAATATGATCATACCTTTCATTTTCCTCAGTTCCACTCATAGAGCCTCAATAGACAAAATCTCCAGTCTGTCCTGACTGCTGTGACATTTTCCCTGACTAGTCACCCCTCCATCTGTAATCCCTCCTGCTCTGTCGTGTCTAAAACAAAGGAGCCAATAAATATTGAGCTGCCAGTCCTGCCCCTCCTCAACCACTTCTCACTAATGGCTACAACATCATAATTCCATTTGTTGATCCATGCTCTGAGCTCATCTGCCTTTCCTACAATACTTGCATTGAAATATACGCTGCCCAAAAAATTAGTCGCACCATGTTCAACCTTTTGATTTCTGACCTTGTCTGAGGTCTTAACATCTCTCAACACAAACGCTCCACTATTTGTTCTGGCACTCCGGTTCCCATCTCCCTGCAACTCTAGTTTAAATACCCCAGTGCAGTACAAGCAAATCTTCCTGCTAGGATATTAGTCCCCCTCCAGTTCAGGTGCAAACCATCTTCTGTACAGGTCCCACCTTCCCTGGAAGAGAGCCCAATGATCTAAAAATCTGATGATCTTCCTCCTACACCATCCTTAGTTCCGTGTTAAACTGTGATCTACCTGTTTCTGGCCTCACTAGCACGTGGCATGGGTGGCATTCCTGAGATCACAACCCTGGAATCCTGTCCTTTAATTTAGCACCTAATCCCCTAAACTCATTTTGTAGAATCTCCTCACTCTTCTACCTATGTCATTGGTACCTACATGGGCCGCGACCTCTGGCTGCTCACCTTTCTACTTAAGAATGCTGAGGACTTGATCCGAGGTGTCCCAGACCCTGGCACCTGAGAGGCAGCATACCATGTGAGAACACACACAAAATGCTTGAGAAACTCAGCAGGTCAGGCAGCGTCTATGGAAGAGAGTAAACAGTCGATATTGTCAGCAGTCAAATTCCTGTTTGCTCTTTTCCATAGATGCTGCCTGACATGCTGAGTTTCTCCAGCATTTAGTGTGTGTTGCTTTGGATTTCCAGCATCTTCGGATTTTCCCTAGTTTATGATACCATCCAGGAATCTCATTCTCATCCACAGAATCTCTTTTCTGTTCCCCTGACTAATGAGTCCCCTATCTCCACAGCTCGCCTCTTCTTCCCACTTCCCTTCCAAGTCTCAGAGTCATTGCCAGAGACTTGACTGCTGTAACTATCCTCTACTCTGCACTGGCTGTTTAATCCCTTTCCCTTTCCTGACTTATATCCAGTCTTCTGTGTCCTGCACCTTGGGTGTAACTACCTCTCTGTATGTCCTGTCACCCCCTCAGCCTCCCAAATGATCTGGAGTTCATCCACTTCCAGCTCCAACTCCTTAACGCAAAGTGTCAGAAGCTTCGGTGGGATGCACTTCTTGCAGACCAGGTCCTTCAGAAGATTGTGAAATTGCTAATTCATTAAGACAGTTCAAAAGTATGTTGCTTAAAGTGAAATTACAGGCTGCAAATTGCAATTGGTGTAATTCAGAAGAGGTATATTTAGAAGTTTTGGAAGCAGCCCACAACACGTTGACGTGGTTCACTGGCACCATCTTAGCTAAATAAGAACGGGTATTTGCATTCAACTGTTCAGGGATGACATATACAAGCTTATGTATGCTAAAAGTAGGATAGGATGCAAATGTGTTATTTTCTGATTCTTATTTCTTTCAACCCATTTAATGTTTCAGGAAGATTTGACAAGTAGTTTTTTTTTGCAGCTGCGAGCCTTTACAGACATACGAGATGATCTAGCTTTAGGTCATGTGATTGTACTGCTACAGCTGGACTGGCCTCGAGGAGAGAACCTTTTCCTCAAAGCTGTTGACAAAATCTGTCAACAAGGCTCCTTTCAATATGAAAACTTCTTCAATTACATCACAAGTATCCTTTTTATATATAGTAAAATCCATTTGTACCATTCTCTTTGTTAATCGCATTTTTCTGATGTGAGAGATTTCTTTAGTGGGAGTATGTTTGCTTATAAATATTATGGATTCTAATTGCACTGCAAAGACTTCGGATGTTGAGTTCCTCCAGTATTTTGTGTGTGTGTTGCTTGGAATGTTGAAGTCCTGCTGCAAGGGCAGATAATAATCCATTAAACTGGTCCATCAGTGGCATAAGGAATAACACCACACTTTAAGGTACAGAGAGTTTCTAAAGCAGCAGAAGTAAATACAGTTTTTTTGATGTTGCTACAATACCCACTAAATTGTATAAATTTTCTTGGTTTTTTTCCAGCTACATTGCTCCAAATACAATGTGCACATCTTCCAGATAGTTCTTAAATGACTTAACCATTGCCACTTCTTTGAATCTGTATCCAAGTTTTCCCACTTGTTTTACACCAGATCATTTAGTCTCTATATCTGCTTTGGATAGAGCTACAAGGTTGATGTCATCAACTCTCAATTTATTTCAGTTCTTTTCACAAAAGAATACTCCTTTAATGTCAAACAAGAGCAAATCCAAGCAACACACACAAAATACTGGAGGAACTCAGCAGGCCAGGCAGAATCTATAGATGCTGCCTGGCCTGCTGAGTTCCTCCAGCCTTCTGTGTGTGTTGTTCCTCCAATGTCACCTTCCTTCAGTGCTGTTTAAATAGGTCAAATTGTGCTGGTTACACTATAACAATTCAGGCTGATGAATCAGACTGCAGTCTTCTCTCGCCTCAGTTTAAACTGGATGCCCGTACATTCTAACATTGCTATATGACATTTCTTAGGAATGACATAAAACTTCAGATGTACCATTTTCTTTCTTGCCCCCGCATCAGTTACGCTCTATTTGTATAGAGTTAATTCTCTCGCCTCTGATTGTTATATCCATATTCAAAATATTTGTCCAGCACCTGTTCATCTTAAATTATCTATTTTTGTCTTTCAGTGTAACTATTTTAAGCTTGTAAGAGTCCTTTAGTTCCTTTATCATAAGATACAGCACCAATGTATTACAGTATGTCTCCTCTGCTTTGCGTTGGTTATTCGGTTTTATGCGGTCTCTTTTATATTTTAATTTAGCTTCTCAACTGCTTTTATACTCATCTATTTTTTTTCCCACAAGTCCAGGGTTGCTTTTGTTTTTAAAACTGAATTTTATTTCCAGCCATTCTTAATCTATATTTGATGGTGTTTCCGATCTCTTCTGCAAATAATTATTCACCTTTTAAAGTATATATTTCTTTTGTTTTATTCTTTCTGATAACAGTTCTTTTTTGTTTTGATGCAGGTTAGTATCTAGTTTTACTAGGCCTAATTTTAGGGATTAGAGCATGTTGAGTCAGGACAGATAGTTGAATGGATATCTGGGTTGCTGGAGCTGTGTACTACTAGTACTAAAGATACATTGAGAATGAGCGGAATGAATTCGAAAAAACAATGTAGAGAATTTTGGTAGATGATTAAAAGACCTCTTTTAATTAAGTTTGGACAGAAAACAATGTTAAACAAAATTCACTGGTGCTACAGTTTTTTATAATTTACATTAATAATCTTCATGTGATTAAGAAACACAATATCAGTATTTTAAAATCATATGGGGTGTATCTAATATGGGAAGATTGCAATATAATGTTGGAAACCAGAGTCAACCAACTTGACCAGCTGAGCTAGGCCTGCATTTGACTCATATCTCCCCAAATTTCACAGTTTCACAATCTCTCTAAGTTTCCTAATCATTTACCAGCCTCTGCCATTTCCTTAAGCAGCTTGTTTTATATCCACACCACCACCTGTCAGGTAAACTATAACAGGTAATATGGTGTAAAGTAAAATTGATGAATTACTGTCACATGCACCAAGGCACAGTGAAAAACTTTGTTTTACGTTGCCACTCATACAGTACAAGGGAAAAACAGTTACAGTGCAGAATGAAGTATTACAGAGTAAGCTCAGGCAAACGATATGGTCCAAGGTAAATGAAGAGGACGAGCCCATCTTATTGTACTGGAGAGCTGTGGGATAGAAGCTGTCCTTGAGCCTGGTGGTACGTGCTTTTAGGTTTTTATTTTATTTTATTTAGAGGTAATGCGCAGAACAGGCCCTTCTGGCCCAATGTGCCTTGCTGCCAAGCAACTCGTGCATTGAAGGTGACAGGGTAGGCTCAAGGAGGATGTAAGGGTTAAGTTTTTTACTCAGAGAGTGGTGGATGCCGGGATTGTGCTGCCTGGTATGGTGGTAGATGCGAATACATTAGAGCCTTTTTAAGAGACATTTAGATAGGCCCATGATTGTAAGGAAAATGGAGGGATATGAACATGGTGTAGGCAGTAGTGATTAGTTTTTGGGGGTTTTTGATTGACTTTTTTGCTGGTTTGGCACAACATTGTGGGCCGAAGGGCCTGTTTTGTGCTGTACTGTTCTGTGTTCTACATTAGCAAATTGGAAATAGAAAGATGAGATTTGGTGGTAGAAATAGTTGGGAGAAGACTGTGGAGTAACTCACTAGCATAAACCAGTTAGGCCAAGTGACCTCTTTGGGAGTTGTATAATTTGATGTACCGTAATTTGTTGAGCTATTTATACCTTGTATTCTATGAAATACAAGATTTATACCTTGTAAATATACAATATTTATACCTTGTATTCTATAAGGGGTGGCCGTGGAAGTAAAGGGCAGTATAAAAATAAAAGAGAAGTATAAAATAGCAAGGATGAGCGGGAAACGGGAGGACTGGGAAGCTTTTAAAGAGCAACAGAAGATAACAAAAAGAAATAATGAAATAATGAGGTACGAAGGTAAACTAGCCAAGAATATAAAGGAGGATAGTAAAAGCTTCTTTAGGTATGTGAATAGCAAAAAAATAGTTAAGACCAAAATTGGACCATTGAAGACAGAAACGGGTGAATTTATTATGGGGGACAAGGAAATGGCAGATGAGTTGAACAGGTACTTTGGATCTGTCTTCACTAGGGAAGACACAAATAATCTCCCAGATGTAATAGTGGCCAAAGGAACTAGGGTAAAGGATGAACTGAAGGAAATTTATATTAGGCAAGAAACGGTGTTGGATAGACTGTTGAGTCTGAAGGCTGCTAAGTCCCCGGGACCTGATGGTCTGCATCCCAGGGTACTTAAAGAGGTGGCTCTAGAAATTGTGGACGCATTGGTAATCATTTTCCAATGTTCTATAGATTCAGGAACAGTTCCTGCTGATTGGAGGGTGGCTAATGTTGTCCCACTTTTCAAGAAAGGAGGGAGAGAGAAAACAGGGAATTATAGACCCGTTAGCCTGACGTCAGTGGTGGGAAAGATGCTGGAGTCAATTACAAAAGAGGAAATTACGACACATTTGGATAGCAGTAGAAGGATCAGTCCGAGTCAGCATGGATTTATGAAGGGAAAATCATGCTTGACTAATCTTCTGAGTTTTTTGAGGATGTAACTATGAAAATGGACAATGGAGAGCCAGTGGATGTAGTGTACCTGGACTTCCAGAAAGCTTTTGATAAAGTCCCACATAGGAGATTAGTGGGCAAAATTAGGGCACATGGTATTGGGGTCAGAGTACTGACATGGATTGAAAATTGGCTGGCTGACAGGAAACAGAGTAGTGATTAATGGGTCCCTTTCGGAATGGCAGGCTGTGACCAGTGGGGTACCCCAAGGTTCGGTGCTGGGACCGCAGCTGTTTACAACATACATTAATGATTTAGATGAAGAGATTAAAAGTAACATTAGCAAATTTGCCGATGACACAAAGCTGGGTGGCAGTGTGAAATGTCAGGAGGATGTTATGAGAATGCAGGGTGACTTGGACAGGTTGGGTGAGTGGGCAAATGTATGGCAGATGCACTTTAATGTGGATAAATGTGAGGTTATCCACTTTGGTGGCAAGAACAGGAAGGCAGATTACTATCTAAATGGAGTCAAGTTAGGAAAAGGGGAAGTACAACGAGATCTAGGTGTTCTTGTACATCAGTCAATGAAAGCAAGCATGCAGGTACAGCAGGCAGTGAAGAAAGCTAATGGCATGCTGGCTTTTATAACACAAGGAATTGAGTATAGGAGTAAAGAGGTCCTTCTGCAGCTGTACAGGGCCCTGGTGAGACCACACCTGGAGTATTGTGTGCAGTTTTGGTCTCCAAATTTGAGGAAGGACATTCTTGCTATTGAGGGAGTTCACAAGGTTAATTCCCGGAATGGCAGGACTGTCATATGTTGAAAAATTGGAGCGACTGGGCTTGTATACACTGGAATTTAGAAGGATGAGAGGGGATGTGATTGAAACATATAAGATTATTAAGGGATTGGACACACTGGAGGCAGGAAGCATGTTCCCGCTGATGGATGAGTCCAGAACTAGAGGCCACAGTTTAAGAATAAGGGGTAGGCCATTTGGAACAGAGATGCGGAAAAACTTTTTCACCCAGAGAGTGGTGGATATGTGGAATGCTCTGCCCCAGAAGGTAGTGGAGGCCAAGTCTCTGGATGCATTCAAGAGAGAGTTAGATAGAGCTCTTATAGATAGCGGGATCAAGGGATATGGGGAGAGGGCAGGAACGGGGTACTGATTGTGTATGATCAGCCATGATCACAGTGAATGGTGGTGCTGGCTAGAAGGGCCGAATGGCCTACTCCTGCACCTACTGTCTATTGAAACATGAATAATTTCTTCTAATAAGAGACCAATAAGATGAGTGGTAAGTTTCAGTAAATTTACTACAAATGTGCTAATAGAGTGATGCCGGGTTATCCTTAAAAACACTCACAGACATTGATATGTTAGAAGAATTTGCTTATCTAAGAACTGCAGAGGGTGGTAAAATTCATCTTGAGCTATTGCCAAATCAAGGTCTTCTAATTAAGTGAGTATTGTGAAGTAAGGTTGAGTTTTGCTATGCATTGTCATTAAAGCATTGAAATTTCAGTATGATTGTTTGAAAAGCGATTGATGTGTTTTCTTGGTAACAAGGAATCTATCTTTGGGCTAAAGGAAAAACGTTGCAAGAAGGCATTAAACTCATGCAAAAGTCGATAGCAATTTCAACCACCTAGAAAGTTCAGTGAATAATTTTTTTCTGGTTTTTACCCTCTGTTAATTTCTAATAGATTTTTAAAATCTATTTTTTCTCATTTTAGAGGCATTCATTCTCAATATTTCCCTGAGTTATTTATTGGGTGTGTCCATAATGGATCTTGACCATTGAAGTGTAGGCAAATCCCGTCTTGTGAATTTTTACAGGCACTATAGTTGGCCTTCATTTGCCTTACTTAGTTTCCACCAACTTATCAATGTGCTTTCATATCCAGGGATTTGATGGAAGTGCAAACCTGGATATTGTTGGACTGTATTCCAGGATTTAGTTGTGATTGGAAAGCTGATAGAGGTGATGTCCTTCTGTTTTGAGAAGATAACTGGATAGCTGCTACTGTTTCTTTATATATTTTGGTTAGGCATCTATGGCAGCATGAGGGTGGGGCAGGCAGGAATGGACTTTATTTATCTTCATTGTCCCAATGGCCCTGTAGCATTCTGGTTAAGGAATAAGGATCCGTGTGTTTGTGTGTGTATGTGTATGTTGGCCTACATCAATCTAAAAATGGATTTCTGGGTCCAACCAACTTTGGAATTGCAGGTAAGGTCTGTTTTTTCTCTAGATTAGTAGATATTCTTTCTTTTAAGAGCTCCAGAGTTCAAGAAACTTCAATAATTAACATACCAGTTGAGAAATGGTTTTAATCAATCCAAACCTTGAAGGTTGGGAGAAGATTGTCTTATCAAAATAATTTTTCTGTTGAAGTCTGTTGCATTAACTTTTTTGATATTTGGGCAGCTTATTTGGTTGGCCCGAATAGACTGAAGAGTACTGGTGGCAAATTAAGTGAAAATTGCCAATAGAAAGGTCTTGACAGAAGGAAACATTAGAACAAACCATTTATTGTGTTTGTCACGGGACGTACGTGGACCAATGAGAGTGTAGGGAAAAAGCAGAAAATCTTGTTCCAGTTCATAAACAGGCACAATGATAAAATTGTATAAATTTTCTGCAGTACTACTTGGCCTGGTTAAAAATGTTCAAGGTAAATTTTAATATCAAAGTACACATACTGTGTATGTGGCCGTATACAACCCTGAGATTCATTTTCATGTGGGCATACTCAGCAGATCTATAGAAAAATCAACCAGAGTGCAGACGACAACAAACGGTGCAAATGCAAATATAAATAAATAGTAATAAATAATGAGAACAGGAGTTAATGAGATCATTGGTTATGGGAACATTTCAATGAAGGGGTGAGTAAAGATAGGATGGATGTAAGGAAGATGAAGGAATATGGATATAGTGTAGGTAGGAGGGATTAATGTTTGGGTGTTTTTTAGCTGGTTCAGCACAACATTGTGGGCCGAATGACCTGTTCCTGTGCTGTACTAAGTTCTATGTTGAGTGTAGTTACCCCCTTTTGTTCAAGAACCTAATGGTTGTGGGGTAGTAACTATTCTTGAACCCGGTGGTGCGAGTTCTGGGGGGGGGGGGGGGGGTCTTGTACCTTCTACCTAATGGCAGTAGTGAGAAGAGAGCACGACCTGGGTAATGTGGATCCCAGATGGGTGCTGCTTTCCTACGACAGCGTTTTATGTAAATGTGCTCAGTGGTTGGGAGGGCTTTACCTGTTATGTACTGTGCCATATCCACTACCTTTTGGAGGATTTTCCATTCAGAGGCTTCTGTGTTTCCGTTGGTGATGCAGCCAGTTAATATACTCTTCACTACACATCTATAAAAGTTTATCAGAGTTTTGGTATCATGTTGAATGCATACAATATTTTGTGTTTTGTATTATAAATGAGTAACAAATGTGCATGTACTTTCAAATTATTGATACTTCTGATTCTGGAATATATGCTAAGTGTTTTAAACAGTATGTTGACATATCTTTGATATTCCAGGTATTTGATTAAATTTATGAATTTATATTTTATAACATACTGTTCACTTCATACTGTGCCAGTTAATTTTTTCCTACTGGTAACAGGTAGAGTTTTGTGCTATTAGGTGACAATGTGTGAGTGTTGAACGTACTGTTGATGTTTACTGTTTTCAAGGAATTCTAGCCCTCCACTGGGGGTACTTCCACAGGAGTTCAAACTGCAGCCCAGCAGTCAGACAGCTGACAGGTACCATACGACCTGTTCGTCATGTGCTGTGTTTGTCACCATGTTAATCCATGGGTTTTAAAAGATTTTTTTTTATATTTACACCAATCCATGATTTAAGCATCATACCATACAATGATCATTTTAGTATTTAGTACTTCACAAAATACAACTGCCATGAGACTTTTTCCGTACAACTTTTAGACCTTTATGACTGTATTCTGTATTGTAAAATGGATGCAACAAAGGAGTATTTTTCAAAGTTACAACAAAATGTTTTTTAGTTAGAAAGAATGGTTGTTTAATCATTGTTTTCCAAGCACTTTTAAATATTCACTAATTTACAACTTTCATCATTAGTGCAAAAATTCTTCAGACAACTAAGTACAAAGATCAAATATTCAATACTAAATGTCCATTCAGTATACACATTAATTATATATTTATATCTCATCAAATTTCATTGTTAACTTTTAGAAGCTAAAATTTTACGATGGTATAGTAATGCATTATAAGTTATCCATATCTAACAGGAATGTAGACTGATAATTGTATTATTTCATTTGTTTTTCAGACATCATACCATAACCCGAGGTATTACAAAAGGAGTAAAGGAGGATTTCCGGCTAGCAATGGAGCGACAGGTTTCTCGCTGTGGAGAAAACCTGATGGCTGTGTTACATAGATTTTGTATTTCTGAGAAGATCATATTACTCCAAACCTTGATGTGAGGAGTAAAATCAAACTCTCTTTTAGGATATATGGATGATTATATCAATCTGTCTTGTGCGTGAATCAACTTATCCATCTGATCAGGACTCAAGCAAAGACTGGAAAGAACATTTTACTTCTAACTGCACTAATGTCACCAACATATTAGTTTGGAATAATTTATTTTAGCCTTGTTCCATCCTCAGTAGAGTGTACTCAACTCCACTGATCTGTATTTGTTGCATTGGAATGTGAAGTTGTGGCAGTTGATTGAAATAATATACATTGAAATTACAGGTTCAAATCTTTAGTGATCTACCTTAAGCTAGGCCCAGAGGCATAAGACAGGTATGTATTTGACCAAAATGTTATCAGAATATGTAGCTGTTACAACCTCTTGAAGCAAGTTTCTAAAATTAAAATGGTGTTGATTTTGAAAACCATTTTGAGGGGCAATTAAAAAAATTGAAATGAAGATTTACTGTGGTGAAGGAGGAATGTTAATCTTATTTGAAAAATTGGAACACTCCATTTCGGCAGGTCCAAACCCGAAAACAAGGGCTAAAGTCTAAACCAGTGGTTTAAGCCTCCAGCATTACATTTTATTTCCAGATTTGTATGTATTCAATTAATTTTAGTATGGCATATTCTGTTTAATTGCCTTAACTGCTAAAATTGGATGCCCAGTCTCAGTAGAACAGTGGCTTATTACAATGTGAATTTAAAATGCAAAAAAGAAATTATTTTAGAGACTAATTAACTATTTATTTTGCATGGATTCATGTACAAGAAACATTGTTAGTTGAAGGCAGTGTAAATCTAATTATCTTAAAACCTTTGTAGCATTCATGTACAGTTTTATAGAAAACTTATTAGTTTTTATGAAAATCTTTTTGAAAATATGGCCTTTTGTTGGTTTGCTTAAATTGGGATCATAGTCACCTCATTCAGAACACATACTTGCTTTTTTTTACTGTGACAATTAAAAAAAATGTAACATCTGAGGTTTAAGCACTTTGAATATGTGTAAAGTTGAAAAAAAAATTGCAGATTAACAATCACCTTTCCATACATAAGCAATACTTTTCTATATAGCTTAGTAAATTATAGAACAATAATTGTGGTGAAATGTAAACATTTCCACAATGTTTACATTAGCAACTTCTGTAGTTCTGCATTAACATGGCAGTCTTGATGTTCTTCCAGTTCACTGCATTTACTGTGATTAAGTTGGAGAGAGTGCAGAAAAGATTCAAAGTTTTTGCCTGGATTAGAGGGCTTGAGTTTAAGGAGGTGAGGAATCTGAAAAGTGATGTGAAAGGGGTATGTAAAATTATAAGAGGCACTGATAGGGTAGACAGTGTCTGTTTTCCATTATAGGAATATCTAAAACTAGAGAATGTAGGTTTAAGCTGAGAGGGAGGATATTGTTTAAAGACCTCTGATGGTTAAGTTTTCACACAAAAGGTAATTGATACCTGGAATAAGCTGCCACAGAAGGTGGAAGAAACAGTGACAACATTTAAGAGGCATCTGAATAGGTACTTGAATGAGCAAGGCACTGACAGAGGCCAGCGGGATTCACGCAAACTGACAGCCATCATGGTTACTTTAGACAAGTTGGGCTGAAGGGCTGGTATGCTGTACAACTCTAAAACCCTTAGCTGTTCCTTCTCATCTGCTAATAAATCATGGATGACAGGAGAAGTAGCATGTGGATCACATATGATAGAACAAGTATTTGTATGCTGCCAACTACCATTCAGTACTTTGCCATATATCCCCATTACTGGAAACATATGGTTCACACTATCAAATCAATGTAATGAGAGGCAATGACTTAGACTGAGCATGTGACATCAATATTGATAGCAAAGGACAGACACTGAATATCAGTTATGGGTTACTTATTCTCATTTCTTTTCCAGTCACTTCTTGTTTCCACTTGAAACATGTAGGTTCTGAGTAAGGTGACAGAAGAGGCTGTTTTGGAGCATGAGCT
The DNA here is from genome assembly GCF_048418815.1 of Hemitrygon akajei. Taxonomy (NCBI): domain Eukaryota; kingdom Metazoa; phylum Chordata; class Chondrichthyes; order Myliobatiformes; family Dasyatidae; genus Hemitrygon; species Hemitrygon akajei. The sequence continues at coordinate 67,819,303 of NC_133127.1, read as the reverse complement.
ATTAGTAATGGTATTGGTGTGCTCCTTGTATTGTTTTCATGAGGTTTCAAGTTTTCAGTGCCATGTTAATCTTTATTTTGTCATTGGTATGCAATTAATTAGGAGATTTGGATATCAGGGAAACATGCTAGGGAAAAAACCCACAGAGGAGTTTGTTCATTCTTAATGATACACATCTCATTACATTGTACTTGGGAATCTACATTATGATCAACATGCAAGATCTTATCCATTATTAAAACTGGGTACAAAGAAGTTATAAATTCTTGGCAATGTGATTTTCAATAGGTTTAAAGATAATTGCACTATTGGTAAAATAACAAAAGGCTTTGAGGAATGATGTACTTGAAGCAAGCTGGGTAGTTGTCGTTTAATGGCACTGCACATCTCACCCTGCCTGTAAGCATTACCGTAGAGTTCTTGAGGGCTTCACAGATATGGTGATACTGTTTAATGAAGGCTACAGCAAAGAGCATGTACTTATTGACATAATTTCTTATGCTTAGTGGATGGTTTTTGCCCAGGATTGAAAGTTAACTTGTAGGTTTCTAAGCAAATGAGGAGAATGCAATGGCTGCCTTCACTATGTGAGTCCTGGAATGAAGATGTCCTACTAATTATATAGGCCCCTGATGAGGATGAGAATATTGTGTACTATTTTGAATTACTGCTAGAAAAAAAATCTGTGGCTAGTTCTAATAAAACTTCAATTGGTTATAATGCAATTGGTAACTTATGAATTATTATCTGCATTAGGCAGGCTGTATTGGTTATAGCACAAATACAATTGGGGAAAATCAATTTAAATCTCTGATTTAAAGGGAGAGTACTTATATTCACCAGTTTCAGTTCATGAACTGTACATCTTGCACAATATCATTGTACTACTTTAGGCTGCTGTAACAAGTATCATAACTGGTGCAACTTTCAAACTGATTCGTTGCACAGAACCCAGTATTTACATACCTGGATTGAGCTGCCATGTCCTTAGTGGGCTTTGTTATAAAAGTTTCCATCCTCTGTGCAGTCCATCAGCACTTGGCTTTTCGGAGATAACTCAGCCCAGCAGTTGTGGTTCGGATCAAACCAAGTACTGGAGCAGAGTCCACTGACCAAATTACACCACTATTGCAAGGCTCAGAAGAAATGTAAACATTAAGTAGTGCAATAATGTAGTAATTCCACACAACTGTAACTGAATCCAAGAAAACTAGTCCACATATTACTCAGTTTACTAACAATAATTCACTACCTTCATTCTCTATATTTAACATCTGATAAATGTGACTATTTCAAATTGTTATAAATACTATTTGCATAATACCCTGCATAATTTTCTTTCTGGGTGAAGGTAGCTTATTTGTCTCAGAGATCTCTTTCTTTCTCTCCTAAATAGAAACTTTTAATGTAATAATTACCCACTGTTCCGTCTACTAAAGCTTATCATCTTAGATTTGTTGAACCCATTCTAAAAATTCATTAACATTCATTGCTTCTTTAGTTCCCCCTTACTATTGACTACTGGCTTTCATTAGGAATGATGAGCAAATTTAGAGTGATTTTTAATTCCAAATTGTGAAGTGTTAATGTACACAGTAAACAGCCTCACTTCTTTCTCTGTAAATGGCTATCTTTTACTCTGTCTTCATCTACTGTTGTCAGGCAGCTCATTTCCCTCCAGCTCCACATTATCGCTATGGAGTACCTTTTGGAAGAGCTTTCTACATCAGTCATATTTATACTGTTTTTTCTTCCAAAAAAATATGGTTAGTCAAACAAGAACTGCCCTTTTCCATTGCTGCAAGGTGTATATTGAATTTCAGTTCATTAGATGTTGGTAGAAATTACTAAAAATATAGGCTCATAAATCTTAGGTGGAATAATGCAACTGATTTAATTTTATTTTTACATTGACATTTTGATAACTCATTAAAATACAAGTAATATTACTGTATTATTGAGTAACAACTGCTATGTGTAATTTACAGTACAAGACCTGTGAGCTGGAAAACTAGAAACATACACGTAGTAATTCAAGGTTTAATGATAAAATCTTTGCTGGACTTCAACATTTTTATGCATATAGACAAATTTTGTAAATACAAATGTTAGTAATTTTAGTACATTTACAGTTTGTAAGCACTTTATAAGTGATCTGAAAAAGTTATATACAATTATCACATTCCCGAGATAAGGTGGTGGTTATGTTGAAATGTAGGTAGCTTTTAAAGATGGGTGTTTGACATAACTTAGCTCTATTATAAACAGATGACTTAAATGTACTCAAATGCAAAAAAGTAACCATCCAAACTTAAAGTAGATTTTTACTACTGAAAGTAGTACAAAATTTACATTTTTTTTTGCAAATAACTCAACTGAAATTGAACATATTTTGCAACAAGATACTTGGATAAAAGTATGTCCTAATTATGGCAAGAAATACCACCTCAGTTTGAAAATTGAGCCATCTGGCTACCACGACACCACCAAATTAATTTCACTCTGGATCAGTGACAAAGAATGCAAGACTCCACCCTGCAGAATCTGCATTCTGCGATGTTTAATTTTTAAATTTATATCTTTAAACCACAGCGAATTAAAGTCTCAACTTTCCAGAGCTACCAACTCAACAAGTGTCGGATAATATGTAGTGCACGCTTCTTCCTCCGTGGTAGTCATTTTAGTAAACACACTGTAGAATAGGAAGTCATTGGCCTTTCTGTTCAATACTGGCAAGGAATGTGGGATTCTGGTTTTTATTTGTTGATAATTATTGATCATGGCAATCTGAAGGCCACTGCCAGCAATGTTCCAATAGAGATGTTTAACAATCTATTTGTAATTATTTTGTAACTACCACTGTTAAGTGTATAAAGTGTCAAAAATGCCTCAACTAACTGTAGCTTAAATAACCTGGACTTAATTAAAAAAATTAGAAAATTAGTTTAACTAAAACATACTTTACAGACTGAATATTTCCATGATTCAGACTAGAATTAAAAGTGAAGTTATTTTCTATACAAGGTATCAACTTCTGAAACCAATTTCCTGCAGTAATTAATAGCTTCACCTTGTACCAAAGTAACAATTCCAATTGGCATTTAAAGACTGCATTAACCTATTTGAATGCTTGAAACTAATGTACAGTATCAATGGTAGCCTTCGCTAAACATGACAGCATGCACTTAATTACAGCTATTAACCTGACTCCAATAATTTCCCATTTTTTTATCATATATACTGTTGTATGCAAAGTTTCAAGTCACTTCATAAATTGATCGATGGCTCATTCAAGGTAGAGCATGCTGGCTAGAATGCCATTAGTGGCAGGAATAAGAAGGCATCTCAAAAAGGTATAATGTTTCAGTCAAATGACACCATCAAGTCACTTTGCACTTTTAATTGGAGTTTCTGACTCAGTAGATTGTCTTTCATCGGTCCATGCTTTTCTGGTATTCTTCAGTGCGAGTGTTCGTTCTTGGTCCACCAATACATAGTCTACTTTTTCATCTGCTGCTACTGTACCTGTACCATTGCTTTTCTGGAATTAACAAAGAAAATAACTTGTAAAGAGTTCAGTGTTATCCAGTTCTTATTTTAAGCCAAGGCAATAGTCAATTCAAATAATGAGTTCTGGCCTTATAAACAATTATGATCAAGAAATTAATCTAGATAATACCCAAAAATAGCACAAAATACCACTAACTAGTTGTTAAACCCAACTGATGCCAATATAATGTTTCTAGTAAAATTTTCAACCACATTGGTCTAAATCAAGATTGGAGCTGTTCTGTCAAAGAGAATGAAATTAAAAAAGTCATACCGATCAAAAATATAAACTTTATATAACCCCACTTTGCCAGAAGAGCAATAACCATGGTGCCATAAGTGATACCTTTCAGAGGAGACAGCAAGGATCTTGAGACAAGGATTCTGAGCTAGACCTAAACTGTGATAGGGATGCATGCATTTGATTTAGTTTGTGTAGCAAACACACGTATCCTCTGTTCCTGAAATATTAATGTTTGCAAAAAAGCCTGCCATCACCGTTTTAAAGATACTGTTAACAAATTTTGTCACATTTTAAGGTGTTTGAGGTTGTTAAATACAAAAATGATGCAGACAAATTTGTGGGCCTGTAATAAAAAGCTTCATCTCCAGATGGAGAAAAAGTTCATACAGATTGGTCCAATAAGATATGGTTTAATGATTTAAGAACCAAAGAACAGACAGAATTAGGTTATTTGGCCCATTGAATCTACTCTACTATTATTCTGATATATTTTCCCTCTTAAGCCCGTTCTCTTACCTTCTCCCCAAAACCTTTGATGCCCTTACTAATTAAGTACCTATCAACATTGGCTTTAAATAACTTTGCCTCCACAACTGTCTGGCAATGAATTCCACAAATTTGCCACCCTCTGGCTAAAGAAATTCTTTGTTGTCACTTTTCTAAAAGGGTGTTCTTGTACTCTGAGGCTGTGTCGTCTGGTCTGAGACACTCATTATTGTAAACATCCTCTGCACATCCATTCCTTCTAGGCCTTTCAATATACAGTAGTTTTCAGTGAGACCCTTCATTCTTCTAAACTTCAATGAGTGCAGGCCCAGAATCATCATACATTCCTCATATGTTAACCCTTTGATTCCTGGGATAATTCTTGTAAGCCTCTGGACCCTGTCCAACTAAAGCATATCCTTTCTTAGATATGGGGCCTGAAACTGCTCACATTACTCCAAGTGCGGTCTGAACAACGCTTTATAAAGTCTTGCTTTTATATTTTAAGTCCTCTTAAAATGAATGCTAACACTGCTTTTGCTTTCCTTACTGACCCAACCTGCAAGTTGACCTTGAGAGTATCCTATACTAGAGACTCCAAGTCCCTTTGCACTTCCAATTTCAGAATTCTTTTCCCCATTTAGAAATTATTTATTCTTTATTCCTACCATAGTACATGACTACACTGCATTCTATCTGCCATTCCTTTATCCATTCTCCTAATCTGTCTCATGTCCTTCTGCAAGCTCCTTGCTTCCTCAACACTACCTGACCCTCCACTTATCTTTGTATCAACTGCAAATCTGGCCACAAAGCCATCAATTTCATCATCCAGATCATTAACATATAAATGTAAAAAGTAGCAGACCCAACCCTGACCCTAATGGAACACCACTAGTCATGAGCAGCCAACCAGAGAAAGGCCCCTCTCCCCTCCCCCCCACTCTTTCTATTCTGCCAGTCAGCCAATCTTCTGTCCGTCTTTCCTGTAATACCATGGGTTATCTTGTTAAGCAGCCTCAAGCGTGAAATCTTGTCAAAGGCCTTCTGAAAATCCAAGTAACATCCACTGACTCTCCTTTGTTTTATCGTGCCTGTTTGTTCATCAAAGAATCCCAACAGATCTGCCAAGGCAAGATTTCCCCTGCTAACTTTGGCCCATTTTATCATGTGCCTCCAAGTATAATGCAACCTCTTCCGTAATAATGGATTCTAATATCTTGCCAATCATTGAAGTCAACTGGTCTAGAGTTTCTTATATTTTGCCTCCCCGCCTCCCTTAAGTGGACTGACATTCACAAACTTCCAGTCATCTGGAACCATTCCAGAAACTAATGATTTTTGAAAGATCATCATTAATACTGCCACAATTTCTTCAGTTACCTCTTTCAGATTCCTTGAATGTATTCTATCTAGTCCAGATGATTTATCCATCTTAGATTTTTTTTTTAGCTTCCCAGGAACCTTTTCCTTAGTAGTATCAACTACACTCAGAGTTTTGACCCTGGCACTCTTGAACTTGTGGCATGCTGCTGGTGTCTTCCACAGTGAAGACAATACAAAATAGTTTATTCAGTTCATCTGCCATTTCTGTGTCCACCAATACTACCTCTCCAGCATCATTTTCCAGTGGACCATTGTCCACTCTCACTTCTTTTTCACTTTATATACCTGAATAAACTATTGGTATCCTTTTACACTATTAGCTAGTTTACATTAATGTTTCATCTTTTCTCTCCTCATTGTTTTCTAAGCTGCCTGCTGTTGATTTTTTAAAAGCTTCCCAATCCTCCAGCTCCCCACTAGTTTTTGCTACACTATATGCCTTGTCTTTTGCTCTTATACTTCCACTGTCAGCATGGTTGCCTCATCCTCCCTTTAGAATGCTATTTCTTCTTTGGGATGAACCAATCCTGTGTTTTATGAGTTACTCCCAGAAATTCCAGCCATTGGTATTTTACCATCATCCCTGCTTGTGTCCCCCTTCAATCAACTATGGCCAGTTCTTCACTTATGCCTCTGTAGTTGCCTAGTGTGTGTTTTCATCCTATTGTGGTTATTGGATTTATTGAGTATACCTGCAAGGAAACAAATATTGGGGTTGTACATGGTGACATATGTACTTTGATAATTACTTAGAATACATCCAATTTTAGTTCCTTCCTCTCAAACTGCAGGGTTAATTCTATTAGGATCACTTTCTCCTAACTTTACCCTTAGGTTCACAAATCAAATCATCCAATCCAGAATTACCTTTTCCTTAGTGGGTTTGACCACAAGTTGCTCTAAAGTGGCATCTCACAGACATTCTACAAATCCCTTTCTCTTGAAACCCAACTCCAACCTGATTTTCCCAACCTTCCTTCATGTTGAAAACCCTATGACCATCGTAACATTGCCCTTTTTACATGCCATTTCTTATTTCTCATTGTAATTTGTACCCCACAACCTGGCTACTGTTCGGTGGCCTGTATATAACTCTCAATAGGGTCACGTATCCTTGTATTTTGTTTTAAATCTACCCACACGGACTCTACACCTTTTGTCAGTTCTTTGTAAGGATTTAATTTAATTTTTTTTTACCAACTAAGCCACCCCACCCTCTCTGCCCACTGTCATTTTGATACAAGGTTTATCCTTAGATGTTGAGCTCCCAGCTGTGATCTTTTTATTTTTTTCTGGAGACTTTCTAGCTTCTTCTGAACTCTCCTTCCCTTTTACTTTATCTTCACTTTATCTACTACGTATTTAGTTTTAAATCTTAGCAGCCTTAGCAGATTTTCCAGGACCCTGGTCCCAGTGTGGTTCAAGTGAAGCTCATCCCATCAGAGCAATTCCCCCCTTCCTCAATACTGGTGCCACAAATTCAAATACACTTCTCCCACACCAATCTTTGAGCCATGCAGTTAGCTCTCACCTTATTAACCCTATGCCAAATTGCAATCCAGAGATAATTATCTTTTTTTCGGTTCAGTGTTTTAGTTTAGTTAGCAGCTCCTCATATTTCCTCAGCAGAAACACTTTCCTTGTTTCTACATTGTAGGTACCCACATGGACCATAACAGCTGGATCTTTTCCCCTCCCACGCAAAATTCCTCTGCAGGGCAGATCAGATGTCCTGAACCTGGCCAGCAGGCAGGGAGTACAACCTTTGGGACTTTAGATCTGTTTGACAGAGTATTGTGTCTATTTCCCTTACTAAACTATTCCCAGTTTCAACTCTGTTTCTTGTCTCTTCACCTCCCGAACCACAGTGCCACAGTTCAGTTGTTCATCTTTACTATAGGCCCCACTCTCAGCTTCACAGGGAGCTGACCTGTTGGGCAAGTTCAAGCAGTGAAGCTCTTCCAGCACTACCTCTTGGACCACCCTATCTGCCTTACTTGCACTTAACACCCTTTTGCCCCTAGCCAGCGATCAAATTTTGAAGCGATTAATCTAATGGGTGTGACTGTGTCGGTGAGTCTCCTCCTCTCCAAAGCATCAGATTGCAGGTCATCAGCTCTGAGCCTGGGTTCCTCAAGCCACCATGCATTGCTTCATCTCCAGATGGAGTTACAGTTTAAAAGCATTGAATCCCATTACGACTGGTTCCTAAATCAATTTCTACAGAGTTCATTGAAAAAAATGTATAAGTATAATAATTGTGTTTAACTGACTCAAGGGCAAAATACCTAAAAAATCTTATACAGATTGAATTACAAATTTTAAAGATCTGTACCTTCCGTGGTGGTGTTGATTTTCCGGAGTCCAGATCCAAGTCTAAATACTCAACTTGTTGTCTGTCACCTTTAGATCTCGTTAAACTACTTCCCCCATCACAACACTGCAGTACTCCTGGTTTTATGCTCTGCACAAAATCAATTGGAATAAATCCAATATTATCATGTGAACACTTGGCCGTTCCTCCCCAGTAACATTACAAAGCTACCAAAAAGGTATTTTAAAAAAATTACAATTGATAAAGCATCTAGACTATTAAATATTATAACATTTGGTTTAAATAATTTTTAAATGTTTATACAACTGTGTTCATTCAAGTAGTATTCCTGGTATCCTGTTTGCAGCCTTATTGAAGGGATACACAGATAAGCAATTGATAGCAAGAAGATATGGTCATCAAGAAAGAGGTACTTCTGAAAGCAGCATGTAGTGAGCATTGGTCAAGTATTCTGTGGTCTTGTGAAGCTGTTCTTATTTGAGCAATGCATCGACAGAAAAGATCATTCAATTAAGGCAAATTTAAGTGGACAATTGGGTTTCGTGTGTACAGGATACTAAGCAGAAGTAGAATATGGCTGCATAGATCACGTTCATCGTGTTATCGTTATAATGTTTAAATACAGAACAATTGCGTCTGACAGAAAAAATCTGGAAAAAGGTACATCATGAATATGGTGCTGAGTACTTTGACCTCTACTGTTCATTAAACCTGGAAAGAGAGGCCAACATGTTCCCAGAAGGGATACGAGCAAGGATAGCAAGCCCTGCAAATCCTAGATATCATGGAATATAGTTTAATAAAGAAAGGGAAGAAAGCATTGCCAGGAGTAGAGCACTGAAAGGAAGGGAGGCCCTTCAGGAGTAGAGAGAGATGTTTAAAAAAGAAATTAGGAGGGCAAAAGGAGGCATTAAATATTACTGGCAGATGAAATGAAGGACAATCCCAAGGCAACCTGTGCATGAAGCCAGAGAACACTTCCCATTTGCATTCACCAAGACCGACATTAATGTGGAGATTTCTGATGGGACAGCAAATTTCTAGAGCATATTAAGATGAAACTAAAGGGAGGTACAAGGTATTGTAGCAGACATGATGATTAATAAACCCCCTATGCTTTATGGGTATACCCTGGCTGCTATGGGAGTCAAGGTGGGGAGGAGAGGTGGCATTGGGGAAATTGTTGAGGTCCTGGAGATATTTAAATCTTATTGATCATAGAGAAGCTGCCAATTGTATTTATTCAAGGAAGGGCAGCAAAGACAAACCAGCTGATTATGCACCAGTTAATCTGATATCACTGGTGGGAAATTATTGGAAATATTTCTAAGGGACATGATTAATCTACATCTACAAGCAGGGATGGATTAGCGATAGTTTGCTCAAATTTGCTGGAGGGAGAAAGTGAGCATTTTAATTGAGTTTTTGAAGAGATTTTAAATAGATTGATGAGGGCAGAGTGGTTGATGGACTTCAGTAAGAGGTTTGGCAAGGTCCTATAATGAAAGGCTGGTTCAAAACATTATAGCCTGGGGGAGTAAATTGCATCCTGAATTGACTTGGTAACTAAGCACAGTGATGGTGGAGAATGACTTTTGTGATTGGAAGACCAATGGTGCATCACGGGGACCCTTACAGTTTATGTTCATTAACAACTTTGATGTCAATCAACGTAAGTGGTACGATGATTAACTCTACAGATTATATTATCTGTTGATAGTAGGGATGACTATCAGGCTACACAATACTATTGACCAGGTAAACTGGGCAGGACAACAGCAGTGGAATTTAATCCCGATTGGGGTGTGGTGTGGGAGGGGGCTAATAACAGTAGCTCATATACAAAAATGGTAGTGTCCCAGGGAGTATGGAGAAACAGAGGGGCCTTGGTACATGCCCAGAGATCCCTGAAAATGGCAGCACAGGTAGATAGAATAGTGAGGGTGACATCAGGATTAATTCTAAAATGGCATGAATCCAAATATCACAAAACACATTATAAGCCATCACCTAAAGTATTGATATTATTATTTTAAACTCTCTTAACTCCTCTCTGGTCATCCCCTTAGATTAATTCTAGGATGTCATTCAAGGTTTGAATTCTATCCCCTACCTTAAATTAACCCATAAAGTTGTTAGGAAAAGATTCCTTTCCTTTAAAACAGAAAGACTCTTCTAGAACTTGTCCCAGAAGAGACAGACCTATGTTGCAGTTATGCAATTCACACTTTTAATTTCCTGGTTGATAAGCGTTAGAGTTAACAAATCATTATAATAATTATGAATAAAATTTTGATTATTAACTATGTGAACTTAACTGAGTGCTCAGTAGTTGACCAAAAATATTACATACAAAACCTTTTCATGAACAGCAAGGTGTTATTTTTAAAAATGCAACTTCTTACAGATATCAAAGCAGTTGTCCCCATATCTACCACCTCACCTCTTCTGTCCATTCCCTTCCTGATACTTCCCGTTCAATGGGTGTAATAGGGACAGTGCAATAGAAGGATTCTTCACTGAAAAATGAAGGAAGAGGAAGAAAGGAAATAGTAAACTTAAAAAAAGGAGAAATCAGAACAAGCAGAAAGCTTCAAAAGAAAACATAAGGAAAAGCCACGAAACAGAATTGCACAGATCCTGAGAAAGTGAAACAGTGGAGAACTCTGGAAAAGGTGACAAGATTTTCACAGCCCTAGATGGAGCAAGAATAGAAGTGAGCAGCATCTAGAAGAAAGCCTAAAAGAAATTTTTTAAATTGCATAAAAAGAAAACCAAAACAAAGGAAACCCACAGATTAATGAGTCTTAATAAATCCGTTATTCCAACCTGAGTATTTTGGGACATAATCTCATTCAGTCATTTAGACAATTTTATTTAGCCGATTTACAACTTCTACATAAAAACACAGCTTTTAGGCAGACACCAGATAACCAACATCATACCTTCCAGTGAAAGTACGTAATTTGTGTTCTAATGGGTTTTAGTGAAAAGAATCAAATCAGCACATCATCTAAGTTAACTGTTGCAAGTTCTGACTGTTAAAAGCTGCTAACATGCTACACCTCCACAGCACTGTATTCCCAGTTTTTCTGCAGAATCTGAAACATGATATTACTACATGAAAGTGGATGAATCTGAAGGTTACATACTGGATCATCTGTGGGGGGAGCAGACTCCATGGCCACGTAGTTCTCCTCACTGTCCTCCTGTGAATCAGTGCTGGAAGCAGTGCTGTGAATGGAGGCTGGCCGGGGGTTGACAGGAAACCTGGAGTGGCTGCTTCTTAGGAATTATTGGGGGAGGAAAAAAAGCAACAGTCCAGATAGTTACACCTTACGTTCCTCCCATATGAAAGGTTACTACTTACACCAAAAATTATGTGCACATCAGTTTTAATCCGGTGGAGGGCTAAATCACAAATGATGCTTAATTCGCGACAACACAGAAGTCAATAAAATAAATGATGTAAAATAATGTTAATTAGTTTAAGGTTTGACATGCTGCAAGGATCTTCAAACTAAATTTCCAAGTGAAGCTGCTTTGAAAATTAAGATTAAATACCACCTCAGATTAAAACAAAAATGATGCAGATAGCCATAATAAAGGGCATGGCAAATGTTTGAAATTTTGCATGTTATTCTCAATCTTACAAAAACATTTAAATTATGCTGTTTTGGACAATTTGTCTGTCTTTAAGTGGATGTTGGGGAATTAGATACAAAGGTCAGATGAAAGTGTCCAATTTTTAAAATGTGAAAACTCCAGAGGCTTCAGGACAAAAAAACTATACTGACACTTCCAGACAGTGGAGAGATTACTGTACTCTTCAAGGCAGCATCTTTAAAAAAAAAAGTGGATATTCCCTTTCAGGCAATGTAAAAGTTCACCTGTTGCTAGAGCTAGACCAAAAGCAATTTTAAAAAAAACCCTCTTTAAATGTAAGACCTCTGTTCTCATTGAGCATAAACCTATCTGGCTTAACAAAATAGCTGCACCTTCAACTGACTGAAGTTCCTATGCAAATACTTGCACACAGCCAGTGCAGGACTGAGGGAGACACTGTGAAAGCCTAAATTTAACCAACAGCCCTAAAACATAAAACTTGGTTTAGCTATATTTCTCTCAGATTTGGGTTCATTTATCATATATACAGTGAAATATTTCATCTGCATAAACAACCAATACTGCCCAAGGATGTGATGGGGACAGTCCACAAGTGTTGTAATACACTCAGTGCCAATATTTCATGCTTACAATTTTCAGCAGAACAACACACACAGAAGCAACAATAAAACAAAAATGGCAAAACAAGCCCCATTCCTATTAACCACCCACACACACAGGCCTCAAACCCACTGACCTCACTGCAGTTCTATGGCTCAACGCAAATTACCTATTAATATTTCACTGCCTGGGGAAAATATCCTGAGTGGTACAATATCAAAAGCTAGTTCTGTAGTTTAACACAAAACAGTGCAAAAACGTTTTAATTTATATTTGCACCACCTGGTGGTCAGCTTAAGAACAACAGGGACAAGGGCATGCTGCTCACTTCTCATCCCTACAAAGTAATGTATGATTAAACGTGAAAACCAGAAGCAGATGAGATGATGAATATAAGGCGGCAATAATCACAAAAATATTCAATATTTCTATGCACAATACGTAATAACACTCAACTCATTTTTTAACCTACAACATAACTGGTAACAAAGTCATGAATTTTCTACATTGCAGTAGAAACCAATATTAAAAGAACATTTTATTCACATTTATTATTAAAAAATAACTTTTGGTCTGTTCCTGTCTCTGAAATTATGATTTTGCAGAAACTGCAGAATCTCAAATATTCAGCCGCTACCATTTTTTAAAACCAAGTATTATTTTTAAACTCCCGTTGCTCAGTTGCATCTTTTTTCATGGGGGTCATACGAGGTCACCAAAATACAAAAACATAATTAGTTGCCCAACAAGCTAGAAAAAGACTGAATGCTGTACAATGTGACTGGCAAATGGCAGGTGAGCACCAGGTTACAAGGTCTTTCCCAAAGGGTCTGCATCTCATTTTGAATTTAAGTCCTACTTGGGAAACTTCCACTTTGCCCAAGAGGTCAGATTTCCATATCATTATATTCCTTCTTGCCAAATTGCTCATAAGTGATCCAATAGTTTCCAAAAAAAAATCATAACCACATCCCTAATGACTAATATTTCATCTAATTTCATTCAGGCTGGTTTACTATCACACATACAGCTGTTAGACTAGATAACCGAAGTAAAACAAAAGACAAATCTCTTCATGGCTTCACTATCTATTCCCAACTTGATCAGGAGACGTGATTAGGTTGGAAAATCAGGAAAATATGCCAATTTTTATATGTGTACTTGGGAATCCATCAATATACTTACATTGAGATGTTAAGGAGTTAGCATCTCATAAGCCTCCTGTGACCCTGGCTATTTTGTAAGGGTCATAGTGGCTAAGACTTCGCAAAAAGTATAGAAGCACAAAGTGTTCTTGCAAGATAAGCTGAGCGAGTGAAATTATTCTTGTTGTGCGACCTGTGTTTAACTTCAGTTCTTGCTTAGAAGCAACCTGTATCATTGCTTAATTGCTGTAAGAGACATACCCTGCTTTGTACTTACCATAGCGCTTGCTAGATAAGCATTAAAAGGAATGCCTGTTTCAAGGGTAGGAGGATCCGAGTGGTAAGCTTGTGTCCGGCTGTTTCCAGACATAGGGGCAGTTAAGCTGTTACACAAACTATTTATGGCTGCTAAAAGTTAGCAATAATCATCTGTACAGAAAACCAAGGGGGTCAAACCTACGTGTATCTGGTGTATGTGACTGCATGTGTATTAAAGAGTTGTATTTGCTTTAGAAACCAGACCTCTGATGTAGCCTCCAAGAGAGTGCTTAAGGTAGGTCCTCTCTGGTAGCTTGCTGCTAATGAAGAGTTAAAGTTTCATTCACCGTAGTACGTGGTGTCTTTGCATCGGGTAGATCGAAAGTTTACAACAACATGAATGATATTTAAGACAATTACATCAAGCTTATTTCAATGCTTATCTAAGATTTTTTAAGACCAAATTCACAATAAGTAATCATTGTGATGAGGGAACTAATAATGAATGTCAAGTGCAATTTTCAAATAGAGCAGAGTAGCCCCTGCCTACTGAAAATCCTATCTTCATATAATGAAGCTCAAAAAAGAATTTTGTCAAAAGCAAATATGTGGATTCAAATGTTTTAACTGTTAGCTTTACTTAACTAAATATCGAAAGGACGTGTTTCTCTTCTTGTAAAAGTGGACAAGTAGGTTTAAGCATCCAATCAGAGCGTTTCAGTATCTCAGAAGCAGGACTCAATTCGAGTTTGACATGTTTCCATGCAAAGTACTGGATAATGAGCTCCAAGTGGCAGGAAACAAGCTCTGGCCTGTATGCTGACATTCTTTCAGTTGATACAAAGTCAAATAGACTTTTGTTTGGTTTGTTTCAGCAAACTGGGTGCGGACCTGTAAACCAAGATCATTTATAGTCCTCTCCCACGTTTATCCCACAAGTATCAATTAAAGAATTAACAATTTTGCAAGATCAATTACACTTTGTAAAATTGAGATCAACATGAAGAAACTGTTAATTTATATAGCAAAAAGAAAAGATACACTTGTGACAAAACCACGTGACAATACACTTGCTTAAATAAAGAAAGTTGAATGTATGAGTTTACTTGTATAATTAAATGCTTTTTATCAAATAATCTGAACGTATTTCATTTTAGTTCTCTTGGTGGAATTACGATGGCAGAGTAGAGCGCAAGAGATTGCAAACTTTTCTGATGCATAATCAAAGACCTGAAATATTAATAGCTATCTGCCCAGATTCTCTTTGACTTGCGGAATGAACATTTACAGATGTGTTTTATTTACAGTTATTTTATAATTACTATTGCTGCATTATGAGTTACAATATATTGGTTATCTGGCAAATGTGGTGTGTAGATAGTGATGTTAATTTTATTAGGTATACGGGATAAACTGTAAAGTCAATGGAATATTTGTTTTCGGGGGGGGGAAGGCAAGTCACAGAGTCACTGAGAAGAGTTCTGACAGAAGGGGATGCGTCTCTCTGGTGTACTGTAACCATGGCAACATACTGGTAATATGGATCTTTGTTTTCTAAGATTAGCATGGAGTCAGATCTCCTTTTTAGTCACTTTTCACATCTCTAAAGTTCAAAACCTTACAAATTTGAAAAGAAACACAAGGTCAGGACTTCAATTTCTTACAGACTGACTTTACCATCTGCTAAACAAATGCAATGACAGAAAAATACCACGTAAAACAGAAAATAAGTTTTGACTTACTCTCTGGTAAAGGTTTTGGTCACCGGTGATCTAACTGGAGCTAATTCCTGTATTTCTTCAAATTCAGATAATGGTTTAATTTCCAATGGAGCAGGTTTAACTGCGATATAAAAAGTGCACGTGAATATATCTTGTGTAGAAAAAGTACACCAATTGACTCTGTATTATCAATTACAAAGCATAAAAATGTTCAACAGTTCAGAAGATGCATTCGCGTTCTTGTAAAATCATTTAAAACTGTAAAAGTATTTACCAAGTAATTAATATTGACAGTTGAAACTAACAGGAATTACTGAGTTGTTAGAAAATATTCACTAATTTTGTAAATAACACAATTCTTTGCATTTCTTGTTAGATGCTAACTGCGTTTCATTGGCTTTGTATCTGTACTTAGCACAATGACAATAAAGTTGAATCTAATCTAATTAACGCAGCAATGCGGTGATTTTAAAATTCTACTGAAGTTTCAACTGTCTTGGCCTTGACCACAAGACAATCAATTAACATCATACAAAACACAGCCAACTCTCAGGAAAAAAGAAACACCATGTGGGGACGTTCCAGTCCAATGATTTTTCCCCACCAACCCCACTGCTTTTTCCTTACCACATCCACAAAAAAAATGTCAAATTTGTAAAATTATTAACTTTCACTATGTTTAAGCATCATTCTCAAGCTAGGCCAGGGGTTCCCAACATGGGACCTCGTAACCCCTTGGTTAATAGTAGGGATCCACAGCATAAAGGTTAGGAACCCCCGAGCTAGGCAATCTGGCTACAAGCCAGCAAAGAAATTTCGTAATATGGCGTGCTAATTAAAAATATATTGCATTTATGCTCTAAAGAACTGTTAACTCAAAAATCAAGGTATGGACCTGCTGACACAATTGATGGGAAATTTTACAAATTAGCAATTTAGGTACTCAGAATGAGTAATTTTACATTAGTTCATTTGAAAACAGTTGACAATACACACTTGAATTTCCAGAGAATGTGAGTGGCCAACAAAACTTCCTTCCATCTGCTACGGTCCAACATTTGCTTTGTGATGTCAACCCCAAGGAATCAAATTAAGAACATTGATTTTCGAGTTCTATAAACACATTTTTTTGAAACTATCAAATGATAGTCATGTTGAACTCAACAGGAGCACGACAAATTAAACTTTTTGAGATAGAAGTCAATTTCCAAACCTTCAATCTACACCTTAATCTACCTTTACTCCTCTGTTTCCAAAGATTTATAAAGCTATTTGCTTGTGGGAAAACAGCCCACTTGCATTTGTGCTTTATTAAATACATGGAGATACATTTCTCCCTCAAGTTACAATGCAAATTACCTAGCACTACACAGAAAGCTAATCCAACAGGCTCCCAGGATGAATACAATTTTTGGCATCCCCTCATTTGGCCACTAGAGGTCGCATTAAACTGTTTATTTTTTATTCCCGTTTGCTCTGAGATCAGGGTATAAGCTAGCTCAGTCTTTAAACAGAAGGGCTATTAAGTTGTTAGTCAACCCTGTTTTAAAGGCTTAAAGTGAAACACCACCAAAAGAATCAAAATGGCTGTTTTTCAAAAAATATCAATGACAGCAACCAGGTGAGCTGTTAGACTTGAGTTACACCAACGTCGGAAATTCAGAATTAAGAGGGTTGCATAGATTCTGTGACTCATTCACCAATACTGGGCAATCACAAAATTTTAGAAGATAGAAAACACAGATAAAATGCAACTGATCAATTAAGTAAAATGTAGCTTGTTGATGGAAGGGTTAATTTTATTTTACGGGTCAATTTTAATGTAGGAGCTATTACTGAAAATTTAGTCAGTTAAAAGTTCAAAGCTGTCCAAATATAGCATGCTGAATATTACCTACCCTTGTGTCGTCTTGGAGTAAAGTCACCTATGGTTTGAGTATCAGTTCGTTCTAAAACAGGTTTAGCTCTTAATATTTTAGGACTTTGACCTAATTGATGAGAAAAGAAGACTCTTCGGTTATAATTTTTCTTCAGTACACTGGCTGTGCAGCATTGGACTTCAGCGTGGCCAGTTAGCAAGTGCAAGTGTTCACCAGCTGAGCAAAAGCAACAAACGTGCCTGTGGCTAATCCTCATCATGCCCATGCTTGTGGCTTAAAGCATTACTTACTACAAAAAGCTGTGTCATGCAAAAATCCTACAGGGTGGAGAAAAACCAGGCATGTGTGCAAAGTGTAGAACTAAGCAATCAGTAAGTTCCCTAACACCTTCGTCACAACCACCAACTACATGAGGCACCACTGGGTCACTGATTCACAGAGATCACCCGCGCTGATAATCCTATTCAAAAATGGAACTTCTTCCTTTTCAGATAACCACTGTCAAACAGACTTCAGAGGACAATGGGTATAAAGGTTCCATCCCATCTCAACTACGTGCATTAGTTTTATAGAATGGGCATTGCATTTCACCTCGGCCATCACACTTGCTTCACAGTGAATTTCTACCAAATTAGCCTTTTCATAAATTAAGCTTCCAGCGAAATTAAGCTTTCAGTCCCATGTGTTAATTCTGTTTCTCTTGCCCAAGATGCTTCCTGATATGCCATTTCCAGTATTTTGTTTTTATTTTAGATTTTCAACATCAGGAAATATTTTGATTTTCATAAATCAATACAGGATTAAAAAATCTATATTGCAAGCAAATAAGAGCCTACATTGCCATTCTCTGAACATCTTTACTTTTCTATATTGCACAAAGACATTGGAGTTGTGCCTTCTGAAAGCTGCACCTTTGAACCATCTTTCAAATGCCAAGTGAAGCAAATTATACTAGCTATACACAGTGGCCACTTCATTAGGTACATCTGCTCATTAATGCAAACATCTACTCAGCCAATCATGTGGCAGCAACTCAATGCATAAAAGCATGCAGACATGGTCAAAAAGTTTAGTTGTTGTTCAGAACAAACATCAGAATGGAGAAGAACTGTGAGCCAAGTGACTCTGACTGTCACTTCGTTGATTGTTGGAGCTAGACAGAGTAGTTTGAGTCTCTCACAAGCTGATAATCTTCTGGGATTTTCATGCAAAACTGTCTCTAGAGTTTATAGAGAATGGCGTGGAGAACAAAAACCAAAGTGAATAGCAGTTCTTTGGGCAAAAATGCCTTGTAAATGAGCAAGTCAGAGGAGAACGGGCAGACTGCTTCAAGCTGCAACTCGAATAACCACGCATTACAACAGTGGTGTACAGAACACACAATATATTGCACCTTGGTGGGCTGTAGCAGCGGAAGACCATGAACATGCACTCGGTGGCCACTTCATTAGCTACAGGAGGTACCTAATACAAGCTGCTACTGAGTGCATATTGAGCTAAAATTAGTTTCTTGCAAAACGTATGGCCACGTTGTGGAATCGTGAACTGCATGAAATGTAATGATGTCACGCTAAGGAACAGCTGGAGAACTGATTGAATTGTATCATTAACTCATTTTATAAAGTGCTTCCTGACCTGCGGAGTGTTAGTGTTTTAGTCTTACAGATTCTACGGATCTGCTCTACAGATGGATTTTAATTTGCATTTATATTACTCATTTATTGCATTCATGTTATTTATAACTATGGATAAAATTAAGATTGCACTAATGTCTGCATCACTTCAGTGGAGATCAGATTAATATTCCTTAATGGACAGAGCTGAGAAATTCAACAGCCACAGATAAAACTAAAGCTATGAGGTCCAGCTGCACCCAGTCATGAAAGGTGAACAACATAATAGGGAAAGGAACACTATTCCTCCACAAATATCCTCCATCCCTTTTTGCCCAGGAATGCTGAAGACCAGCTGCAGCATTTGCAATCACCGTTAGAAAAGTGTTGAATGAATGTTGCATTCAACCTGAAGTCTTCATTCACCATTAGAGAGGTCAGTTGCCAGTGAACTCATTTCACTCCAGACGCCATCAAGGCCAAGATGAACGGATATGGCAAAGGCTATGAGACCAGGTTACATCCCCAGCTCCAGCAGCAAGACGTGTGCACCGAACTTGCTCAAGTTGCTCCAGTGAAGTCAGAAACCAGACAATATGAAGGAATGGTCGAGTATGTTCTTTCCAGACAAAGAATGAGCTAATTCCAGAACTCAGCTTTAAACGACTTCCCATGGCACCAAAGTGGCATTTGACTTTATACAGCATCGGGGAGCTTGGGAAGCCAAAAGCACCATGGGAAAACATTCCACTTGGTTGGTCACTGTTGGAGGCCTGCCGTCCCAGCCACTGATGTTACTGTGGAATGTCTCAAGCCCAACAACTACCACTGAGGACACAGCTGAACTTCCTTCCTTTCTAAGGTCAGAAGTAACTATGATCATTGATGATTGCGTGAAGTTTGGTTCCACAAGGAAGTGAAGGAATCCATGTCTGCATACAAGACAGCGTTCATGTATAGGCTGATAAATGACAAGTAATATTCATGTAACACATATCTCAGGAAAACACCACCCACAACAACGATTTAATCAAAAATCCCATTTTACAACATACTCTTGCTGACACACCCAAACATCAATATTCTGAGGTCAGCACGGCCCAGAATCTCAAAGGGACAGTCACGTTAATACTTTCATAAATTTGTGTGTGGTAGGGGGAGGGGGGGAGGTGAGGTGAGGTGAGGGAGGGAACTCAATGAGATAGGCAGAGTTACACAATCACATTGCTCCCAAAGTTCCTATGACTGCACATCCGATATTACTGAGGAGGACAACAGCAGCAAGCAAATAAGAATATCTGAAGATTCGTCCTGAGGGAAGACATGCAATATATTTGCAAGTAATTCTTTGCTCCTTCATTGTCACAAGCTTCTACATCTTCAAACGTTCTAGTCAGTAATACTGTGAAAGTACCTTTGCTGGAAAGACTACAAAGGTTGAATAAAATTGCAGGGTAATTAGGGGTTGGCAACAAAGCTTAGCCTTGTCATTGATGTGTTCTTAAATAATAATAATAATGCTGGTGGGTGGTGTAGTGGTATCAGCACTGGACTTTGGGGCAAGTGGTCCCAGGTTCAAATCCAGCCAGCTCCTTACACGCTTGCCATCTATACTCAGGTGAACATTGAGCTAGCAGCTCTACTTCACAAAAAAACAGACAGATGCTAAAGAAATGGCAAGGTTGCCACCCAATGCACGGAGAGGAATAACGACAAATAATAAAGAAAGCTGATATTAATGGAACAAAATAAAAATCTATGCAGCCAATTATTTTCTTCCTTGCCATTCTAGGTCAAAACTTTAGTAAACTTGAGAAATGCCTGCGAACTGGTAGTCACCGTACATTGCAACCAGCTGTATGGTTGGGGGTGTTTGTCTGAACTTCACTAATGGCAATGTTAAGGAGCATTCTTAAGCTGGCCTGCCATCTTAGTTTGGGAATGCATATTGTACTTTTCACATTGCTAGTGATCTGTTGAACACAGAAACAGATTGAGAGAACTAATGATCGTGATGGCATTTCATTGCAACTGGTTCTTCTCACCCTGAAAGAGTAAGACACCTCATATCTCATGGTGATTATTTTTTAAATAAGTACTTCACCTTTTCTCATTGACAGTTTAATATCACGGTTAATTATCAGCACAAGAAATTCTGCAGTTGCTGGAAATCCAAAGCAACACATACAAAACACCAAAGGAACCCAGTAGGCCAGGCAGCATCTATGGGAATGAACCAACCGTCGATGCTGTGGGCCAAAACCCTTCTTCAGTCCTGAAGAAGGAGCTTGGCCTGAAACGTCAACAGTTCGTTCATTTCCTTGGGTGCTACCTGACCTGCATTCTTCCAGCATTTTGTGTGTGTTACTGTTAATAATTGTAAGATAATTTCAAGTCCTTTTAAAGTTCTACTCTACTAATCACTCTGGATTGTGTTCATCTCTTCATTACTTCTATTAACAGCACAACTGTTGTTTTAGATGCTGGGCACAGAAGATCAGTTTGGAGCCCAAGGCTTTTTCCCTTTCACAGAAATCAGTCAGACCTCTTCATCAGGAACCTGCAGCAGTGGAAGAATCAACTCACTGTTGTAATATCATTACATAATGGCTTTTGTTACCACAAATAAATGACTTTTGCTGTCAAAAGTCAAGACTGTACTTGTATGCCTACTTCATTGCCTGGTCAAAGTTGAAAATTTAAAATCAGATGGCAGGAAGCAAGCCAACTATTTATGCTGCAGTCACACAAGGTACATCTCTAAACTAGACTCGTAAACCATCAACCAGCCCATTAAAAACAAGAATAAATCAATCTTGAGGAAACATTCTACAAATGTTAGTTCACACATCTTTAGCAGATTGCAAACATCGTTCACTACATTTCCCAATGACACATCCCCACAATGAAATTACCTCATTCAGACACCAAGCTGAACTTATCATGCTGCAGGAAATTTGCCTATAAATGCTATTTATATCACTTGGAACCTCTATTGCATGAAGTAACAATCATTACAAATGCTCACCATTGCTCAACACAATAGCAAAACAATTTATTCCCGAGGAAAATGAGTCATTAGAAGAATGTGATTCACTAATTTTTGCTAAAAGATTGTGAAGATAGTTTCTGATCTTACCCATCTAGATAACAAACACTATCTAGGAACTGGTGCCCAAATTATAGTATCTGATACAATATGAACTGATGTTTCAAGAACGCAATCATCATCTATTTGAGGCTGCCGATGTCCCAAAATCATTTGCATAGCATTTTAAAGAAAAATACTAAACAAGGTGTGTGGTATTTCACAGAAACACAGAAAACATACAGCACGATACAAGCCCTTCGGCCCACAAAGCTGTGCTGGACATGTCCCTACCTTAGAACTACCTAGGCTTTACCCATAGCCCTCTATTTTTCTAAGTTCCATGTATCCATCCAGGAATCTCTTAAAAGACCCTATCGTTACCACCTCCACCACCGCAGCTGCCGGCAGCGTAGCAGCTTTAAGTGTCCTAAAGACTCGGACTCCAAGATCCCTCAGATCCTCCACGCTGCCAAGAGTCTTACCATTAATACTATATTCTGCCATCATATTTGACCTACCAAAATGAACCACCTCACACTTATCTGGATTGAACTCCATCTGCCACTTCTCAGCCCAGTTTTGCATCCTATCAATGTCCCGTTTTAACCTCTGACAGCCCTCCACACTATCCACAGCACACCCAACCTTTGTGCCATCAGCAAATTTACTAACCCATCCCTCCACTTCCTCATCCAGGTCATTTATAAAAATCACGAAGAGTAAGGGTTCTAGAACAGATCCCTGAGGTAGACCACTGGTCACTGACCTCCATGCAGAATATGACCCATCTATAACAACTCTTTGCCTTCTGTGGGCAAGCCAGTTCTGGATCCACAAAGCAATGTCCCCTTGGGTCCCATGCCTCCTTACTTTCTCAATAAGCCTTGCATGGGGTACCTTATCAAATGCCTTGCTGAAATCCATATAACACGACATTCTCTGCTCTTCCTTCATCAATGTGTTTAGTCACATCCTCAAAAAATTCAATCAGGCTCATAAGGCACGACCTGCCTTTGACAAAGCCATTCTGACTATTCCTAATCATATTATGCCTCTCCAAATGTTCATAAATCCTGCCTCTCAGGATCTTCTCCATCAACTTACCAGCCACTGAATTAAGACTCACTGGTCTATAATTTCCTTGGCTATCTCTACTCCCTTTCTTGAATAAAGGAACAACATCCTCAACCCTCCAATCCTCTGGAACCTCTCCCATCCTCATTGATAATGCAAAGATCATTGCCAGAGGCTCAGCAATCTCCTCACTCGCTTCCCACAGTACCCTGGGGTACATCTCATCCGGTCCTGGTGACTTATCCAAATTGATGCTTTCCAAAAGCTCCAGCACATCCTCTTTCTTAATACCTACATTCTCAAGCTTTTCAGTCCACTGTAAGTCATACCTACAATCACCAAGATCCAAGATAGTGAATAATGAAGCAAAGTATTCATTACGTACCTCCGCTATTTCCACCGGTTCCATACATACTTCTCCATTGTCACACTTGATTGGTCCTATTCTCTAACGTCTTATCCTCTTGCTCTTCACATATTTGGGGTTTTCCTTAATCCTGTCTGCCAAGGCCTTCTCACGGCACTTTCTGGCTCTCCTAATTTTATTCTTAAGCTCCTTCCTGTAAGCCTTATAATCTTCTAGATTCATATCATTACCTAGTTTTTTTGAACCTTTTGTAAGCTTTTCTTCTTGACTAGATGTACAACAGCCTTTGTACACCAAGGTTCCTGTACCCTACCATCCTTTCCCTGTCTCATTGGAACATACCTACTCAGAACCCCACGCAAATATTCCTTGAACATTTGCCACGTTTCTTCAGTACGTTTCCCTGAGAACATCTGTTTCCAATTTATGCTTTCAAGTTCCTGCCTGATAGCCTCATAGTTCCCCTTACTCCAATTAAACATTTCCCTAACTTGTCTGTTCCTATCCCTCTCCAATGCTATTGTAAACAAGATAGAATTGTGATCACTATCTCCAAAATGCTCTCCCACTGGGAGACCTGACACCTGACCAGGTCTATTTCTCAATACTAGATCACGCACAGCCTCCCCTCTTGTAGGCTTATCTACATACTGTGTCAAGAAACCTTCCTGAACATACCTCACAAACTCTACCCCATCTAAACCCCTCACTTTAGCGAGATGCCAATCAATATTAGGGAAATTAAAATCTCCCCCACAACAACCCTGTTATTATTACTCCTTTCAAGAACCTGTCTCCCTATCTGCTCCTTGATGCCCCTGTTACTATTGGGTGGTCTATAAACAACACTCAGTAGAGTTACTGACCCCTTCCTATTCCTAACTTCCACCCACAGAGACTCCGTAGACAACCCCTCCATCACTTCCTCCTTTTCTGCAGCCATTACACTATCTCTGATCAATAGTGCCACACCCCCACCTCTTTTGCCTCCCTCCCTGTCCTTTCTGAAACATCTAAAGCCTGGCATTTGAAGTAGCCATTCCTGCCCCTGCACCATCCAAGTCTCTGTAATGGCCACAACATCGTAGCTCCAACTGCTGATCCACGCTCTAAGCTCATCTGCTTTATTCATGACTCTCCTCGCATTAAAATAGACACATCTCAAACCACCAGACTGAGCACGTCCCTTCTCTATCACCTGCCTATCCTTCCCTCTCCAGACTGTTACCCACTTCTCTGTCTCCTGTGGTCCCGGGATGACTACCTGCCTATAGCTCCTCTCTATCGCTCCTCACTCTCTCAGACCAGACGAAGGTCATCGAGGTGCAGCTCCAGTTCCCTAACGTGGTCTCGAAGGAGTTGCAGCTCGACACATCTGGTGCAGATGGGGTCGTCTGGGAGTCTCTAGGACTTCCAACATCTAACACCGAGCACAGAAAACCGGCCTCACACACATACTCGCTGTCTTTATTTTAAACAGATAACCTACCTGACCTCAACCCTTTATCACTGAAGCCCCGTTGAGCCAAAGCCTTCCTACTCTGTCTCCCACATCCACACCTCTGACGCCCGCTCTGTAAATCTGTCTTGCTTTTAAACTCTTCCCGCTGTTCTCACTGGCTGACCTCCACGTGTATGCATAGTCGTGCCCTGTTCAAACTGCCGAAGAAATAACAGATATTTTCTCCCACTATGTCTTCTCAAGGAAAATTTATACAATTGTGAAGTTCTCAAAGTTTCACTTCCTTTTCTTCCTTCTCCTTTGTATGGAGATGAGTTTGTCAGCCCACTGTCAAAACAACACCAATTTCCAAAGCAGTATTTCTGAACTCTAATCCAGTTGAACAATATCTTTAAATCACTAAGGGCAATTACATCAATAATGCAATCTGACAGGTTTCAAGCCATGTAAAAGTGCTAGTTTCCTTTATATCAAATAAAGATCAGGGATCAACACTCAAAGTACATAATGAAGCAAAACAATTCTATTTAGAAATGCCTTATGAAAGTTCACCTGATGTTGGAAATATCAGGGAAACAAATCCTGAAATAGCTTAAAGTTATCCTTAAAATGACTTTGGGGTATACTGACAATGAGATAAGCTCAGCTGTGCATTGAAGCTATATTTTCAGACCATGACCAAGAAACTGGGTTGGAATCTTCAAATTCTATTGGTGTGAATCATCTCTCCAACAATGGTGGTAAGGAATGGCTCTATTTTCAGCATTCTAAGTAAGAGTTGAGATCAAATTTCACTTGAGATTCAAGTACAAAAAGCTAGGCTGAAGTTCTAAAATCTTGCTAAAAATACCACTCCCAAGGTAATTCGGATGTGCCTTTAACAGAGGTTCTGCCTGCTTTCTCAGGTAGATGAACATATTCCTAAGAAGCTATTTTGAAGAGTAGGGGAGTAAACAGCACTCCGGACCAAATATATTCCTTAAAAGTCAGTGGAACTGAAATTCTTATTAACCTATTTCTGCCCTCGGGAGCTTCCTGTGTGCAAGTATCTTGCTGTCTGAAGTAAAGCAGCCTCTTTCAAATGTATCTCCGAGCTCTCCAAGATGACCCAATACTTGAAAGACCTTATATAAATGCAAGTCCTTCTTCCCTGTAATGACCAGCATTGTGTCATCTCAACACCAGGTACTATATGTGTTGTTAAGACCTGGAACATTGATTGCATGGAAGCAAAGGACTAGTGGGTTGTGAGAAAACTACTCAGGTCTTATTCTTCAAAGTCTGACGTGCATATTGTTGTCACTGGGATCTTAATAAAAGGCAAGCCAGTAATCTTGATACTATGTCCACTTATGAAAAA
Organism: Hemitrygon akajei; assembly: GCF_048418815.1. Classification (NCBI taxonomy): domain Eukaryota; kingdom Metazoa; phylum Chordata; class Chondrichthyes; order Myliobatiformes; family Dasyatidae; genus Hemitrygon; species Hemitrygon akajei. The sequence goes on along the minus strand of NC_133127.1, from coordinate 67,793,105 downwards.
GCCTAGTAGTATAATTATATGATTTATCTTTCCAATCACAATGTGTGTTCCAAGAGCATTTTAAGCTGTCTACAAAGATCGTGATCAGGAACTGAGTTCAGACTTGTGGTACTGAACTGTTATGAAGGGAAAGATCAATTTCTTCCCTACCCTGCTGTGAACAGCAAAGACACTTAAACGAACCTAGTGACAACAGTAACACAGAAAACTTTGATTCTCTTCTTTAACAAAAAGGTGAAAAGATATTTTGATACCTTGATGTAAATTTTGTTACAGTTAACCCTATGGCAAGTGCAAATTGGTGCTTAAGTATGAACGTAGCTAGCAGCATCCTCCACCAGCAGCTCTATCTACACAATAAAAGCATTTGGCCAGGCGTGTGTACTCAGTGCCCAGGTACGAGAGCGTACCAAATTCATATTAAAATAAAACAAGCAAGCATCAGGTATAATAACCTTCTAAACACAAACATAACACTTTAGCATCTCATTTTAAAACTGTTGTTGATGCAACTAGTTCATTAATCAAACAGAAATTAAGGTGAATTAGTGCAATAAACATGATACCATGCTCAAATCCTCCAAGTTGCCCAGGCTAATTTTGCATGGGCAGCAACCTGAGCATCATATATGCCTGAATTTCAGTATTTCAAAACCACTGATGAAAATAAATCCCTGAAAATCAAAAACATCAGTAAATAAACATAAACATCTGAGAGCATATTGTGAAGGGAAACTGCTACACAAATTGATGGTTATCAAGCACAAAAGGCAGGTGGCTTTGTAACAGAAAAGATATCTACATCATGATTTTCTAGGTAGTTCAGCCAGGCTACCATCACGCACAAATGCAGTGGTGATTACAGATACCATTTTACTAATGATAGCTTATTTTCATTTATATTAAATTTCAAACTGATACCCAAATTGTTTACTATTGAACCTAGTTCTAATATTGATTATAAAGTGTATGAAAATGTTTTGAATCTCATTTCTATCATAAGCAATTGTTAGCCATTTTAATTCATTTAAAATTTCCTTCCCAAAGTGCGCTGTAAAACTAAAGTTTCAAATTCTATCACCTTATAAGTTTTCAATAAGAGAATCAAAAATGTCAAAATTTGAAGTTGTGGGAATTTACATTTTATTGTGATCTATCAAAGAATATTGTACACTAAAAGTTAATGATTGTTAGGTGTATTTTTAAAATAGTTGGGTTTAAACAAGAATAAGCAAACTGAATCAAATCAAAGCAGCTGATCTAATCTTACCTTTCCTGTCAGGTTTAAGATTTCTGTCCACTGGTGGTGGTTGACAGTCAGCGTTAGGCACCGGTCTCCTGGGAGGTGTTTTGGGGCTTACCCTGAAACCCATGTGTGCCGGAGGTGGGACCTGCATCCCCAATGCTGGGAAATCAAAAGTACTAGGCGTCATGGCAACATAATTAGTGTCCTGGACTGGCTCTGTGTGGCTAGCTGATTGCAGGCGTGGTGGGGAACTAGCATCCATGGGCACATAGTTCTGGTCAGCCTCTTCATTCCCCAAACTTGCTAGTGGCATCATACCCTTCTTTTGCTTAAAATAGAAAAAAAAAGTTTATCCATTTTAGAAGATCATTTAAAGCAGAACAATATTCACCTTAGTATCACTATGTCTTAGTTGTAGGTAATCGTAACGTCTGAATCAGAAAGCATTCTCAAGCTCCCAGTGTAGGCCTTGTGTAATAGTGAGGACGTTCTGTGTTGTCAGATCGATGGGGGTTTAAAAGAACCCACTGCACGATTTGAAGTCAAACAGAGTCATACCCTGACCAAAATAGCTGTTCTTTGAAACGCATTATCAAAACGTATTAGGCAGTCATTTACACGGGGCATCTGCTGCCATCATCCATCTGGATTGTGTAAGTCGGAGGTCTGCCAGAAAATCCTCAACAAGTTTCCTCCCTTCCTTACACAACATACGCTGCAGCCACGTTAAGCAATGGATGCTTAGTCTGTATCGTGTCCGTTCAAGGCCCCAAACTTCCTTTGGAAAGTCGACTGATAGTCTGACTGAATGACAACCAGTGGGTCATGAGAAATTGAAATTTACCCCAATTAAAAATAAACACATGCATCATCACACAGCCCTTGTGCTTTCTTGTGAATAATCAATGTTCAGATTATAATGAAATGGCAATCAAATTTAGCAAAACATTCTGTGTGCAGTTCTATCTTACAGACAGGATGGCATGCCCAGAATTGAGAGTCCAACCCTTACTTCTAGCCGAAGTGGGTAGCTTACTGGATTGCTTCCGGGGAAGCTAATGGGCAATATTGAATCTGGAGTCACTACAGCTACACTGGGCATGTGAGCTAGACGGGGCTCTACATTAAAATAGTAGTTTCATGCTTATGATTACAGAGATGTTAGTCTCGGGAGGCCCTTCCAGGAACTGAGTCTGTCACTGGACAGTTAGGTACAGAGCAGTGGTTTCACCAGCTGCACCACAGTGGGTGCTGAGAACTCGCTGCTATCGCCTGCCCTCCCCTCCTTGTGTATTCCCAGGTGTTACCAAGTCTCCGGGCTGGGGAGAGCTTCACAGTGATACACAGGAAGGTGATGAGAGGGGCTGTAGGATCCATGGAGAAAATGCTGCTGATCCCCAAGAATGGACTGCACTCACAATACCAGCCAAAAGCAGAGCGACAGACAGCCTCTCCACACCGAGCCAGGAGCAACCCACTGCCAGGGGTAGAGTTTGAAACCAGAAGACAGCTTTCTGGGCCAGAATTATTGCACCAAGATCACTAATCTGTACCCTGCCAGCCAGTGATAAGTAACAACATACCATCTATTTGCTTCAGACCAAGCTATTTAATTTAATTAATTAATTTTATAACTTCAATGACTGCTGTGATTGGGTATCTGCACGACAAGACATGTCAATGGTCTATATCATGGAATGCTAGTACAGGAACTTGTTTCATACAGGTTTCGTTACTGGGCATCTCTGGTTCAAATACTTCATGGGACATTCGTCCTTTGCTTAGAAAACCTGAAGCATTATAAACCACAGAATGGTGATATTTCGTAGTTACCTTAACTATACCACAATGACATGCAGTGGCCTCACCCACCCCGACAATGTATGCTGCAGTGTGTGTGAAAACAAAATTACCACTCTAGCAAGAAGTTAGATTATAAACAGAGTATATGAAATACAGCCTTAAATTTCTTACACAAAAGATAAAATATACTTACTAGGTAACTACTAAAGCCTTCCCCAAGATCGACTGAATTTGAAAACTTTCGGGGAATATCGTAGCTATCTTGAGGGCCACAGTCTGCAAAAGAGGTTTAGGAAGTGAAGTGGTAACGTCCTCTTTCAGGTGAGAAACTAGAACTTCAACAACAGAGTGCGTACTATTTACTGTTTCACTATAGGGGGAAGAAAAAACAACTATTTAAAAAGGATTACAAACTGTTAATGTAATGCCATCACAGTGCCAGCAATTCAGGTTCAAATCTGCCACTGTCTGTAAGGAGTTTGCACGCTCTCCTTGTGACCGCATGGGTTTCCTCTGGGTGCTCTGGTTTCCTCCCACATTCCCAAGAGCACAGGTTCGTAAGTCACAAAGGTATAAATGGCTGGCATGAGCTCGTTGGGCCCGTTACTGTGCTGCGTCTCTATATTAAATAAGTAAATAATAGTTTGAAGTACAAGTTAAATAGCAGATCCCCTAGCACGGAGGTTGGTTGTGCCGTGGGTAGTGTAGAAGGTTATAATGGATCACTGACAGGATGCAGAGCTGGGCTGAGAAGTGGCAGATGGAGAAGTGTGAAGTGATATACCTTGAAAGGTTGGAATTTAAAACAGAGTACAAAGTTAATGGCAGAATTTTTAGCAGCGCAGAGGAACAGAGGGATCTTAGGGTCTACGTCTACAGATTCCTCACAGTTACCATGTCGGTTGATTGAGTGGTTAAGAAGCTGTATCGTGTGTTGGCCTTCATGGTGGTCAAGAGCTGTGAGGTAATGTTGCAGCTGTAAAAAAACTCCGGTGACACCACATGCACAGTTTTGTGTTCACTTCTGGTCACCTCATCATAGGAAGGATGTGGAAGCTGTAGAGAGGATGCAGAGGAGATTTACCAGGATGTTGCCTGGATTAGAGAGCATGTCTCATGATAGAAGGTTGAGCTTGGGCTTTTCTCTCTGGAGTGGAGGATGAGAGGTGACTTTATAGAGGAGTACAAGATGACAAGAGGCACAGATCAAGTGGACAGCCTATGCCTTTTACCAGGGCTGTAGTGGCTAATACGAGAGGGCATAATTTTACAGAGGACAGGGAGGAGGTCTGGCCTCTGCACATGTAGTACGCAGGCCGACTGCTGCGTGGACACCCCCCGGTGCTCGTGAATCAGATCCCTAGCTATGGGTAAACAGTCCCACTGCCTTGTGGAGCCCCGGGAGAGACAAAGACTACAGGAGTAAATCCAGACAGCAAATCCGGAGTGGAGCTCCTAAGGTGACTGGATACTACTGCACGTCCTTCCGGCAGCTCCTGCAGTGAAGCTTCATAAGCTTTTCTTTGGCCTACACTGGCGAGGCTGAGAGGGGGATCTTGACGACTGGGCATCTCAGGATCTCCGTACCTTCCGCCCAGGCTTGTGATGATGATCATTACCCACTGTCCTTCGAGACAGACGTATGCCAACCAATTTTAAGGTAACTGGAGTGAAGTACAGGAAAGATATCAGAGGTGGCTTTCTTTTAGAAACACAGACTGATAAGTGTGTGGAATGCGCTGCAGAGGGTAGAGGTAGATACATTAGGGACATTTAAGAGACTCTTAGATAGGCATATAGATGAAAGAAAAATGGATGGCTTTGTGGGAGTGAAGGGTTAGATTAATGTTGGAGTAGATTAAAAGGTTGGCACAACATCATAGGCTGAATTGCCTGCATTATGCTGTACTATTCTATGTTTCAACCTGTAAAATAAAATGGTAATGAAGATCATTTCCACAAAAATAATATTTTCTACATTAGCCACAGATTAACTGCACACAGACTCATAATGTCAGAGATCACTGCATACATAAATTTGGCTATTTTTCAAATGTTGCTGATTACCAAAGGTTTACACTGATGTAGGTTGATGTTCTGAGCTAATTTAAATGATAGCAAGATCATGCAGAAACTGATGACTACAAATGTGAAACAAATAAATAACTGTTCACAGCTACCCAGCGTTGGAGCTCTACCTCAGTCACACCTTCACTTATTAAGCACCTGTTTTTATCAGGCGCTACAGGTACATCCTGACAATACTAGTCTTCTTTCCCCAAACAGAAAGCAGAACTTGAATGCTGACCTACACATTTATTTAAATTAGAGACAGCAGTCACCATTCATTCAGAAATGAAATTACTAGCGGCAACAATGAATCAGGACATCTGTGCGATTCGAGCAGCAAATGACTCAGCTGGTTATACCTCTCCAAAACTCAGTCTTGCCCAGAGCTCTTGGGCATGCACCCTATACTACCCTTACACTAGCAGCAAGATGGTGCTTGCTCTCCACTGAAGCAGACAGCACAATCTTGCGTAATTCTTGAAAACAAAATTAGCTGGGGCCAAATTTATCAAAGAAACACCGCGAGGAATTTAAAACATTTTTGTAATGTACCTTCAAGTCTGCTAATCGAACTATTAACATGCTAATCTGAAAGGTATTTGAGTTTACAGGTTCCCAGATGCATCTGAATAGTAAAGTTCCTCGTCATATTCCAGAGTCATTTCCCCAGACTTGCAGAAACTTGTACGAACTTCCTACCTATTAACTTTATTCCTTATTCTTTCGTCACTTCACATTTCAGACATTCTTTCCTCAAAACCGTCTTTCTTCTCCTCCACAACTGAAAGCATTAGCCAAGCAAAATCTTTCAAAATGGCTACTTATTAATCGATACACCTCAGGAGAGAAGGCTGTTAGATTACTTAACCATGAAGGTTAAGTAATGAATGGAATAACATCAAGTTCAATCTTGAACATACTTAATATACATCTATATTTTCTTGGCAGATCACTGCATATTGATCTGGGCAAAAGACTCACTTTTCCTTTCACTAACCTCAAACCAGCAGGGCTAACTGGAATAACCTACCAACAAATACAGCCAGGACTGAATATCTCAGATCAATCAGATGAATGATCTACTGGGGCCTGATTCAACAGAGGAAGAATGGCCATTTACGTAATTCACAGAACCGACCTTTTCTCAGCCAGTGACCTTCCACAGTGCCAATGGTATTGCTTCGAAGAGTTTTGCCAGACGTGGGAACACTGTAATTGGTATCAGCCTCCGAGGATGATCGAGGTACACAGTAGGTGTCCACCGGGGAGCGGTCATGAGATACAGAAGGTTTTGGTGGACGAGGTGGAGGAACGTCTGGTATAGGTTCCAACTTTGAGCAGCTCTGACTCAGGGTCCCCTCAGCTGGCAGTCGTGGAATCTGATATGAGCCCCCAGGAGTTGGAGGAATGTCGTAACAAACAGACATCTGCTTCATCTGATTCTCTACACCAGATATCCGTGAAGGAGTATTAAATACGTACAAATCACTGTCACTATCAGCAGTAGACAGTGAACAAGTTCCAGTAATCATGTCTGGAGAGTAACTCCTTGGCAGGTTGTAAAGACTTGAATCTGTAGACTTTGACGTGATTCTGGGTGGGGGAGAATCATAAAAACTTGGTTGTGAGAAGAAGCCATTCATTGCCTGTTTAGGTGCGGGAGGCGCTGGGGGTTTGTGTGTAGGTACATTGTCATTGCAATCAGTTTCTGATGATGTGCACTTGGTCGACGAATCTGTATGTAACCTAGAAAACAGATCAGAACAAAATTCAGTAACAGTTTGCCCACACCTGTGCCTTTGGGAAGATGCCATCGGTGAGCAGTACAAATCAACAGCTCATCATTAGTGGAAACCAGTTTCAGGCAGGCAACTTAGCAACCCCAACTCTTCTTGGAGACAGAGTCACAGCCTTTGGATTCGAACTCACAGCTGGACTTCAACAATTAGTTCAGATCATGACAAGAGAATGATGCTGGAGGCCAGGCTTTCTGTGGCCAGAGCTGAGCTCATCTACTGATTTAATCAACCACTAAAGAAAAGGTGGGGCTGCTGCAAGTGCCCTGAATAATCACTTCACCGAGCCGAGCACACCAAAGAAAGTAAATTTGTGGAAAAGTAGACATGCAGGTAGGAAATTTTACATTTTGACTTCTAAGGAATTTACAACCTGGGGAAAACCAGATAGGCACTCTAACCTTCAAAACCTCAGCTTATCTAAAACTCTACTACTTCTCCCTATCTGTTCTCAACCATTACCCCAATCTTTGCCAATCTATATTCAATCATGTCTCAAATTTAAAGTTCTCATTCAGGTGCTAAAGGCCCATTGGTTTAACTTCCCCATCTCCTTCACTACGATGATTATCTGATCTCTCAGACTCTGACCTCCTTTGCACCATGTCAGGGGCGTCTTTGACCCTGAATTCAAGCTTACCTTCCTTTAAATATTCACCCTATCTTGCTTCTTTAACACCAACTTTAAACTTGTTTAAGCAAGGCTCTGATCAGTTTTAATCTGTGATTTTAGTTTGATCATCAGTTTTCCTCTTTTCTTGATTAAATGTACTAAAACAGACATAGTTGCCAAGTGCTTTAAGTTTACAAACTCTTCAGACAATGCACCATTTTACTTTTCTGTATTTTCTTGTGCTTTCAAAAGAGGCAAAAATATAAAATTTAGCACTCCAAGAATTCCATTTTACATGATCTTTCTCTCCAGAACAAAGCTTTAAAGCTGCTCTATTTCACAAGGAGTAGCAAGTAAGCAGCACTGGAAAGAGAAATTTAATTATAGAGATAAATCGATAATAAATTCAACACAACAGATATACCAACTTAATTTGAAATTAAGTCAATAAAAACATGAAATAAGACTCTGGGAAGATTTACACTGGAACTGTCTATGTTGGAGCTAGTATTCAATGGAGATTTACAATTTTTAAAATTGCTTAGCATTTTTAGAGCAAATATGATTTAAAAATCCATTATGGGAGGAAATTGAGAAGTTAAAGTGGTCACTATGAATAAAAAGGAGTTAGTTTCTTTCTGCTACTTTATCTTAAATTGAGAACTATATCTTGTAAGGACTAGTCAGAAATTATTGCACCTTTTTGGAGAAAATGTTTTAAACATTTAAAGCAGAGAAGGATGCAGGGATAAGTTTTGGAGCAAACAGCAAATAAGCTCTACTTCATATAATCTGGTACTGTGTAGAGCACAAAACTTCTTCTCAATCAAGGTTTCAAAGTTGTGGAATGCTCTGCATAACTCCATAACATTCTGCGTGTTTTTATAGTAAAGGCAACGCTAACAAAAATTAAACTTCTCATCTACTTTGATGATAAACACATTATCTCAGTGTAAATGCTACTCCAACAACAGTAACTTCCTATAGAATATAAGTCTTAGAAAGAGCTGCTAGGGTGTTAAAATAAAACACACTACTGGTTAAATCCAATTACACTGGACAATGTTACAGTCTGCGGCCACAATCAACCATCTGCTGGACTTACTAAGCACGTTGAGCAGATGGAGAAAATGAATTGTTGATATTTTGGGTCAAAAGCCTGCATCAGAACTTGCATTCCACCCCCCCTCCCCCCCCCCGCCAAGTGCCGCTTGACCTGATGAGTTCCTCCAGCAGATTGTTTCCTATGCGCTTCTAGTGTCTGCAGTCGTGTCAACTGCTACTATCACCTACACTTCAGATTTCCCACACTGTCGCAAAACAAATTTTGCTTCAGTCCAATCAACCGCTGCACTGTAAGATTACCTGAAACTCAGGAATTAGAATATGCAGCTCCATTTTATGATTGAAAATGTAACCAGATAATCATAATATTACTACCAATATAAGTTATATAGCTTCAGAAATAAAAAACAAGGCTCTTTTGCACATTTTCCCCCCAATAAACTTCAATTAGTTCTTCAAGTTGAACACCATGGCTAACGGAATCATTAGTTCGGATACATTCATCTCACTACAACACATTCTTAAAGCAATAATGCAGAGCATCTGAACCCAAGGAGATTATTCCAGTGTACACAAGAAGTCAATACCTTCTTGCATTGGTTTTTATACTTTGCTATAAGTAATTCTTGAGAAGTAATTCTTTTTGTTTGGTAATTAAAACATGTCAAATCAGTCATGAAGAATTAAAAGGTGTTAATCTTGTAACACGATAGTCTCCTGGGCCTTCACAGCTCTACTTTCACAAGTTCAACAGTAGTCATTTAAGGTCATATAATTAAAATTTATCTGCTTAACTGAAATTTATAAGATGGTAAATAATAATTTTTAAAACACAAGTAATAAAAAATTCTATAATTCCTTACAACTCTATCTCTAGAATATATACGCACACAAGCCAAACTATACAGTAATTTTCATTTTAGACTAAAGACACACGTCAGTCAAAATCTGTGGAATTGAAAGAGACAAGTTAATGACTAATTCGATGACATTCCAACCGTGTTCCCCTCAGCCCGATGCTGTATTTTTTGTTAGCATTTTTAAAAAATTTCAAATTCTGTAGTGTTGCTTTGCTCGCATTTCAATCCATTCCAAAAGGAATTGGTGGTGAATCTAAAAGTTCTGCAACATTTGGTACACAATCTTCATGATGAAGCATATAACTGAAGTCGCATGAAAAACAAGATCCCTTAAATCGAATGGATAATGTGTTAGCAATGTTGGCATAGCAAGATCAAGTTACTAACAACAGCATAAATATATACAATAGATAGACACTGGTATTGTTATTGAGTTATGTCATTTAAGAGCCTTTCACTTCATAAGCAGCAGTTCTTGAACAAATCCATTTTCAAATGTATTTTAATATTCACAACACAATGCACCACTTTCACCTCTAACTTCCAGTCTTTCAGGACCTATTTCTTTTGAATTTTCACTGATTTGTTCTCTGGTGAAGGTCTTCTCTCCCTCTGGGTGCACATTATGAATGCTTTTCAGATACATTATTTATATGAATTTCCAACTGTGATTAACTATGATAAAGGGTGCATAAGGAGTTTTGTCAAAAGTTAATCCACTTAATAGCTCATCGTAGAGCATCACCTCAATCAAGATGCAACATTAAGACACACTTTACATTTAATTTTGCCATGCTTACCAACTAAAATATTCAAATCAGGATCAATGCAGAATGCAATTGAGTTTAACAAATACAATTGAAAGGAGCACATGAAAATTGTCCAAGGGTCTGCATTGGAGAGCATTTGATTAAGAAACAAGTACCATCATGCAAACTACAGTAATGATTCAGGATTCACCAAGCAAGAAGCCCACCACTTGCCACCTCCCATAAATTCTATTATTGAAGCTTCACAGAGTTAGTTGGAAGCTGATACGTAATGATTAGACTCAAGCAGTGGCAACAGTGCTATTTGCAGAATGGAAAGCCAAACCAATTCTGTCACACAAATCAACTCTGTATTACTAAGAAATGCAGAAGAGCCCATGTTTTCATTATAAATCCACCAATGGCACATTGAAACTCACTGAATGTGAAATGGTTGCTTTTTGCTCTCAAAATCTTCCAGCAAAAGATACTCGTCCCCCTCTTCAGTGGCAAATGATGATGCATGACTAATTCACAAACAAAGCAAATGGAAGATGACAACATGACAGAAGCTTGGCAAGATTATAGAGCTGAGTGTCATAAAAACTCAATTAAACACAAAGAAACATTTGCCTGCATGGAAGTGCGATCTTCTATTGAAGTGCAGTAGTGCATTTCAAAATCCAGGCAATCTGCAATATTTTCATATCATTACAATTGGCATCAATTTTCTATATAGTTCAGTGACATATATCAACTTAAGCACAAAGATAAGAATGGCTGGTTTCAAATGATCATACGTACTGTTAACTTGGTTAAGTATTGGCTATGTATCAGTAGGTAATCTTTACTACCATTTCCCTTCAAGTATAGATGCCTAATAAAATGTAAAGGTCAAACATTTGCAAGGTTTAAAGTTCTTTTTTAAATGGGTAAAAAAAGCAAAGATACACTTAGAAATCAAATCGTTCTGGAAATGCTATTCTCTCATTTTTATTGTGGAAACATTTAGAATTAATTTTTTTTGCAACAAAATGTAATAATTTACAAGAAAGCTTCTGGCCTCAAAATAGTTCAGTCTTCAATGCCGCAAGTTTAGATTTGAAACGCCATGATAGGTACAGAGATGTTGAAAAGAACAAGTGGAAAGTAAACCAGCATACTGATGTGAATTCTACAGCATCTCTATCTTCCCAATTTGATCTTTGATAAAATGAGATGATCCATGGGGGATTTACTGAGTATCGTTTTATAGAAAGCCCACTGAGATGTACCCGTAAGGAACCTGCGGTAACATACTGTGCAGCAGCTTCAACTGGTGTCGAAGTAGATATGGAGCCACAGTAAAACTTCAACTTTAGCCAAAAAAAAAGAACAAAAAGTGAAATTATCAATCTTGATTATGGTACAAATAGGGCAAGGAGATTCCTGAAAGTGGATAAAAGTCGCAGTGGAAATGCTATGATTTGCCTTGTGACAAAAATAGTCTGACAAACTATTTGGTACAAATTATTTTGATTTTATTACATTTTGTAAGATCATTTCCCTGGTACAACAAAATAGGAGGCAAGTTGTTCTTAAATTGGAAGTGCCACACAACTTGGGGGTTCATGAAGCATACAATACATACTTAGCATAGGACTTCATTATATCATTTCCCCCAAAATACATGAAAAATGACACATTGAGAAGATTGAAAATGTCCCTGTTAAGTTCAAACTTTGCAGTTAATATAAACAATATCTCTAATGCTGCTGATTATAGTGGATTATTAAATGGTGACATTTGCTACAAAAAGCATTATGTTTGTTTGATAATTTAGGCAGAATTTAACATGTAATATTTAAAAATCAAATCAAACAATCAGCATGAAATATTGGGCTTATAGGTCATGGCAGCTCAATTATCAAAGGAATCCCTAGTTTCCCATCACATTGTCCAACTACTGACCTTTTGCTTTGCTCCTGGATTCATCACTGAGTCCAGAGGTTGTTCAATAACTTAAGATGAAACAAAAGGCTCCATGGATTGAATGGAATCACCCATCTTCATTTAAAAAGCCAGAATTTTCCTAAATTCTTACTAAGAGTTTTCAATTTAAATGCATTTCAATTTATTTAATTCATACATTCTTTAAAAATGGTTATGTTTTTCCACTTTTCTTGATCAGTAACATATTGAAAAAATGAGGAGCTATCAAAGACCATGAGGACAGTTCAGAGATGGGGCCTCATTTTATGATACCTGAGCAATGGCTACAGAGATGAGGCCTTCCGTTTTTTGTTTTGGAGTTGCTGAACTTAATCTTGCCTTGAGTTCATCTCCTGGCAAGAATCTCTTCAACCACAGAAACGTAGTGGTTAGAGTGAAGCTATTCCAGCTCGGGGAGTCGGATTTCAGATGTCAATTTGGATGTCACCTGAAAGAAGTTTGCATGCTCTCCCATCGGAGCTCATGGGTTTTGTCCAGGTCCTCCAGTTTCCGACCGCTGTCAAAAGGCGTACCAGTCATTGTATATTGTCCTGTGGTCAGGCTAGGGTTAAATCGCGGCCTGCTGGGCAACAAGGCTGGAAGGGCCTATTCTACACTGTATCCCTTACTACAATAAGTAAACCATACTAGCTCCAAACTCACTTGCAAGGTCCTGTGCATCATAGGGCCATCCAGTTATAAATCCCAGTTCAACACTTTGCCATTCCTCTCACCCACCCCAGCTGCATCAGCTGTCAAACAACTTTCGAAGTTTCTAAGCCACTTTTACATGCAAAAGCTATTAAAATTAAACATAATTACATTATTAAAATATAAATAACTAAACATTTACATTTATCAAATTAATCCAAAATAATGTGAACTAAACCGGTCTACCTCCTCCATACTGAAGTAAAAGTAACAGCTTTAGCTCAAATATGATGGCAGAATATAGTATTAATGTAAGACTCTTGGCAGTGTGGAGGATCAGAGGGATCTTGGGGTCCGAGTCAATAGGATACTCAAAGCAGCTGCGCAGGTTGACACAGTGCTTACAGAAGGCATACGGTGTATTGGCCTTCATCAACTGTGGAATTGAATTTAGGAGCCGAGAGGTAATGTTGCAGCTATATAGGACTCTGGTCAGACCCCACTTGGAGTACTGTGCTCAGTTCTGGTCGCCTCACTACAGGAAGGATGTGGAAGCCATAGAAAGGGTGCAGAGGAGATTTACAAGGACATTGCCTGGATTGGGGAGCATGCCTTATGAAAACAGGTTGAGTGAACTCGGCCTTTTCTCCTTGGAGCGATGGAGGATGAGAGGTGACCTGATAGAGGTGTATAAGATGATGAGAGGCATTGATTATCTGGGATAGTCAGAGGCTTTTTCCCAGGGCTGAAATGCTTGCCACGAGAGGACACAGGTTTAAGGTGCTGGTGAATAGGTACAGAAGGGATGTTGGGGTAAGTTTCTTACTCAGAGAGTGGCCAGTGCGTGGAATGGGCTGCCGGCAGCGGTGGTGGAAGCAGATACGATAGGGTCTTTAAAGAGACTTTTGGATAGGTACATGGAGCTTAGAAAAATAGAAAGCTATGGGGAAATCTAGTAATTTCTAAGGTAGGGACACGTTCGGCACAACTTTGTGAGCTAAAGGGCCTGTATTGTGCTGTAGGTTTTCTATGTTTCTATGTTTACTGAACTAGGTTTAACTCAGTGCATAATTAATGGCAGACACCCCCACCATTAACAGCTGGGAAACTCTAGGGAAAACATTGCTCACTCCGCACCTCCTGATCAGTTTAAAGTTGGATTGTGGTTTGGAAGAGCATGGAAATGTAAGAGGCGTGAATTATCTTCGTCGAGCACCTACACTCCGTTCGCCTCAACAGACAGGATCTCCCGGTTGCCACTCACTTCAACTCTCCTTCACATTCCCATTCGGATATGTCCATACATGGCCTCCTCTACTGCCATGATGAGGCCAGGCTTCGGTTGGAGGAACAACATCTCATATACCGTCTGGGTAGTCTCCAGCCCCTTGGTATGAACAACGAATTCTCCAACTTCCGGTAATTCCCTCCCTCTCCCTTCCCCCATCCCACCTTCACTCCGTCTCCTCTTCTAGCTGCCTATCACATCTCATGACTCTCTGCCTTCTTCTACTACCCATAGTGCTTTCCCCTTAGATTCCTTCTTCACCTCTCCGGCCTATCCCCTCCCCGCTTCCCCTCCTCCACCCCTTGATCTTTCCTCTGATTGATTTTCCACCCTCCCCCCACCTTCTTTATAGGGCCCTTGCCCCTTCCTTCTTTAGTCCTGACGAAAGATCTCGACCCGAAACGTTGACTGGTTCTTTCAATGGATGCTGCGCAACCTGCTGAGTTCATCCAGCTTTTTTGCACGTCTATGGAAATATAAGATTTGTTTAAGACAGCTTGTGCAGGGGTCCTGAATTTATTATAAAGGAAGAAATTACTTGCAGTTACACAAGAAGAATTTCCTCTCCCTCCCCACCGTGGAAATTTCAGGCTGTGTTGAAATAGAAGATTAGCACATTCAGGGAAAAAATCTGGAGATGATAAATGTAATACTTTTGATATTGGTAATTTTGGTTGATTTAGTAGTTTTAAACCAAATTGCTCCATCACGTGCTGAAATTTGTGTGCGAACTCAATAAAGATGGATTGCTAAATTAACTTTTGAAACATTAGTTCCAAGCATTAAGCAGTAAATGATTCAAAATAAAGCAGTATACGGTAATTATCATGAAAGGTATTGATTCTGAGGATTTCAGTGTAATTCTGAAGTTTTTTTATCCAAGAGTTCACCAGAAAAAAAACCATGACACCAAAATTGGTATTGTAATTGAAGCATACAGTGGACTCACAGAGCAGGGTTAAATGGCTTATTTATGCTCCAATATTTTGTTTTCTTGTGTCTCAAAAGATAATATAACCCATCAGAAGGCAATTCCAAAGTAAAAGCTTAAAACCTGTGTAAAAACAAGATTCCACAGCAAATAATCCTACGTACATAAGAGACACAAGCAACTGTAGATGTTAGAATCTGGAACCAAAAGGAACAAGCTGCTGGTGGGACACAGGGTGGATACAGGCGAACGAGATGATTGGTACATAGGATCTGAACACTCCTCTTCACCGGTATCCATCTATTGCTTGTCAGCTCTTGCCCCAACCCTCGCCTTGGAGGTGGTGTGGGGAGAAGAGGCGAACGGGCAGAATGGAATCTGTGTTGGGTTGGGGGGTTGGCCCCTGCAGGCTGGCTCTTGTGTTGCTGCTCTCCAGGAAGACAAGCTGATTTGCCTCTGTCTGTGGCTGGCAGTGTGAGACAAGCTGGACTGTCTCCATCTCTTGCTGACCCAACATGAGATGAGGAACTACTGCATGCTTGTTCTTGCAGAAACGTGGCTCCAGGACAGAATTCAAAATAAATTATCAAAGTACATAAATGTCACCAGTTACAACCTTCAGGTTGATTTTCTTGCATTTTCAATAAACCCATAATAGAATAATAACCATAATAAAATCAATGAAAGACTGCACCAACTGGGCAATCAACCAGTGTGTAAAAGACAAGAAATTGTGCAGATACAAAAAGAAAGAAATACTGATAGCAATAAATATTGAGAACATGAGATGAAGAGTTCTTGAAAGTGAGTTCATAGGTTGTGGTAACATTTCAATGATGAGGCAGGTGAAGTTGAGTGAAGTTATCCCCTTTGGTTCAACAGTTGAGAGGTAGTAACTGTTCCTGAACCTGATGGTGCAAGACCTGATGCTCTTGTACCTTCTTCCTGATGACAGCAGTGAAAAGAGAGCATGACCTGGGTGGTGGGGGTCCCTGATGATGGACGCTGCTTTTCTGTGACAGCGCTTCTTGTAGATGTGCTCAATGGTTAGGAGGGCTTTACCCATGATGGATTGGGCCATGTCCACTACAACTTGTGGGATTTTCTGTTCAAAGGCATTGATGTTTCCATACCAGGCTTTGATGCAGCCAGTCAATATATACTCCACCACAAATCTGTAGAATCTATAAAAATTTGTCAACATTTTAAATGACATGCTGAATCTTCACAAATTGCTAAGGAAGTAGAGGCACTGCCCTGCTTTCTTCCTAATTGTTCTGATGTGCTGGGCCCAGGACATGTCCTCTGAAATTATAACACTGAGGGATTTAAAGTTGCTGACCCTCTTCACTTCTGATGAAGGCTGGCTCACAGACCTCCTCCCAAAGTCAATAATCAGCTCCTTGGTCTTGCTGACATTGAGTAAGAGGCTGTTGTCGTGGCAACACTCAGCCAGATTTTCAGTTTCCCTCAAGATGCTGAATCACCACCACCTTTGTTTGATTCACCTTCGATAGTGGTGTCATCAGCAAACTTGAACATGGCTTTGGTGCGGTGCTTAGCCACAGAGTCATTAGTGTAATGTGAGTAGAGCAGGGAGCTAAGCTCACAGCCTTGTGGTGAACCCATGCCGATGGAAACTGTGGAGGAAATGTTGTTGCCAACCTGAAATGGCTGGGGTCTGCAAGTGAGGAAACTGAGGATCCAGTTGCACTAGGAGATATTGAGGCCAAGGTCTTGAAGCTCACTGATAAGCTTTGAGGGGATGATAGTATTAAATGGCAACTTGTAGTTAATAAGAACATCCTGATATATGTACCTTTGCTGTCAAGATGTTCCAGGGTTGAGTAAAGACCCATCTGCTGTGGACCTGGTGCTCTGGTAGGCACATTGAAGTATATCCAAGTTGCTGCCAGGAAGGAGTTGATACATTTCATCACCAACCTCTCAAAGTGCTTCATTACTGTGAATGTAAGTGCTACTGGATGGTAGTCATTGGGCAAGGTACCACTTACTTCTTAGGCACAGGTACACAAGTGAGGCCTGCTCGAAGCAGGCTGGTAACTCAGATTCCCGAAGCGAGAGGTTAAAGGTCTCAGTGAACACTCCAGCCAGTTGCTCTGAGCAGGTATTTTGTACTTGGCCAGGTACCCTGTCTGGGTCGGATGCTCTTTGTAGGTTTACCCTCCTGAAGGATGCTTGCATGTTGCCCTCAGAGACGGAAATCACAGGATCTGAGATCGTGGTGGCTCCTCTGTGTTCTGACGGCCAAAGTGAGCATAGAAGGCATTGAGCTCATCTGGAATCAAAGCTCTGTTGTCACCGACATTGCTTGATGTTACTTTACAAGAGGTGATAGCTTTCAAGCCCGACTGCAACACCCATGCACCATCAGTCTTCAGGCCACGCCAGTCAGGGACCTGTGCTGACATTACTTTGGGACTCTATGTGCTATCGTTAACTATATGCGCTGTGTGCGACTGTTCGTACTGTGCTTTGCACCTTGGCCTTAGACGGACATTGTTTAGTTTAGCTGGTCACACTGATGTACATGAGGCCACATTCAAAGCACCGAATGCAACCGATGAAGTTAAAGGAGGTGCCTACGAGTCTCTGCCTCACCTGGGTGCTGCTCAGGTATCTGGATGGTGGTGAGGGAGGAGGTGCAGTGGAGGGGAAGAGATGAGCAAATCAGGGACACAGATATAATGGTCCTTAGAAGAAGCAGGAAAGGGTTGGGAGGGGAAGATGTGACTGGTGGTAGGATAACAATTTGCATCTTTACAAATAAATTTCTTCAGGCACTTCAACTTGTCCTTAAACATATCTTGCCAACTTTCACTGACACGTCAGTGTTTTGCCTAATTAATTTCAATGTTGATTTCATTCCTTTCATAACTTCCTTCCATCACACTGAAATGAAGTGAGGCAGGCTGTTGCTCGAGGGTCGAACAGCTGCCACCCTCCATCTTTTACTGCCACTTTATGCAAAGCCCAACCAGGGAGGGGCACCGGCCATTGCCCAGCGGCAGCCCAGCTCCATATCTTCAATGTGCATCAGTGCTGCAAAGAAAGATCACTGATTTACTGGGAGCCTTTCACAAGACCATTGCTTGTCTGTTCAACCATAGGTATTCTCCACACTCGCAAGAGAACAAGAGCAATATTTATCGCCCTGGGATTTTCAGCTCATCAAAGCTATGAGTCACAGATTAATTAGTTATTTATCTTACTGCTGTAATTAGAAACCTCACATTAATAAATTGGCTGATGATCAGTAAGGTGTTTGACTTTTTTAAAGTCAATTCAAAACATTAAATTGCCAGCAAAATACTTATTAAAGGTACAAGAGGAAGAATAAATGTGTTCCAACATTCCTGTGCCGTTCTCCACCCACTGCACCTACAGTATGCTATTTATCTCCCGGTTTCAAAAGCATTCAGGGTATTCTTCACTTCACCGAACACTTCTTATAATTCCATTTCAGATTATCTGCATGTGACCCTAGCTACAACTAGGACATATACTCTCTTAGAATAATATTGCTAATTAATCAATACTTCCTGTTCTATTTTTAAACAAAGATGTTAATCTCATCACTTCAAAATTATATGCCCAATAAATTTTCCTAGAGTAACGATCAAGCTATTATTTGTGGGTAAAATTTCCTTTCTCTCATATTTCAAAAAATATTTTCAAAATGAGCCCCAGAGATGGACACTTGCAATATTCAGACTTAGTTAGCGATGCAAAACCGTGACAGCAACTAAATTTTTAAACATGTTTTTACTCTCCGTACTTCACTGGAGAGTTTGTAAAAGCACATATACTCATCCTAGCTGCCTCATGTCGTTCAGCCCAAACTTTCATATCTCCCTATGCTTAACTTGCTCTCCATGTGCTGTCTGTCAAGTGCTGATTCACTCCACCCTGACCTAAATGACCTCGACTGTCTTCTTTATTATTTATTTGAAGCAGCTGCCACGCTCTGCTCAAGGACTGAAGGACTGCTCTCACTACTTCACTTCTGAGTCTCTCTCCCACACTCCTCCTCCAAATTTTACTCTTCTGTCTCAACTCCCAATGTGTGCGAATGTTCATTTTGCTCTCCATTTATTTAACCAGCATTAGTTGCAATTATTGGGCTAAATCATTTGACCCAGGGCTTGTCTGCTGCTCGTCTGGTAACTGAGGCTGCAAAAATCAAAACACTGGTGAGCCTATCATACTTCTAACTAAATACAGCAAGCTAACTAAATACCACACCCCATATCCCTTAACAATCATTAGCATATCAAGAGTGTCACAAGAGCTGTCGTTAACTGCCTCCAGGCATCACTTCCTTTCTTAAAATTCAGTGACAGAGATTTTCCCATGTGCTGTATCTTGACTCTGACCTTATTTGGACTGACTTTATACTTACCAGTGAAGGTCCTAATTGAGAAATTTATCAAGGTTTCCATGCCAATCACCAGCAGATAGCAGTAGACATTAAAAAAAATGGGGGTCAGTTGCTGGTTGGTATTTTGGCCAAATAATATGGGCAATTCACTCCTACACCAAATCACACTCCAGGAGTCCCAGACAGGGGCAAGGATTCGGGAAAGGCCAGAGTATCATTCATCCAGGGACCCATCGCCACTCAGCAGTCCAGCTGTACCTCCACTGGAGCTGGATTGCTAAATGACATTATAATGGGTCTGTTCAGCAGGAAGCATAGCCTGCCATCGTGATTAACTGAAATGTTAACATCATTTCTCTTCCAACAGAGCTACGTGGTTTGCTGAAAGCTTCCAGCATTTTCTTTTTATTTTACATTTCTAAGATGTGTAAATATGTACTACTTCTGGTAAGATGGTGGCACTCTCCGACACTGCAGCTTCTACAGAGCCAGCCAAGGTTTTACAGTCTTTTTAAATGTATTTTTTTGCGATTGTCAGACCCTGCTGGACATCAAAAAACTTAAAATACTGGAGGTCCACCTCATCAGCAAGTTGCTTGTTGGCAGAGAAACCGAGGGAGCTGGACTTGGTGCAGATTGAGCTGCTGCCTGCATTGGAGATGCAGTGAGCAAAGAAGGTGTGCAGTCTAACAGCGAGCGATCATCCTGGTCACTTTCCTTGTGATCGCAAGACCCTGTTCCACCTTGTTAATGTGCAACGATGCAGGTCCGACTCACTGATTTGTTAGTAGCGGTGGGGGTGGGAGCTGAATGGCCTCCATCGCAGTGAGGTCTAGGCCTTAAACTGAGGTATTGCCTGTTTTCAGCCACCAGGGGGTGGGGTGTCAATACTGTTGCATATTTAATACTTCTGTAGTAATTGAGTAATATTGTAAATACACAGTTTTATTAAGCATTCTTTCTTTGCTTAAATAATCCATTACAGGTTATATGTAAAAGTACGTGAATGGCAGGCGTCATCACGTCTCCGTGTCATTAGTGCCTGCTTCACTGAAGTAATTAATCAAGTAGACACATTATTCCCGGCTCCGTGTTTATTACTTTCAATTAGTTTTTTGTTTTGGAGTTACAAAATATAAGTGGCAGGGAAGTATGTTAAAATGTACCTGCAATGATGCCTACATGTTGAAGTGCAGAGAGACGTTCAAGTTTTTTAAAAAAAAAGAGCAGCACACTTTCACCGTAAGAGGAGATAAATGATTAAGTTAATAAAAAAGCATGTGTCTCTTTGGAAGAGGGCCAGAGATGGTCAGAAAGCAGATGAAATTTACATGTTCATAAACAGTGAGTAATAGGTGATAACAGTAATACATTTTTTAAAAAGCAGAAATAGCTGGCTACATTGGAAAGATAGACACGTTTGATTACACAACACATAACTGGAATACAGTCGGTCCTCCTTATCCACGAGTATACGGGAGGATGTGCGTAGCTTATTCTGGATTGGGATCGGAAAAAAACCTAAAGTTCTCTTACTAAGTAGGTCAGAACAGGTACATCTGGTATTATTTAGTGTCAAACGTTTGTCTTAGTATATAGTATATATTTTACCTTTCTATGCATATAAAACACTTAAGAAATGTATGTATTTCAATAATTAAACCACTGCGTTGCTCAGAAATAATTGTAGCTTTCATCGGGGCAGGGCCTTTCTCAATTTATCCTTTAAAATTGTTCCAAATGTTGACCGACTATTGCCTAACGCTTTTCCAATGACCAATGACATTTCACCTCTTTCCGATTGCTTTATTACTTCCACTTTATTTTCAATCGTGATCGTTTTCATGAACAGAAATGCTGCAAATTCAGAGTTTCACTGGGTCCTAAAGTCCACCGCACTGAGACAGGTTAAATACAGGACTTGAGCATCCACATTTTTTGGTATCCGTGAGGGGTCCTGGAACCAATCCCTCGCAGATAAGGAGGACCGACTGCATGCATAGAGTGAATTGAACAGTATTTTCAAGCAAATAAAATAGCCAATGCAAAATGAGTGACAGTGTTACTGAGTGTGATTGGAGGAAGAGCATACACTTTGCTCAGAAGTTAAGCTGCTCCTACCAAACCAGCTGAAATGAGATTTGCTAATATTTTGTAAGTAAAGCAGGAACAGCTAGAACTGAAACTATTGTTGATTGCACAACGCTTTAGGTTTCATAAGGAGAATCAAAAGGGAGTGGAATTCATTTCAGCATATGTGGCTGAATTGAAGATATTGATGATGCACTAATTAATTAATTAGTGATGAATTAAATACCATTTAATTTGTGGAATCCTACAAGCAACCAAAAACGGCTCCTAACTGAAACACAACTTATATTTAAAAGAGCCGTTGAAATTTGAGTTGCAGTCAGGAATGAAAGTGAATGTGAACAAAATTGCAATGTCTAAATAGGAAACGATCGGGCCAAACAAACTGTGTTACCATTGTGGTTGGGGCTCACATACAATGCAGGTTTAAAGGTGAAACTCGCAGAAAATGCAACGAAATAGGACGCGTACAAAGAACATATTGGACAGACCAAAATAAATGGACTGCACAGGGAAGAAGAAAAAAAACACAAAGTAGTCCAGGTGGAGCTTCAAAAAGAACACTAATCTGCACGCTGTTGATGAAAAATCTTGATAAGAGTCACACAGGATGATATAGCCTTTAGATTTACAATGTGAAAACAACAGACAAGCAATATGGCTTACACCAGAAGTGAACGGTAAATTAATTAAGATGGAATTGGACATTCCACAAGATGAGTTTGAATCCAACTAAGAACATACTGGTTAAAAGATAACTCTGGTGGGAAAATCATTCATGACAGTGAAATACAACAACAGAGAAGCCACAGTGAGCTTGTATGTGGTGAAAACAGGAGGGCCAGCATTGTAGGGATGTGAGTGGCTGAGACAAATGCAACTTGATTGTAGATTCATCCACCATTTGAATGCCACATCCAACTGAACAAAAGAGTCAACTGAAAGTGAATTAAGGCACTGGATGATGCCACAGCTATCTTCAAGGATGGCACGGGAAAACTCAAACATATCAAGCCTAAAATCGTGTTAAACGAAAAAGCCACAGCCAAGTTTTACAAAGCCCATCTGGTCCCTCATGCTATCCATGATAAAGTAGCCAGTGAGCTAGATTGCAGAGAGGTTGAGGGAATTCTTTCCAAGGTAGAGTGGAGCCCATGGACGAAGAATGGATCTGTCAGGATCAGTACTGAAAGCAGATCAATACCCTCTTCCCAGAATAGAGGATATCTTTGCAAACCTTTCTGGAGGGAATCTCTTCTACAAAGTGGACTCAGCTGAGGCCTATGTACAGATGGAGATGGAAAAAGAATCCCAAGTGTTTCTCAGCATGAACACTCACAAAGGTCTTTATCACTAATAGGCATATTTTTGCACTTACACTCCGGCAGAATGCTACGGACCAGGTGATGCAAGGCTGCCCAGGCACTCAGTGTTACCTGGATGACACCATTGTTACTGGTCAGGATGAGAAAGAACATCTCCAAAAACTCAAAACAGCGTTAAAAAGATTAGAATATTATGGGTTCAGAGCATGATGCAACAAATGTGAATTCCTTAAACCAAGCACTGTGGTAACACTACTGACACACAAGTAATACGCGAGTGTGCTGAAAAAATTCACGCCATGGTGGATGGTCCAAGGCCAAAGGACGTGTTACAGTTGCAGTCTTGTTTAGAATTTGTCAATTACTACAGTATAACAAGTTCTTGCCAATCCTGGCTGCTGTGCTCCAGCCCTGGAACTCCACTACAGATCGGGAAGAAATGGCAATGGACAAAGCAGAGTGAGGTGGCTTTCCAAAAGACAAAGGAAATGGTGACGTCAAACACTGTACTCACATATTATGATTCACATTGTTTAGTGAAGTTTGTTAGTGACAACTTGCCTTATGGTATAGATGCTGTCATATCACGTTATGGACGATGGAAGTGAACATCCCATAGCCTTTGCATCATCTTCTGTTACAGTTGCAGAGAAAAATTATACACCGATTGACAGAGAGACCTTGATTCTGGTTTGGGTGTAAAACATTGTGACCAGTATTTATATTGGAGAGGGTTTACCCTCATTACTGGTCATCAACCACTTGTGTCCATCTTCAGTCCACAGAAGGGTGTTCCACTAACAGCAGCAACATAAATGGAAAGATGTCTCCAGTTCTTGGAGGACACAATTACAAGATCGAATTCAAGAGGACAACTAACCATGGAAATGGTGATGGATTGTTCCGTTTACCCTTGGAAATGGAGATACATGAAACATTTACAAAAGAAGACACTCCTCTTGATGTATTCTCCCTAATGCAAATTGAAAGTTTCTTTAGTGTGGCAGAGAAAACCAGAAAAAACCCAGACTGTCTCATGTCAACTTGGCCACTCAAAATGGCTGGAATGTGCAGCAGAAATTCTAGTTTCCCTATTTTCACCAGCATTGGGATGAACATGCCCTTGAGCGGGGTTGCCTTAAGTGGGACTGAGCATTGCAGTCTATCTGGAGTCTAAAGAACGCACAGTGACCAATGTCAGCAGAACACACTGCACTGACACTGAATCAGAAGCTTGTCAATTTCCTTCTTCCATTTTGCAATGCAGCAAACTCCTTGACCAACAACTCACCTGCTGTGCTGTTCCTGGATCTTCTCAAACCCAATCTCAGAAGGAGCATCCAGGGCAAACAGCTGAGACAAACTGAGGGCTTCTCAAACAAGGAAGCTTGATATTTCACTCTTGTACAAGCAGTCCTGGTGAGGGACTACACAGTGATCAAAAGTGGGTGTTTGAAAAGATTAAGGACAGAACTGGACCACTCTCCCACACAGTGAAGTTTGCAACTGCTGTAGTTTGGAGATGACATATATGGATAAATTGTTTGAGAAGAAAGATATCCAGAGCTGATAGAATCGCTTCCTGCAGCCCCAGAGTCAACTCCTACAATCCCCGCAGAGGAGGACTCAGCTGTCAAGCAGAATAACCCCTCGTCAGGAAAGACGTTATCCCTTTAGAGTAAGAAATCCTCCACAGCAGCTAAATGTTTAGACCTGAATGGGACATTTTAAGATTTACTATGCTGACAGGAGAGCAGTATGTTACAAATTTGAGTTGAGATGCATTCTCTGTTGAGCTGGAGTTTATAGCTAAGCAGGGAGGAGTGTAATGTACTTAATATTTCAGTAATTTTATACAAATATTGCTGAAATAAGCATTCTTCATTTAAATAATTCATTACAGGTTATATGCAAAAGTACATGAATGGCATATGCTATCATGTCATAAGTGCACACATCACTAAAATAAAGAACGAAGTATTCCCACTCCGTGTCAATTAGTTTTATGCTTTGGAGCTACAAAACATTAATAGGTACGCTCCTCCGGAGTTCTGGAGGCAATGTGGCGTGGCATACACATTGGAGTCGGTGTTGCCTCTGGTGTTCATTCAGCAGAAGATAAAGGTACACTGAGTTCGACTACAGACTGCTGCAACATTCATGGACTCAGGAACTTGGACCATATTTGTTTTGTATAATTATTTTACTGGCATCTTATTTGTGCTATATGTACTTTGTGCTGTGAGTGACTGTTGGTACCTTAACCCTGGAGTAACTCTGTTTCAAATGGGTATTCATGTATGGTTGAATCACAATTAAACCTCAACATAACATTTGAATTTTTTCCCATTTTCACTTCTAACCTGCTTTGTTGATTTTGCAAGCCCGGCTGGCACAAGTCTGTTCATTTATGGACAGATACGGACTGGAATGAAAAACACGAGGAAGTGTTGTGTGGGCATGCTAACATCCGGTTTTGACTGATATGTGTATATATTTCAGATGAAAATGCCATTCGCTGGTATGACAGAACTAGATCAAATGGATTTAATAAACTTTAATTTCCACAAGAACTTTATTCCAACCTTTCAATTTTACATTTGTTATACTGCAATAACAAACTTTATTTGTAGCCTGGTTAAATGTGGCAAGGAATCTAAAATGATGAAATGCTGGCAGGTTGTCTAGTCGGCAGTATTGCCTAATAAACTGATAACAATATTGGGAAATAAAATGGCCCGCTTCCTGCCTTTGTTCATCATCCCTTACACTACTGTACAGGGTTAAACACTGAATTAAGGAAAATCGGTAGTCAATATGGAGGATCAGATGTTCAGAAGAGGTGGAACTGACAGTAATCACATGAAAGATTAAAAAATCTACACAGAGGCAAGGTGAAGACAAGTTTGTTTTCTAATGTGGCCAAGCAAATACCTTTTTAAACTGTTACTTTACAAAATTTTAAGTTAATCAACTGCCTATCAATTTTCAGTATCTCTTCACAATATTCAGTTGAAAAATGGAATAAAAAGTTTAAAAATTGCTGTAAAATTATGAATCCCAATGAAAAATAATGCAATTTACATTCCCATTCAGAGTGCATAATACACCAAACATACAAATTTAGCCATTTCAGGATATTAAGGATTAAACAGTTTAACATCCATACACTTAGTGAATAGTACGAAAACTTCTTACACTCATCTTACCTGGGGGGTTCAGGCTTTTTACTTTCACAGTTGGCTAACCATAGATAATCCTGTGGATCTTCTTGGCTGGAGAAGGACTCCAGATGCTGTATGTTAATTGGCTGATATGGGGGAGGTAGTGAGCCCATGGGAATTACTGATGGCATGGAGGGTTGTATAGCATTAACAGAAAGAGGTACCTCGGTCAGGGCAGTGCCAGATGGTTTAACAGCATCTACAATGTGACAAAAAGAGTTACAACAATAAAAGTATGCCAAAAGTATTGACCATTTAACAATTCAGTTCAATTCTTAATTACACAGATTTGAAACTGGGCAGTTTGACATTTATAACGGAACAGAATTTACCACTTTACCTTTTGTTTGGAATTCAAATGGCACTAAATTTTCTGAAAACTTTACCGAACTGCACACTGTGTGTAAAATTACAAGAGATGTGTTAAAATTAGTTATATGGCACCATGAGAGTCAGTGCTGTGGAAAGCATTGCAACCTCTAAAACTTGCATTTGTTAGTCTTTTCGCCCAAGGTGGGGGAGAGCTAAACTAATGGGCATATGGTTAAGCTGCGAGGGAAGAATATGAAAGGAGACCTGAGGAAGGCAAATTCTTCCACATTTGGTAGTTATATGGTAGGTCCTGCCTGGGCAAGCTGAGGCAGGTATTAAGAGGCATTTGGACTGCTACTTGCTGAGGAGTAGAGGGTTTCAGGACTGATGCAGGTAAATGGGACTACACAGTTGGACTAAAGCACCCTTTTATGTTTCATACAGCTCTATGATTCTCTAGAACTCAAAAACCTAAAATATTGTTTGTCTCCCAGCTTTCAACTATTTCCATTTGCACTTTCAAGAACATATGTTGCCGCTTATGAAATACAGTCAGGGCAGAAACACTAAATTCAACATCTTGTAATCTCCTGATCTGTTTTAGTTAAGTTTCCTTTAGAGTTCTTAACTACATACTCATAAAGCAGAGTAAGATAGAATTTTGAGAATAAAATAATAATCAACATTAAAAAGGTGATAGAGTACAGAAAATTTTCAAGCTATCTTGCCTCCTTAACTCCCTGCATACTGCAGTTAGTCAGCTGGGAAAAAACAATTCCATTAGACAAAATCTCAAATACAAAAACTGCCGAGAGGTATTTATGGATAACAATATAGAGGTAGAAGCAGATTATTATAATTCATATTTTGCACTAGCAACTTTTTAAAGTCTTAATTGAGGGCAATCCTTGCCAATGTAATTCACATGATAAAAGGAATGATGGCAACACCTCACATTGTATCAATCAGTGAAACAAATTCTTTATACATAATCTTGAATAGAGAATAAAAGCAGTATATTGGCTAGGGATCTAGGCCTTTTCTTGCTGATACGTGTACTTGTAAACTGGGTAGATTTTTATACATTAGACACTGAAAATTACACCTTTACTTCTCAAATATCTGTGGAGCTTCTAAGCATTACTTCAGTTGATAGTGCGATGAAGACAAAAATAAAAGAATCTGGGGAATCTCTTGCCCTCATTATTCCATGCAGCTACTCTACCATCCTTAACCATTGTGCCTCCAGTTTTAAAAAAAATGTCTCTATAGATTTTCCTTGTTCTTCTTCAAGTCCATCTGAAAACCTGAGCCCTGTGACAGGACAAGATTTCTATTATTAGGAGTAAACTTGTACTCCACTGGTAACTTGTTTCTGCAGCGTTCCTCTTAAAAAAGACCTGTGAAAAGCTAAAAAACCCAAATCATTCATTTCTTTCTCTCACTACTAAACCTCTCTTGTTTGGAACTAGCTGTATAATTCCTCTATGAGGTTCCTCAAATACTTGAAAGTCTCCTGTTTTGGACAAAGATGACATAGTTTTCATGTGTGATTACATCAGAAGGCTACATCTTCCGATCCCAAGTCACCTCTAAGGTTTTGCTTTTGTTATTATTTGGCTGGTTAAATTTAAACTATTAAGATTTTCTCAAAAACTCTTTATCCATAGATCTGCAAGTATATACCAGCACTGAAAGCAGTTCTAGCAACTTGCTTATTGTCCATATAACCAATTCCCATTTATCGGCTCACTGACTCCACTCCGATTGCCCATCATCTTTCAGGGCAATTTACAGTAACTAATCTACCAACCAGCTGGTGCACTGGAGGTAAACCCTTAGAGCTGAGGGATAACATGCAGGTCTCACATAACGGCGTTGGAAGTCAGGACTGAACCTAGATTGCTAGAACTGAAGCAGCTGGACCACTATTTAGATTATTTTTAATAGTGGAGATAGGTTTGCTTATTTTCTGCCACTGGATCAACTTACCGGTAATTCATGTTCGAGCTGAACTGTTATCTCATTGCTTCCTTTCTGCAGACTTAATACCCAACGCTAAAATTACATCCCGAGTTTAGTCATGTTTTGGTCTTCTCACCACATTCTCGACCTGATTAGAACATTCTCAAACATTCCTCCAATTAAAATTTGCTTAATATTATGTTGTCCTTTCGTTTACGAGTACCCTTTTCTCACATATTGTACATACAGCTGTTTACTATGTACAGACTAATCCACTATCATTTTCCTCTGGGATTTTGTTATGCTCCTTTCCTCTCCACCATACAAATATCACTTTACCCCCTCCCTCCCCTCCACACACAATTAATATCTAATGATTTTCACTGGACCTGTGTGCATTCTGTCCCCAGATACTTATAACAGGGGATGGTAATTTCGACATCAAAAGCCAGTTATTCATTCAAATTAAGCTTATTAGTGAACCTTTTCCTTTTCTAAACACTGGATGTTTGAATTATAACCACGGCTTCAGGCACCTCCCACTTGGCCAAGATGAGATCCCAGTTTGAAGTAATATTTTAGCATTAATTACCAACTCCATAGTATTGAAATCCAGGAACAGTCACCCGAACTATTTTTAGAAGCTGTTCCCAATTAAAATTCTTGCTAGCCATTCAACTGGGTGGCACAGAACAGTTTGTTTGTTAACATTTGGCCTACACCCTACCGCTCCCATCACCTCTCTGCAGTATGAACAGTGGTGAGAAACAGTAAGCTGGTGCAGAAATATTTAAACACTGTCTGAAACGTATGTGCATCATCTTTTATTGTTCCTTTGCCCACTGGAGATTGAAAAAATTCTACTGTATTGGAGGAAGATTTAGGGAGGGGTGCCACAGCAGATTTGGCACAAGGACTCTCCCTTGTTGTCAATGGAAATCTACATTATTAGCAGCTGACACCCATGTAAGCACCCTTAGCCACGTCTTGGATTTGCAGAAAGTGGGAGGTTTTGAAAGAGGAGTTGTTAAGGGCAAGAACAAAGTCTGTCAAGCAGGGAAGAAAATGTTATGGAAAGGGAACTGGCTGGGTCTTTATCAGAAAGTAGAGTAAAGTCAAGGCCTTTTTGGTGGGATGGAGGTGTATTAAGTTTGGTCAAGATGTGGCAGCTTGGGTCAGCAAACTGTAGGTTGCCAAAATGGTGAAGGACATGTGAAATGTCCTGGATGCAGGTGAGAAAGGACTGGACAAGAGGAGACAGGAATGAATTAACAGGTTTGGTGGGCAAGGGTATGTAGGAGCAATGGGCCATCCAGGGTAGTCCTGCCTGTGGATTTCAATAACTGGCATTTGGTAATTAGACCTAGAATTGGATGCTAAAATCAGAGGGTGAATGATAGGGGCAATAAAATCATTATTTTAGCAGAAGTACCAAGTTTTTGTGCTGACATAGTATCGTCACGGTGTAATGCATTTTCTCCTCTTTCAACCTAAGCATGGAATGGCAGGACAACTGACCGACTGAAATTTACAAAGATCATGTAGAAGTTATGCAACCCGCTGGTTCCCTAGCACTGATATAATTTTCTAAATATGGAAAATGTCAGCCAGGACCCTTCACTTAGTTCAGCACATGCTCTGGATATACAGTGCTCTCCACCAATATTCTTCCAAAATTTCTCAGTGCTCAGCACTGCAGTATAAACTATAAGGTAACTGATTCTCAACCATCTGTTCAGGGAAAATGGGAAAACTGCTTTTTGAATCACTTCAAAAAATTCCAAACCTCAATTGCAAAATGAAAAATACACTTTTTTTCTAGATTGGACCAAATGAACTTTAATGAATATACCTGTCATCAATGCCCATTACTAATTATTACTATGAATAACGCTTATCCAAATTATGCTTTATGTAACTTAAACAGATCACTTTACCATTAAGCAGAAACAATTCAATTAACTTCCCTAGTATTACATAATTTAATTACCTAGTACAATTATAACCAGAAACACTTAAATCTATTGAAAACTGTATCCTGGACAAGTTAGTGAGATGAACACATATTTCCCTTCAGGGTTACATGTCTCACCTTGTTTCATTAACCAAAAATAGATCAATCCATTGCACTTCATAGTGTACAGAAATGCCAATTACTAAGCATTCTGATTACCCTTTGGAGCCAGAAAAACATGCTGGATGTGTAACTCTCACTGTCTCAGGCAGTGCTAACACAAGGACAAAGGTCGATAAAGATAATAATTGGCACTTCTAACATGCAGAAGCATCCCTAAGTTCATCACCAGCATGGCAATTTTACAATGCACAGTATGTGAAAAATATTAGAAAAGGTAACGTAAACCTTAGTCAAAAACCTTGGTTTTAAGGAGAGTCTTAAAAGGGTAAGGGAAGGTGGACAGGTACAAGGCATTAAGGAGGGAATTGGAGACTGTGGGCCAATAAGGGGAAAGTGGAGGTTTCAGGAGGCCCGAGCTGAAAAGATTTTTGTTTTAATTTGTTGGCAAGACCATGAAGATAAAACGAAATATGATGGGAATTTTAAGTGGAAATGTGTAGGATTCTATGAGCACAGGAGTGATGTGTGGGAAGATGTAGATTAGCACATGGGCAGAGATTGGGATGAGTACTGGAAATGGCGATGTTACAGATGAGGGTTTCAGCACTGGGTATGAAGGGAGAGATGGAGAAAGGAGGCATTTTGTCTCATGCTCCCTGTAACAGGAAGAATATATTGATTGATACTCATCTGAATGAAGTGATAAATGTTTCCACAGGTTTCTCACTAACTATGACATATATCTGCCACAGTCACAGTGCTTCTTTCAGCCATTTCTTTTGTTCCACGAGCTTCTAGTGCCACTGCCTTAATCATAAAATATTGCCAACTTACTAACAAAGGATGATTCATTTTTGGATGCAGTGAAATTATAGGATATTCCAAAAAGTGAAACTCTTATGAAGAAAGAATTTGCTGCATAGGTTGAAATTAGAGGCCAAAGTTAGACTTGCTGAACAGCAAGTCCAACTCTCCAGCTATAGCTAAAAGTTGAAGAACACAATTGGAGAGGGTGAAGACATAACCGCTAAGCTGATTCAGTGTGCTATGTGCATGATGTGGGAGGTCAGGGACACTGACGGTGCCCCCGGCTGCTACAGCTGTGGAAAGTGTGTCCAGATTCAGCTTCTGAAGGAGCATGTTGCAGCACTGAAGAAAGAACTGGATGACCTCAGGTTTATCCGCAAAAACAAGAGTTTTCTGGACAGGACCTACAGTGAGGTCGTTACACCGAGGACACCGGAAGAGAGAAAGGGGGCGACGATGAGGAAGGAAAGGATGCTTGAAGTACAGGAGACCCCAGGGGATGTACCTCTCGTAAACAGCTGTCAGGACAGAAGATACTGCCAGTCTGAGAGGTGGACAGGTCTGCGAGCCGAAAATTGGTGCAGAAGCAGAGCCAAGGAGTCAGACATCAGGAAGAGCCGTGGTAGTAGGGGACTCCATAGTAAGAGGTATGGAAAGGGGTTTCTGTGGCAACAGGCGAGATTTAAGGATGGTGTGTTGCCTCCCTGGTGCAAGGATCCAGGACATCATGGACCGATTGCAGGGAATCCTCAAGGGTGAAGGTGAACAGCCGGAAGTGGTAGTGCATGTCGGCACAAATGACATCGGGAAGAAGAGGAAGGACATTCTGCAGCGGAACGTCAGAGAACTCGGAAGAAGGCTGAAAATCAGGACTTCCAGGGTGGTTATCTCCGGTTTGCTTCCAGTTCCTTGTGCTGGAGAGGGCAGGAACAGGGAGATAATGGATCTGAATGTGTGGCTGAGGAACTGGTGCAGGAAGCAAGGATTTACATTCTTGGACCACTGGGATCTGTTTTGGGGTAGGGATGGGTACAAAAGGGATGGGTTGCACCTTTATAGGCGGGGGACCAGCATTCTGGCAGACAGGTTTGCCACTGCAACATGGATGTGTTTAAACTAAGTAGTGGGGGGGGGGGGGGGGGGGGATGGGATGAACTGGAAATATAAGGATGGAGTTAAAGGGAGAGTGAAAATAGGAGAAGTTAAAAAGGACAACAGACTCAATGGAGTAGAAAGCTCAAGAAGATATCATACAGTATGGCCAAGTGAAATAGGAATTGATATGAAAGGAGAGGGGAGTAACGAATTAAAAGTATTATATATGAATGCACAAAGTATAAGGAATAAAGTAGATGAGCTTGAGGCTCAGTTGGAAATTGGCAAGTACGATGTTGTGGGAATAACTGAGACATGGCTTCAAGTGGACAGGGCCTGGGAAATGAATATTCAAGGTTATACATCTTATTGAAAGGACAGACTGACTGGAAGAGGGGGTGGGGTGGCTCTGTTGTTGAGGAATGATATTCAGTCCTTTGCGGGGGGGGGGGGGGACATAGAATCAGGGGATGTAGAGTCAGTATGGATAGAACTGAGAAATTCTAAGGGTAGAAAGACCCTAATGAGAGTTATCTACAGGACCCCAAACAGCAGTCTGGATGTAGGGTGTAAGTTGAAAGACGAGTTAAAATTGGCATGTTGCAAAGGTAATGATACAGTTGTCATGGGGGATTTCAACATGCAGGTAGACTGGGAGAATCAGAATGGTACTGGACCCCAAGGAAGGGAGTTTGTGGAGTGCCTCCGAGATGGATTCTTAGAACAGCTTGTACTGGAGCCTACTAGGGAGAAGGCAATTCTAGATTTAGTGTTGTGCAATGAACTGGATTTGATCAGGGACCTCAAGGTAAAGGAACCATTAGGAGGTAGTGACCATAATATGATATGTTTTAACCTACAATTTGAGAAGGAGAAAGGAAAATCGGATGTGTCAGTATTACAGTTGAACAAAGGGAACTATGGAGCTATAAGGGAGGAGCTGGTCAAAGTTCAATGGAACAATACCCTAAGCAGGGAAGACAATGGAACAACAATGGCAGGTATTTCTGGGAATAATGCAGAAGGTGCAGGATCGGTTCATTCCAAAGAGGAAGAAAGATCCTAAGGGGAGTAAAGGACGGCCGTGGCTGACAAGGGAAGTAAAGGGCAGTATAAAAATAAAAGAGAAGTATAACATAGCAAAGATGAGCAGGAAACCGGAGGACTGGGAAGCTTTTAAAGAGCAACAGAAGATAACAAAAAAGGCAATACGCCAAGAAAAAATGAGGTACGAAGGTAAACTAGCCAAGAATATAAAAGAGGATAGTAAAAGCTTCTTTAGGTATGTGAATAGCAAAAAAATAGTTAAGACCAAAATTGAGCCATTGAAGACAGAAACGGGTGAATTTATTATGGGGAACAAGGAAATGGCAGATGAGTTGAACAGGTACTTTGGATCTGTCTTCACTAGGGAAGACACAAACAATCTCCCAGATGTAATAGTGGCCAAAGGAACTAGGGTAAAGGATGAACTGAAGGAAATTTATATTAGGCAAGAAACGGTGTTGGATAGACTGTTGAGTCTGAAGGCTGATAAGTCCCCGGGACCTGATGGTCTGCATCCCAGGGTACTTAAAGAGGTGGCTCTAGAAATCGTGGACACATTGGTAATCATTTTCCAATGTTCTATAGATTCAGGAACAGTTCCTGCTGATTGGAGGGTGGCTAATGTTGTCCCACATTTCAAGAAAGGAGGGAGAGAGAAAACAGGGAATTATAGACCAGTTAGCCTGACGTCAGTGGTGGGAAAGATGCTGGAGTCAATTACAAAAGAGGAAATTACGACACATTTGGATAGCAGTAGAAGGATCAGTCCGAGTCAGTATGGATTTATGAAGGGAAAATCATGCTTGATTAATCTTCTGGAGTTTTTTGAGGATGTAACTATGAAAATGGACAAGGGAGAGCCAGTGAATGTAGTTCCACTGGACGGCCTTCCAGAAAGCTTTTGATAAAGTCCCACATAGGAGATTAGTGGGCAAAATTAGGGCACATGGTATTGGGGGCAAAGTACTGACATGGATTGAAAATTGGCTGGCTGACAGGAAACAAAGAGTAGCGATCAACAGGTCCCTTTCGGAATGGCAGGTTGTGACCAGTGGGGTACCCCAAGGTTCGGTG
Source organism: Hemitrygon akajei (assembly GCF_048418815.1). NCBI lineage: Eukaryota > Metazoa > Chordata > Chondrichthyes > Myliobatiformes > Dasyatidae > Hemitrygon > Hemitrygon akajei. The sequence continues at coordinate 67,758,643 of NC_133127.1, read as the reverse complement.
CTGGGACCACAGCTGTTTACAATATACATTAATGATTTAGATGAAGGGATTAATAGTAACATTAGCAAATTTGCTGATGACAGAAAGCTGGGTGGCAGTGTGAAATGTCAGGAGGATGTTATGAGAATGCAGGGTGACTTGGCAAATGTATGGCAAATGCAGTTTAATGTGGATAAATGTGAGGTTATCCACTTTAGTGGCAAGAACAGGAAGGCAGATTATTATCTAAATGGAGTCAAGTTTGGAAAAGGGGAAGTACAACGAGATCTAGGTGTTCTTGTACATCAGTCAATGAAAGCAAGCATGCAGGTACAGCAGGCAGTGAAGAAAGCTAATGGCATGCTGGCTTTTATAACAAGAGGAATTGAGTATAGGAGTAAAGAGGTCCTTCTGCAGCTGTACAGGGCCCGAAGGACATCCTTGCTATTGAGGGAGTGCAGCGTAGGTACACAAGGTTAATTCCCGGAATGGTGGGACTGTCATATGTTGAAAGACTGGAGTGACTGGGCTTGTATACACTGGAATTCAGAAGGATGAGAGGGGGTCTGATTAAAACTTATAAGATTATTAAGGGATTGGACACGCTGGAGACAGGAAGCATGTTCCCGCTGATGGATGAGTCCAGAACTAGAGGCCACAGTTTAGGAATAAGGGGTAGGCCATTTAGAACAGAGATGCGGAAAAACTTTTTCACCCAGAGAGTGGTGGATATGTGGAATGCTCTGCCCCAGAAGGCAGTGGAGGCCAAGTCTCTGGATGCATTCGAGAGAGAGTTAGATAGAGCTCTTATAGATAGCGAGGTCAAGGGATATGGGGAGAGGGCAGGAACAGGGTACTGATTGTGTATGATCAGCCATGATCACAGTGAATGGCGGTGTTGGCTAGAAGGGCCGAATGGCCTACTCCTGCACCTACTGTCTATTGTCCATTCCCCAAGAATATTTCAGTGAAAGTTCAGCACAATGCAAAATGACATGAACTCCTGCACGGTCATCAGAATTCTTTCAACAGTGCTAAACAAATTTAACTTAGATAAGATCCAAGAAGAAAATGAAATAATGATTAGCATCTTAATCTCTCAGTTTTATTAAAATGAGATTCCAGGTTTCTTTTCACAAACAAGAGAAAATCTGCAGATGCTGGAAATCCAAGCAAAACACAGAGAATGCTTCATTGAAATTGCATTCCTCAGTTTGTAAAAAGACAACTTTTAACATCTAAAAAGTCCATGCCCAGTGACGGATGCCATTTTGGCTCTGTGTAACTGAGTTTAATTGTCAAATTATAACATTCCACAAACTGATTGTTTTTTTCCTGCCTCCAGGGCTAATTGGAAATGCACAATAGAGTGCTCAGCGTTCACAGCCAGTGTTTATATAGAACATACCATATAGCAGTGTAGTATGGCAACAGGTCCTTCAACCCATAATGCTGTGCCAAACTAATTAAATTAGTCATCAAAACCCCAACTAAACTAACCCGCTGTGCCTACACCACATCCACATCCTTCCATTTCCTGTACATTCATGTGCCAATCTAAGAACATCTCCACCACCATCTGGGAGCACCTTCTAGGCACCTGTCAGTGTGCAAAAACTTGCCCTGTACATCCAGCCAGACTAAATCAATTCCAGCAGAACCCTCTGTATTCTACGGGCAAGACAATTCTGAATCGAGATCGCCTACTCACCATGGACCCCAACCCAGTACAGATTCTAGCACACCCAGTGGCTTAATCTTCTGGATGAACCTCACACGAGGGACCAGCGCCTTACTAAAATCCACATGGAGAACATCCACAACTCTACCTTCATCACCTCCTCAAAAAAAAACTCAATCAAGTTCAAGTTAAATTGTCATTCAACCATACATGCGAATGCAACCAAACTAAAAAGCATTCTTCTGGGGCCAAGGTGTTAAACACAGTGCCAACGGTACACAGCACAAGGCATGTATAGTTACGATAGCAGAAAAACTTATAGTCACACATAAAAACAGCCCAAGTCCCTGAATGGCACAGTTTGTAGATTGACGGTACACTGGATGTGGTCCTGGTCCAGCTTGTCTTCCACTAAGTGAACACTGGAGGTTAGCACCAGAGAAAGGGGTTAGACCCCAACCCAGTACAGGTTCTAGCACACCCACAAAAGCCTCTCTCTCCCATTCCATCTCTGGTGTCTGTTCTCCTGGGAGGTTGCAAAAGGGCGACATCGCGGAACGAGGGCCAGATCCACGCAACAAACAAGGCAACAAGATCTTGAAATCAGAATAAGAACATCCAAGACAATCATTTGCACTCTTTGTTGGACTGTGCACCGCCTCTGCACAACAACAATAAGCAACAAGTCCAGTTCCATCGCTGGTGAGCAACTCGTTGAAGTTAATAAGACACAACTTGCCCTGCACAAGGTAGCCTTGCCGACTGCCCATAATTAGACCACAGCTTTCCAAATGCTCAAAAATCCAATCCCTGAAGATCCTCTCCTGTAATTTCCCCACCAGTGACTTGAGATCAATGGTCAATGGCTTCCAAGATTATCTTCATTTCCCTTTTTGAGTAATGAAACATTAGCTATTTGCTAGTCCTTTGGGACTCAGCCAGTGGCTAGAGAGGACACCAAACTATTGGTCAAGGTCCCCAACAAACTCATGTCTTGCCTAATAACCTGCGATATATCCTGTTAGACCCTGGCAAGTTATCCACCTTAATATTCTTGAAGACACAACACTATCGCTTTCTTCATCTTGAAATGCCCTAGCTAATTAACATGCAGCACACTGATCTCCCCACCTTCCATGTCCTTTTTCATGCTAAATAACAATACAAAGTACTTATTTAATCTCTGCCTCCAAGCACATGTTCGCTCATTTATCTTCTCCCTGGTTATCCACTTGCTCTTGATGTACTAAATGCCTCGGGATTCTCTTTCATCCTATACTTACCAATGACCCTTCTGGCTCTCCCATTTCCTCCCAGTCTTCACATCCATGATTCCCTTCCTTTGCCATCTTTGTCCTTATAGCAGCATACCTGCCCTGTACTCTTAAACACACTCCACATGTTAGATGTGGACTTGCCCAAAAACAGTTGTTCCCAATTAACCCTCCCTAGTTCCTGCCTAATACTCTCAAAATTTGTCCGGTTCCAATTTAGTATTCTCCTGCAGTCCCTACTTACCCTTATCTTTAGTTATCTTAAAACTTAACTCTCCTCCCACTGAAAGGTCAGTCACTGGCCAGGCTCATTTCCCAATACCAGGTACAGTATGGTTTATTGGAAGTGTTGGCTTCGCTGTCCAGACCCTGAGATACTGGCGGCTCATTAATTGTTGGCATCGTTGAATCTCTATTCTCCATGAGGGTTTATATACCAGATCTATGTCAAAATGTTTGTTGATGGACCCTTCTGTCGAAAACCACGCTTCGAGTAATTCTTGTTCCTTTCTTGTTCTTGCTTGAGCTGAGGCTCTGGCTGTCGTCCAGCTGAAGTGTTGCCCTTCTTCGCCATCATGAGCTGGTACTAGCAACAGTGCGTCATGCTTTCTGCTCGCTAGCTGATACTTCTGTAGCCTGATCGATAAGTTTTCTTGCTGTTTGACCAATGTAGTACTCGTCGCAGTCACTACACTAGATTTTGTAGATAACATATGTTCTATCAGCCACATTTTGTTGCGTTTTGAGTTTGATAGTTTCCTTCTCAAAGTTGCAGTCAGTTCTGCAAATATCCTGGGGCTGTCTGTAGTATAATCCCACAGTGATTGCGCCTTTTTTATTTCTGAATTCTCTGCACAGAGACTCATAAAATTCTCCATTATGTCCCCTCTGTGAGGAGGTGTGATATTACTTCTGATTAATAGTGTGAATCAACCCCCCCAGCCCCTTTTACCTTCTGTTCTAAAACTTTGAAATACTGTAACATTGAACATCCATTCCTGTCCCTTTCTCAACTATATATTTGTTATTGCCAAGACATACACCATCATACTGTCAAGCACTAATAAGTTCATCGTCCTTGTCCATAATACTCCTGGAATTAAAATACACATACTTCATCCCACTGTATTTATTACCATGTTCTTACTTGTCTAATCACACATGTAGGACCGGCTCCTTATGTTGGATAATACAGTGAATTCTGGTCAATTTGGACACAGTGGTACCAGTATATTTTGGCCCAATTAAACAGTTACCCCAATTAACCAAAGTTTCATGCAAATAGTTAAAGAGGTATAAAAAGATAAACCACCATTTAACCGAGTAACAAATTACATATTTAAATGAAATACAGAACAAATTAGAACACTCCCAATACTACTATAGTACTAGAAAACTGTACTAGTCCCTAATAGTAATCGAAGGAATTCATTCCATGTACGCTGTAGTGTTCTCTTGGCTGACTGTAAATTAACAAAATTAGTGCAGACACCTAGTGCAGATGATGGACTGCCTTCAGGCAATGCCTTTGACGACTGCATCCTTCAAATCTTCATTTTTATTATAATATTCAAGATGGTTGTCGATATCTTCAAATTCTTCATTGTTCCTAACACGTTGAAGTAGTGAAATCTTTTAATTTTCACTCCCAGCCATTTTTGGTGTCTCCAAGCCTGAATGCTTGAAATCACAGACAGCAAAACAGTTCTGAATTGTCTTATTTCTCACCAACTGTCAATGACAAAAATCACTACCTTTGAACATGCACACACGCAGCTGACACGATATAAAAACTGCTCACTTTAAACACAGTGTAGTGTTTAAACGGCCACACAAGTGCACACAACTGATGCTAGTTAGAAACTGTTAGCAACAGTCCCCTGTCCCAATTAAGCAGCATAGTGTCTTAAATGAACAAAGGGAATCCTGACATTTTCTTGATCAGTTTTCATTCTTTAGGAATTATCCCAGATTAACTGATTAGGCTGCCCTGATTAACCGGAACCCACTGAACTGGGAGAGTGGTGACCCCAACTTCATTGATGGATTCAAGATTTAACCAGATTTGAAGGAATAAACTGATAATTTATTTATATAAAACACACATTCAAACCAAGTTCAAACAAACTCAGCAAATTCTAAAACTCCTAAAAACAAAGGCAATTCTGCTGGTGCTGTGTGTTATCTTCCAATACACTCCCTGCTCACTCAAGTCCCAATGCAGATCATCTTCTTAATCACACACTGTAGAAGGTCAAGGTCAGACTCACTGATCCAGCCGGCTTTTCCCATCGGAAATGCTGAAACACATATGTTTTTTGAACCCATTTGTGTCATGCAGCTCTTCAGGTCAGCCAAAAAAAAAGAGGGAAAACAAATCAACCAAGTTTAGATATCGTCTGATGCTCAGCGACAATCAGCAAGCAACAGGAGACTGCTGCAATTGTTAACAGTAATGCCAATATACCTTTCCTAGCTCCTATTGAAAGACATTTTCTAAAAAAGATACCCAGGAATTTATAGGAAGCACCCTCTGTAAGGCCTGAAGCAAATACAGTTCAATCTATCCCATGGGCCAGATCCTACTGGTATACATCACTAACCACCATCACCAGCTGAGGTTGCTCCACACCCATACTTCCCTGCAGTGGAAGAAGAGGGCCTATATGTAATCAGCCCTGTCCAGCAGCAAAGTGCCAACAGGACACAGGGAAGTTCCTGACCCCAAAACTCCCCTGGCAGAACGTAGCAAACATCTTTACTACAATGTGATTTGGCCAGATCATATGGCCAAACTGTTTCTGTTGTGACCATGATCTGCAGCCTTGGGAGAATTCTCTATCGCTGAGAGTCAAATAATGAAACAAAGAAAAAAGCAAGCTGTAAGTTTTTCAGACCAAAGAAAGCCTTCTTCCAAAGTCAGGTTCCATTTATCTAGGTGATGCTCTCCATTCTTGAATCTTGCACACTTTCATCAGTCCCTACTTGAAGGGATTTACCTTTGTAATAGCTAACCAGGCTCAAAACAAATGCTAGATTCTGCTTCAATATTCCACTCAGCAGCAGCTCCCCGCTTCCCAACTGATGGAAAGCAAATAAACCACCCGGAGAAAGGTCTTCAACCCGACGTTATTGAGAAATATACCTGATATAATCATTATATATACCTACCTATAATCACTATGTATTAGCTATTTACTATACTATGTAATCACTTCTAGATACCGAATATTAATATGTATTATTTTACTAGGCACATTTTGTTATGTGTTGTTTTCACTAGATACTTTGTACTCTCTTAGCTGCATATTATGGCACTTACAGAACACCTGCTTGTTTTGCAACACTATTAGCTGCGATGTATCCCATGTATTACACTCAGCCTTTGTTTAGTACGAGATAACGTACTGGAATGCTGCGAGCAGGAATGTACTGTGAGGGAGGTTGTCTGAAAAACATAATCTTGGCCACGAATAAGGCCCCAATGCGAACGGGTGAAAAACAATGGTGACGTACCGCGAGCTAGGCAAGAGTGATTAATTAATTCATATATAGTTGATATGCAACTAAAAATTGATTGGGTATGCTGATGAAACAGAAATGTAACTGAGATAAGAAATTACTATAAAGAATGCTGTACACCGGAGCTCGGTGGGCTTTCGGTGACGAGTTCATTGATTGCCTCAGCCTTTGTTTGCAAATAAAGGTTTAATTTTCTTGAAGAATTGTCTGTGCCTCCAAGTCATTTCAAGTAACCACGACAAAATTCACAATTTATCTGAAAATTAACCCCCAAGAGCAGCTTTCTTGAAATCTGTCAAAGTCTCCCAAGTACAAAATATTCAATTTTCCAGCTTCAGAAATGGAGATTCTAGTGGCATTGCAGCATCTGGCATCATTCTAAAATGTGAAAATCTGCTTTCAGGAGTTGACTTTAACAACAGCATCATGCAAGGATTGGTCGCATAACCTTCGACCTGGGCCAATGACACCAGAATGACACAGATTCACACTAAAAAAGGAATGCATAGCGTTTAGCAGCTTAGACATTCTGGCCCATACAATATCTGTGGAAGAGCACAGTTGTGGCTGTGGTCTCCTGTAACCATAGAATGTATGAAATATTAAGTGAGTGGAAATATTTTTGAAACTTTACCTGAAATTTGATAATTCTTTGAAAGCACTGCTGTCCTCAAAATGTGTTTTTACGTTCTGAGGTAAACTGTAAAACCAACATTCTAGCCTCTAGGAAAAATATAAAACCCGAGTTTTTATTTCAAATGATAAAGTTGTTCAGGCCTTCCTCTCACAGGACCAACATTTGCCACTCCTTCATATCTGGAAATTGGAAGCATTTCCTTCCTGCCTGCTATCTAAAACTACTGTACAGCACAACATCAGGCTTGCCATTGAACACTACAAGTTCATAAACGTCAAAATCGTTAGGCACAGAAACAGGCCCTTCCAGCCAACTCTGCTCATGCCTTCCATAATGGCAGCGACACCAATCATACTTGAACCACATTGAACCCACTTCCATCTGTGCCTTCCCTGTCCAGGTACTTGTCCACTGCAAACTATTCGCCAAAATATCTTTGCTTAAATTCCATTTTGTTTACTCATGCCTATATATTTGGGTACAGAAGCACAGGCTGTCTGGTTCATTGGACCTGCTTCAGCACTCTCGCACTGACTCCATATCCTTCAATTCAAAGCACATTTATTATCAAAGAATGTATAATTTACACACCTTGAGATTTGACTGCTTACAGGAAGCCACAGAGCAAGAAACATGAATAACCCAATTTTAAAAAAAGACCAAAAACAGCATCATGCAAGGATCATGCATGATGCAGAGAAAGAGAGGAGAGGGAAAAAAAAACATCATGCAAACAATAGAAGCAAGCGAACGGCATTTTGAGCAATACACACAGAACGCTGGAGACCAAACAGCATCCATGGAAAAGAGCAAGCAGCTGACGCCCCGGGCTGATTTAAGATGGCACTACTGAAGATTTGCAACAGCTTATTGATAGATCGTCAGGCAATTCTGTTAACATTTAAAAATTCACTATCTCTATCTTGTAAGTATTTTGGGACTGCGATCCTCAGTTCCAAACAGCCTTCCAGGGAAACATTAATTCTACATCTGCCATGCCAGTAAGAATAATGGAATGCAGGGACTAACATATGATGAGCGTTCATTGGCTCTTGGATTGTATTCATTAGAGTATAGAAGAATGAGAGGGGATCTCATAGAAATATTTCCAATGTTGAAAGGGTTGGACAGAGTAGATGTGGAAAGGCTGTTTCCCTTGGTGGGTGAGTCCAGGACAAGAGGTCACAGTCTTAGAATTAGAGGGCACCCATTTAAAACAGAGATGAGGAGAAATTATTTCAGCCAGAGGGTCGTGGATTTATGGAATTCGTTGCCACATACAGCCGTACAGGCCCAATCATTGAAGGTTTTTGAGGAGATTGACAGGTATCTAATTAGTCAGGGTATCAAGGGATATGGGAAAAAAGCCAGAAATTGGAACTAGATGGGAAAATAGTTGAGCTCATGGTGGAGTGGCAGAGCAGACTCGATGGGCTGAATGGCCTACTTCTGCTCCTTTGTCTTGTGATTTTGAATATGGTACATTTAAATGTGATCACAAACAAGAGAAAATCTGCAGATGCTGGAAATCCGAGCAACACACACAAAATGCTGGAGTAACTCAACAGGCCAGGCAGCATCTCTGGAAAAGAGTGAATGTGCCTGGTTTTATTTCTCATTTTAATAAAAACTTCCTAAAGTAATTTTGCTGATGAGATTCAAAGTGCACAGTAATACGGATTATCCACGGCTAGATAAATTTCCCCAGTTGTATGCCAATTTAATGACCGACCTTCATTTTCAGCTCAAAACTGTACACAGAAGATGGCGCTAGCTTCCAGCGAGTCCACAAACCTATTGATTTCACTTCTTTGAAACATGGTTCTGCTACTGTTGGAGCCTGTGATCTATGGTTTGATGGTGTGTTTTTGGGCTGATTGAGCCAACCGTCGCTGAGAAGTTTCTGGGAGGTGAGTGGCCTCAAGGCCAAGTAGCTTAGAGACGGGGCTGGAGCCCATGACAGACTCCATTTCTCACTGATTAAAGCATTGAGGAAGATTGAAACATTGAGATGAGTGCAGAAGGCAAGCGAGTGTTCAGCACCGTCTACCAGCCCCTCACTCGCTGCTGACAGAGGAAGTTGTCTTCCCCTCTCAGTCACTGCTTCCAAGGGAAGGACCTCCCTCCATTGGACGGAAGCTCTAGGCCTGTGGTTTGTGGATTGGACAGTAATTCACTTTTTTTTAAAAAAAAGTTATATGGACTTCTGGTAAGATGGCGATTGTTTAGTCGCTTCAAATTTTTGCTCCGTTACATTTCTTACCTTCGCACTATGTGTCTCCCTTTTTAAACCTTAGTTTGTTATTCTGTTTTTTTATCTGCCTGCGAATACGTCTATCTTACAATGGCTACAAAAAATTCTAAATCGGAGAAAAAAGAAACTCCCACGTCTTTGTCTGCCAAGATTCTCTCTATCCTGGAACAGAATCGACAAAGCTGGGGGGGGTTTCCATTCTTATCAACTCAAATGTTCCTTTTGAACTCCATAGTAAGATATCTGACACAAATGGCCATTTTATTATTGTTTCTGGCAAATTATATAATACAAAGGTAGTACTAGCTAACCTGTATGCTCCCGATTCTGACGATGTTAATTTTTTTGAATGCTTTTTTCCCTCATTACCAGATCTGAACCTATATTCTCTTATATTGGGTGGCGACTTTAACTGCTGGTTAGACCCAACTTTGGATCGATCGTCCCGTTACTAGATTACCTACTAAATCTGCTTTAGCTATTCTCTCTTTTCTCTCTAACTATGGTACCTCTGATATATGGCGTTTCCTTCATCCGATTGAGAGAGATTATTACTTTTTTTCACATGTTCATCATACCTTTACTAGAATTGACTATTTCTTAATTGATAATCAACTTATTTCATTTGTTCATTCTTGTGACTATCAGAGTATACTGATCTCTGATCATGCCCCAGTCACTTTGTCTCTAAATTTTCCTGGTCTCCCTCAAAGGAACAAACATTGGCGCTTTAACCCGACTTTATTATCGGATGACGATTTTGTAAAATTTATTAAGGACCAGATAATTTTTTTTCCTAAACACTAATACGTCATCTGAAATTTCATCCCAGATTGTCTGGGATGCTGTGAAAGCATATTTGAAGGGTCAAATAATTTCATATACAGCGAATCTTAATAGAAAGTCCCGTTCAGAGCGATTAGACCTGATTAATCAGATTAAAGAATTAGATCAATTATATGCTCAGACTAAAAACCCTGAATTATATAAGAAGCGTGTAGAACTCCAAACTAAATTTGACCTTCTCTCTACTCAACCAGTTGAATGTCAACTTCTTGAAGTAAGAGTCGCTTTTATATTCATGGTGATAAATCTGGCAAGTTTCTAGTTAATCAGTTGAGACGTTCTAAAGCTAAGCAACATATTACAAAGATCTGGAAGGAGAACAGGGATATTACATCAAATCACTTAGAAATTAATGACTTATTTAAGCATTTTTATTCTCGGCTTTATTCCGCCGAATCCCTGAATGAGAATATTTCTGTTGATCTTTTTTTTAAATAGCTTGAATATCCCTTCGATTTCATCTGATTCTAAAGCAAAACTTAATAAGCCTATATCATTAGAAGAAGTATCTTATGCAATCTCTGCACTGTCGTCAGGCAAATCTCCTGGTCCTGATGGGTTCCCCATAGAATTTTATAAATCATTCTCTTTACTTCTTTCACCTCAGTTACTCTCAATACTATCTGATTTGTTTAATTATGGTAAATTGCCACCCTCATTTAATGAGGCATGTTTTATTCTTTTATTTAAAAAGAGCAAAGATCCAACAGAGTGCTCCTCTTACAGGCCGATTTCTTTGCTTAATGTTGATGTTAAAATTTTAGCCAAAGTTTTGGCTCATAGATTAGAAACTCTTATACCCTCTATTATTTCTGATGAACAAACTGGTTTTATTAAAAATCATCTTCCCTTTTTTAACATACGGCGTTTATTTAATATTTTATACTCACCTTCAACTGGGACTCCTGAATGCGTTATCCCTCTCAATGCTGAGAAAGCGTTTGATCATATAGAGTGGAACTACCTCTTTGCGGTTTTATACTTATTTCAATCTATTCCAATTTTTATTTCTAAAACCTTTTTTGATTCCTTAGACTCTATTATCTGGTCTTTTTTCCATAGCCAGTCTGACCGCCCTAAATGGGTAGCAATGGAGCTGAATTCCACTAAGGATCTATCTATCTCTGCACTTCTTGGATCTGCACTCCCTAGTAGTTTGCCTAGACTAGTTGTTAATCCTCTTGTTAGACATACTCTGCGAATATGGGCCCAGTTTAGGAAATTTTATGGTTTCTATGGTTTTTTTCCTTTCTAGTCCTATTTTACATAATCATCTTTTTCTACCTTCTATACATGATTCAACATTTTATGATTGGTATAGAAAGGGCATTAGGTATTTTGAAGATCTTTTCATTGATAATCGCTTCGCATCCTTTCAACAGTTCTCTGCTAAGTTTAATCTACTTAATGCCCATTTCTTTAGATATCTCCAAATTAGACACTTCATTAATCCTTTATTACCCAACTTCCCTGAGATGCCCGAGAAAAATGCTACGGACTTGTTTCTTTCTATTAATCCATTGTGTAAAGGTTTAATATCTTTTATTCGTGATAAATTAGTATCTCCACTATCCCTTTGGATAAAATCAGAATGGCTTGGGAGCATGACTTAAATATCCCTTTATTTGATGAGGTTTGGGACTCGATTCTCAAGTCGGTTAACTCAACTTCTCTTTGTGCTCGCCACTGTCTTTTACAGTTTAAGATTGTTCATTGGGCTCATATGTCCAAACCTAAATTATCTCGATTTTATCCTAATATTAGTCCTCTTTGTGATAAATGCAAAAGTGGCGAGGCTTCTCTCATTCATATGTACTGGACCTGTCCTAGTCTAGAGAAATTTTGGAGGGATGTTTTCTTAACTTTATCCTGTATTCTGAATCGCCACTTAGAACCTAACCCTTTAATTGCTCTTTTTGGTTTGTTGGCTGAGACAGAGATACATTTGAGTTTGACTAAACGTCGAATATTATCTTTTGCTTCTCTCCTGGATAGACGTCTAATTCTTTTTAGATGGAGAGATGTTGCCCCACCCATGCACGCTCAATGGCTTAACGATATTATGTCCTGTTTGGATCTTGAAAAAATTCATTACTCAATTCTTAATTCGGACATAAAGTTTCATAAGATCTGGGGACCTTTTATTGAGTATTTTCATAACTTTCCTTTTGACTAAGTTTCTTTTTCAGTCCCTTGCTTTCAGCTTTTTTTTGGTAGTAGGCATTATTATCTTCTGTTTTTAATTGTATTTACAGTTTTGGGGGTTTGAATGTTCTGATTTATATTTCCTACATTTTGCTCTGGTTGGTCTGGAGTTTTTTTTCTTGCGGGGGTGGGGGTGGATACTAACTTTACACGACTTCAATTTGGGTGCTTTTTCAATTATTATATTCTGTATTATATTACCATTGTATGTTTATCTTGCACTATATTAATTTCCTATTTCTTTCTTGGGTTTTTTTTTGTAGTGTAGAAAATGCATTAAAAAATCAATTTAAAAAAGTGTTTGCTGTTTTGGGCGACTTTGAATCAGGGCGGCCTGCTGATAACGAACCCAGAGCTGAACTGAATATGGACTCCAGATCTTGTGTGCTTTTTTTTTTATTTATAAAAGATTCTGTGTTTTCATTCGTTTTTTTCCTGGTGTTGTTTGTGCCATTTTTTATGCGTGTGGGGAGGCTGATGTTTCTTTTTCTTCTTTGAACAGGTTCTATGGTTTTCTTTGTTTTGGGGCTGTCTGTGTAGAAGTTGAATCTCAGGGCTGTATACTGCGTACACACACTGTGACAATAAATGCTCTTCAACTCCTTCAAAATTAGTCACTTCATACATTCAGTACCATCTTCATCTCTGGCCTTAAATCTGTCTGTTCATTTTGACATGTATTTAAGGAAGCATGCAATCGCTCAATTCAGTGTTTAATCAGAAATTGATAGACCCGAGGAAGCTAATCTACACCAAAGAGCAACTATCTAGCCTACTCCCATTTCCTAGATCTTGGTCTGTAGCCCTGCAGCTTAAAGCTAGTCAGGTCCTTATGCCAAATAAACTACTGGGTGAGAATACTTCTCACCTTCCTTCCAAACCACTTACCAACTATTCAAGTTGATGCATCCTGTTTACTGACTTCATTAAGAAAACAATCATAATAATAAGTATTTATTGATCTCGAGTGGGAAATTTCATTACAGCAGCTACATTTAAAAACACACTAAGCAGTGTTCAGATTAACTAATAAAGTGCAGTATAATCATATACATGATAGTAATTCACCAATGTGCAATAACAATGGATGAAATAATAAAGCAGAGACTATTGTACTATGATATGTATTCTCCTGTTGCACAGAGATAAACTGTTGTCTATGCTTAATGCATTTGATAGGAAAGATTATCTGTAACAATCCTTGTGACGGCGGAGCTGAATGAGTCTGTTTGAAAAGCTGCTCCACTGCTTATTCAGTAGGTTATGGGGAGGACGTGCCTGATTGTCCATGATGGATAACAGTTTGTTTAGTGACCTCCTCTCCACCACTAACTTAAGAGAGATCTTTTCTAACCACTATCTGGTTCAGATATGATTCTTTATGTTCAATCTTTCCTCTTAATTTCTCCAGTTCTTGTTAAGTGAGTGAAGGACAGTTGAATACTTAAACTAACAAAGGTATGTCAGTACAGAACAGTATTTAGACTCAGTCGAGCTGCAATTTCTCCACTGGGTGTTCTCCAGAGGTAGGCAACATCTGGCAAGTTCAGCACTCGACCTCCCCATCAGCAAAAACAGAAAGCAGTTCATCAGATGCTAAAGTACTTCAAGGTGGAACAAATGCAGATTACATCTTTGACCCGAAGCATTAACTTTTTCCTCCACAGATGCAACCTGATGTGCTGAATACTTCCAGCATTTTGTCTTTATTCCAGTATTTCTCTGCTAACGTGCCTATACCACTGAGGCAGCCAGTTTCTGTAAATGTCCTTACAAACAAGTTAGTCACACAATATTTCTTAAAACATTTGTACTCAACACTACGTTTTCCTGGCAATATTCTCACTAATATTCATACTGTCTTCTACAATCACATCCTTATGTGGCGACTAGAACTGTATGCACTACACTCACTGTGATCCAATAGTACTGCATATAGTTCCAGCATAAATTTCCTGCCCTTTTACTTGATTCCCACATGTCTTCTAAACCACTCTTACCACATGTCCTACTATATTCGGGATTTGTGAACATACTCTGAACTCTCTCCGTTCCTCACAACAGACACTGAATTCCAGCTTTCCCTGGACACCAGCTCAAGCCTAGTCAAAACAGTATAAAAATGAATACAGTGGATTTTTTTTTCCCAAGGAAATCCTGAGCAGCCATCTGGAGAAGTTTGTATTATTTCAAGTAAATAATTCACTCACTGCTTGAGGGAGCTGCTAAATAAGCCAATCTTTAAGGCCAAATAAAGTCTCTTCAATGCTACACTCTCTGAGCAAACATAATAGTTCTTACATTGCATGGGTTGGCTGTGAAAAATCAAATCAAACAGCATCGGGCTGAAAAGGAGACTTGGCTTCATCCTTCATACTATCCAGCGAGAAGAACAACCAACACCCAGTAGGCACTGGGACCTTTCCAAAAAAAAAGCCAGAGAATCAGGGAATTCTGCCAGTAGGCTATTTTCAGAACCATTGAATTGGCCCTCCTCTATGACTGGATGTTACAGTGTGCCAGCCACTGAGGGTCTAAAGAAAGTACTACTCATGCAAACACGAGGGAATCTGCAGATGCTGGAAATTCAAGCAACACACACAAAATGCTGGTGGAACACAGCAGGCCAGGCAGCATCTACGAGGAGAAGGACTGTCGACGTTTCGGGCCGAGACCCTTAGTCAGGACTCCTCCTTATAGATGCTGCCTGGCCTGCTGTGTTCCACCAGCATTTTGTGTGTGTTACTACTCATGCAAACATTCTGTTCGGAATGTCTTCCTCCATTTTCTTTTGACGGTGATAAGAACATACTAGACTTCACCTAATGTAGATGAATTGTTTCATAGCACACAGCATCAGGTGTTGTGTAACACAGGCCAGCCTCAAACTTCATGTGGCTAAGAATGTGGACATGCTTTCGTTGAGAATCCAATCTTATGTACAATAGTTGAGTAATCTTCTCAAGGTTATTCACAAAGGAGCTATGGCAAGAGCATTACTGAAATAAAATACCACCAGTGTTAACTGGCTATACCTGAATTATATTTAGTGGCTACTTTTTGTTTTAGGTACACCTGCTCATCAATGCAAATATCTAAGCAGCCAATCATGTGGCAGCAACCCAATACACAAAAGCATGTAGGCGTAGTCAAGAGGTTCAGTTTAGACCAAACGGCAGAATGGGGAAGAAATGTGACCCAAATGACTTTGACAGTGGAATGATTGCCAGTGCCAGATGGGGTGGTTTGAGTATCTCAGAAACTGCTGAACTTCTGGGATTTTCCCACGCAGTCTCTACAGTTTACTGAGAATGGTGTGAAAAACAATAAACATTCAGTGAGTGGCTCTTCTATGGGCAAAAACGCCTTGTTAATGAGCGAGGTCAGAGAAGAATAGCCAGACTGCTTCACGCTGACAGAAACATGACAGCAACTCAAATAACCACAACAGCGGTGCGCAGAAGAGCATCTCTGAACACACAACACATTGAACCTTGAAGTGGTTGGCCTGTAGCAGCAGAAGACCACGGATATAGACTCAATGGCCACTTTAGCTACATCAGACCTAATAAAGCGGTCACTGAATTTATATGCCAAAAGAGAAGCCGTAATGTTGGCAATACTATAAATGCCTCACACTCCAGGTGTCTGCTGATTCATGTCTGGGGAAAGTCTCGCTTCAACTCCACCTTGAAAGTCCACTTTATAAAAGGGAGAAATGGATTATTAGGTAGATAGGATGCTAAATAAAGGCATGAAAAAGGCTTGCATTCATATGCATTAATGGAGGAACAAAGCCCCTCAGCCACTGAATCCACTCTATTAAGCACTTCCTTACCAAACCCTGCACCGATTATATTTTATTTTCATCCGCCCCAACCCCAAGTCTTTCAAGATACCATCACTCACCCCCACACTGGAGGCAACTTACATTGGCTAATCAACCTATCAGAATGCTTGGATTTGGGATGTGGGAGAAAGCGAGACCACCTGCATGGTTACAGGGAAGATTCAGCAGCCTCACACAGACAGAACTGGAGGTCGGGGTGGAACACGGGTCGCTGGAACAACTGTCTTGTTAAATACTGAGGGATTCCGACTGCAATTGAGACTTAAAATGGAATGAGCTGCCAAAGGTGGTGTTTAAGACAGGTAAAATATCAATTAGAAGACATTTGGATAAGCAGAAGGATATGAAAGATTGAGAGAGATCATGGGCAAATGAGGCCAGTTTAGATGGAGACCTTGGTCGGCAGGGATGAGTTGGGCCGAAGGGCCTGTTTCTGACTAGTAAACTGGGAAAATACAAGAAACTGCATTGACTCCAGCAGGAAAGGTCAAATCACATTTAAAATAGAAGTTGAAAATGAAGGATGCCTTTTTAAACCAAGTGACATGTTTGTGGTATGGGATAATTAAGAAAAGCATGAACAACAAAGAAACTATACAAAACTGTTCAAGCATATTTGCCAGTGGCCAGTCTCACTCCTCCAAGGAATTACATAAATAACTGAGAAAAACGTCTGCAAAAGGGAAAACATGCCGGGTAAACTTTAAGCTTGATAAGCCAAATAAACAGCATCCTTTTAAAAAATATTTTGAACATCAATGAATAAACTTCCCTCAATTCTTAATAAACAGAGATAACACAGTCCAAGAAGAATTACTACAGATGCTAGAAATTTGAAATAAATGTAGAAAATACTGAGCAGGTCAGGCAGCCTCTATGGAACGAGAAACACAGCTCTGCAGCTTCCATGTTTGAATTTTTAAAACTTGTTTATCTCTATTTCAGCAACACACGCACGCAGTGCTGGTGGAACTCAGCAGTCATGAACACAAAATGTTCCTTTTCATTGAAAACATCTTCACTGAGAAGCATTTTCTGCTCGTCTTGCAACGGAATGGCACTGAGTGCTTTGAGGGAGGCCTCATATCCACTTAGATTGACTGCCATCAGTGGCACTACAAGATACGGGGGGTGGGGGTGCTTCTCCTTCTATGGACCTTGTTAAACGGTACCTCCCATGCAAACTCTCTCACATTTGAGTGAATCACAAGTGTGTCATCCAGTGAAGCAGGTTGTAATTGTAATTAATCAGAAGCTCAATACCAACTAAACCTTGGCGCCAATTTGAGCAAAAGTGAGGGAAGAGAAACAAGTTCAAATGATGATTATAACTGGCATTTCCTGGGTGACAGATTTGTAAAATGTAGCAAGGTTCAGTGGAGAGAAAAAAATAATTGCATAGGTTCTCTAGAGTAAACTTTCATGCAAAAAGAAACCAGACTTGCAAAGAGAAATGCCCATTGTGCAGAGTGGCCACTTAACCCTTCTTTTCACCCCTTCAAAGTGTTGTGTTCAAAATAAATTCAGCTAAATAAGAGGGAAGGGGGAGGCAATGGAGTTCAAAGACGTGTGGAGTTCAGCATTACTGATTTTAAACAGCTTTCCACCAGTCACTGCAGCAAGAGTGCCTAAGGGCTATTGGCACTGACTGAAACATATCCCAGAAAATTCACAAGTATCTGGCAGAGGAAGAAACAACATCAAAAGAGAAGAACTGCAATTTATTTAACTTAAGAGATAAAAACTGAACTGGACAAAAATTGACACGGGAAGAAATAAGATTGCCAGTACAACTTCCACATCTATTACAATTTTAAACTCAAAGGTTCTGGGATTGCAGTGGGGGCACTCGTTTCCCTGTCGTTTGTAGCTGGGGGTGGAATGATTATGCATCTGCACTCTTCATGCAACTACGGTCTAAAACTTGAGCTGTCTTAAAAGCATGGAAGGTGCAGGATATTGTTAATCAAGACCCTGAATTAGCACAGACTTCATTAGTATTAACAAATTTTCAATGAACCCAAAGAACCAATGGGAATTTAATGAGTGACCAGTGAGGCACAAACCAAGGCATCTCTTAGCTGAAGTAGCGTTTACAGGAATTGGCTTGCCAGTATGGTGTGTGCCATGCTCACATTAATTTGGAGAGGTTTGCTGGCTCAATTTTCTCTGCAACCAATTTCAAATGTGACAATGATTGATGTTTTCAATTAATCAATATCCAGAGCAGTGAAACAGCAGTTTGTTACTGGATCTGAAATACAATCTAGAAAAGCAAGTGAAAGATATTCTAACCTGACCAACGGATCCAATCAAATCGTGCACTTAACTGGACAGCTGTATATTTTCAGTAATAACTCATCTCCTGAAAGCATATTTGATCTTTAAAGGGGACATTTGTCAATTTCAAAATGAGCTAGCTCGGTTAATCGCACTTTCAGAAGTTTGAAAGAAGCCCCACTCAACCCTGAGCATGAAATCCTTGCGATTGAGGTGAGATTCTAGTCCTGAAGAAGCCCCATTAAACCAAGGCTTCTGGTGCCTGAGTGAGCCCACGGCAGTGTTCAAAGAGAAGGCTGTTCTACAGATGTCCTCAGTTGACTGAACTAAAAACAGACCTGCTAGTAAACAAATCGTATTTAATGTTTATGTGGCACTGCTAAAAATAAAACTGGTTGCAATGTGGGCTGCATAATAACAACAGTATGCTCGATTCAAAAGAACCTGTAACACCTTGAGACATCCTGATGGCCTAAAATGTGTATTAATAGCCAGAATATAAATAACCTACAGCACACTAGAAAAACAAAGGTTGTAATACTGTTACGTTACAACCTTTACTGTAAGGCTGTATTAGTTACATAATAAGACCACAAGGTATAGGAGCAGAATTAGGCCACTTGGCCCATCGAGTCTGCTCCGCCATTTCATCATGGCTGATCCAATTTTCCTCTCAGCTCCGATCCCTTGCCTTCTCCTTGTATCCCTTCATATCCTGACTGATCAAGAGTCTATCAACCTACAAATATACATAAAGACTTGGCCTCACCAGCTGCCTGTGGTAAAGAATTCCAGATTCACCACTCTCCGTCTAATGAAATTTCTCCTCATCTCTGTTCTAAGATGATGCCCCTCTATTCTGAGGCTGTCCCTTCTGGTCTTAGGCTCTCTTACCATAGGAAACATCCTCTCCAGATCCACTCTATCAAGGTGTTTCAACATTCAATAGATCTCCGTTGGGTCACTCCTCATTACATAATGCGTGTAATGACCTCACTCTAAAAAGTGCAGTGACGCGTCTTGTTCCATATCAGACCACCAGATGCTCTTCCTAAAAACATTCAGTTAAAATTACTTCACTCAAGTCTACTTGAACAGCAAAGGGCCCACACAGATAATAGACAACACACAGTAACAAACTTCCAGAATACTACTATCTCACTCTCTCTGCTCCGAGACTGAATAACAAATGGAATCGGCACTATAAGAGGTCTATATGTGAGGTACATACAGTCAGTGCTGATGTGCCGGGAACCAACAGCAATCTCCTGCCCTCCCTGCTGCTGAACGGGGAACATAGCCCACATCCAACGACTAATCCCAATGCTTTTTTAGATTTAAGATGGTTTATTGTCATTCATCAGTACACAAGTGTCAAAGAGAACAAAATGAATGTTACTCTGGATCTGAATCAGCGTAAAAACAACACAATAAGCATAAAAAACTGAAAAAAATTGAATGTACAGTGGATTTGTTTAATTGCATTGCATTGGGACCGGTACATATTTGTTCAATTAAGTGGCTGCCAATTAGCTGAAGTTTCATGGAAATAATTTAAAAAGGTATAAAAAAGATAAAATATCATTTAACTGCGTAACAAATTATGTATTTAAATGAAATACAGAACTAATTAGACTACCAATCCTATTACAGTACTACAAAACTGCGTATTACCTCATAATAGTTATCGCCAGAGAAATTCTTCCAGTGTCCACTGCTGTGTTATTTTGATAAACTGTAAATTAACAAAATTAGCACAGACACCCAAAGCAGTTCACAAGAGAAAATTTGTAGATGCTGGAAATCCAAGCAACACACATAAAATGCTGGATGAATGCAACAGGCCAGGTAGCATCTATGGGAAAAAGAGATGAGGAGTAGATTTGAAAGGTGGAGGGTGGGGAGAGGGAAGCAGCAGGCGAGAGGTGAAACCTGGAGGGAAGGGATAAAGTAAAGAGCTCAGAAATTGAAAGAGACAGAAGAAAGAACAGGGGTGGAGTGAGGAGAACCAGGAGACGATGGATCTGGCAAGGAGATAAGGTGAGAGAGGGACAAACAGATGGGAAATGGTGAAGGGGGGTGGAAGCATTACTGGAAGTTTGAGAAATTGATGTTCATGCCATCTGGCTGGAGGCTACCCAAATGTTCCTCCAACCCGAGTGTGGCCTTCTATGTTGGGTCTCACTGATATACAGGAGGCCACACCGGGAGGACCAAGCACAGTATAGGACCCCAACAGACTCACAAGTGAAGTGTCGCCTCACATGGAAGGACTGTTTGGGGCCCTGAATGGTAGTGAGGGAGGAAGTTTAGGAGCAGGTGTAGCACTTGTTCCACTTGCAAGGATAAGTGCCAGGAGGGAGATCAGTGGGAAGGGATGAATGGACAAGGGAGTCGCGTAGGAAGTGATCCCTGTGGAAAGCAGAAAGTGGGGGGGGGGGGGGGGCGAGAGAGGAGATGTACTTGGTGGTGGGATCCTGTTGCAGATGGTGGAAGTTTTGGAGAATTATGTGCTGGACGCAGAGGCTGGTGGGGTGGTAGGTGAGGACAAGAGAAACCCTATCCCTGGTAGTGTGGAGGATGGCATAACAGCAAATGTGTGTGAAATGGAGGTGATGTGGTTGACAGCAACACAGATGGTGGAGGAAGGGAATCCCCTTCCTTTGAAAAAGGAGGACATTTCCTTTGTTCTAGAATGAAATGCCTCATCCTGAGAGCAGATGTGGCAGCGATGGAGGAATTGAGAGAAGGGCATGGCAGTTTTAGAAGTAGCAGAGTAGAATGAGGTATAGTCCAGGTAGCTGTGAGAGTCTGTTGGTGTATAATAGACATCGGTGGATAAGCTATCTTCACATATAGAGACAGTGAGATCGAGAAATGCCAGAAATGGTTCAGGTGAATTTGAGGGCCAGGTGGAAGCAGATAATGGACTGCTTTCATACAACGATATCGACGACTGCATCCTCCAAATCTTTATTGTTGATACCTTCCTAGTTCTTATCTTCTTGAAGTAGTGAAATTGTTTCATTTTCAGTCCCGACCATTTCTGGCATCTCCAAGTCTGAATGCTTGAAACACCAGTGAGAAGAACAGTTCTGAATTAACAGAAAATGTTTTGGGCCGAGACCCTTCGACAGTTCCTCCAGCATTTTGTATGTGTTGATCTAGATTTCCAGCATCAGTAGAATCTGTGTTTACATCTCTGAATTGTCTTACTGCTCATTTTATGTCGCTCAGTGACAAAAACCAATGCATTTTGAACACAAGTACATGCAACAGGCACCATTTACAAACTGTTCGCTCTAAGCACAGTGTGGTGTCTAATAGCTATACAGGAGCACATGACTGACTCTAGTTAGAAACTGTTCGACAACAGTGGCCTGTCCCACTTATGCACCATTGTGCCCTTATTAAATGATGGCAATCCCAGCTATTTTCTTGATTAGATTTTATTCTTTCAAGAGTTGTTCCAAATATTCATCTCCCGATTAACCAATGGACTGCAATCTACTGTATACAAGAGTAGCTTATATATGCTGTATGACTCTGAAGCCTAAGAGACCGGGTGCTGGAGAGGCACGTGGGGCAGTTGCTCCTCACCTAGATATGGGGCTCAGAGCTGCACCCAGACTGGCCAGCACCGACCCCTTCTGGAGACTGGCAGCAGCAACTCCATGTTGACTTCTCCAATATGGTGGCCTCCCTCACTAGCAGCTGTCCTCTCTTAGTCTCATTGTGTGGCTATTATCACAGCCCGGAGATTTCTCTGTGGCAAGTGACTTTTGGTGAGGGAGGGGTGGGAGTGCCAAAAGTGGACAAGGATTGGCAGGAGGTTCCCAACACAGCAGCCTGCGGCTCAGGCAAATGCCTTTTCTTTAAAAGAAAAGTACAACATATGTGTGACCACAAGCACCTAGTATTGGAATTGTGCAGCACAGAAATGGGCCCTTTGGGCCCACGTTGCCCATCAACACCAATCCCATTTGCCTGCACAAAGCTCATACCTCTATCCAAATACCTGTCCAAATGTCTTGTAAAGTTTGTTCTTATACCCATCTCCACAACCTCTTCTGACAGCTCATTCCATAAAAACACCATCCTCAGTTTAAAATCAAGGCAAATGCAGAAGGTGAGTGTCAGCTGCCTGCCTTCTGATTGCTGCTGGGATCGCTCTGCTGCCCGAGAGGGGAACCTGCATGGTTGGCCACTGCCCGGTGGACTTGGACCGTGGACTTCTTTCCCCCCAGATATATATATTATGTGTTTTTCACCCATTCTTTCTCATTTTTGTGCAGGGGAATGGGATTTGGGGGTTGATGTTCTTGTGGCATTTTGTGCAGGGAGAGGGGTATTGGTAGTCAATATTCGTGTTGCGTTTCTGTATGTATTTTTGTACAGGGAGAGGGGTATTTGTGGGCTGATGCTTTTGTTGTGCTTCGTGCAGAGGAGGGGGTTTGGGGGTGGATGATTATGTTGCCATCCTTTTCTTGGTTTTGTGGCTATCTGGAGAAGAAGAATCTCAGAGTTGTATACTTCGATAATAAATGAACCTTTGAATACTTTATTTCTCCCAATCATATGAAACTTGTGTCTTCTAGTTCTCAAATACCCAGCCCTGGGAAAACGACTCTGACCTTCTATCCCACTCATGCCTCTCAATTTTATCAGCCTACAACATCTCCACTCTGCCTCCCATGAAAGTAAACCCTGCCTATCCAATCTCTCTTTGCAACTGCAGCCCTTTATTCCAGGCACCACCCTGGGCTCTGTTGCTACCACACTCTCCCGTTGCATGGTGACCGGAACTGTACACAACACCCCAAGCACAATCTAACCAAAGTTTTGTAGCAATGCAACATCCCAACTTTCATAACGTCTCTGCTTAAGCAAATGCCTCCTTCACGCTCCTCTCCACCCGAGTTACCACTTTCAACGAGCGACAGACTTGTGATGAAGTTCCACCTGCACATCAATGCTCCTAAGGTTCCCATCATTTATTCTATGCGTCCTACCAAATTTGACTTCTCAGAATGCATTACCTCACGTTTAGAAATTGGTTTGTTAATGTGACGTGCACCTAGATAGTGAAAAGCATACATGCCATCCACACATCATTCCAAAGCACAAGAACATTGCAGCAGTAGAAAAGACAAAGCAACGAAAGAATATAGAAAATAGTGTTAGTTACTATAGATTGAACCATTTTAATAAATGTAATGAACAACGTTCCTTCAAACTTTTCTTTACAGCTGCACAGACCAACATTGCTCAGAGCAGTAATTTTTTAAAATATATAAACACAGCCTGAAAACTGTGCAGCACTTTCAATGTTTTTCTTATACGATGAATATTTAGAATGAAAATTAAAAAAATCATACTTTAATTTTATTTATTAGTTGAAGGGTATAACAAAATACAACCAACAAAGAGAAGCTTTCACACTTGGTAGACTTCTTCTCATCTGCATTTATTCCGGCTGCGCAGCAACAAAAGCTACATGCATGGGAGCATTTCAGTTACTGCACGGCAGCACACTTGCTCAGCTTAGAGGCGACACTGGTAGTGAATGTTTCCACTGAAAGTAGCTTGCAATGACTTCCCCCGCACCTGTGCCACTTTCACCATTCTGCCCATCTTTTCCGTTGCTATGTCCTGTCGTATCCTTAGGCAACTTTATTCACTCATAAAGAAGACCACCAACTTTTGTGTTGTCTGCAAATTTAATAATCAGTCTGTGTACTTTCTCATACAAATATATTACAAGCAACAATGATCCCAGCATCAATCCCTGTGATACACTTGTGTGTTAGATTTCAATAAAAAAAACATCCACTGCTACCCTCTGACACCTATCACCAAGTCAATTTTGATTCCAGTTTGCCAAAGCTACCCACATCCTTGTTGCTTAACCTTCTGGACCAGCTCCTGCGTGGGACCGTGTCAAAAGCTTTATCATGTAGTTTTCATCAGTTTTCTTAGTTACCATCCCAAAACTTCGATCAACTCTGAGAGGCATGATCATCCCTGCATGAAGCTATGCTGTCCCCTCCTAACTAGTCCCCACCTTTACAAATAAACACAATTCCTGTCCTTCAAAATATTCTCCAAAAACTTCCCTACCACTATTGCAAGGCTCACTGGGCACTACAGTTGTACATTACAGGTTATATCTTTAGACTTTCCAATAGTGCAAATGTTTGCCAATTTCAGAACTTAAAAATCATATGGAATTCTCAGGCAGGCATATTCCCGAGTTAACTGAGTGGTTAGATCTCTGGACACTAATGTGTATATTTCTGAGAATAGTTAGTGACAAGCATCAAGAATAACACTATGTAAAGACTAGGTGCAGACTACATTGACAAATTGAACCACAACACAAGTCGTTAACTTAAAAAGGAGGAAAATTAATGATATAAAATTGGAAAGGGTCAAGTACAAATATGTTGCAGTATTAGACACAAAACTATCACAAATAAGACTCATGTAGTTTGCCCGTGTAAATGGATCATTTCGGCGTGTATGAAACAAAAAGGCTTTTTACAAAAGTGTAGCTGATGGAGAGATACACAACTCCCCACGCTGCGTACACTTTGCACTACACAGCTGGAGATATGAGAATACCACTCATACATACAATTGCGTGTTGTAAAGTGTGAAGCGGCTAGGATTGTAATTGTGAGGGATTAGTTCTGCCTATTTAATCTATCTAGGCCCAACACTGGATCAAGCAAGATCAGGAGATGTATATACAAGTCAGCCAGGATTCTTGCTTCCACTCATTGCAAAATGATTGCTTCTGCTACAAAAATACTTCTGAAAACACAATGAGCTTCAAGCATGACCGTGGCTGAATTTCATACTGGTCTGTCAGAATAGTAACAGAACAGAACTGGAACAGGCCATTTGGCCCACAATGTTTTGCTGAACCTATTAGTAATCAAAAGCTCACCTAAACCTGATCACTTCTGCCTACACAATGCCCACGTCCCTCCATTTCCTGGACATTCATGGGCCTTTTGAATGCTGCCACGACAAGCCTAGGCAGCACATTACAGGCGTCCATCACTTAAAGTGTTTTTTTAAAAAAACTTGCCTTAGACATCTCCTCTGAAGTTACATCCTCATCTTAAATGCATGCTGTCTGGTATTAGCTATTACAACCCTAGAAAATGATTCTGGCTATCTACTCTGTCTCGCGATCTTATGAACCTCAATCAGATCTCCTGTCGGCCTCCACCACTCCAGAGAAAACAACCCAAGTTTATCCAAACTATCCTTATGGCATGTACCCTTTAAAGCAGGCAATATCCTGGAAAACCTCTGCATGCTTTCCAAAGCCTCAACATTCTTCCTATAATGGAACAAGAAGAACTCTTAAACACTCCAGAGACTCCATAACTGGAGTTTTACAAAGCCACAACATAGCCTCCTGACTGAAACTCAATCCTTTGACTAATAAAGGCAAGCATGCCATTTGCCTTCTTTAACACCATATCAACCTATGTAGCCACCTTCAGGGAGCTATGGACATGGACCTCAAAAACCCTCTACATCAACACTGTTAGGGGTTCTGCCACTAATAGTGTACTGTCTCTTTATATTTGATCTCCCTCTGCATCTGGCTGGGTTAAACTCCATCTGCCATTTTCCTGCCTATATATGCAATTAATCTATGCCCTGCTGTATCCTTTGTCAGTCTTCTGTGCTAACTCCAACACTGTCTCCAAGCAAGCTCATCTACCAATATATACTACACACACACACTCAGTGGCCAGTTTACTAGGTAGACCTATACATTAATGCAAATATCTAATCAGCCAATTATATGGCAGCAACTCACTGCATAAAAGCATCCAGAGATGGTCAAGAGGTTCAGTTGTTGTTCAAACCAAACATCAGAATGGGGAAGAAATGTGCTCCAAGTGACTTTGGCCTGAGAATGATTGTTGGTGCCAGATGGGGTGGATTGAGCATCTCGGAGACAGCTGAACTCCTGAATTTTTCACATACAACTGTCTCTAAATTTGATAAAGAGTGGTGCAAAATACAAAAACCATCCAGTGAGCGGCAATTCTGTGTTAATGAGAGAGGTCAGTGGACTGGTTCAAGCTGACAGGAAGATGACAGTAACTCAGGTAACCATGTGTTACAACAGTGGGGTGCAAAGAGCATCTCTAAATGCACAATATGCCAAAGTAGATGAGCTACAGCAGCAGACCATGAATACACTCAGTGGCCACTTTATCAGGTACAGGAGGTACCTAATAAACTGGTCACCCTACTTCCAACTAGAATAACTCCCATCGACCATTACCCTGCCAAACTAGCTTATAATATGCATACTAGAAAATATTTGCTGGATGAATTTAAAAATTCTGTATGAGGGTGCCCATGCGAGGGAGCACAATCAAGTATTTTAAGCATCTCAGTGGTCTGGAGCGTTTGATATGCTGCAAACCTGAACATTTCAAAGCTGGGAATTGGATCAATTGAGTTTTGAGGTTCACACAAGCATATCACACATTCTTGGTGTCAACTTACTTATTGCTCATCATACCACTGACATTTGGGGCAGCAATGAAGGTCCTCCATCTTTGCCTGTCCATACTGTCGTACACAGATATCGAAGGATTCTTCATTGCTGTTACTGTAACAACATTTTTTTTTACCAGTCAGGGTTGTTAGCCCCGAGTTGAAACCCTGAACCTGGAGGACTGCTGGACTACTCTTAGTCTGTCCTCTACTCCTTAATGTGACCCTACCAAGATTCAAACGTGAGGCCCTGACTCCAGCCAACATAGCCTTCCGGGTCCTTGAGGCACACAAGCCTCCAAACCCTAAAGATTGGTGATCCGCTTGGAGGACTTGGTGTCAAGTCATGCACCTAATGGCATTGACATGACACTCATTTCTGGCCTTCAAAGCTATAACCATATAATATGGAGCAGGCTTTGTATCATTAGGAACATATGATGCTAGTGTGTTGCTTTCCTTATCCCTTGAACAGATGCCTTTGACATCAGAGAAACTGACCAAGTAGCTTGAGAGTAGGCTGCAGGCTGCTCAAACACTTCCTGAAGCTCACAGAACATTTTCTGCAATGTTTTATGTTGTGATGCTCGATCCATGGCTGGAGATAGAAGAGCCTGCAGACGCTGGAATCTGGAACAAACCAAATGCTGCAGGAACTTAGTAGGTCAGGCAGCATCTACAGAGCAAAGCTGACAGTTGACGCCTTGGGTCAAGGCCCTTCTCGACTGGGAAGCCATTGCACGGCTGCTTCAATAGTGATTCCTCTGGCAGCACTGAAGAATTGGAGGCAACACGATGGTCATGACTGACTACTGGGAGTAAATTGGGAAGGAAGGAGGCAAGGGCATGTCCATCCAGGAAGATCCCATTCCCTGGTTCTTCAGAGGAACCACAATGCCTGGGCCTCACTGGTGAATAATGCATTTACAGGAGCAGGTTTTTCAAGGCTGTTATCTCTGAAATATTTGAAATGCTACATGAAGACTTTTGAGCCTGGACTGCTCGCTCCATGGGGTGTTTTCTACAAGTTTACATTGAGTTTCAATTTCCTTGCCATAGGATCTTAAGCAAATAAACATTAAACTGTCTCTTCCTTATAATTCATAAAATAGAATTGCTATCAAGCAGCTCCAGATGCACCTGGCCTCCCGGTTATTAGTGGACATCATCATAGCAGTCCCTCAGAGACATCTTCACAATAAGGATGCCCACCTGTTACGTTCTGTGGAACTAATTCTGCCCCAAGACAGATCCAGAACAGATCTAGCAACTCATTCATGATACACAAATGGCAGAATTGTGCTTCAACATAACCCATGTCATGATGCAGTTTTTCCTCCACACTCATGACATCAGGTAAAGGAACGAACTGGAAGCATGCCTGGAACAGCACAGAAATGAGCTGGTAAGTCTGTGAAGCCAGGACATTTACCCAACAGAACAGCTGACACTGATTCAAGAAACCAAGGGAACTTGGCTCTCTATACACCCTTTCCACAACAATTCATCGCAGTTCCAATTTACAT
This sequence comes from Hemitrygon akajei, assembly GCF_048418815.1. NCBI lineage: Eukaryota > Metazoa > Chordata > Chondrichthyes > Myliobatiformes > Dasyatidae > Hemitrygon > Hemitrygon akajei. The sequence continues at coordinate 67,730,054 of NC_133127.1, read as the reverse complement.
GCAACATGCAATCATCAATTCAATACAGATTGCAGCAGATTCCCAGAATTAACATGTACATCATTATCAGAAAAACCTAGTTTTGGTGTGGCAATTATTAAAAAATTCCCACTTTTTCCAAAATAATCCCAGAGGACCTTGAACCTCAAACTGGAAGTTCAGATGGAACTTTATGACAGACAATTCCTATAATTGCAGCCAATTAATGCTTTTATCCAAGTAATTTCTATAACATCCTCAAATCTCTGTAACGAGAAACTTTGGGCTGCAGGGAGAGCAATCCCAGGGGGACATTCACTCAGGTTATACATTAGTGAATTATTGGGAGACAGTTGTCTGTTGTCTAGGCAAGTACCAGATCATTGCCTAACAGTGCAGAATTGAGTGTGGACACCTACACAAAATGGTTCCACTTTCCTACCTCTATTCATCTAACATCTAATGATGTTGAACATTGTCCTTTCTACCAATTGATAACAGAACTTCAATCCCCTTCTGCATGTTGCCCAATTTCTGATGCCTTGCTGCAAAAGGTTATGTTAATACCAAGGAGTAAGCATGATGTAGCCATGCTCGCCACTGGCCCCATCTTCTCTACATCTGAAATTCATACAGCATAGTTCATTTGTTTTTACCGAGGGTCTTTCATGATGCAAAAGCAATAGGATCTAGGGTGTACAGTTTAAAAAAAAAACTGGAACACCAATTTCAAACGGGAGTAAATCTAACCCAGGTCAATTGGAGCCAAAAGTTCACACACAAATTTACAACAGAACAATGGGCTGCATTTAAGTAAGATAGGGTACAATTAAGGCAATACATGAAGAGCCAACTTGAGCTGCCTAATAATGAAAGATAAGAAAGATAAAGCGAAAAAGGCCGCAAATGATATGTGTAAGGCTGTAAATACCAGCGAGAACCGCTGACTCTTTAAAACCTACCAGGAAGGGAAATTAAGATAAGACGCACAAGAGAGAATATGAGAAAAAATTAGCTGTCAACATAAAAAGGGAAACAAACTTCCATAGGGATGTATACAGTGCCTATAAAAAGTATTCACCCCCCTTGGAAGTTTTCATGTTTTATTGCATTAAATAACATTAAATCACAGTGGAATTAATTTGGGTTTTTTGACACTGATCAACCTTAAAAGATTCTTTAGTGTCAAACTGAAAATAGATCTCTACAAAGTGATTTAAATTAATTACAAATATAAAACATAAAATAATTGATTGTGTAAGTATTCGTCCGCTCTATTACGACACACAGAATCATCACTGGTGCAGCCATTTAGTTTTATAAGTCATATAATTAGTTAAATGGAGATCACTGTGTACAGTCAAGGTATTTCAATTGATTGTAGTAAAAATATACCTATATCTAGAAGGTCTGCTGCAGATGACTTAGTATCCTGGCAAAAACTACACCGTGAAGACACAGAACACTCTAAGCAACTCCACAAAAAGGTCATTCAAAAGCACAAGTCAGGAGATGGATACAAGAAAATTTCCAAGACACTGAATATCCCTTGGAGTACAGTTAAGTCAATCACCAAGAAATGGAAGAATATGGCACAGCTGTAAATCTGCCGAGATCAGGCTGTCCTCAAAAATTAAGTGACTCTGCGCAAGAAGGGGACGAGTGAGGGAGGCCACCACTAGACCTACAACAACTCTGGAGCAGTTACAAGCTTCAGTAGCTGAGATGGGAGAGACTGGGTATACAACAACAGTTGTCTGGGTGCTTCACCAGTCGCAGCTTTATGGGACAGTGGCAAAGAGAAAGCCACTGTTGAAAAACACTCACATGAAATCTCGGTTAGAGTTTGCCAGAAGACACGTGGGAGATTCTGAAGTCAGATGGAAGAAGGTTCTATGATCTAATGAAACCAAAATTGAGCTTTTTGGCCATCTGACTAAACACTATGTTCGGCATAAGCCAAACACAGCACATAATCAAAAACACAACATTTCTACTGTGAATCATGGTGGTGGCTGCATCATGCTGTGAGGATGCTTCACTGTAGCAGGCCCGGGAAGGCTTGTGAAGGTAGAGGGTAAAATGAATGAGGCAAAATACAGGGAAATCCTGGAGGAAAACCTGATGCAGTCTGCAAGAGAACTGCGACTTGGGAGAGGATTTGTTTTCCAGCAAGACAATGACCCCAAGCATAAAGCCAAAGCTACACAGGAATGGCTTAAAAACAACAAAGTTAATATCCTGCAATGGCCAAGTCAGAGTCCAGACCCCAATCCAATTGAGAATCTGTGGCTGCACTTAAAGGACTGTTCACTCACGATCCCCATGCGATCTGACAGAGCTTGAGAAGTTTTGTAAAGAAGAATGGGGAAAAATTGCAGCGTCCAGATGTGCAAAGCTGATAGAATCCTATCCACACAGACTCAAGGTTGTAATTGCTGCCAAATGTGCATCTACTAAATACTGACTTGAAGTGGGTGAATGTTTATGTAATCAATTATTTTGTGTTTTATATTTGTAATTGATTTCACTTTTTAGAAATCTATTTTCACTTTGACATGAAAGTCTTTTTCTGTTGATCAGTGTCAAAAAAAAAGCCAAATTAAACCGTTCACTGTGATTCAATGTTGTAAAGCAATAAAACATGGAAACTTCTGGGGGGGGGGGGGGGAGACTTTTTATTGACACTGTATATAGCCAAGGTTATCACGTGAAGGAATGGGCCAGATTAAAAACTAAAATTTGAATCTGTACATAGATCTTGAGAGTACCATTAACAGAATACTTGGATCTGCTGTCACCAGAAAGATATTCAGAGATTGAAGAAGATTGAAGGATACCTGAGTAAGTCATACCACTAAGGTACTTGAAAAGTTGGCTGAAATTAAATGAAACAACAGAACCGGATAGGATACATCCCATAATTTGAGGGAAGTGCTGGAGGAAAATACTGGGATATGGACCATAATCTTTCAATGCTCATTCAATATTGGGGGGGGGGGGGTTGTTGGTGACAGAGGACCGGAATACAATCCTTATTTCCTGGTTTAAACTCAGGTGCAATCATAAACAGCATCTTCAGGCCAGTCAAAGTTAAAAGGGAAAGCTTTTGGAAACACTGAAATGGGATAGTCACCTACAGCAATATGTATTAAGGAAAACCAACATGAATTTCTTGAAGGACAAATGATGTTTAACCAATTTGGAGGAATTTCTGATGAAGCATCTAATAGAACTGATAATGTATTACAGCTGCTGTTGTGCACCTGGACTTCCAGAACACGTGTTATATGAACAGGCTTATCAGCAAAGTTGGAAAAATTGGTGAATAAAAATGAAATAATTGCAGAGAAAGCAGCACACACAAAATGCTGGAGGAACTCAGCAGGCCAGGTAGCATCTATGGAAAAAAGTACAGTTGATGTTTTGGGCCCAGACCCTACGGCAGGGCTGAGTTCCTCCAGCATTTTGTGTGTGTTGCTTGGATTTCCAGCATCTGCAGATTCTATTGTTTGCAATAACATAGAAACAAGGTCTGCTGAATCATTGGCAAGACAGTGTTATGATGAACGGTTGTGCTTTTGGACTTGAGGGAAAGTGAGTAGGGATCAGCATTAAGGCCATTTTTGTATTGATTTATATTACGAACCTATACTTGAAGTTACAAAGCACCGTTTCAGCTGTTCATATGTCCCTGGCAACACAAGTCTCCATAAGCAGTTCAATTAGATCAAGTACAAATTAAATGAAGGTAGCAACAAACCCTTTTCTCATGCAAAGAATCTGTGGAATAAGGGACTTCAACATGAGGCTATAATGTCAAATTTTAACTTTTCTTATTTCATTTACGGAAATAATAAGTTGCTCACTACCTCAGAGGAAGTTAAAACATCAGAAGTCCTTAAATACCACTGCTCCCTCTGGATGGCTAACTGACGTTATTAACAGGGAGAACCTGCAACACTTCTTTTTCATTTTCATTGTTACACTTGTTGTGTCTATCACTTCCTTGCTGGCTTGTCATATCAGTGTTCTTGGACCGAAAAGCATAACTTGACTTAATTGTGCCCCACCCCATCTTTTTGAACGTTATTTAATTCAGCAAAGAGGTGGCCCTTTAAGTTGTCTCTGCATTTCATTTAGGGAGTAAATGATACAAGTACGCTATTAAAAATAACATAGCTGAAAGCAGACAGGGCACTCACCCTCATCAGTAGGGTTGAACCCACAGATGTCACAAATGCATCGGACCCACTTGTTCATTTCTTCTTCGGTGTCTGCCACCAGGTAAAAGATGCGGTCAATTGTCTTAATATCAAAAATATAACTGTTCTCAAGATCTTTCTTATTAAAGGACAGGCCAGCATCCACTTGCTCACAGAGATTTAAGTCAATGACACGGATCGGTTTCTTTGCGTGATCATTTTTGTAGTATTCCAACACATCCGGATCTCCCGTCAGACGGCCACTTCGAAGTACAAACCACCGCTTCTTCCATGCCTGAAAAATAAAAGAGAAAAATGCCATTGGAGAGTCAGCACCATTATGGTTTTCTATGCATTCACTGCTCTGCAGTATGGGAATGAAACCCAGAGTGTTTAAACACAAAAATAAAAGTTAAGGTGGAGAAAACTGGTAATAAATTTAATTCTGTCATTCATTTCTCCAGTTTATGAGAATATTTACAATTGGTTTTAAGTTTTATGGCTGCAATAAAGCAGAATTGGCACCTCATCCAAAGCAAGGTCGTGAGGGAAATATTTTTAACTTGAGATGCAATGCTAGTGATGTTTGCTCCAAAGTGCCCATTTTCTGTTTGATTCACTTTTCCTCAAACAATCAAAGGTTGATTGAAAAAGATAGAGACAGTCAACAAGCAGTGTAAAATGTAGATAGATTTCCAGGCAGAAGCTGATGCCTGTTAATCTGCAGTCGGTATTACCGTCAATGCTCCTTTCCCTAATTAAGGTGACCATCACCTGTTGTTTCAACCCTCATCATATCAGCATATTTGAAACAAGATGGACGGAGAGAAAACAAAATGCAATATTTTGTTAAAGTAAAATTGGATAGGTATATGGACAGGAAAGGAATGGAGGGTTATGGGCTGAGTGCAGGTCGGTGGGACTAGGTGGGATTAAGTGTTCAGCACGGACTAGAGATGGCCTGTTTCCGTGCTGTAATTGTTATATGGTTATAATATTTAATTAGAAAGTAAATTTAGACGACACTCATCTTGGTGCAGTCAATGAATGATTACTTTCCCCCCCACACACAAAAAGATGGGGTTGCTGCTTTCCAAAACATTGTGGTTAATTTATGCTAACGCAAAGCAAGATCCAACGAGGTAAAAATGAGACAAAATTTGTCCCACTGGTGAGGGCTGAGGAATAAATACTTATTAAAGTACCAGCAGATCCACCTACTCTAAATAATACCATGGGGCCCTTCACATGCCCCAAGTGGTAATAAATTAGTGCCCAGTTGAATGTCCAATTTCATTAATATAAAATCTCTGATAGCACAAGATGTTCTTGGCATCACACAGAAAGTGACAGATTATGCACTCATATCAAATCAAAAACTTTTCACCTAACAAAAAGCTCAAGACGACTGGTTTATTTTGTTCTATAATGTACCACTGCAGCGAAGAATCTTACTTTGATAGTAGGCATGATTAGAAAAATCACAAACAGGAGAAAACCTGCTGAAGCTGGAAATCCAAGCGACACACAACTCAACAGGCCAGGCAGCATCTATGGGAAAGAGTACAGTCAACGTTTCAGCCCGAGACCCTTCTGCAGGACACCAGAAGGGTCTCAGCCTGAAACATCGACTGTACTCTTCCCCGTAGATGCTGCCTGGCCCACTGAGTTCCTCCAGCATTTTGTGTGAGATGATTGGAAGTTTTTTCAAAAGAAAGGCTGGAATTGTAAGTTACAATATGCTTTAATGATACAATGACCTTGGATATATTGTTTGATGAGCTATAAATTGTGACAACATTAACAAGTGACTTATTAAGAGCAGAGCTCACATCAACACTTTCAAATCTAAATACTTTCTTTTGCTACCATTCCATTACCTTTTAAAGTGAATACTGTCCCAAACTTGACATGCCAAAATGTTAACCACAATGTTAAAAAAAAAATCAAGGGTACCACTTTAAAAATATTCCTCATGATTATATTATTTTCAATTTTATTCACAGGATAGTGATGTCACCAGCTGGGTCAATATTCACTGCTCATCTCAAATCATGCCCAAGAGGCTTACTAACCCATTTCAGAGGGTCGTTGAGAGTTAACTAATTTGATGGATCCAGAGTCACATACAGGCTAGATCAACTTAGGACATCAAATTTCCTTCTTCCGCAGACATTAATAAACTAAATTGAGTTTTGTTACATTTTTTATGAAAATAATTTTGTGGCACAATTACTAACAGAACTTCTTTTTTTGCTCCAGTTTTAATTGATCGAGTTGAAATTCTCAGTCCCCTTCCGGGAACTTACACTCACATCTTGGTGTATTTGTCCCAGCCTCTGAATTATAGTCCCTAAACATCCACTCTACTTTAAAACAAACTCACAAAAAACTTCATAATTAGATTTGCACAGTAAAAGATGAAGCAGAAATACTTTTAAAAACTGAGTTTATTATTGAGACATTTGATTGAAACACACCATGGCAATCCGTTATTTTTACTGCTTCAGTACAGGGCTTTTCTCTTCGGGATGTGTGCAAACAATTTGGAAGCAGGGACAGTCTATTTAAGGCTATAGCAATCTAAGAGTCAGAGAACACATTTAATAGTTTTAATTAACCGAGGGCAAAGCTATTGCAATTTCAATTATAGTCAATTTACGGTACTGGCATATTTAGCATTGGCAACGCTTCATCCTAATCAGTTTGCTGTGCCACACCAAAGATCCACCAAAATTAAAATAGCTGTGTCTAATGCGTATAGAAGGGCAAAAATCAAATATGCTGCATCATGACCACTTTTAGCATAACAAATGTAACAAACCCACAACTCACCAACCCCGACCCCTCAACTTTGGAATGTGGGAAGAAACTGCAGGATATGCATGGAGTCATGAGGAGAATGTACAAACTCCTCATAGACAGTGGAGGGAATTGAATCTTGATCAGCGACCGCTGGTGCTATAATATGTTACGCTAACTGCTACACTACCACGCTGTGTTTTCTCTAAGGATTAAATCGTTTCCTCTGGTTTTTAAACAGAAAGTTGCTTCTTCTATGTGTTTTAGCAATGTGCACCAATTTCAGCAGAAACACACTAGAATGCACTTCAAAGATTTCAGATAAAACTACTGAGGACATATTCACTTAACGTCTATCACTATTCGATAACCGAATGTACCAGAATAGATTTAATATCATTGACGTATGTCGTGAAATTCGTTAATTTTACAGCAGTACAATGAAATACATGATAAATAACTGCATTTTATATATATGGGTTCAAAGTCCATTGAGAAAATACTTCAATACTTAAGTTTATGTTTTTGATGATAAAATAGTAAAACATAAGTGCATTGGTTGAGCTGTGTGCGAGAGAATACCAAGATCAAATGAGACTACGTAGCGATTAATCTAACTGGTCACCAAGCACGGGCTGTTATCCTTGTATGATACACCCAATTATAATGTCCCAAAAGTTGCAGAAATGCATTTGATCCTTAATTAGCAACTAGCAAAATATACAACCTTGAAGCGATGCAATTAAGTAGTCAACAAAAGATACGTCACCTGGTGGTCCCAGAACCAAACTAAACTGCTCAGAACAAAGCACAAACACGCAACTTATTCCCTTTGCCCCCACCCGGGTGACTAGCTACCATAATAAAGGCACAACACAGAATAGAATGCAGATACAGAACAGACGCATGGCTCCTACACACTACTGTTATGAGTGATGAACAAACCTGATGGACAATGGGGTGCAGAGTTAACCATTCCACCCCCCCCCCCCCGAGAACTATGAACTATTGCTATTGCTATGCTGCTAATGAGAGAGAGGGATGAAGCACAGAGGCAGGAACATCTGCTACAGATAAGAGAGAGAGAGACTGTTGATTTATTATATTTTGGCTCTTCCTGGATTATTTACCTTTCACTACAAGGACGTTACTTTACTCGTTAACATTCCTCAGGAGACAGCAGGAGTGGCCTGATTTGATGGACACAGTCATTTAGAATTGATGGATGGCTGAGACCCCGTCAGTGGGGATAAGACAGGTCTGGGGAGACACCCCTCAGACAGACCAGTGGACACTGACTCCGAGTGTTGTGAACCCACAGGAAGGTGGGGGTTTCGGAGACCGAATCAGGAGATCAGTCAATAAAGCTCACAGTGTTACAGCAGGGCCGGTGGGGACTTGTGTGTGTGTGTCCACTCATGCCAGAGTGACGAGTCCACCACAGAAGAACGGTCTAGCTGAAGAAGAGGGGTCATAGCTGAATGACCACAACGATACGACGGAATAAGAAAGCAACAGAAGGTTTGCCTGCTGCAGCTGTCTGATCTCTTGCTCGCTCTCTCTCTCCACTGATTACAACACAACAGCCACAACTACCTCAGCACGCATGAACTGAACTTTATACTCTTCTATGACAATTCATTTACCCCTAGACATCGATAGAGCTTGTTTATTATTGCTTGTTATTATTCCTACACTTTTATGTATTGTTTATTATTGCTAACCTGTTTTATATGTATATTTGCATTTTTGGTACTGTATTTGTGTAGTTTACTAATAAACACCTTTAGTTTCGGTACCACCAGACTCCAACGGATACTTCTATTTCTGCTGGTCTGTAAACCCAGTTACGGGGTACGTAACACTACACAACTCATTTCTATGAATTCAGAAATGAAATTTGCCACATGGATTGCCAATTAATAACTATGACCAATGCATGACTAAAGCTGCTAGAAAACAAAATACCCACCCACTTATTCTATAATACAAACTTGAGTAAAATTTCAGTTTGTGATAGCCAGACTTCTTACTGCTGACACAGTATTGTCACAATTCATCCAAAAAGAACTAAAAATGAGTAAGGATTCCAACTTTCAACTGCTGAGCGCAAATCCCCTACCCAGCAGAATGAAGATGCGCTATATTTGGCTCTCCAAACAAACAGCTTTCCAACTTCCAGAGTCTACATTTAAGCACAGAATGGTGACCTGAAAAATAACAGGACTATAAACTTCTACTAATCCATGTCCCAAGCACCAACTTTGAAAGGAAGGAAAAGTGAAAAAGCAGGAAAACTGGGAAGTGGAAAAGTACAAATTTTACCTTTTAATTGCACCATTAAATGGATATTCTGAGAAAAAAACAATTTGAACAAGCATCTTTTCTTGAACCCAAGTCAATACTCAAATTCAGAAATTCTAAGTTTGTTCTGGGTTGACAGATTTCTGAATGAAAAGTTTACATAACTGAAATCGACTGTCCACCTAAATAAAACCCGAAAGTGCAAACCCATTGATCTCTGCCATCTGCAGATTAGCTGACTAAGGGAGAAGTGGAGGGGAAAGAAATTTAGTAGAATAATTACTTTTTAAAAATCTATCCAAACTTTTCACAACTACAATTATATGTTGCAGTATATGTATCCTTTATTATACATTAATACGTTGGAGTAGCTGCCACTATCATAGTTCTTGCATCAACTCCATTTTAATCATTCATTCAGATATAGGCGCTGCAATAGGCACACCCCAAAAACACTCCCAATAAGTTCACAATTGAACTTTTAAAAGCCGTGATAGTGGAAGGTACAAACTGATGAAACCTAAAGTTTATGAGGTTCTTTAACTGGGAGTGAAGAACAATTGCAAAACCATTCTCAACTCTCTATTTGACCAATCCAGAATACCCAATACTGTAAGTGTACGGATATAGTACAACCCTCGAATACAGAGTTCCCGAATAGAATTCCACCAACACTGCACAACACTGGACTGATGCACAGTGTGGCACTTAATACACTGTAAATGGTTGTTTGTTTGAGGCTGCCAAACTGCCACGTTCACCAAGTGAATGGTGACACTTCAACTCTGGCAGCTGCTCCAACATATAGCTCCTAGTTTGTCTGTAACTGAAAATGCAGTTGTAGCACTTTCATGAGTCTATTAACAATCATATGGTATTCTAATACTGTATAGAGGAAATTTCCTTTTCATAAGTTATGTTTCTTTCCAATCAGCAAAGACTTGATTACTTCCAGGGTGCCATCACAGACAACCCTAATGGCAGCTCTTATTGAAAACGATGGAAAACATCAAATATTCTAATTTATGCTTGCTATAGCTGAGAACCATAACTGCATCAATACTGTGTACAGTCAATGATGACGTTCTAATGCGAATAAACGATCTATCGCTGCTTAAAACTGAAGGAAATAGACTGGCACATTGCCCCTTCCAGAAGCTGCTGGCGTAAGAGGGGTCAACATGCTGGTCTGATGGTGCGTTTAAAAAGACGAGCTTTTCTACTCCCAATACCAACTATCTTGCTGGCAAACGCGCTGTCTCTGGCAAATACAACTGATGATCTCAGAGCGAGGGTGCTGTATCAGAGGGACGTTAAGAACACATGCATTCTTTGTTTTATGGATTCTTGGCTAACCCCTTCCATGCCGAATGCAGCAATTCGAATAGACGGGCTCACAATATATCGTTAAGCTAGGCCAGTCGAATCTCTCAAAAGCAGATGTGGAGGTACATGCCTCATGATCAACTCCTCATGGTGTACTAATGTGTCAGTGACGTCCCAATATTGCTCACCAGACAATGAATATCTCACAATAAAGTGTTGGCTATTTTACCTGACGTGGGAGATTTCAGCGGTCTTTCTGGCAGCAATGTACATTCCACCTCAGGCCAGTGTAAAACCTTCTCTGAATGAAATGAGCACTGTAATCAACAGGCATGAAACAGCGTATCCTGATGTCTTCTCCATCATTCTGAGGGATTTAAACCAGGCCAGCTTGATAAGGTCATTAAACAATAATCAACAATCACCTGTAGCACCAGAGGAAATAACACACCGGACCACTGTTACACTAAGTTCAGAGTGCCCACTGTGCTATTCCTCACCCACACTTCGGCAAGTCTGAGCACCTGGCTGCACTTCTATTCAGAGTACATGCAGAGACTGGAGACTGAAGTGTGGACCAAGGAGGCACAGGAGCACCGACAGAACCAGATTGAATCAGTGAACGGTGTTCAGGGAGTCATCTTTGAGCCTGCTTGAGTACGCCACAGTTTCACTGACTTCATTAAAACCTGTGTGGATGAGAGTGTGCTTACAAAAACTTACTGTATATCCCCAAACCAAAAGCTCTGGATGAACCAGAAGGTTTGTAGTCTGCTGAGGGCTAGATCTGTGGCATTTAAGTCTGGCAATCCAGGTCTCTATAAGAAAACCGGGTATGACTTGCAGAGGGCTACTTCAAGAGCCAAGAAACAATTTCAGGAGCGGTTGGAGGCGACATCGGATGCAGGTCAACTCTGGCAGGGTTTGCAGGCCATTACTTCTTGCAAAGCGAAACCCAACATCATGAATGGCAGTGATGCTTCACTTCCAGATAAGCTCAATGGCTTTTATACTCACATTGAAAGGGAAGATTAACCTACAGCTATGAGGATCCTTACAGCATCCGATGACCCAGTGATCTTGGTTTCGGAGGCCAACATCAGGCTGTCTTTCAAGAGGGTGAACCCTCGCAAGGCAGCAGGGCCCAGTGGAGTACCTGGTAAGGCTCTGAAAACCTGTGCCAACCAACTGGCAGGAGTATTTAAAGATATTTTCCAATCTCTCACTGCTATGGTCATAAGTTCCCACTTACTTCATAGGAGCAACAATTATACCAGTGCCCAAGAGGAGCAGTGTGAGCTGCCTCAGTGACTATCATTTAGTAGCTACAGTGATGAAATGCTTTGACAGGTCGATCATGGCTAGAATCGACACCGGTCTCAGGAAGGACCTGGACCCACTGCATTTTGCCTATCACCACATAGGTCTACAGCAGATGTGATCTCAATGGCTCTCCATGCAGCCTCGGATCACCTGGACAATGCAAATACCCTCGTCAGGATGCTGTTTATTGACTATAGCTCAGCTTTTAACACCATCATTCCTACAGTCCTGATCGAAAAGCTATATAACATAGGCATCTGTATCTCCCTTTACAACTGGATCCTTGACTTCCTAACCGGAAGACCACAATCCCTGTGGACTGGAAATAACATCTCCACCTCGGTGACAATACTGATGGGACGTGTGCTTAGTCCACTGGTGTAGTCTCTCTACCCCCATAACCGTGTGGCTAGGCGTAACTCAAATAGCATCTACAAATTTGCTGATGATACAACCATTGTTGGCAGAATTTCAGATGGAGACGAAAAGGTGTACAGGAGTGAGAGATAACAGTTAGGTGAGTGGTGTCGCAGCATCAACCTTGAACTCAACGTCAGCAAGACCAAGGAGCTGATTGAGGACTTCAGGAAGGGTAAGACGAAGGAACACATACCAATCCTTATAGAGGGATCAGAAGTGGAGAGAGTGAGCAATTTCAAGTTCCTGGGTGTCAATATCTGAGGACCTAACCTGGATGCAATTTATTGATGCAGCTACAAAGAAGACAAGACAGCAGCTGTATTTCATTGGGAGTTTGAGGAGATTTGGTTTGTCAGTTAAAACACTCGAAAACTTCTACAAGTGAACCGTGGAGAGCATTCCAGCTGGCACCATCTGGTATTGGAGAGTGGGGGGAGGGGAGTTGCTTCTGCTCAAGATAGAAACGGTTACAGAAACATGTAAAATTAGTCCACTCTATCATGGGTACTAGCCTCTGTAGTATCCAAGACATCATCAAGGAACAGTACCTCAGGAAAGCAGCATCCATCATTAAGGATCCACACCTCCCAGTACATGTCCTCTTCACACAGTTACTGCCAGGAAGGAGGATCAGGAGCCTGAAGTCACACACTCAGTGATTCAGGAACAGCTTCTTCCCCTCTGCCATCCAATTTCTGAATGGACATTGAACCCGTGAACACTATCTCACCACTTTATTTCTGTTATTTTGCTTGACATATTTTAATTTAACTATTTAATAAACATATGTATACAATGTAACTCAGTTCTTTCCTCTATATTTATCAAGCATTTAATTGTACAGCTGCCATAAAGTTATGAAATTTTATGACATATGCCAGTGATAACAAAACGGATTCTGACTTGCTCCTAAAAAATATCCAATTATATAGTATTCAGTTCTTAAGGCTATCAGAACATCAGGCCATGCTTCACTTTGACTAGAGTTTCCTTGTAATCTCACTGCTTTCTGTGTTCTGTTGCAGCCTGCAATCTTCTAAAAATAGTTCAAAATTTGCATTTAGTCAGATCAGAAAATTTGTTAAGCCAGTATAAGGTCAATTGATATTGAATCCTGAATTATTCAATGGAATACTAAAATGAGCACACCATTAGCATTATGATAACAGAAAAAGGTCAGCCAGTATGATATTAAACATATTTAAAAAGAGTTTGGCATTAAATTTTATTGATATAGAAATGATTGGTTGAAATCTGTACAAGTCACATGTAATTTTACAACTAAATATATTTATAGATAAGAATTGGCTGCATTCTTAAATAGCTGGCAAGCATCAGCCTGCTAACTAGTGCTGAGGAACAGAAATTACTGATAAATCAAATCTTCAAGTAGACACCTATAGATTCCTAATGAGCCACAGTAGTCAACATTTTGATTGATAATCAGAAATACAACTCCGCACGTTAGAGAATTTTTCACTGAACCTTCTCTTGCAACGATAACAGGTCTCAAAGATAACAACAGTGTACTAACTGCACAAAATGTACAACAAATAGTCATCCAAAGGGAAGCAGCTGCATTATTCCTAGTGGAGACTGAAGGTAAAATGATCAGTAAACAGGAATTACTTCTCTTGCCGTCCTTGCATGGCAGTTTCACAATCTGACCTGGAATGACCACTTGACACTTCCTCCTGCTGAGCAAGCAACTACAGAAGGATAAAATGCATTTATTACCACGAGTCACCTCACAGGAAGTTCCACATGCTGGAACAACATCCCAGCACCATATACAATGGATTCCAATTAATTGAGACACATTGGGACCATACATTTTGGGCTAATTAGCTTGCTGCCCCAGTTAGCTGAAGCTTCTTGGATATAGTTCAAAGGCATAAAAATTTGTTTAACTGAGTAACAAATTACTTCAATGAATTACAGAACAATTAGAACACTACCAGTATTACTACAGTACTAAAAAATTATCTAATAGTTAGCAATGGAGGAATTCATCCAGTGTACACTGCCGTGTTCTTTTGATTGACTGTAAATGATCAAAATCAGCACAGACACCTAGTATAGATAACAGACTGCCTTCATACAATGCTTTTAATGACTGCATACTCCAAATCTTCATTTTCATTGTGACATTCTAGACGATTGTCATTACCTTCAAATTCTTTGTAGTTCCTAACTCGTTGAAGTAGTGAAATCGCTTCTTTTTCACTCCTAGCCGTTTCTGGCGTCTCCAAGCCCAAACGTTTGAAACTGCATTGAGAAGTACAGCTCTGAATGATCTTACTGCTTATTTCTGGCCAACTTTCAACAACAAAAATCACTGTTGTTTGAACTCAAACACAAAGCTGACCATTTAAAAAGTGATCGCTTTCAGCACTGCGTGGTGTTTAACAGCCACACGAGTGCACGCAACTGACGCTAGATCGAAACAGTTCAACGAAAGTCACCCTTCCCAATTAAATGGCATAGTGTCTGAAATAATAATAAGGGAATTCCTGCTATTTTTCTCAATTAGTTTTGTCCTTTAAGAGTTGTCGCCAATAAGCGGCCGTCACAGTTAACTGATGGCCCGATTAACTGGAATCCACTGTATTCCAGTTTTTTGTCCATTATGGCTTCAACATTATATGCTCGTCAGGTCGCAATGCAGCACAATATTATGAGGAAACGAGCAAACATTTTTTAGGTTGTAACTGAATGTCAAACAGATTATATCATTCTGGGAATTCAAGATGTGCACTAAAAAAGCTCGAAAAGTATATTTTGGAAAAATTTCTTACACCAAATATAAAATCAATTCAACAGCCATTCAAATCATGCTTTGTAAAAGGATCTAGTGCTTTCCCGGCATATATGACAAATAAACTCTTTTCTGGCTTCCAGCCGGGTACAGGTATCAATTTTAACCGATGTTTTGATGACAAACTCTGCCATCTCTATCACAGATGATGCCTGGGCATGTTTAGTCCGGTGTTATTTATACCCCCCATAGTCCATCCCTCCTGATCGGATTGTCCTCATCCAATCAGGTTTCCACTGTCCCACCTTGTTTACAATTGAATTCCAGCGACACCTTCATGTTTGTTACAATTCTTTTCCTCTAGTTTATTTCAGTGGCTTTCTTCACTAGGCAGTTCCGAGAGTCCCATCTTACAGGATAGCTACAAGGAAAAGGAAATCAATCGGGCCCTTAAAAGGGCTGACAGAAAAGCCAGAAAACCTAACAACAAGGAGGAAGCCATTGCTACTGCCCATCTTCTCTATATTTCCATGGTTTCTGGAAAGGTCGTCTGGTTCTGGGAGAAATACTGGATTAAAATCATCCACAAACCCGTAAGGAAGCTCAAATCACAATTTACGTGGTTCAAAGATGACCCACATCAAGAAACGCAGGAGGTATATCAGTTTGGGTTACCCGGAGAAATCAGCCGTAGCAGAACATTGTAGTCATAATGGCCACAGGAATAACTCCAATGGTACAAAATTACTGTGCCTTGCCTGGTGAAGAAAGCCATTGAAATACGACTAGAGAATATGAATTTCAACTAAGACAAAGGTTTCGCTCCAAGGACTGGAATTCAATTGTAAACAAGGTGGGAAGGGGAAACCTGACTGGATGAGGACTAAGCAATCAGGAGGGATGGACTATGGGGGTATACTCTATCCCTGGTGGGCTGGCGGGGGGATGGGGTGAGGGCAGAGGCACGTGAAATACGGGAGACTCGATGGAGGGCAGAGTTGATAGTGGATGAAGGGAAGCCCCTTAGGGATAGAGTCCCCCTGGTCCTCACCTATCACCCTACCAGCCTACAGATCCAACGTATAATCCTCCGTAACTTCCGCCACCTCCTACGTGATCCCACCACCAGCCACATCTTCCCCTCCCCCCCTCCACTCTCGGCTTTCCGCAGGGATTGCTCCCTACGCAACTCCCTTGTCCATTCATCCCCCCATCCCTCCCCACCAGCCTCCCTCCGGGCACTCATCCCTGCAAACGGAAGAAGTGCTACACCTGCCCCAACACTTCTTCCCTCACCACCATTCCAGGCCTCAGACAGTCCTTTCAGGTTAGGCACCACTTCACCTGCGAGTCAACTGGGGTGATATACTGTATCGGATGCTCCCGATGTGGCCATTTATACATTGGGGAGACCTGCCGCAGACTAGGAGAACATTTCGCCGAACACCGGCGCTCGGTCCTCCAGCAGTGGCGGGATTTCCCTGTGCCCCACACTTCAATTCCACAGACCACTCCCACTCCGACATGTCTGTCCATGGCCTCCTTTACCGTCAAGATGAGGCCACACGCAGGTCGATGGAGCAATACCTTATCTCCCACCTGGGTAGCCTCCTACCTACCAGCATGAACATTCAACTCACAGACCTCCGTTGATACCCCTGCTCCCCCTTACCCCCATCCCTATCTATTATTTTAGTCTGGTTCTCTTGCTCTCTCTTTTTCCCCCCTCCCTATAATCTCCCCCCAGCCCTACCTTTCTTTCTCTTTTATTTCCCATAATTCTCCACCTTCCCCCACCCCCATTTCCCTCCAGCCTATCACTTCCCAGCTCTCTACTTTATCCTTCCCCCCACTTCTTATCCCCCCCTCGACCAACCCATGTTACTTCACTCCTGATGAAGGGTTTCGGCCCGAAACGTCATTATTACCTCCTTCCATAGATGTTGTCTGGCCTGCTGAGTTCTGCCAGCATTTTGTGTTTTTATTTGAATTTTGAAATGCCTTTTTAATGTATAACTTTGAACTTTGCACATTAAAATACTTGTTTCTTTAAATTTTTCTTTTCGCTTTTGCCTCCTTTCCCTCTCCATTTCTCCTTTGGCACTTGATTTGACAAAGACTTCGCCAACTCTAATTTACATCACTTTCTCAGCCGTTCAAACTGCAGACATCCCACCTCTCCTGCAAGTTCCTGGAGTCTCCCGCCTATTGATAGCGGCTCCCTGACGCCCGCAAATTATACACAATATCCAGGAAATCAATTTTTTTGAGAGGGAGAGGAAGAGCAAGAGGGAGCATCCTGATTGGTCTCTCTTCGCGCTAAGTAGACCTATCAGTTTTCTCTGTGGGCGGGCTTTACAGTCAACCCCAAAAATAATGACAGTGTTGCTCACTGCACTGTTTGCAACAGTGACTGTTCTATTGCCATAATGTAAAAGACATGTTGAGGTGAGTTTAACAAGTGTCATTTGTTCATTAGCATAGCTAATGTTATTTAAACTAGCTGGCCAGCTGCTAAGGAGCTACTCTATTGATGTCCTACGTGATGAGGCCAAACTCTCTGTAGACTTGCTTAAAATTGTAATAGAATAAAAAAACGACTCCATGATAATAAGTACATATTTTAATGTCACATTTACACTACACGCTGCATCCACAAAGGAAACAGCATTATGAAGGACCCCATGCACCCCTCATACAATCTCTTCTCCCTCCTGCCGTCTGGGAAAAGGCTCCGAAGCATTCGGGGTCTTACGACCAGACTATATAAGAGTTTCTTCCCCCAAGCTATCAGACTCTTCAATACCCAGAGCCTGGACTGACACCTTGCCCTACTGTCCTGTTTATTATTTATTATAATGCCTGCACTATTTTTGTGCACTTTATGCAGTCCAGTGTAGGTCTGTAGTCTAGCTTTCTCTATGTTTTTTTTATTAAGTAGTTCAGTCTAGTTTTTTGTACTGTGTCATGTAAACCATGGTCCTGAAAAAAGTCGTCTCATTTTTACTATGCACTGTACCAGCAGTTATGGTCGAAATGACAATAAAAGTTGACTTGACTTGATTTTCTGCATATTAGACAAAATCACTAAACTAAGTATTACATACACCCCCTTAGAGGTCAACCGGGGGTGGGGGTGGATATGGGGTTGTGGGGGCAGGGTGCTGCCTCCCTGAAATGAGTTTTTGCAGGGTGGGATGTCTGAAACTGATTGGTTGAAATGGTAATCAGCTTGTTCCCCGTTTACTCAGTTCCCAGATGACTGGTTTCCTTTGTTGTGTCATTATCATCTTGTTCCCATGTCACAACAGATCACTGCAATTAAAACATTAGCTCTAACCACCTTCTCCAGCCAGAGAATTATGGCCCAATACAGCAATAAATACCAATACCAAATTCTGAAATTCCAATAATGCAGTTTTAAATGTATAGAACATAGAACAATACAGCACAGTACAGGCCCTTCGGCCCACAATGTTGTGCCGACCCTTAAACCCTGCTTCTCATATAACCCCCCACCTTAAATTCCTCCATATAAAAGGAATTAAGAGGTCTAGTAGCCTCTTAAATTTCATTAGTGTATCTGCCTTCACCACTGACTCAGGCAGTGCATTCCAGGCACCATCCACTCTGAGTAAAAAACCTTCCTCTAATATCCCCCTTGAACTTCCCACCGCTTACCTTAAAGCCATGTCCTCTTGTATTGAGCAGTGGTGCCCTGGGGAAGAGGCGCTGGCTGTCCATTCTATCTATTCCTCTTAATATCTTGTACAAAATAAAGAACTTTTATTGACGCTCATGTTGAGAAAGTGGATAGTTTGCCAATTCCATTTTTTAAAAATCAGCAATAATCAGGATAAGTAAATCAGACACACACACATGTAAAATCAAGTCTTCATTTTAAAGTTATACTAAGTTACCCAAATCTGTTAATTAACATACACAACAGAAAATGTCCAGCAAATTTATCACGCTGCAAATACAATCTTTGCTGTCTCTTTCTGCTGTCACTGTGGGTGGAGTGGAGTGGAGAAGGAAGAAAGAGATGAGAGCTAATAACAATGTGCCACATTTACATAGACCCCCACTATAAAGGAACTATGAAACATGAACAATGAGAGATATTACTCTGCTACTCTCTACTCATTTCTCACACCCAACTGAATCACCAGATTGCTGGTTGCACAGGACCAGCAGCTTTCAATGGCTCACAAAGTGCTGACACTACGCCACCCCCTCCAGGGGGTAATGGGAATTTTTAAGATAAAGGAGGTGGTGGGGGTTCAGTAGCAGGTTGGGGACAGCTGGAGGGATTACAGGCTTCTTTTAAGAAATCAATTACTTATTATAAGCATCTGATCCTCACTCGCAATTGATTACAATGACCATCTAATAACCTCATTTCTTGCTAATACATTATTCTCTTAGAAGTTGCTCAAAGTGTAATAAAGTTGTTAAAAAGCAATGTGACACCACTGTATTTAGCTTATCAAAAATATGGACTGAAGAAACAGTTTTATTTCCGAGTCCGGCCTGCGCATTGCCAATCACTACAGTGGCTAATTAGCCAATATGATTCCCATACTCTAATCACAGTGATGTATTTCCTGTAAGTTAGGGAATGGTATTCAATGGGGTGAAGTTTAGAACCTGCCCTTTCAAATATTCTTGACTGCATTTCCCTAGAACATAGCTCAACCAAGATGTCTTAGCCCCACTTCATGTACCTTCAGGTAAAGAGTCAGGTTTTGCCTGAGCTATGGTGGCATCATAACTTTCCCCTTTATTGATCGAGGTTGTGTGTAAACAACAGACGATTGGCCATAGTCGTTAACCCATAATGAAAATGACAGAAGCAGACCAAACAAAAAGGAAGTGTAGACAGTGTAGTGTGGAGTATCTGAAATATGGATTTATACCTGTACCAAGCAACCAATAGCAGTCATGAGTCCATGGTGTGCAAAGGCTCCTTGAACATTTTAAGAGAATATACTTTGACAAAGCAAATGTTAAACTGGCTTTCTTTCAGTCACTTTGTGAAAATTGTCAGAAATGGAAAATATTTCAAAGCATTTTAGCCAGCACTTCACAACAAAGTGCTGGCTTGAGTGCTTCATTCAACATTTTAATCATTCATTGCAAAATCTGGAGACCTCCATACAACTGGAGAAGAACTGATTCTTCAAGCAGTGAGGGAGATTCTGAGTACAGTTTGGCAGAAGTCTCCAGACTAAATAATTAAAGTTATTGTCACTCAGCAATAACTCTGCTTGAAGACAAATAGATGAAGTGTCTGAGAATGTGGAAACACTGTGCAACACACATCAGAATTTGCTCTGCAGTTGGCTGAGTCGACTTTGCCAGGCAATGAATCTCTTCTTGGTTGTTTGCTTCATAAAAGATGAAAGCAAGAGGATTGGAAGCAGATATGAGGGGGGAAACCAATATTTCTGGTTGTTTTTGATACATTTTTAAGAGAAACATATTCTGCTCACCAACATTCTTGCTCATGCAATAGATGGGACACCATTAATGATGACGCCATTGTGCTCTTAAGAAAAGCTGTACCTGACATATTTACCATTCACTGTGTAATTTACAGACAATATCCAAGAGATCAGCTGCAGAAGTCATTAAATACTTTGATCACAATGGTAAATAAAATCATATCGCAAACTTTCATTCTCAACTATTTTGAGAGCTTTGTATTGAGAATGATGAACAGTTTGAACGCTTCCTGTTGTACAAGTCAGGCATTTCTCAAAAGGAAACTGCCTGAAGCGCTTTTATATGCTTTTTGAAACTAATAAAATTCTTTGAAAACTTGAATGCTTCATTTAGTAATTCAGTCAAGAATATTAGGCATGACATTGCTTATTTGACAGAATTATTCGCAAAATAAAATCAATCTTCAATTGCAAGGAAACAATGTGAATCTTTAAGTCTAATTAGTCATCTCCACATTTCCGTCCAAGTTAACCCTAATTAAGTGGAACATTGGCCGTCGCAACCTTTTCCAATTTCTGAGCTAGCCTCTGAGCTGGAAGAGAGAGAAAGAATACCAGATGATCATCTTCAAACATACTGAGCACACATGGGCAAGCTTACCCAAATTTCAAATTGGGTCATAAATCCATTTCTGAACACATTATGTTCATAAAAAAAAGTGAACATGTTCTTAATTGCCTTTTCAACATCAAATTTAGTGGAGCGTAGTTTCAGTGTCGTCACCCAACTTCTTTCAAAGCAATGAAATGGACTGCAAGTTAGTGAATGTGGGGATCTGAGACTCCTCCCTCCTAAGCAACATGTTGAGAAGCTGATATCACTGCACCAAACCCATCCACCTCATTGAAAGGTGAAAAAGCAATGAAGTCGTGAACAGTTGAACTAGTCATGTACATCTTTAAACTGTTGATGAAAATAAATTTTACTGCAATTAAAGAAATGATTTTATTTGTAGATTTAAATAAATTGTGCAATTATTATCACTGCTTTGAACTTGCAGTTCCTATTTTCCTTCACTGCGAATTGTAAATCAAATATACTTTATAGCTTCTATGTAATGGCCAGAAAGGGAGAGCAGGGTGTTGGAGACGTGGTTCGGGAGCTAAGGTAATGCAAAAAAGTCTGGGAACCACTGTGCTCAAGTATGATCACCTCTTCTATGTAGTGATTTACTGTTTCATGATGGATTTGAGTTGCACTTCCGCCGCCCGTTACGGAAAGAATTAAGATGCTCATGTGAGTCTCCAATGATACAATAATTATTATAAAATATTTCCTATGTGAGCATAAAGATAGGTATAACACTTCTCTGAAAGAGCTGGCAGATCACTTCGACATTTTTTACTTTTACATCATGAAGTCAGTCCATGGAAATATAGGTCAAGAACTTCCATACAGTTGATCACCTTTTAAAGTACTCAATTTTTAATGTGCATGAGATTTGTGAAGAGAAGCTTTGAACTGTAAAGTGCATTTAAATTTGAATGTTGACATTGAAACAGAACGAGAACACTTGCTGGTTGTGTTTCATTTCCCATCCTTGTATTGTCAGCTGGCCTTGTGAAATATTTTTGCTTTCATTAATCAACTCCCTTTTCATACTGGGTACAAAAATGTTAAATATGCATAAAATGAATAACCATTATATAGACGCAGATACAAGCAAAACAAAATTAATACACAGAATATGAGAAAATAACTTAAAAACATTTATTTCATTATTTTCTTAGAGTGAAGCTAATTCATGCTTCAGTCAATGCTTTGCTCTCACTGATCTACAGACATCTGAGAAATCTGATATTTTATCAGCTCCCTCTGCAGGTGTCTGTACTGTCCTTTGAACCTCCAGGACAAGGCCATTTAGCTAAAACATGGTTTGTTCAGTTTAGGGTGAATTGCATAAGTGGTATTTAGTCTAAACCAACGAGAGTTAATATATGACAACTTAACAAATCAATTATCTTAAAATACTTCACTCAGTTATAGGAAATTAATTCAGATGGATTTTGAAGCCAGGAAGTTGCTGCAGTTATTGAACTGAACATGATAAATATTACAAGAAATACACAGAAAATGCTGAAGGAACTCAGCAAGCTAGGCAGCATCTATGGAAAACAGATGCTCCCTGACCTGCTGAGTTCCTCCAGGATTTTGTGTGTGTTACTTGGATTTCCAGCATCTGCAGATTTTCCCTTGTTTATGATAAATATTACAGTTCTATCAATGGCAAAAAAAATCTAAGTGATTTAAAGTCAATGATTGCTGGTTCAGTAAAAATCTCTATTTTCCCGATTTTGTTGTACATATTTCCACCTAATTAAAAATGAACTTTTAATCAATTTTTTCATAGGAAATCCTCCGATAGCTAGAACTCTTAAGTGGATGTGTATGTACCAAGTTGTAAATTATATTTGAATAAAACCCAGATGGTGATTGCAAAATCTATAGGTAATGTTACTTTTGATTACAAGACTTTGTATTCACTTACTGAAGATATTTGAGTTGCAGTCCTGTTCTTACCCTTCATTTTTTAAAAGTCATTTTTAAGCATTTTCTAAGGCTTATTCATTGTCAGATTGATGACCTTTCATGGAGACACAAGAGACTGCAGAAGCTGGAATCTGGAGTGGCACACATTCTGTTGGAGGAATTTTGTCCCAAAATACCGCCAGCCCCTTTCCTCCCACAGAAACTGCTCAGTTCTTCCAGCAGAATGTCAGTTGCATGGAATGACCTTTCATGATCATTAACCTGGGATGTTGTTAGTTGATCTCTGTTGCTTCTGCCTGAACTTCTAAATTGCTCCTCGCATTCACTATTTACACTTCATATTTCCAGTATCTGTAGTCTTCTTTTGCTTTAAGTCTCTAGCTAATTTGGATGATATTTGGTTTTCCCCTTTCAGCACAGATGTTATCTGACCTATAAAGCTTTTCCTGTATTTCACATTTCCAGTGTTCCATGTACAGTTCCAGAAATCTTTCATTTCTTGCTTTACTATTATTTATTCTCCTTCTGCTTACACCAGGTCCATGTTAGTCAACACCAATCTATTATCCATTTTAATGATCACCCCACTAACAGAGTAATTCTTTGTTCTCACCTACCCCTGCAACTTCAAACATGCTTGTTCTCTAACTTTTCCTCATTTGTACAAAAAGTCATAAAACTTCAAATGCTAACTGCATAGATGCAGACCAACCTGAGTACATCCAACAGTTTGTTTTTCTCGACTATTGTCCAGTAGCATTCACATCTATGGTGATGAAATACTTTGAGAGGTTGGTCAACACCTATCTCAGGCAGGACCTGTACTCATTGCAATTTGCCTACCACCACAATAGGTCTATAGCAATCTCAATGGTTCTCCATGCAGCCTTGGATCACCTGGACAATGCAAATACCTAGGTCATGATGCTGTTTATTGACAAGAGCTCAGTAATTAACAGAATCATTCCTACAGTCCTGATCAGAAAGCAACAGAACCTGGGCCCATTACCTTCCTCTGCAACTTGATCCTCAACTTCTTAACCAGACGACCACAATCTGTGCGGACTGGAAATAACATCTCCACCTCGCAGACAATGAACACTGACATACCACAGGGGTGTGTGCTTAGCCCACTGCTCTATTCTCTCTACACCCATGACTGTCTGGCTGGGCACAGCTCAAATGCCATTTATAAATTTGCTGATTTTCAGATGGCAGAATTTCAGACCGTGATGAAATGGCATACAGAAGTGAGATATCCAGTTAGATGAGTGTTGTCACAACAATAACTTTGCACTCAACTTCAGTAAGACCAAAGAGTGATTGTGGACTTCAGAAAGGGAAAGAAGAGGGAACACAAACCAATCCTCAGAGCGATTAGAAGTGGAGAGTTAGATACTTCAAGTTCCTGGGTGTCAATATTTCTGAGGACCTAACTTGGATGCAACATATTGAAGAGGCTATAAAGGAGGTAAGACATTGGCTATATTTCATTGGGAGTTTGAGGAGGTTTGACTTGTCAACTAAAACACTCAAAAACTTCTACAAGTGTACCATGGAGAGCATTCTGACTGTCTGCATCACCATCTGGTATGGAGGGGGGTGCTACTGTGCAAGATCAAAGTAAGTTGTAATTCCATCATGGGGACAAACCTCTGTAGCATTCAAAACATCTTGAAAGGCATCTTGAAGGTGCCTTATGAAGGCACAGTTCTTCATTAAGGATCCCCACCACCCAGAACATGCCCTCTTCTCATTATTATTATCTTCTCAGGTCTTCTACCTGCGTCTCAATGTCACCAAGACCAAGGAGATGGTGGTGGACTTTAGGAGATCTAGGCCTCATATGGAGCCAGTGATCATTAATGGAGAATGTGTGGAGCAGGTTAAGACCCACAAGTATCTGGGAGTACAGTTGGACGAGAAGCTAGACTGGACTGCCAACACAGATGCCTTGTGCAGGAAGGCACAGAGTCGACTGTACTTCCTTAGAAGGTTGGCGTCATTCAATGTCTGCAGTGAGATGCTGAAGATGTTCTATAGGTCAGTTGTTGAGAGCGCCCTCTTCTTTGTGGTGGCGTGTTGGGGAGGAAGCATTAAGAAGAAGGACGCCTCACGTCTTAATAAGCTGATAAGGAAGGCGGGCTCTGTCGTGGGCAAAGTACTGGAGAGTTTAACATCGGTAACTGAGCGAAGGGCGCTGAGTAGGCTACGGTCAATTATGGAAAACCCTGAACATCCTCTACATAGCACCATCCAGAGACAGAGAAGCAGTTTCAGCGACAGGTTACTGTCGATGCAATGCTCCTCAGACAGGATGAAGAGGTCAATACTCCCCAATGCCATTAGGCTTTACAATTCAACTGCCAGGACTTAAGAACTTTTTTAAAGCTATTATTAATGCTTTTTGAGTTAGTGATTTAGATGCATATCATATTATTACTGAGTTAAGTATTGTATGTAATGAGTTTTTGCTACAACAAGTGTATGGGACATTGGAAAAAATGTTGAATTTCCCCATGGGGATGAATAAAGTATCTATCTATCTATCTATTACCGTCGGGAAGGAGGTTCAGAAGCCTGAAAGCACACACTCACTGATTCAGGAACAGCTTCTTCCCCTTTGCCATTGATTACTAAATGGACATTGAACCATGAACATTACCCCTTTTTTAAAAAAAATTTGTGGGGTTTTTTTTTGCACTACTTATTTTTAAACTTAGTTATCATATACATATATATACATATACACACACACACACACACACACACACACACACACAGTTATACAGCTTTTTTCCTACATATTCATCATTATTTCATTGTACTGATGCCGTAAAGTTACCAAATTTCATGACATATGCTGGTGATATTAAACTGGATTCTGATTCTCTCAGGTTGGTAACATCTGCAGATGTTTTCTCAATGAGAATTAAGAACTGGCAGATTTACTTGTCAGACAGCCCAAGAGCAAGACCAGCACTGATCCTTATTTTATGAACTAGGTAATGAACCATACCTTTTTTAAAAAAATTCAGTTAAGCCAGGAGTAATATAGATGTAAATTAGGACAATGATGTAAAAAAAATGTTAGGTCTGTGTTTTCAAATCAAGATGGAACTATAGAATACTGCAAGAGTCACATTCACAAGCCTTCAATTTACAGTTAACCAAGTTTGAGAATGACTTACAGAGAATGGCCACAAACTCTTCGTTTTTAAGTACACCACTTGGATTGCCTGCAGTCCAAACCTTTGCGTTTGGACAAATGTCAAATGTTACTGGCTTACATCTCCAGGTGCCAATTATCAAATCACTGTACTGACTTCCAGAATGCAACAAAACTTTGATCTTTCGCCAAATTAAACTTCAATTTGCACATGCTGTTCTCAAAAATGTCAGAGGGTCATGTTCCATATCAATAAAAATCATTTGATAATCCTTTGAATGACAACAGTTTTGGCAACATTCTTACCTATAGTCAACAGAAAATGAAAACTACCGTATATGTTTCAGGTGTGTCCTGACGTACTTTGCCAGACGTGTCATATCAACACAGGTAGCACTTGTAGTTTGAACCAAGTTTCTGTCTGGCATCAACTGAAACTGAGCTACTTAATGACTAATACAGTATGAATCATTACTATTTCATTCTCAAGTCTTTTACATGCTCAGCACTTTTACCACAAAGATTCACGTGAGAGCAAAGATAATACCAGAAATCTTACATCCTTTGCATGTTACCAAAAGATTAAGGAGAATAAAAGGGGAAAAGGATAAAGAAATAACTGCATCTTAGTGTGCTTCTCAAATACAGGATTAAATACGTTAAATATCCACAAAACATGACATCATTCATCTTTGATGGCTATTTTACCATATACTCACGTCTTAATAAGCTGGTAAGGAAGGCGGGCTCTGTCGTGGGCAAAGTACTGGAGAGTTTAACATCGGTTGCTGAGCGAAGGGTGCTGAGTAGGCTACGGTCAATTATGGAAAATTCTGAACATCCTCTACATAGCACCATCCAGAGACAGAGAAGCAGTTTCAGCGACAGGTTACTATCGATGCAATGCTCCTCAGACAGGATGAAGAGGTCAATACTCCCCAATGCCATTAGGCTTTACAATTCTACCGCCAGGACTTAAGAACTTTTTAAAAGCTATTATTAATGCTTTTTGAGATAGTGATTTAGATGTATATCATATTTTTTACTGAGTTAAGTATTGTATGTAATTAGTTTTGCTACAACAAGTGTATGGGACATTGGAAAAAAGTTGAATTTCCCCATGGGGATGAATAAAGTATCTATCTATCTATCTATTTTCTTAGTGTTTGTGTTCTAGCCTCTAGAACATATATGTCAAACTCAAGGCCCATGGTGGAATTATCTTTGGCCCGCGAGATAATATCTAATTACTATTAAAGCTGGCCCCAGTAATCGAAGCACCTATGGCGTATGATATGGCTAATGCTGAGTTTATTCAGGTACCAGGTTTTCAGGGTTTTTAGTGTTTATTCGGCAGTCTTCTTCATAAGAAACGGAATTTGTAAAGTGAAACACTTTGTAGTTATAGCAGAGACTGAGACACATGAGAGCAAGCTGAAAAAACGGAGGCAACGAAAGCTACGTTCGCACGCGTCCGACTGATCCGGCCCGCATGAAGCTGCATTTTGCTCAATCCGGCCCGTGACCTAAAATGAGTTTGACACCCCTGCTCTAGAAGCATTGTTCGTTTAGTATGAACATCACTTCGTGTTCACAGACTTTTTATATTATTTCCTGTGTAGATAATTCAGATTTCGACAATAAAAAGACATCCATCTCTATCCACTCTTCATTTGCCCTTGAAACAACACTATTAGAGAGTCTTTAGCTTTCTTAATATTGTAAACATTACCAGGAGGAAGTATTATAACATATAAGAGCAATATTAGTCCTTTTGGTCCATTGAGTCTTCGCCACCATTTGATTATGGCTGATCCATTTCCCCCTCAACTCCATTCTCCTGCCTTCCCATAATCTTTGATGCCCTTAACTAATCAAGAACCTATCAACCTCCACCTTAAACCCATCTAATATCCTGGCTACCACAGCCGCCTTTAGCAATGAATTCCACAGATCCAGCTCTCACTGGCTGAAGAAATTCTTGCTCATCTCCATTCTAAATTAATGTCCCTCTACTCTGAGGTTGTGCCCTCTGGTCCTAGACTCCCCATTACAGGAAATATCCTTTCCACATCCACTCCATCTAGGCCTTTCGCCAATTGATAGGTTTCAATGAGATCTTCCTTCATTCTTCTAACTTCCAGAGTCAAACACTCCTCAAATGATAAGCCTTTCATCCCCAGAATCATACCTGTGAACCTTCTCTGAACCCTCTCCAATGTCCGCACATACTTTTTTAGATTAGGAGCCCAAAACTGCTTACAACACTCCATGTGAGGCCTCACCAGTACTTTACATAGCCTCAGTATTACATCCTTGTTTTTATATTCTAGTCCCCTTGAAATGAACACTCACATTGCATTTGCCTTCCTCACCACCGACTCAACCTGCAAGTTAACCTTTAGGGAATCCTGGATGAGGACTCCCAAGTCACTTAACACCTCAGATT
Source organism: Hemitrygon akajei (assembly GCF_048418815.1). Classification (NCBI taxonomy): domain Eukaryota; kingdom Metazoa; phylum Chordata; class Chondrichthyes; order Myliobatiformes; family Dasyatidae; genus Hemitrygon; species Hemitrygon akajei. The sequence continues at coordinate 67,701,321 of NC_133127.1, read as the reverse complement.
TTTGAATTTTCTGCCCATTTAGAAAATACTTTGCTTTTATTCCTCCTACGAAAGTGCATTACTGTACACCTCCTGCCACTGGAATCCATCTGCTTCCCCCAACACTACCTGCCCCTCCACCCATCTTCGTATCATCTGCAAACATGGCCACAAAGCCATCAATTCCACCATTCAAATCATTGATATACAGTGTAAAAAGTAGTTCCAACACTGACCCCTGTGGAACACCACTAGTTACCTGCAGCCAATCAGAAGAGGCTCCCTTTAGTCCCACTCTTTTCCTCCAGTGAATTAGCCAATGCTCAATCCATGCTAGTATCTTTCCTGTAATACCATGGGCTCTTACATTGTTAAGCAGCCTCCTGTGTGGCACCTTGTCATAGGCCTTCTGAAAATCCCAGTGCACAACATCCACCAAATCTCATTGTCTAGCCTGCCTGCCATTTCCTCAAATTCCAACAGATTTGTCAGGCAAGATTTTTCCTTAGCCATGCTGATTTTGGCCCATTTTATCATGTGCCTCCAAGCACACCAAAATCTCATCCTTAACCATCGTTGACTCTCAACATCTATCCAACCACTGAGGTCTGGCTAACTGGCCTATAACTTCCTTTCTTCTATCCTCCTCCCTTCTTGAAGACATTTGCAATTCTCCAGTCCTCTGGAACCATGCCAGAATCTGGTTATTCTTGAAAGATTATTACTATTGCCTCCACAATTTCTTCAGCTGCCTGTCTAAGAGACCTGGGGTGTAGTCCGTCTGGTCCAGCTGACTTATCTACCTTCAGTTCTTCCATTTTCCCCAAGCACCTTCTCCCTGTTAATGGCAACTACTGTCACTTCTGCCCTGACACTTTTGAACTACCGGCATACTGCTCATGTCTTCCAGAGTGAAGACCGATGCAAAATACGTATTCAGTGCATCCGCTATTTCCTTGCCTCTAACCCCACTCCATTACTACCTTTGTGCCATAACGTTACTCCAGTCTACACGGCATAGTTATGGAATATTGCACGTGTGCATTACTTTAGCTAACGCTGATCGTGACAATATTTGATAGTATTAGTACATTCAGGCTTGTGATGATTCGGTATTGAAGTTAATACATGTTTTACTTAGCGTTCTGTAGTCTCACAAGTTTTTCCTCACTAAAAACCCTGAAGAAAGCTTCAAGTTCAGGCGATTTTTGAGAAAGGTGCTTAACTCTCTGCCTAGCTTTGTGAGTGCGCACGCACACACAGACTGAGGGCAGTGGTATGTATATTGATATTTTACTGCAGAGATTAAATCACCCTTTTTTTTTTTGCAATACTTCTTGCAGCTATTCCCTGCTGGCAAGTCGACCAATTCCATTCCAGCCTTCCAGCTTTTTTTGGCAGAAGAATGCAATGCACCTTCATCCAACTTCCTGAGGGGAAAATGCCGCGATTAGGACCTCATTAAATGCCACATATTCGTTATGACAGCATTTTTTTTTTCAATTCTCCATTCTAGAAGAACTCAATTGCTATTCACCCTGGCCTGGCAAAAAAAAAACACTTTGAACTGCTCACTTTTAAAGCTATTTCATAAAATTATTTGAAATGGATATTTTTGCATATACACATACACACACACACAATTATCGAACTTATGCCACTTTAAAACTCTTTATTGCTTCTGTAACATCATTCACATTTTGACCCTGCTAAGATATGAATCGCTTGCCACTCCCGTTACGGTGTGATACTGTGCTCATTATTAATCACGTCAATCTAGATGACTCATGCTCTGCATAACTAGCATAGACAAAATAAAGAACAAAAGCAATCACAAATTAGAGAATTTAATCTCTGTAAAAGAAAGGCTCCCTGCATAGGAGAACAATGATCAATTTCATGCTGGAATAATGCCGCATGTGAGGCAGAAGAACTGACATCAGCGCCCTGTTCAATCACAATACAAAAGCTCCTCTATGCTTAGCTAATTTGCTGTACACAGTCATATAAACCATTCTTTGTTACGCACAAATATCTGGGATTTTTTTTAAAAACAGATTCTATATTTAAATCTTGTGGATTGTACTGCCGCATAAGTAGTTATGCATTAATATTTCGTGCTTTAGTCCTATTAGACCAAAATAGGATAAAAATAGGCTTAATATTGTAACATTTACAATTTAACACATCTTTCATTCCTATCTCACTTCTTTTTAAAAGGGGCAATTCCTCTTTCGTTCAATTTTCTACCAGTTCAGTTTCTGGTGTGTGGAACCTATTTATATTCATGTTTGTTCTGTGAGCTTTCAATCCATATGAACTTAATATTAATGATACCCTTGCCATCTTTGCCTCCTAGCTCATCCCGCTTCTCACCCCAGCCCTGTAGTGGGCAGACACCCCACATTTATAACCATTGCCACACCATCCTTGCAAACAGGCTTTTGTGAGCAACCAGTTCCAAACAATCCTCAGCACTGAACTAGGATTTCCATATTGTTACAGCAGGGGATGCTAACAACATGAGACAGTATTGATACACGCTGCCAAGCGTTCAGTTGAACTGTATGCTAGCAGAGGGTGGGTGGGGGGGGGGGGGGGGGGGGAGGGCGGTGAGATTGCTTTCCTGCTGTTCAACTGCAATCTCTGCAGTTCAGCAGGATGGTGGTCATATTCGGTAGTCAGAATTTTTTGAAAAACATTTAGGATTTGAATCCTCTTCTTTAATTTCTTCACTTTTGAATGGATCCCTCTCCCTCTTCTTGTATTTGTGAGTGTCAGTTGTCTTTGATTTGGGGAGAAGACAAGCACTAATGTCTTTAGGACGGGTCATCTGAATGATGCCAGCATAGGAGTGTAAAATAACTATGACAAAGAGGACATTTCTTGTATCTTAAAAAGTCAGCATGGAAAAGGCAAATTACATTCAACATTCAGTATGATGTATTGCAGCTCTGAAAATCTCAAAACTGGTTTGTACCAAAAAAAACAAAATCTTTTTTTTGGGGGGAGGGGGGCAACAGATATGATCCCTCAGTTGCAACATAACTGTCAGGAAACAAGCATTTGACCAGGAGTATGGTGGTGATGCAAATACGAAGGGCTTGATACAGCAGACACAGGTTTTCCATTACTGGGCAGGCCAAAAAATTGGGCAAGTGAATTTATCAGTTACTAATAAATTAAGTAACAGAACCATTTTTAATCAGAAAGTGGCTGCAATGGGGAAGTCAATATTAATTAATGGGTAGCTGGAAAAACTGAAACTCAGCTATGGAATGCAGATATCCCATGGTTTGCTACATAACTGCTTGCCAAAGTTAAGTTCCATGAGGTCTTGTATTTTAAAGACACTTACTTACAGCATACATAGATATTATTTAAGTTACTAGTTAAGCCACAAGAGGCAAACCAATTGTTTACAAAAAAAGAGGCATGTTGTCTAAAATCATTACAAAGAATTTCAAGGTGAAAGTATGTGCTAAAGGAACGGCATGGTGCTTTTGGGATTTCTCCACACATCTCATTGATGTATGGAAGCGAATGCAAATATAAAAAATTGTTGTTGTGAAATTAAACATCTAGTACTAGCTTTATCATTTGCTGTAGTCCTCAAGTTGAGTTCTGGAAGTGTATTAACTGATATTCCCACGTAATGTGATGGTAGTGATGATGTACTGCATCAATCAGACAGATGAAACTGATATTTCTTGTGATTAAAAGTTAAAACTTAATTTTCTTCAACACGAGATGACTACAAATGATTTTTTCATACATCAGCATATTCCTTTGTAATTTAGCTTCAGTGCAACTTAAGTAGCACAGGTATTAATTAGGTACTTGGTGCGTCAACTTGGCTGAGATTGTAAATGAACTCCTTTTTCTATGATTTCAACCAATGAATTAAGCAATGAATTGCAATAGGTTCTACTAATTAAACTGTAAAAATAATCTGAATCGAGTTACAATCAACTAGTTTTCATTCAGTACCAACTTGTAATATTACTTTAATACACTTACATAACCCAACCTCAGTCCTACAGTAATTATAAAACCAGTACTAGACATTTGATTTCACAATAATTTTATATTGGCATTTATTTCCACACACTAGTATCCTTTGATTGCAAAACAGTTAAGGAATGAAACAGTTTTCACCTTAAAAATAAGTGAAATGGTATATGACTAATTTTACAATAACCCCTCCAGCTCAATTCAAAATAGTTTCTGAAGGGAAGAAAATGAGGAAACAAAAGAAGAATATTTTCAATTGGCAATGAATACGGCCACACTCAAGTTTAGAACAACTTGTCTGAATGCAGTCCGAGTTAAAGGTAGAGTATCGGTCAAGCTAACTCCGCCATGGATGGGCCCAAGCCCAACTGCAAAAGGAGGAGGTTGGGCACATGGCGAGCAACCCCATCCCATTAAAAACCCAGAGCAATTGTAACAGCAACAGAAGCTCCAAAAACCTCACCCCCCCTAGGAGAAGAAGGATCTTTGAAAATGAGCTACACCTGGGGACAACTTGAAAGACTCGCCCAGGACAGAGAACGCTGGCAAACTGTTGACAGTGACCTATGTGGTGTGGGGGAGTTAGCCAAGCTTGATTGGTATGAGATGCTAAAGCAAACTTCTGAAGATGACTTGGTATGTTTAAAACAAATTTTCTACCACTTTCAAACTCATTTCTACAATATGACGATTTTTACTCTAAACTCAGGAGGAACTCAGCAGGCCAGGCAGCATCTATGGAAAAGGGTACAGTCAATGTTTCCGGCTGAGAGCCTTCATCAGGACTGGAAAAAAAGATGAGTCAGATTTTTTTCCAGTCCTGATGAAAGTTCACTGTTCGAAACATTGACTATACTACTTTCCATTGGCGCTGCCTGGTCTGCTGAGTTCCTCCTGCGTTTTGTGTGTACCGCTTGGATTTCCAGCATCTGCAGATTTTCCTGTTTGTGATTATTATTCTAACTTCCTTTTGATTTGCTCAAACGTAGAAAGAACTCCTGCTGTGCATAAACACCATTCATAAATTCACAAAAATTCAACACATCACAATATAACAAATAATCTCAAATCGATGTTTATTTTTAAAATTCCAGCAATCAGCACAAAACACTCACCACACCACCCACCCCCCACCAAATCTACAACATACAATTACTGTTTATATGATCGCAAGACGATAGCACCAACCACAAACCACATATTAGAATCCAGCTAAATGGCAACAAACCACAGTGTACATTAAATAATAACACATCTATTGTTCTAGCCTTTAATATGCGGTACCTTGAAAGAAAAACACACTTCAGATTTTCATGACTTAGCTACAGGCACCTGAAGTCATAATTCACTATTCCGTAATGTTTTCTCTCGTAAGTATTTGTAGGTGATGTCATGCCAAAAAGGGAATAGCAACTTGATTGAAAAAATAAGTTTTACCAATTTGAGAGAAGATGTCAAGATCAGTTTCTCAACCACTGAACTAAAAGCAGCTCCTGCCCGTTGCCATTTTTCAGCTTATGAAACTCGAGGGTTTTACGATCTGACCTGTTTACAACCCTTATTAAGTTCTACTTAAGGAAACATTTTGCTGTTAAGTTTATCATGAGGCAAGCACTGACAAGCTCCATAGCTTCCATTAATGCTTTCCATCTGATGCCATATTAAGTAGAAAAAATGCTGGGCAATTGATTTTATTTACATTTGAGGTAGTATGTCAACAGCTTAGATAGTGTTCACATTACCGAATTACAGCACCTCTTAACATTTTTCCTTCTGAAAACTCAAGGCTGTGAGATTTTGAGGTCGTAATACCAAAACAAATGGGAAAATGGTGCACTGAGCGAAAGTGGTAAACTGTGCCACCAGAGATGAATAAAGTTGCTTCAGTCACTGAAACAGTGTTTCTGAGCACAATGGGAAAGTATTTTCTGCATGTGTGACTACACAAATCTCAAATGATCATACCATCAAGTTTTATTTTGTATAGGTTTTCCAGGAAGCTCAGTCATGCATTGAGCAAAACAAGGAAAAAACAGGCTTGTTGGAAGTTTCCACTCAGCTGGCTATCATCCTGATCATCTGTTCCTCACACACACACACAGAGCGGCTCAGCTTCCTGTTTTCAAAAGATTTTCACATTTGTTAGTCTCAAAGTTGCAATACAAAAATAGCCCAGAGTTCTCACCCAACTGCATCAACTAGCTTGGAGCAAGGCAGCTATTTTAACAATATCACAAGAAATTCATAATGAATTAGGTACACAAGTGTCTCCCACTTATTAAACTTCTAGAGTCTACACTTAACACTCTTTTCTAGGCAAACACTCAACAACATTAGTTATTGCCAAACACAATACCAACCAACAGAAAGCAAAAAAAAACACCTTTGAAATCGCTAGTTCATCAATAGATTGGGCCAAGTTACAGCACCCAACTTAAAAACAGTAACTTGCAGGATAAGATAAATTGGCTGAGAAAATAGCTGGCATATTTTAACATGCTTAAATTCAATATTTGGGAAGTATGTTACAAAATTGTAGAGAAAAAGAAAGATTTTTTTCCCCTAGTTAAACTTGCTGCTCAAGCATTTAAGGCATAAAAGTTTCAAACAACACTGAAACTAACACATAAATCACACCAGCAATCACAGTGAACTCGTGTCTCAATCTTATATACAATTATGGAAGCATGGTAAACTATGATGATTTCAGAGATAATGTACAAGGCGCTTTACAGAAAATATCACAATTGTTACAAGCTTCCAACTTTGCACAAGCTTACTCGTTTTAAAAGTCTAACTGCTACATCTTACAGATCACTGTACACTCCACATAGTAAAGTGAAAGGATCTCCACCTTCAGTGGAGAAAAGGGGGACTGGCTGACAATGGCCGCAGCTCCAAGAATCACACACCAAGCCTTGGACTCTCACTTTCACACATCCCTTACTTCAGGGGAAGCTGCATGTTAACGCTTCGCAGACCAAAACAAAATGCAAGTCAACATGAACGGAGAGTCTATCTGCAATCTGAAGTTATTTTCACCAGTTTTACCCTTTGTTGCTTGTGAATTCAGTCAATGCACCAGCTGTTGTTGCGGTTGAGCTCGCAATCTGGCCACTTTCCTGCCAGCTTCCCATCTTTACACCACCCTCCTCCAAAGACCTTTGACACACAGGAAGTAGACACAATGGTCTGAAAATAACAGTCACCAGCATCGGCACCACACTCAAATCAAACATGTCTATGCAAAAAAAAACTATCCCTGTCTAAAATCAGCTTAGCCCATTATCCTTGGGAGAACCACCCCAAATCATCGCTACTCTCCCAAATGCCCAACAGAAGGCAGGACTCCTTCCCCACTAAAACAACCTAGAGGGATAGTGAAATAACAATCCATAATTCAATTGCAGCTGATAGCTTTAAGTGCAATAAATTGTAGATTGTTAAGAAAAGAGCGAGAAAGAGAAATTTTGGTAAGCAGAGATCACAGAACATAGTCTTTAGAAACAACCAAAGTAGAATATCTTTTAAGAAGCAGACAGGTACTTAAATAAAAAGACAATGCGATGGGAAGTGAAGAGGCAGGTAACATAATCACTTGCCCTTGTTTTGGCAGAATAGTTCCGGCTTAGACAAACCAAGGGATATGGACGAGGGCCTTAAGACTCAAGACCACTTGAGACTTTGAAAAAGGTCATCACTGTGGGTGGGACAGAACAATTCCCATTCAAATCTGACAGAGGTAGGATGTTAAATTATGGCATTATCCTCAACTGCAGAAACTTGTAGATAAATGTCTCATGTCCTTACCTGAAACAGATGACCAAGGTATGTTTACCTCAGTTTATAACAGACAAAGCAGTGGCCAACTTGATAGAAAAGGCAACAAGAATGAAAATCATAATCACACGGATAAAGTGTTTGATTCCAGCCCAGCACCATTTAACTAGAGCATTACTACCATGAAGATAAAATTTAGTAGCTCACCACAGGTGTATTGCTAATATGGTAATGGCAGCAAGCTGGAATTTCCATTTATCTTTCATTACCCTCTTCCCTAAATGACATGACATTTATGGGCACTAACAGATGTTTATGCTACATTAAAACAAGTGCTGATATTAGTTATGCTTGAAAGAGTACAGGAAATGCAAGCTACCACGAATGTGCATTTAATAGCTTCTCACTTCAATTTACCCACCAATTTCTTCACTAACACAATAATTCAATCTGTACTGCAAGAAGTTGCAATTAAAAGATGTAAAGGAAAGCAAACAGGCACTCTCAGCAAATTTGCTTGATTTGATACAGAACTTTTCGATACTTCCTTAAAACAATATTCCTACCATTCTGAGGTATTACCATTAGAATAAGGATGGGTTGCACTTGAATTCGAGGGGGACCAATATCCTGGCAGGGAGGTTTGTTAAGGCTATTGGGGAGAGTTTAAAGTAGAATTGCTGGGGGTTGGGAACTGAACTGAAGAGACGGAGGAAGGGACCATTGGCTCACAAATAGAGAAAGCTTGTAGACAGTGTGAGAGGGAGGATAGGCAGGTGATAGAAAAGGGATGTGCTCAGACCGATGGTTTAAGATCTGTCAATTTTAATGCAAGAAGAATCATGAACAAAGCGGATGAGATAAGACCATGGATCAGTATTTGGAGCTATGATGTTGTGGCCATTACAGAGACTTGGATGGCTCAGAGGCAGGAATGGCTGCATAGAGTGCCAGGCTTTAGATGTTTCAGAAAGGACTGGGTGGGAGGCAAAAGAGATGGGGGCATGGCACTGTTCATCAGAGGTAACGTCATGGCTGCAGAAAAGGAGGAGGACATGGAGGGACTGTCTACAGAGTCTCTGTGGGTGGAAGTCAGGAACAGGAAGGAGTCAGTAACTCTATTGGGTGTTTTTTTATAGACCACCCAATAGTAACAGGGACATCGAGGAGCAGATAGACAGATTCTGGAAAGGTGTAATAATAACAGGATTGTCATGGTGGGAGATGTTAATTTCCCAAACATTGATTGGCATGTCCCTAGAGTGAGGGGTTTAGATGGGGTGGAGTTTGTTAGGTGTGTTCAGGAAGGTTTTCTGACACAGTATGTAGATAAGCCTACAAGAGGAGAGGCTGTACATGATTTGGTATTGAGAAATAAACCTGGTCAGGTGTCAGGTCTCTCAGTGGGAGAGCATTTTGGAGATAGTGATCACAATTCTATCTCCTGTATCATAGTATTGGAGAGGGATAGGAGCAGACAAGTCAGGAAACTGTATAATTAGAGCAAGGGAAAATATCAAGCAGGAACTTGGAAGCATAAATTGGGAGCAGATGCTCTCAAGGAAATGTACAGCAGATATGTGGCAAATGCTCAGGGGATATTTGCATGGTGTTCTGCATAGGTACGTTCCAATGAGACAGAGAACAGATAGTAGGGTGCAGGAACCGTGGTGTACAAAGGCTGTACACTCAATCTACTCAAGAAGTAAAGAAAAGCTTACGAAAGGTTCAAGAAACTATGTAATGATATGAATCTAGAAAATTATAAGGCTAGCAGAAAGGAGCTGAAGAATGAAAATAGGAGAGGCAGAAGGGGCCATGAGAAGGCCTTGGTGATCAGGATTAGGGAAAACCCCCAAGGCATTCGACAAGTACGTGAATAGCAAGAAGATAAGACGTGAGAGAATAGGACCAATCAAGTGTGACAGTGGAAAAGTGTGTATGGCACCAGAGGTACTTAATGAATTACTTCGCTTCAGTATCCACTACGGAAAAGGATCTTGCTGATTGTAGGGATGACTTACAGCGGAATGAAAAGCTTGAGCATATAGACTTTAACAAAGAGGATGTGCTGGAGCTTTAGGAAAGCATCAAGTTAGATAAGTCACTGGGACCTGACGAGATATACCCTGAGAGGCAGGATTTATGAACATTTGGAGAGGCAGAATCTGATTAGGAACACTCAGCATGGCTTTGTCAAAGGCGGGTCGTGCCTTACGAACCTGATTGAATTTTTTGAGGATATGACTAAACACATTGACGAAGATAGAGCAGTAGATGTAGTGTATATGGATTTCAGCAAGGCATTTGATAAGGTATCCCATGCAAGGCTTATTGAGAAAGTAAGGAGGCATGGGATCCAAGGGGACATTGCTTTGTGGATCCAGAATTGGCTTGCCCACAGAAGACAAAGAGTGGTTGTAGACAGGTCATATTTGCATGGAGGTCAATGACCAGTGGTGTGCCTCAGGGATCTGTTCTGGGACCCCTACTCTTCGTGATTTTTATAAATGACCTGGATGTGGAAGTGGAGGGATAGATTCATAAATTTGCTGATGACACAAATGTTGGGGGTGTTGTGGATAGTCTGGAGGGCTGTCAGAGGTCACAGCGGAACATCCATAGGATGCAAAAGTGGGCTAAGAAATGGCAGATGGAGTTCAAACCAGTTAAGTGCGAGGTGGTTCACTTTGGTAGGTCATATATGATGGCAGAATATAGTATTAATGGTAAGTTTTTTGGTAGTGTGGAAGATCAGAGGGATATTGGGGTCCGAGTCCATAGGACACTCAAAGCTGCTGCGCAGGTTGACTGTGTGGTTAAGAAGGCATATGGTGTATTAGCCTTTATCAACTTTGGGATTGAGTTCAAGAGCCAAGAGGTAATATTACAGCTATACATGACCCCGGTTAGACCCCACTTGGAGTACTGTGCTCAGTTGTGGTCACCTCGCTACAGGAAGGATGTGGAAACCACAGAGAGGGTGCAGAGGAGATTTACAAGGATATTCAAACACGAGGAAATCTGCAGATGCTGGAAATTCAAGCAACACACACAAAATACTGGTGAAACGCAGCAGGCCAGGCAGCATCTATAGGGAGAAGCGCTGTCGACATTTCAGGCCGAGACCCTTCATCAGGACAGACAAAGGGTCTCGGCCCGAAACATTGACAGCACTTCTCCCTATAGATGCTGCCTGGCCTGCTGTGTTCCACCAGCATTTTGTGTGTTTACAGGGATGTTGCCTGGATTGGGGAGCATGCCTCATGAGAATAGTTTGAGTGAACTCGGCCTTTTCTCCTTGGAGTAACAGCAGATGAGAGGTGACCTGATAGAGGTGTATAAGATGATGAGAGGCATTGATTGTGTGGATAGTCAGAGGCTTTTTCCCAGGGCTGAAATGGCTAACACAAGGGGACACAGTTTTAATGTGCCTGGAAGGAGGGACAGAGGAGATGTCGCAGGCAAGTTTTTTTATGAAGAGAGTGGTGAGTCAGTGGAATGGGCTGCTGGCAATGGTGGTGGAGGGAGATACAATAGGGTCTTTTAAGAGACTCCTGGATAGGTACATGGAGCATAGAAAAATAGAGGGCTAAGGGTAACCCTAGGTAATTTCTAAAGTAAGTACATGTTCAGCATAGCATTGTGGGCCAAAGGGCCTGTATTATGCTGTAGGTTTGGATCTTCAGAGAATTTAAGGAGATGAGTACTTTCCACCTGCATACCCTCCTATGAGAGCTGAACCAAACATTTGCTTCCATCAAATTAAAGCAAGAATTCATTCAAAACAAAGCAAACATTTAAACTGCTGGTCAAAATTTATTTGCAAAGAAACAAGGGACTTATGAAGTTTTAACTGATTGTTTTCCCCAAAGCAATTTTTCAGGAGGAAGTTAAATTTCAATATTCATCAAGGTCATGAAGTTAAAAACTTTTTCCACCCAGTACCAGCAGCAAGCGTTCCCAAGCCATGTATGACATACATGTCATACGTCAAGCTTTCTGACAGTGCCCTAACACTCAAAAACACAAAGTCAGATTACTGCACAATTCATTGACACCACCACACTGCCTTCCTTAGAACATGCATAAGTGACATTTCAATCTAACCTAACATCACATAGATTTTGTCTATGGACTATTAACCTTAATAACAAAGCTCGAGAATTTTGCCTTAAGACATTTTGGGAATAGAAACTCAATTCAAAATATTCTCATGTCACTTTTTTCATCAATGTATGCATCAAAAATTTTACCATACTTGTGGAAGAAACATTATTGTTGTCCTTCAAACACTGTGGCTCAGTCTGTCAGAATCAAATCTGTTGAATTTATATCTTTAGAAAGAAATGTTGTAACAAGATCCTCGTCATCACATATGCAGAATGGTTTAACAACAGGCAGATTTGAGCCAAGATTCAGATCAATATTATAGAAAGAGGGGTATGCTTTGCTTGCCATGTAATACCAAGTCTGGTGCTAGCAAACATCTGATCGCACATCCAACATAAAGTTTATGGATAAGAAGCATTTATGATACTATCGAACGTGGCAAGTCAGAGAGAGAGTTACACTTTGATCAATTCCCATCCTCTACTGCTACAACAATACAAGGGTATCTGAAAGTCAAGCCTTTCTCATTTTAAAGTGAATCCATAGAATTTTTCCAGTATTAAAGGAACTGCATTTTTAATATTGCTCAATTATATTTGGACAACAAGAAATATGGTGACAAGCCCATTTTTATTTTAGTTATACTGGATTTTTAAATTAGTATTTTATTTTTTGTTTTGCTACGACTCCTTTTACTACAAAATAACCATATAAAACAGGGTATAACCACAATAGTTAAGAACTTATGGTGTAAACAAAAAATTCTCAATTTATTAATCTCAACTCTAACCTAGGATATCAAAGTACAGTACTTCATATTCAATTTGTGAAAAGTAAGGCAGGGCCACCACAAGTTAGATTAATTCCCTAATAATTCTTAAAATGGACCAAAACAATCACAACTTTGCTGTATTGTGAGCTATCTGACCAAACATGACAAATCTACATCAAAATCACAGTTAGGTCCCTGTAACATGCCACAACCTTGTCTGTGGCTGCAATATAGCTGAAAGTCTCATCTACATCTCTCATTACTGGACTTGACTAAAACACAAGATTGAGGATGCACGCAGCCCTGTGGCAACTATCAGAAATCTACCATTTCCTAACCAGCGCCAATCTCACCCATGCTCAGACTGTTTTGTCTCCCAGATCAAGTGGCAGCTATGGTATTTGTTGAACTCCTTCTCGTATTGGACGAGGTTTTGTTCCCCCCAATGGCTCTGAAATTACAAGTTCACAGATCAATTTCCACAGCACATCTAGACCCTGTTAAAACGAGCTGCAGAGATTCCACACTTTTCCTTTGTGGATAATTAATAATCAAATCCTTTAAACATTCTGGTTACAGAAAAAACACAATCCCATCTATTTTAGAAGTAACAGCAACAGGTGCAATCAAGAGAACAGTACATTTACTGCATTTAGAATAGCCTCTACTGCACTGTCATGTTGAAACATTTGGAACAATATCTGAAAATTTCTTAGCAACACACATGAAATGCTAGAGGAACTCAGCAGGCCAGGCAGCATCTATGGAAAAGAGTACAGTCGACGTTTCAGGCCAAGACCCTTTAGCAAGACTGGAGAGAAACAAAAGATGAGTAGATTTAAAAGATGGGGGAGGGGAGGGAGAAACTCAAGGTAAGAAAACAATTTTTTTTTGTAAAACACATATGGGGAGACTTGACAAGGTACAACCCCTCCGTAACCTTAAATATGCTAAGCATTTTATTTTCAAAGAAGAACTGTCATTGTGCATAAAAATACTTGAAATTGGAACAAAATCAGAAAAAAAGTCAATCAGCATCTGTGGGGAAGGTAAGCAGGTTATGATTTTGTTTCAAAAATTTTTAGAATTAATTGCAAGTACAACACTACTTGTAGGTGCAGGTGTACTTCATAACTTGCTTTGTGAATGCACTTTTACAAGATTATAAAGTATTAACCAAGGTGGTAAAATAAACCATCCAAGAGGTTCACGCTGAGATTTGAAGGGGAAAGGAGGCCAATTAAAATACAATACTCCATGGGCCTCCTTTCCTCTTCTCGTCTCATCAATATACCATCTCACAAAGTGCCGGATGACCTCAAAAGGTCAGGTAATGGAGGGAAATGGATAAACATTTTGAGATGCGACCCTTCATCAGGATTGGATAGAGGGGAGCTAGCTAGTATAAAATGGTGGCATGTGGAGCAAGAGCTGGTGGATGATAGGTGGATCCAGCTGATAGGAGGGTGATAGGCAGGTCAGGGAGCGGGAGAGCAGGAACAATGCAAGTTATGGGGGTGATAGGTGGAAGTGACAGAAGGTCTGAAGATGGAATCGCAGAGGACCATGGAGTAAAGGGAAGGAGGTGAGGAATGGAACCAGAGGGAGGAAAGTGAGAGTGATCGGCAGATTGAGAGGACGGTGGGGGGGGGGGGGCGGGGAGGGAGAGAAGAAGCAATATTGGCACGAGAATATGGAGAGAAAAAAAGACAACAGAGGGAGTGGTCACCACAAGTTAGAGACTCTAGCCCTGTGTTACTATTTCCATTCCCTCCACCTTCACAAGCTAACTAAGCTTTGAATTCATTGACCATCTATCTGTGGCTTCCTGTGGCAAGAAAATCTGCAGATGCTGGAAATTCAAGCAACACACACACAATGCTGGAGGAACTCAGCAGGCCTGGCAGCATCTATGCGAAAGAGTAACAGTTGACACTTCAGACTGAATCCCTTCATCACGATTGGGAAAAAAAGATGAGAAGTCAGAGCAGCAAGTTGGGCAAGAACAGTCTTTGTCCAAGCCTACACCAATATCACTCCTCAATTTTTCCAATGCTACATCGACGACTGCATTGGTGCTGCTTCTTGCACCCATGCTGAACTGATCAACTTCGTTAACTTTGCCTCCAACTTCCACCTGGTCCATTTCTGACAACTCCCTCCCCATTCTCAATCTCTTTGTCTCTATCTCTGGAGACAGCTTATCTACTGATATCTTCTATAAACCCACTGATTCCCACGGCTACCTGGACTCTTCCCACCCTGTCAATTGTAAAAAAGTCATTCCCTTTTCTCAGTTACTCCACCTCCACTGCATCTGCTCTCAGAATGAGACTTTTCATTCCAGAACAAAGGAGATGTCCTCCTTCTTCAAAGAAAGGGGTTTTTCTTCCTCCACTATCAATGCTGCCCTCACCCACATCTCTTCCATTTCACGCATGTCTGCCCTCAACCCATCCTCCTGCCACCCGACCAGGGATAGGGCTCCTCTTGTCCTCACCTACCACCCTACTAGGCTCTGTGTCCAGTACACAATTCTCCATTACTTCTGCAATCTCCAAATGGATCCCACCACCAAGCACCTCTTTCCCTCCGTCCCCCTCATTCCACTTTCCACAGGGATAGCACCCTATGCGACTCCCTTCTCCATTCAACCCTCCCCACTGATCTCCAACCTGGTACTTATCCTTACAAACACTCGTCCCTACACCTCCTCCCTCACTACTATTCAGGGCCCAGAACAGTCTTTACAGATGAGGTGGTACTTCACCCGCAAGTTTGTTGGGATCCAGTGCTCCTGGTGTGGCCTCCTGTGTACTGGTGAGACCCAACATAGACTGGGAGACCACTTCACCAAGCACTCATGCCTTGTCTGCCAGAAAAAGATGGATCTCCCAGTTGCCAGCCATTTCAATTCTACTTCCCATTCCAACATGCCAGTCCATGGCCTCCTCTGCTGCTGCTGCTAGGATGAGGCCACACTCAGGTTGGAGGAGAACACCTTATATTCCTTTGAGGTAGCCTCCAACCTGATGACATGAACACCAATTTCAAACTTCCAGTAACTACCCCCTACCCACCTTCACCATTCTCATTTCCCTCTCTCACCTTAATTCCTTCCCCGCCCATCACCTCCCTCTGGTGCTCCGCTCCCTTCACTTTCTTCAATGGTCTTCTATCTCCCCCCATCAGATTCCCCCTTCTCCAGCCCTTTCTCACTTTCACCAATTGACTTTGCAGCTCATTACTTCACCCCTCCCCCTCTCTCCCATTCTCACCCATCACCTTCCACCTTGTACTCCTTCCTCCCCTCCCTCCCACCTTCTTGCTCTCACTTCTCACCTTCTTTTCCCAATGCTGATGAAGGGTCTGGCCTGAAACCTTGACTGTTTACTCTTTTCATCGATGCTGCCTGGCCTGCTGAGTTCCTCCAGTTTTTTATGTGTGTTCCCTGTGACCGCAAATTTGACCATCTAGATGTGAAAGAACTTTCTCCTTAATTTCCACTTTATTCCTGACAATTTCACACTTGGTAGCGTAATTGCCTTCAACGATTGACCAATTGAGCATGGATGTTGGCAAGTCACATAACATCATACTAACAGATCTCCGAGTTTGGATCCCAAAAGTACTTTTAGCACAAGTGCAAAGTGGAGGCTAATCAAGTCGAACAAAGTCCTTCTTCTGTTTTTTTTAATTCTCTGAAATTCAATCCTCGTGGAGTGCTCACTGGGACTTTTAGTGATCAAAGTATATGTGACGTAATACATCAAGGGATAAACTTACGACTACCAAAATAGTCCACAACATTTCACACAACATTACAAAAGTCACATAAGGAAACTTAAAAGGCAGATGACAAAAATCTTGGTTTAAATACTAGACTGAAAGGAGCATTTAAGAGAAGAAAGAAGGTGCCGTAGTGTTTCTGGAGGAAATTCCAAAATCTGGGCTGACACGGAAATTGCAGGAGCAACAAAACGTGCTGGAGGAACTCAGCAGGTCGATCAGCACCTGGGGGAGGAAAGGAACTGTCAACATTCCAGGCTTCAGCCACATCCCACAGATGCTGCTTCACCCACTGAGTTCCTCTAACAGATCGTCAACCTAGGCTGACACTTCAGGTCAGCATGAAAGGGAGTGCTGCACTGCCAGAGGTGGTGTCTTTCTGACAGTAAACCCAAGCTCTATCACCTCTCAAACACCGATTCAAGAGACAAAATACCAATCGATTTATTTCTTGTTTCTGGCCCACTATTTATCCCTCAGCCAAAACCGATTACCACATTTGTGAAAACTTGACAGGCACAAAATAGATCACTACACTTTCTAGAACAATAGCAAACTTCAGGTGCATTTCATAGATGAAAAATGTTTGGAATAACCCAGAGCCATGATTAGCCAAAGAAACGGAAGCCTTAAAGAAACTGAAGCACCAGCAGAAATCAAAGCAAATATGACCAAGGAGGTTAATGGAGATTGAAGAACTGAAGGAGAAGAGATAGGGATGAAGCTGTGAAGAGATTTGGAAAACAACATTTGCATGGCCATATCATGACACACATGCTAAAACTGCAGACGTGAAATTAACTTAAGTAGCATAATACATGTTTAAACACATAAAAAATAGACATCAGTTATTTAACCAATTATTTCTGTAGAACTTTTACATTTAATTTAGTCATGAATATGAACAAATATTGCATATACAGCTACAGTATGTGCAAAGTCTCCTACAAAATAATTCCTTGTGTAAGAAACTATTTTAATATTTTTAATATTTGAAATGCATTGCTGAGAGTCTTAAAACTAGTTTAAACGACCACACTGGTGTATGCCAGAATCAAAATAGCCATTTAAAAATCAATGAGCAGTTATAAATTTAGCATCAATGCACTGTCTTACCATTATATTCTCCTACCTGGTACAAAGTGACAGCAAAATATTTTCTTCTCAATTCAGAAAGACTGTTTATAAAATCTGCCTCAACCCATCAGAACTTCTTTATCCTCTAGGCAAAGAGCAGTCCATCTGAAGCCTCAAAGTCTCCTGTGAGAGTGCACGTTACACTGTCACTAAAGGAGCAGCAGAAAAAACCCAACCTCTTTCAGTGCCTCTACAGCCAATCAATAAAAACAAGCATTACAAAGCAACCACTGGAAAAGCAAGCAAAGTCCAAAGGGATTTCTTGCAGCTTCCAGTCACCATTTAACTCTTATGCCCCTCTGTGCTCCACGACAAACAGTCGTGAATTTTGTATTAATCTAACAGATATCTCTCTGCTTCTCATCCAAAATGGTATGCAAATCTTAAGTATCTGAAACAAAGCAACTGATGAAAGAAATGCTTTAGTGTTGGACCCAAGTTGGAAATCAGTGCTAGATAAGCAACATATTACAAGATTCTTTCCATAACAATCCACCAGGCATTCATCCTCTCATCCCTAATACCACTGCTCACATACACAATTTCTTTCCGAATAAATAAAATTCTAAAATTTGTAAATTTTTTAAAAAAACAGAGCATGTAAATTGATCTATTTGGGCATTTCCCCCAAGTGTTTCATTTATTTCTCTCACCTTGTCTGAACTCTACCATATACTTCATTCTTCCAGAACAACTCATATGTCGACTACAAGTAAACTCATGGCAAGACGGCCAAAAACGGAGCATAATTACATTTAGAGCGAGAAATGGGCCAAAGCAACAGAGCAGTGGCTCCAAGTGAGGAGGAAAAGAAATTTGATAAAGACAGACAAGCAAGAACATCAAATTCAAATCAAGGCAAGCAAATCTAGAAACACCATCACTTCCCAGGTGAGAGCTAATGAATAATTTTGTTGCATGCATTTAAAATTACATTCCAGAGTACTTAAAAGATTTATAACACAAAGCACTGCTTTATTCTCAATGACTTGAAAATCACTAGTCTATCAACATTTTTAAACAGATTTCAATTTTTGGCTTAAAAACAGCGTGCTGCAAAAGTATTTTAATTGAAAAACAAAGTATATCCAGAATGCCAACCTTGCTTGACTTGTAAACATCTGACTTCATTTTGCATTGTGAGTAGTGTGACACAATTTCAATTCTTAAAGGCATCCTCAAATAACAACTTTCAAACATAATTACTGAGTTGCATAGATGCTTTTCTAACTTATATTTGGAAATGCTGATTAACTACGGAAAGGAATAGAGTTTCTGTTCTATTTTCGGGATGCAACATAGTCTGAAACTCTTAAATTTAATAAATTATATAATGCTTCACACAATGCCACACTACTGCAATTCAAATAAGTGATCAGAAAGGAGGACAATGATAAAACAAGGAGTCGAGTTGCATATTGACTTGAGGTTTTAATTCCAAACAGCAACTTTATTCAGATTTCAATGCGGAACTTGGATTAAGAATTCAATTAAAAGCAGAAAATATTGAAAACAAATCATCAAGCAGCTGGCTTCCAGGGAAGGAAAAATGGCTCATGTTTCAGGTCAAAGACCTTTAATCAAAAATAGTCTTTGAAGATATATAGCTTTGACATGACCTACTGTAATTTCTGTTTTCATTTCTCATTTCCAGCATTAACAGTTTGTTAAATAAACACGTACAAACAAGCTGGATGAACTCGGCAGGTCGGGCAGCATCCGTTGAAAGCAGCAGTCAACATTTCGGGCCGAGACCCTTCATCAGGACTCGGCCCGAAACGTGGACTGCTCCTTTCAACAGATGCTGCCCGACCTGCTGAGTTCATCCAGCTTGTTTGTACGTGTTTATTTGACCACAGCATCTGCAGTGTGCTTTGTGTTAACAGTTTGTTAATTTTTACCAATTCTCAAGAGTCTAAAATTCTTGCACCTCAAAAGTAGCTCTGGGAAAGTTTCATATTAACTCCTTTATGAAATGAAAGTTACGTGAGCAATGGCGGAGCAAAAAACTTGCAAAGTTCTATTCTAGAAGATGACAATGGAGTAAAGGATGCAGCAAGCTTACTACTATAGTACTTGCTTGGCTACTTGTACAAAGTCATCTGCCACGAAGACAGTAATGACAGAAAGCGGAACTTGGTCACAAATAATCTATTTACTGATGTTAAGTCCAGGTCTTATCACAGCTTTTGTCCAAACAAGGGACCAAAGGCCATATCCCAGAAGCAAGGTTGGAGGAATTGTCGCTCACATCACGGCAGAATTTGGCCAGGTTGGCATCAATCAGCCTTGGAAAACTGAAATTAATGAGCATCAAGGCGACAACATCAAAATGTTCATAGAGGCACGAAGTGGCTGTGAAAATCCATCACACTGTTTTGTAATACGGTGAAGCCCAACTCCCTTATCTCCTTCAGTGGGAATGAAAGAGGGGAATATTCACAGATAACTGCACAATATTCAATTCTATTCACAACCTCACAGCAAACAGTCCACATCTGGATGTGCAGCAGGACCTAGACAGCATTCAGAAATGAGCTCCTAACCCGAAACATTTTCACAACAGAACTGCAAGGCAAGAACCATGCCAGCAGGGAGTCTAACCATGTGCCTGACATTCAACACCACCACCTTTGCACAGTCCTCCACCGTTATCACCCTGAGGTCACAAATAGTCATCAACTGAATCAGCCACAACTACTGTTGGCTGCAAGGGCAGGTGGGGGGGGGGAAGGGGGGCGCAGAGCATCCTGCAGCAAGCCACTCTTCCCCTGACCCCACAAAATGCACTGCAATTTCTCACCATCTGACAGCACCAACACCAAGGACCTCTAACACCAAGGAAGAACTACAGATACATAATGGCTTTGAAATACTTCACCAATTCTTCATTATTGCTGGGTCTAAATCCAGTAATTTCCTATGCAACAGCACTGTGGGCGCATCTTCAGACGAGTGAATGGCAGAGGTCGAGAATACAGCTCTCAAGTGTAATTAGGGCTGGGCAATAATTGGTAGCCTTGCCAGCAATTCCCAGATCAGAAAAAAATTTAAAAATTTAACATTTCCTGATAATGTAGCGTGGGACCTCAAAATGAGTAAGGAGGAAAGTAGATCAGATAACCTTGCTAACACATTTTGCTGGCTTTATCGCCTTCATATCTAGAGATGGGTTGTTTTGTGTTTTCATAGCAGTCCTGTGGTGCTTGCATTCAGTTTCCTGACAAAGCTCAACAGTAGGTTTACAGAGATCACCAACGCTTGATGCACGGTGAAATCAATGCAATTACGGCAAAGCCCGAGATAATCTGGTGTTTCACCTTTCCACAGCCAAGCTGAATCCTGTCAGTGCCAATAATAACCACCCACACATGCATAAAATTAGACGCACACCAACAAGAGTTGTTCAGCAATAATTATAAGCAGCTGATTTTTCTGATTGGTCTATAGACCACGGGGACTAGTTTTATGACGCCATTGGGTTTAGTTCAGCTGAGTTAGATTAGAGTCCATGTGTGTCATTATCAGAACAATTTACCTCATTTCTATTGTTCAGTTTCCACAACAGACAGCACCTGAGTTTTATTTCTAGCATGTGGATCAGATCAAAACATGCCCACACTACTTGGCTAAGTACTTCCACTGTGAAATGTCAACTTGGAGAAAACAGCCAGGGCTCAAGATGGAGTGCCCTGAAATATGAGGGCTTAAAAAGAAAAGGAATCTGCTTTTCGATAGGAGGAGGCATTTTGCATTTAAATGACATCTTCTCCCCCCCCCCCCCCACAATCAGCTAGAAAATCAAAGGTACACTGTAAACAAAGTGAGAATTATAATGCTGTAAATATTTGCCCTGTTTTTCTTACAGTATAATTTACCCATCCCTGTGGATACTGCCCATCCCTGGAGAAATATGAAACTGTGGATCCTTTTAAGATATTCCCTAACTGCTGTAATTGCAAGAGCTCTGGAATGATACATCATCTACTCCATTTTATGTCCACTAATGCGATGAGGTAATCTGTGTGGTTTCAAAATGCAATCCTACTAACAGTCCATTATACTAATCCCCTGACAGAATAAAGTATCAGCACTCACAGAAGCTAATTAGTTTATTAATACCATTCCAGAATCTAAAAGGTACCATACAATGTGGAAGGATCAGAATCATATGGACTATGTTAATGCCAAAAATTAAATCCAAATGAAAAATAAGGAGTTTTGCTTTTAACTGAAGAACAGGAAAAACACAATCAAAATCCTTTCCTTTTAGAACACCTTCATTTTACATCCCTTCTCATCCAACCTTCTTACGAACATGGTATTCCATATGATTAAAACCCACATAAATAACAAGTATTACAACTATTGATTGGGCAGGCCTTCAGAAAATTCCTGTCTATTTGGTCAGCCTGATGTTATTCCGGAACAGAAGAATACTGATTTTAAAAAGAAGGCAGCTGAACACTGATTTATCTTATGTCATTCCCAATTTCACAAAATATCTCAAAAAATATTGTTTTCATCCTTAATTGTTGGAATAGTTTCTTTTGTAAAAATCAAGTGGGAGAGAAAAGATGTTCTAGTTCCCTCATGGTGGGGGTGGGGGTGGCGGGGGAAGAGAAGGATCTCACTGAAGCTTGTCAAATATTGGAAGGCCTAGAAATAGAGGGGGTGTGAAGAGGATGTTTCCTGCAGTGAGGGAGTCTAGGACCTAAGAGCACAGACTCAGAAGTCCCTTTAGAATGGAGATTAGGAGCAATTTCTTTTGCCAGAGGGTGGGAAATCTGTGGAATTCATCGCCACAGATGGCCAAGTCATTGGGTATATTTAAAGCGGAGGTGGATAGGCAGTCCTGCCGAAGGGTTTCGGCCTGAAACGTCAACTGTACTTTTTCCTCCCCCATCGATGTTGCCTGACCTGCTGAGTTCCTCCAGCATTTTGCGTGTGCTGCTTGGATTTCCAGCATCTGCAGATTTTTCTCGTTTATAGATAGGTGCTTGATTAGTAAGGGTGTCAAAGTTTACATGGAGAAGGCAGGAAAAAACAGCTGAGGGAAAATAAATAAATGATTGAATGATGGAGCAGACTCGATTGGCCAAATAATCTAGTTTTGCTCCCATGTCTTATGATCTAATCCTCCTATCTTTTTCTAAAATCTTTGTCCAATTAATATTCTGCCAATATTTATTCTCCTCCCTTTCAATGTCTGTGAACTCATCCATATCAATTAAACATAAGTTTTTTAAGTTTTCAATAAATAAATCGCAAGATGTTTTTGTAATGTGTGCTTGTCATGGGAAAAAAGCCACAATGCTGAATGTTAACGGTTTGCATATGGATTCGAATGTTGGTTTCTCAAGGCATAGATGATCACAATGTGCAGATGCAAGAGAGAAGTCAGCATGGTAGAGAAAAAAGGGGACAAGGAGATAAAGCACAGAGGGAGGGGGCTAGGGTTGGTGTGGAGTGAAGGCAGGGGAGAGTGGGCACAGGCCTCATCAGTGAGCACATAAGGTGTGAATGAAGGAGCACACCGGAATGCACAGGGAATCAGTGAACAGACACAGGGCAGGACAACAAAGAGGGCTGCAAAGCCTCCGAGGGAGTGCCAAAGAAAGGGGAACAGCACCGTGCGCGCACACGAGGGGAGGTTTGGTGGAACCACCACGTGATCACAAGAGACAGTGGGGGAGGGCAGCGTACATGCAAACAAAAGAGGGGAAAACGCGAACAACTACAAAGGGGAGGGGTTGCAAGCGAGCACATGCAGTGTTGGGTGTGCATGGGGAAAGGGGCAAACTTGGATGAGATGGAAGTGAGAGCTAGAACAGCGGAGAGGGAAAATCTGAGCCAGGTGGGAGGGATTAGAACGGGAGTATTGGTAAAGTGAGGGCCATAGCAAAAGAGAGCACAAGAAAAGTAAACCGAAATTCAGAAGAACCAGAGCATGAAATTGGGTATGACGGCATTGGGACCTTTTCCTGCTTTCTCAGCTGTCACGCCTCCCAACCCATAAGTGAAATCTCCCCCTTATGCTCTGAAAGATCTATTAGGAACACGTCCACAAACCAACATCTGCTATGCTTGTATTGTTATTGTTTGCCCACATTGTAGGCTGAAGTTCACAAGTAAATGAGTATTGGTGTTTGATAAATTTGAAGAGCTTTGTCTTTGAACACACTTCTGCTTGTACAGACTGGATAGCTAAAAAGGATATTGATGGCAATTTTATAATCTTCTGCCATTAAGGCCATCGATTCACATTTTACGGTAGTGAGAATCAGCTTGGTAATTGAATATTCCATCCATTATTAAAGGATGTATACAACTATTTGTATATATTGTACAATGAATTATAAGCATGCTTATAACTTCAGGAAAATTCATTTATAAATTGATACATCACACTTAATTAACTGCAACTTCAACTCCAAATCCTTTGCACTTTGGTTTAAAAATATTGACAAACTCGCCGGATGGAAGATTCCAATGAACACCCAAGGGTCGATGAAATTTGGGAAGTCTTAACATTATTCATAAACACAAGAATATTATCATTAAATGTAGTAATGTAGATTGGTTACACTTGAAATTGTTTTGTTACCTGGAATGATATTCTCAGTTTAAGTGACAATTCTCAGTCTCAAACCACATCCTTTTCATCTTTCAATGTTAATGTCATTTCATTAGAAATCAAAAGCTTAGATGAAAATTTTGGTTGACATAGACCAGTTGAGTCAGAGCCTGCTTCCATGCTGTATACTGACTAAGAGGAAATTATAGTTACTATAATGTTCCAATCATAGGAAATTTAATCTGGGATGTTTTTTTAAAATTAAGATGTGCAGATTTCCAGAGTGCCGACTCACATGAACTTCTGCAAGGTGCTGCCACGCGCACTCAGTGGCCACTTTATTAGGTACACCTGCTCGTTAATGCAAATATCTAATCAGCCAATCATGTAGCAGCAACTCAATGAGACTTGGTCAAGAGGTTCAGGTGTTGCTCAGGGCAAATGTCGGAATGGGGAAGAAATGTGATCCAGGTGAATTTGACCTTGGAATGATCATTGGTGTCAGACGACCTGGTTTCAGTATCTTAGAAACTGATCTCCTGGTATATTCACGCACAAGTCACTAGAGTTTATAGAGAATTATGCAAAATAAAACAAAATCCAGAGAGTAGCAGTTCTGTGGGTGAAAACGCCTTGTTAATGAGACTGGTCAGAGGAGAATGGCCAGACTTGTTCAAGCTGAAAGGAAAGTAATAGTTACACAAATAAACACAGGTTATAATGGTACTGTGAAGTGAATGGGCTACAGTAGTAGAAGACCACATCGGATTCCACCCCTGCACCTAATAATGTGCTGCTGAGTGAATATACAGAAGCTCATGCTCAAGAACCAAATATTTTTATTTTTAACAATAAAAACCAACATGGTTAAAACAATATAAAATGAAGAGAAAACCTGAATTACAGTCAAATAAATGGCTTTCCATATGTTAGCACTATTCTGAGTTCCTATTCAGCTAGCAGCAGAAGTGAAAACTTGTGTGCATAATTGCAGCAAATGTGTCCCAACTTTACCAGATCTTTTCTTTTTCTTCTAACACTGAATTACTCAGAGTTGTGTTCAATACGGCTGCAGCCTCGATACAAGTTTCTAAATTTTGTGGCAACAATTATACCGCAGCCATATCTTTTACGTAGGCTGTAAGCAGTAACCAAAATTTTAGAACCGTGAATGGGCTCACTCTGCCCTGGCCCCACTTCAAATTTCCTTTCTATTAGTTAAATATTTAACAGCATCACATTTCAGTGGTTTATAAAGCACATTAATCTCAAAGCTAGGGCAAAAGAAAATCTGCTTTTTTTGTTGGCTTAAAGTCACACATTACAGTAGTCACTGAACAAAGTGTGGAGGAAGAAAAATCACCTCAGATTTAAATGTCCCAAATTGTTCTGTGATTAATAGAATTCATCTTCACTCACAACCCAAAGCAATAATGTTTCAACTGACAGAATTTATATTTTCCAAAATTAGTTTTGCTTAGAAAATGTTAATGCTTATGACTAATATTCAAAATACAGTGGAATCACAAGAAATAAACAGCAAATTTAAGCTAAGAACCAAAATATGACATTATACAAACCTTCTATGAATAATGAGACCGCTTTGTGATAAAACTTTAGGGGGGGCGGGGGAGAAAAAGCTAACTTCTCCAGACTGTTTCTCCAACAGTTTCATCTGTAACCTCCCAAAGGTTTAGAGATTCCACAAAGGCTTAAAATAATCGTATTTCAAAGATTTTCTTAAATGACTTCATGGAGACAAGTGACATGTTGCTTAATGGACACTAATGGGGGAATGGAAAACTATCATGGAATTTTATGGGGATGGAGGCGGCTGGCTGTGGGTGCACAAGAATAAACCCACTTTAAACAATCCTAGGACTCACTTTGTTACACAGTTCAGCTAGAGGAGACAGTATTATCCATTACACATGCTTAATCACACTTACGGTAAATAGAAGAGATCGTTTTGCAACATTAAAATTTAGTCAGGATCCAAACTACTTGCAAATATCATCAATGCACGAACACACCCATGTTAATGAAAGATGATGGAGCACAGAGGGGCACTAACCAAGCTTTGCTAAACCTCAACCACCAAAACAGACAGATAGAGATCAGTCAGATCAATTACAGAATGGATTTGAGGGACATTTGACTCCTAGAATTTCATTACAAATTCTTTGGCATCAAGACTGAACAACATCCACAGAAATACAAGGTTACATGACATCAGGACTCTTATAACCCTGATGGGCTACAAGAGGGTTAGCAATATTCCCTAAAGCAAGTCTTTAAGCACATTTGTAGAAAATACTTGATTAATAAACAGAAAAAGAATCATTTTGATAATGCCTTACTCTATTGCATACTCTAATAGAACAGTACTCTATTGCTACTCTGCTTTTTAATACAGCAGAGCCTTCACTATTGAAGAGAAAATTAAAACCAAGACAACCATTTCTGCAGGTACAATTGCAGAATTAAATATAAACAGAGTTCTCCTAGATCAGCTTTTAAATCACTTAATCAACACACTTTACTGATAACACTGGACAACAATTGTTTTCCTAAATGTTGCTTCCTCAGAATGTTTTTTTTTTTGTTTGACTGCTTGAAAGTGAACACAAATATAATTTGAGACTATTTGTTTCACTTAGGAATTTGGAGAAAGAAAAAATGAACTTTTATTGAATATAATATGTTTAATTGCATAACGGTACTGCCTCTTTGCAATAGGTCAATTAAGCTAAAAATGTTTTGTTGATGATTTTCATTTGCTCTAATTGTCCAAAAATAATCAGCATTTTAGCCAACATTGATGGATTCCAGTTGCCCTGATAACATTTCTCCATGGCCACAATGTTCCGGTGAAACCTTTCATCATGCCCATCAATAACAATGCCAAAATTTGCAGGGAAAAAGTCTAAATGGGAATGCAGCAAATTAATCTTTAGTGACATGTTGTACTTCATGGTTTTGTATACTTGAAGCATGTTGTCAACCAGCTGCACGTAGTTTGGTAGTCTACAGTCACCAAGAAAATTATCAACAACAACCTTGAATGGCATCCATTCAATTTTCTCCAGTCCCACTGGAAGTTCTTCAAACTGGCCTGACATTGATGACTAGTTTGATTTGTGGACTGACAAAAATGCCTTCCTTAATCTTGTCATCAGTTATTCTGGAAAACATCTACCTCAAATACTGAAATCCTTTATGGAAATTTATAAGTTTTCTAAAACCTGTCTTGCCATGCAGCATCCGCCCTGCCTAAGCATGCCCGGACAAGATAGAAAACTTTTCAGCTTACATTGAGGGCAACATTTTAATTGACTTGAATTATGAATTAAAATAACAAATAAAGGTGATTTCAAAAAAAATGCTGAGATAAGGTAATTTCATGGTGATGTTCATGATTAGCAGCCTAAAATCCGTAAGATACACCCAGGAAGCACTGTTGTCCAGTGTAGTGATTGATTCATGCAAATATCTACTTACTTGTACTGAAAAACAATATCACAAGCAGTGGGTAAAATTAATTACCAGCCCCATTCCATTTTTAATGGAGATTAACATTGGAGAAAAGAAAGAATCTGAACTATCTACATCAGGGGTTCCCAACCTTCATTATGCCTCAGACCTCTACCATTAACCAAGGAGTCCGTGGATCCCTAGTCTACATCTACACATAAGATGCATTCATCTCTCACTCCCTAACCAACAAAGTACTGCTTAGAAGATCCTTACCCTATTTATTATACCTTTTCACAGCCTCTCTGCCCAACTCTACAACCCTCCACAAAATCTGTGCTTCACCAATTCTAGACTCTTACACATGTACTGTATATGGAATCCACGCATTTAATATAGATAATGAAAAATACTGGATCACTATACAAGTCCTTAGATGAATGCAACAGTATCTAATTACATTCCTGAAAATTGATGCTGTTTTGAATCTCTGACTCAATTACTTACAGAATTCTTCAGTTTCTGGCAGTAATTAAAACTGTTTAATTAATAAAATCAACAAAGAAAGCCACAGTAATTCAATGTCCATTACAGGAAAATTTTTAGAATCACTGCTGAAACAAAAAGATGGGAATGATAGTAGAAATTAGCTGATGAGATTCCAGAAAGTTTTGCTTAAACAACTTAGTCAAAGTTTTTGCAATTGTAATAGAAAGAGAAGGCAATGTCAATACAGCGGGTCAAGCAGATGCCTCTTTAAAAGATCTGGACTAACGTTAGATAAAATTGGCAATGCGGAGAAATATTAGCCATTAACGAGGGAAGAGGTATGAAGGGGAAACTTAATAAGGAAGATTGCATTCTTTTCTAGAGGAAAAGGATACCAGAACAGCAGAGTAATAGATTTAGACACTTACTTCGTAACGAGTGCAGTTCTCGCTGCTATGGGCAAATGCAGCGGAGGCTGATCTAAACTTCAAAGACTCAGACTAGGCTTTGTGCAGGGTACGGTAGATGCTTATACAAGCTGACCTTCGAAACCATTTTAGAAATTAGGCACAAATTCAGAGCTCACTCCAAGTCAAGATTGTTTGCCAGATCCACATCAACAATTTGATGCTCTATTTTTAAACAGCCATCTAACAAAAGGTACAGCTGCACCAAAGCAAGCAAGGGCCTAAACAGGAAGTGAAAACTTTGGAATAATTCCATTTCTCAGTCATGATTACTTTTTCCCATCAGATTATGCAACGCTGGGAAAGTGCAGGAAACAAAGTAAAAAAAAAATTAAAATATTCAAACTTGACTCACACACCTTATGCCATTTAGAAAAGTATCACTTACAAATGGATTCCCAGTTTCCGAACACATTTTGAGTCTTAAAAAGGTTTTTTTAATATTGGAACTAGATTAGTACGTGATTAGTTTATAAGCAGTTGTTTCTGCAAACTTTCAAGAAAAAGTACATCTTGTCAAGTGTTGTAGACACTTGGGAAAAATTAAATGTTCACAGCTTTCAGATTTCTATCTCAAATGTAGGTTAATGTGGGTAAATTTTAGAAACTGATTATCAATAGAATCAAATTATTATCCAACAATTTAGAAAACTGTATGGTTCATTATTTTTAATCAATATTTCAGATTTAGATTTATTTATCACATGTACATTGGAACATACAGTGAAATCAGCTGATGGGGTTAACAACCAACACCCCTAAAGACATGTAGGGAGCAACCGGTAAGTATTGCCACAAATTCTGAAGCAACGTACCATACCCACAACGATCAGAACACAAAACACCAGCAGGAAAAAACCTAGCTCTTTCCACTGCCCCGCCACCCCCACAGACGGTCCTCCAACTCCAAGACAGGCCTCAAGGCTTTAGTCATCAGGCTCCAACTTCTGGGCTTTTGATTGACCTTTGGGCTTCTATATTCAGCACAGGCCTCTGGACTAGCCAATGACGGAACCTCACAGCTTAAATGCCAAGCATGCTGACTGACTGCCTCTCGTGCCTCCTGCTCACAAAGATATGCACCAACCTGGGACAGCCCAACCACCACAGATATCCTTCATGTCCACAACGCCAGCTTCAAGGGCAAAGAAGAGGTCTGGACTACAGATGTCTTTCATCATTTGTCCACAGAGTGCTGAGCAGAGCTTTTGACATCCAACTCCTCTACATCCCTGTCCCTAAACCTTAACCACCAACTACCATCACTGTCCAAAACCAACCCTACACAGTTAAAAAAAATAATCTATCAAAATAGTGTAGAAATTGGAACTATGAAATAAAAGCAGAACATGCTTGAAATATACAAGTTCACTAGCACGTATTAGCTTCTTACTTAGATTAATGACTGACATTATCTGTAGGGAAACTATCAGAAACCTAAAAATACTTAAAATCACAGAAGAGAAAGAGAATAAAGGCAATGCCTGTGAAAGAGTAGAGAAACTAGAAAACACTAGACACTGACTGGGATGGGGTTAGTGAGGGTTGTTAATCACAGCTTACCTGTCCTGGGGGAGATGGAAGTGGAGAGAGATAAGGGGAAGGGACTGGAGAGAGGAATGCTAACAGAAGTTAAATAAGTGGAACTTTGCAAGTGTTAGAAACACTCTGCAAATGAGGCAGCAGCACTGGAGGGAAGAAAACCGTGTTAGCATCACAGGTTGATAAGCTAAATTCACCCTCACCAGTGATTACTGGGACAAAAGATTGATAAATGGGAATCTGAATCAAAATTGTGAAAAAGTATTGTAATCATATAACATATCTTTTACTCCAAACTTTCTGGTCTTCATCTTGAAAGGAGAAGAACAAACTTATTGCTTTAGATTTCCTTCAGTTGAAAAGGGAATGGCAACTTTTCCATCAGAACTAATTGAAAGTTAGTCCAAAACAATTAGACTCCTAAATTAGGGGTCCTAATGCATGCTGTCCCACTGATGCAATGGACTTTGAGTAATGCAGCATAGAAACAAGCCCTTTGGCTCACTAAATCCATTCCATCCATCAAGTACACAGCTACTCAACCCACCCTGCACCCATCAGCTCTCTCCCATTTTCCCCTCCCCCAGCCCACTACACTAGGAGTAATTCACTATAGCCAACTAAACTACCAATCAGTATATCCTTGACATGTGGCAGTAAACTAGGGTACCTGGCAGAAACCCACACAAGTCACAGAGAGAATGTGTGAACATCACACAGACTCAGTCAAACTCTGCAGAGCTGAAATATAAGTACAGGTCGATCTTCACTAATCTGACTAACTGTAGTCCGGTTCCTTCGATAATCCGGCATTGATTTCAAAATTTCTGTGCAACTGTAACTTCAAATTTCCCGGGCTATCGTACCAATCTGCTGCACATTGTTTTGGTTGCGTTAGATCTGTTCACGTGTTGGCACACTCTTGTAAGCACAGACAGGCGATTCCTGATTGCTTTCCTGCATTTATTAATATCATTTGCGTGAGCCGCAGCCACCCGGCACCCACCCACCTCACCCGCCAGCGGCAGAGGAGCTGGCGCGCGCTGGTTTGGTCTGCCTTCTCGCCCGCTTGCTGGCAGTCGTGCACTGCCCTCTGGCGTCACCCAGCCGGCTCTCCGTTCTCTTCTGCCTACGACCTCAGATCAGACATGGCGACCCGCTGAATTTAAGCATATTACTAAGTGGAGGAAAATAAACTAACGAGGATTCCCTCTGTATCTGCGAGTGAAGAGGGAACAGCCCAGCGCCGAATCCCCGGCCACCTGTCGGTCGCGTGAAATGTGGCGTATAGAAGAGCTCCTTTCTCCGACTTCTGCTTCTGCTCACCCAGATGTGCTGCCATTAACATCAACAGTTTTTGAAGAAACTGCTGTGCCAGTTTCAGCACCAGTTCCTGATGCTTCACTCATTTTTCAAGATGAAGATGTTGATGACCCTGACAACCCCACACTTGCAAACATGTAACTTTGCCTGAAGATATATTAAACGTCTCACTTTAGAAACTGAAGTGCTCGACTGTTCTATGTAAGTTAATTCCTGTACATTTATCTGTACACTTTATTTTATCTGTGCCTGTACAGTATATTACTTTATTAAAATTCACTTGCTGCTCATTTAATATTTCTGTTACATTATTATCTAACTTGTAATGATTTACATGATATTTTAAAGGTATGATGAGGTGGTTAGCTATTACTTAATGTAATCCTTCTGTAATTCGGCATTTTCACTAATCTGGCACTCCTCAGGTCCTAATGGTGCCGGATTATAGAAGGTCGACCTGGATATCAAAACTTTCTCTTCACTCCTTTCTCAAGTCCATTCCAGATGGATTTTGCTTCTCTGTCACCACTCAGCTCTGTGGTAAGTCTTATGACATACTCTAAAGAAAATGGTTACCTAATTAAAATCAGAATTGGAAGATTATCAGCACTATCTTACAACACAAAATCAGGGACAGAAACAAAGAGTCAGAAACACAACAGATCAGGCAGAATCAGTGGGAAGAAAACCAGAGTTAATGCTTTAAGTCAAAATCCTTTCATCAGCATTTTCTATTTCAGATTTCCAGCATCAATGGTTTTTTCCCCCTCAGATTTTCACAACTAGAGCTTTGATTTCCATATTTCAAAGTATTCCATGGCTTTGAAATCTGGAAAGACAAATAACACAAGCCATTTTAAGATAAAGACATCTGTGAAAATTTATGACTTACCAATTTTTATTTTAAAAATAAGAGACTCAATAATGCATTTTTCTAATCTCTCTGTTCTTAAGACAGAAGAGGAGGAGCAACAGAAATCAGAAACTCAACATTTCTGAGGTTCAACCGCTACGAATTTATTGGCTGGATAAGTTCAAGCTGTATGTAGGTCACATATTGGGAGTGATACAAAAAAGAAAAAAACAATTTACAACCAACTTTTGTTAGAAACAAAGCATTTACAATAAATAACACACACAAAGGAACTCAGCAGGTCAGGCAGTATCTACAGAAATGAACAGTTGATGTTTTGGCCCAAGGCACTTCATCAGGGCATGAAAAGGGGGAAGATGCCAGAATAAGGTGGTGGGGAGAGGGGATGGAGGGCAAGCTAGTAGGTGACAGGTGAAGCCACATGGGTGGAAGAGGGAGGGGGATGAAGTAAGAAGCTGGGAGGTGATAGGTGGAAAAGGCAAAGGGTTGGAGAAGAAAGAAGTGATAGGAGAGAGAGTGGGCCATGGGAGAAAGGGAAGAAGTTGAAAATGGGGTAAGCAGGTGAGGAGAAGAGATGAGAAGGCAGAGTGGTGAATTGAAGAGGGAATGGGGAGGGGGAAGTTATCAGAAGGAGAAATCAATATTTAGGGTCTCAGCCCAAAACATTGACGGGTTTTTCATTTCCATAGACAATAGACAGTAGGTGCAGGAGTAGGCCATTTGGCCCTTCTAGCCAGCACCACCATTCACTGTGATCATGGCTGATCATACACAATCCTCCCCATGTCCCTTGACCCCGCTATCTATAAGAGCTCTGTCTAACTCTCTCTTGAATGCATCCAGAGACTTAGCCTCCACTGCCTTCTGGGGCAAAGCATTCCACATATCCACCACTCTCTGGGTGAAAAAGTTTTTCCGCATCTCTGTTCTAAATGGCCTACCCCTTATTCTTAAACTGTGGCCTCTAGTTCTGGACTCACCCATCAGCGGGAACATGCTTCCTGCCTCCAGCGTGTCCAATCCCTTAATAATCTTATATGTTTCAATCAGATCCCCTCTCATCCTTCTAAATTCCAGTGTATACAAGCCCAGTCGCTCCAATCTTTCAACATATGACAGTCCCGCCATTCTGGGAATTAACCTTGTGAACCTACGCTGCACTCCCTCAATAGCAACAATGTCCTTCCTCAAATTTGGAGACCAAAACTGCACACAATACTCCAGGTGGGGTCTCACCAGGACCCTGTACAGCTGCAGAAGGACCTCTTTACTCCTATACTCAATTCCTCTTGTTATAAAAGCCAGCATGTCATTAGCTTTCTTCACTGCCTGCTGTACCTGCATGCTTGTTTTCATTGACTGATGTACAAGAACACCTAGATCTCGTTGTACTTCCTCTTTTCCTAACTTGACTCCATTTAGATAGTAATCTGCCTTCCTGTTCTTGCCACCAAAGTGGATAACCTCACATTTATCCACATTAAACTGCATCTGCCATACATTTGCCCACTCACCCAACCTGCCCAAGTCACCCTGAATTCTCATAACATCCTCCTGACATTTCACACTGCCACCCAGCTTTCTGTCATCAGCAAATTTGCTAATGTTACTTTTAATCTCTTCATCTAAATCATTAATGTATATTGTAAACAGCTGTGGTCCCAGCACCGAACCTTGTGGTACCCCACTGGTCACAGCCTGCCATTCCGAAAGGGACCCGTTAAATCACTGCTCTTTGTTTCCTGTCAGCCAGCCAATTTTCAATCCATGTCAGTACTCTGCCCCCAATACCATGTGCCCTAATTTTGCCCACTAATCTCCTATGTGGGATTTCATCAAAAGCTTTCTGGAAGTCCAGGTACACTATATCCACTGGCTCTCCCTTGTCCATTTTCATAGTTACATCCTCATAAAACTCCAGAAGATTAGTCAAGCATGATTTTCCCTTCATAAATCCATGCTGACTCGGACTGATCCTCCTACTGCTATCCAAATGTGTCGTAATTTCCTCTTTTATAATTGACTCCAGCATCTTTCCCACCACTGACGTCAGGCTAACGGGTCTATAATTCCCTGTTTTCTCTGTGCCTCCTTTCTTGAAAAGTGGGACAACATTAGCCACCCTCCAATCAGCAGGAATTGTTCCTGAATCTATAGAACATTGGAAAATGATTACCAATGCATCCACGATTTCTAGAGCCACCTCTTTAAGTACCCTGGGATGCAGACCATCAGGTCCCGGGGACTTATCAGCCTTCAGACTCAACAGTCTATCCAACACCGTTTCTTGCCTAATATAAATTTCCTTCAATTCATCCTTTACCCTAGTTCCTTTGGCCACTATTACATCTGGGAGATTGTTTGTGTCTTCCCTAGAGAAGACAGATCCAAAATACCTGTTCAACTCATCTGCCATTTTACCTGTTCAACTCATCTGCCATTTTACCTGTTCAACTCATCTGCCAACTCACACTGCCTGGCCTGCTGAGTTCCAGCATTTTGTGCATGTTGCTCAGGATTTGCAGCATCTGCAGAAACTCTTGTAGTTAATTTAATAAATTAGAATAAAGTTTCACAATATGTAGGAGATCAGAAATGCACAAGTAAAAATAATAACTTATTGTGAAGTTCTTAATGCTAAACAGGCTTATGTACTCTTCATCCTCACAAAGAAAGCACATCATGTACAAAATCAGAACATTATGTTAATTGCTTGTCACATACTTGGTTTCAGCCCTAGAAGACTACCAAGTCACAAACAGAGGAACTCATTAAAGGTAAATAATCAAACAAAAGAAATAATTTCTCATTAGAACTTTCATTCATCACTGTAATAATTAATCTATATGCAGATTACTGAAATAATAGTCCAATTTACCAAGCATTGCAAAGGAGGAAAAAAGCATACCATTGGAAAGATGCGATTTTGTAATTTATGGCACCCTATTAAAAACACATTCTTGAGCAAATTAACTAAGTAATTGACATCTAAAACAACAATCACATGTGGTTAATGAATCTGAGTAAGCAACCAAAGAACTGCCAAAAGTGAATTAATTTATTTTAATTATAATAAAATAGAATGTAATGTAAAAGACCAAACCATCTACAAACTCTGGATAAGTAAATTAATTACTCTTTAGGTCATGCTTTCAATCTGTTTAACTATTCATTGAACACCAGGTACATCAGTGTGAATTGGGAAATCACATTTTTCTTCATATAAAATGCATGGTAACATTTTAAATATTTTTGAATGCGGATCACTGCTGTCCTAACGTATTACATTTAAAACTTAAATTTTTAAAAAAGTTCTCAGCAAGAACTTTGTGGCTTTAAACTTAAACAGTATGCAAAAACAATATGGTTGGCCTGAGAAGGTATGCACTGAATCATCACCTTCACAACACATCCACACAGCAATTTCCTGAAAAAGGCTCTAAAAACACTCCAGGCTATTTAAAGAAAAAGAAATTGGAAATTTTCTCTCTCACTGTAATTCAGAATTCTGAGAGACCATAATGGCTCATTCTACAGAAACCCATTGCAACCTGTCTTGTTCCTTTTCACACCTTGTGGCATATCAGGCAGCATTTTTTGTCATTTCCTTAGCATTTGTCTGTTTCCTCACGAGGCAGAGTTGCTAGCTCAATGCTCAAGAGTCAACTAAGTGTGGCATTCATAGGAATACTGTAGAGGTGTGTATGTTGGACTTTTGATAATATTATTGGAGATGTGTCATATGCAGGGGTGTCCACCAGTACTTCAAGACTCATCCTTATCCTGACTGCTGGAGATATCCCTAACCTTCTATCCATGCTCCTGGTCTCTTGCCTGATACCTCTACATTCTGCTCCTCCAACATCCCCACACCAATTACTAAGACTACTCTCAACCCCCCACCCTCAAAGTTGGAAGATCTCGGGGGGGGGGGGGGGAGAGAGGTGATTGCATGTGCAAGGTTCATTCCACCACGCATGATGCTTTGGGAGTGAAGCACAGCTATCTTGTTGATCTGCACAGAGCAGTGATCTCCTCCGTGGCAGTGCAATTCTTTGACATGATGAGTAGAAAACCCGATTTATCTTCTCAAACTTAAAAAAAACCCATCTATTTGAAAACTGATGCAATGTCTTTGGTAACATTAGCTCTTTGAAATTTTTAAGGATGATGACTTTTTGCATCCAGAATTCAGTTAATAGATTACAATTGAGCAAAGATTGTTGTATAACCAATTCCCTCATATCTTTTGCCAACTACTGCAAAACTGTATTCCAATTGCATCCAGATTATCCTTCGCTTTAAAGAATACTAAACAGATGTGACATTTTGTAATAAAAACAGAAAATGCTGGAAACAATCAGCAGGTTAAGCTGCATCTGTGGAAAAAAACAGAATTAGCATTCAAGGTCAAAGATCCTTATTCAGAACTGGGAAAGAAAAAGTTAGCTGTTCTGGATACTGGATGCTCTGAAAATCCAACACTACTGGAAACATTCAGCAGTGAATCAACAGCTCTGGGAAGGTAAGCAGCATTAACTTTTGAAAGTTAAAGTACTGACAAATGTGCTTTATCTAGAGGGAAGATGGGATGGGATGGATAGGACAAAAAGCGGTAGGGTCACAGAGTTGTACAAGTTCTATGACAAGGAAACAGGCCCTGTGGCTCAACTCATCCACGCCAAAGCATCTTCCTGAGATAGTCCCACATGACTGATTTAGCCCACTTCCCTCCAAATCTTTCTAATCCATGCACCTGTCCAAATATAAAGGGAATCTCTGATTCAGTGGAATAAGCTTTTGAGACAGCTAATGAGGGCAGAGAAAGAAAAACAGATAACATTAAGTAAAAACTGCCAAATGCAGAGCTCGATAAAATTCCCATAGGTCTGTCCATGCTAATGAAGAAAGGAATCTGAGCCAATAATATGAATTGTCCAGCTCCTATGCAAATAGAGAAAGTGACTCAACCTAAAGTTGTAGAATTCAGGAGTCTAGAATCTTGCAATGTATCCAGATGAGATGATGTTCCTCAAGCTTATATTGGCCAATGTAGGAAGCTACAGATGTATATATCAGAGTGGTATGGACAACGGAAAGTTCAATGTCACCTTCTGGACTGATCATAAGTGTTCTTGAAGTGATCACTATTAACATTTTGTTTTTCCTTGTAGAAACGCCATTGGGAACTCTAAAGTCACAACATTAAAATGGAATTGTTGCTTCACTTGGAAGTACTTATTTTTTCCAGGGGCACTTCCAGGTGAAGCACCACAAGAAAGGGAACAGTTGGCTGACAACCAGGGATACATATAAGGAATCTAAAAAGGAAGGGGAGTCTAAGATACATCTTGAAGATGGTAGAAACTGGACCATCTGCTCAATGTGAGGGTTGTGGATGGAAGGTGACAATCAATGTGTTCAGGAAGAAAGGTGGCGAGATCAGAGTGGGGGAAATGGATGAGATGTAGTCAAAGGCCCTAGCACCTATGGTGAAAGGGGGGCCTTGGTTCAGGATGAAAGACATCTTGGAAGTACTCATGTGTAGCATCTCATTGGTGAAGCAATTATATCAAGGATGGACGAGCTGTGAGAATGGAATCCTTGTAGGAGGCAGGGTGGGAGGGTAGCATTATTGAGACAGTTGTAGGATTCAATAAGCTAATGAGGTAGCTGCTCATCCCTCCCCGAGGCGGAAACTGAAAGATCCGGAAAAGGACGTCACAGTTCGATCACATAAAAGTGAATGAAGGGAGCCCAAGTCAGAATGAAGGCTGAAACAAAGACTGGTCCATATATCCCATAGAAAGAGATGCAGAACTTGGACCCAGGTGAGTAACCACAGCTGCATCTTTGACCTGGAAAAAGTGAGTGGAGTTGTAGGGGAAATAGCTCAATTGCAACAGGTTCAACCTGGCATGGGGACGTTGATGGAGGAAAACTTTGGGCTTCTGTTCAAGGAAGCACAGGGCCATCAAGTCATCTTGGTGTGAGATGGAGATGAGCTGGGATCAGATGTCTGTTGTCTAGATGTGGAAATTGACAAAATGGAGGGCAAAGGCAACTTTTCTCCTTGGTCCAGTCCTATTCCACTTACAACCATGTAGTCAGGATTAGAAATAACGAATTCTGCGGGAGAAAAGCAGGCTGAAACAATGGGTCTTCCCAGGAAATTCTGCTTGTGGATTTTGGGCAAAAGCTCAAAGTAGGCTGGCACGCTGCAAGACTAGGACCTGAGGTGTGAAGATCTTAAGAAACATCCATGACTGCCTGGAAGACGATAGCTAGATGTCCAATGGTAGGGCCATAGCCCAGAGGAAGATGCAAGATTCTTACTGAGGCTGGCATTTGTCTCCATGAGATACAGGTCAGATGCAGAATGCAACAGTATCACCCAAGTTGGAAGATTTGATAACAATGTTGGGTGGTTCTTAGTGATGAGTGTGCTGCAAGTTTAGAGGGGGTTAGGAAAGAGTAAGTAAGGGAAAAATCAACTTGTTCAAATCTTTGTTTACAGAGGCCAAAAGGCTAAAAAGAGGGATAAAGGTGGATTGGGAAATTTGGCCTGGAAAAAGCATTAGTAATCTGGGGTGAAGACTTTAGGCCAAATAATGGCTCTGATAGTTTATTAAAGTGAAGACGAGGGCTTTTACAGAGAAATGCCTGTTTAAGCTCAGAGAAAGGAAGATCAGAAGG
Source organism: Hemitrygon akajei (assembly GCF_048418815.1). NCBI lineage: Eukaryota > Metazoa > Chordata > Chondrichthyes > Myliobatiformes > Dasyatidae > Hemitrygon > Hemitrygon akajei. The sequence continues at coordinate 67,662,295 of NC_133127.1, read as the reverse complement.
GACTGTGAAAACATGGCAGGGGTGGAACTGGTAGGAAGAAGTGTAAAGTGAACAGGGTGGAAGATCTGAAGGAGGCATAAAGCGGAATGCTAGAAGAGCTCAGTGGGTCAAAAAGAATCTGTGAAGACACCCCAGGTCAAGAACTTGCTACTTATGCCTCCACAGGAGCTACCTGGCACACAGAGTTCTTCCAGCATGCTGACTTTGTTGTTTCAGTTTCCAGTCTCTTGTCTTCACCCTTCAAGTTATGGGCAACTCTTGACTTTTGATGATTTGCTTCGTGTTATTTTTACAACTGAAAAATGAATTTTTGCAATTAGCAGATGTGCAAAATATAACAGGTTAATGGGGAATGAAATTGAATCACAACAGGAAGTGCCTGGTCCAATTTCCTGGTGAGCAACACTTCTCGACAGAAATAGAAGAAACAAAGAAAAACATGGTAAAAAAAAACCAAACCAATTTAAAACCAAATTTCTATGTAATTCACTAATAATAAAAACATATTAATTAAGTGCTAATCTTGATAGCCCTGAGTATGCAGTCACAAAATAGAAAATTGCTGATAGCACGTTTTCCAAGATTCCTTAGTAAAGAAGCTTGCTTATTTTAAATCCACACCTTCGTAGAACTTGTGATCAGTCAGGAGTTTCAAGTTTGCAGTTTGGATTGCAGGGCTGCACCTGTACATCAGAAAAATCCATTTGAGTGGAATCCGCCTTTGATGCACCACACAAGGAGCTGGCTGCTACATGGGACTGACAGCTTGTAATATCAACTACATTGCACTCACACCTACTCAACACGAGCCTGGGAAGTGCTGCTTTAATTAAAAACCTGCACCTGCAAATATGCGTGCAAACACGCCATTTAACTATTACATACCTGACAGAATTCATTAAAAGTGCACAACATGCTACCACACCGTCACAAACTTCAATGCTTCTTCTACACTAGGTATATACCGGTAATCACTTGGCATTTCTAAAGCAGAATGTGCGCGCCAGTTGTGGCTGAGATAAGTTAATCCAAGTATTTGTTCAAACCTAATTATTACACAAGACGAAGGAAGTTATCAACTCACCAGTAATTGCCCAAAACATCACTGAAAGCTTTAAGACAGACAGACAGAATTAAAATTTTGGTCAAGCAACCTTTGCAGCTGAATATTGATCATTGGTTTCAATTAACAATTGGTTATAAACCTTGTACATTCAGGATAGATTATGCAACTGAATCAGAATTTCTATACACTGAATTTAAAAAGATTTAATCAGTGCAAGAAACAAAGCTAAGTTTCAACTGATATGGCTTGTATGTTCATGGGTATCAATCCGTCTGAGAATTATGATCACCCCACCCAGCCAATTAATCTGGCAGGAGCTACTTTTTGACATTCAGCCATCGACAGTTATGGGACTATAATGTGGTAAAGGTATTCTTGGAAACTTGTAAAAGATCATTAAAAACTCAAGTGTAGGTTAGTTATTGGCCTATCTCCCACATTTTTAAATGTCAATATTCTACTATGCTATTTCTTTAGGCTCGGAATTCATGGTTACCCGGATGGATATTATGCCAAATTCTTGGCTAGTGTATGACTGTCTCAAATACACTAACTAATCCCCAAAACAATAATTAATTACTAGCCAGAATAACAGTCTGATTCTCCAATGAACCAAAACTGCTGGAAGAACTTAGCCTGTCTCACCCTTCCCCCACTTGGTTCCATTTGCTTGTCGTTCCTCCTCTCCCGTGTGTGGTTGGCCTATCACCTACCAGCCTCAGTCCTACTCCGCCATTACACTGCCAGATACTGGCAATCTTTTCTCTTCCCTCTCTTCAGTCCTGGTGCACTGTCTCAACATGAAACATCAACCATCGCCTTGTCTCTACAGGCGCTGCCTGACCTGCCGGGTTCCTCCAGCAGTTTATATTTAAGCTGCCAAGTCCAACATTTGCCATCTCCTGTGTCAAGACAGAAAAAGTTATTTATCTGAAAAGTGGCATCTTATAACAGCAGGCAGGGATTGAATTAACAAGGTATAAGTAGTATAATTAAGTTACTTTCAAATTCTAAGAATAAAGATGCATCAATGTCACTAGAATATTGTTGTCAAAAACTCCCCATCCAATCCAATCCAATCCACGCCAATGTGGAGACTCCTTGACGTGTGGCTGGAGGCCAGTACACGTGCAATTCTCCCACATTCAGAAACAAAGAACCAACAAAATAACAGCGTCTCCGTCTCTAGTTTGAGAACAGGAGATTAATTACAGCATTCTTGTTTTCACATCTTATACAGATGTAAATAAAGTACTGCATTCATAAACTACCTTTTCTAACTTTACGAATGCCTGTAGTAGCTTACAGCTTATTATGGCTGATTTAAGAGAAGTGCTGCTACTTGTAACTTGGAGAAACAAAGCAGCCAATTTACAAATATAAAAGGAACCACATAAAGCAACAGGATAACTGACTGCATTGTCTTCTGTTGGGAAGGATAAATATTGATCAGCACATTAGGAAAAAAGATCTTAAAATTCACTCAGATGGAGTCTTCCTCTTATCCGGGGAAAAAAAGAGCTAATTAAGAGCTTTCATCTTAAAACTATTTCTGTTGTTACAATTAAGGCAATTCTATAAAATGAGAAAGCATCAGTTACTCAAAAGACTCCATCTCACAAAAAATATAAACATTTATCTAACCTGCTCGTTCCAAAAATATTTTTACTAACTGAACAAGTACTTAGTTGTTGATCTCATTGACTATGGTACTTGCCCAAAGAGCGTAGTTTCTGTTTGCAGCCAAGATCTAAAAGAGCTGTTGACATGTCGGGTCAAGACCCTTCAGCAGACCCTGCTGAATGGTCTCAGCCCAAAATGTCGACTGTACTCTTCTCCATAGATGCTGCCTGACCTGCTGAGTTCCTCCAGCATTTAATAATAAGGTTGATCTTACTGAAACTACAATCTTACTCTGTATCCTTTCATCCCTTTCCTCATCAAGCGATTGTGGTACATTTTCCACCTGTCTAATTTCTGTCACTCTAATATTGAGCTATCAATTCAGTATCATTCACCCCACCAATGGTTTCACTTTCATTAGAGCTCCCCAAGCGTCCATGTTTGGCTTTCTCATCAGCCACAATTCCTCTTGGCAAGATTTTCCACAGTCAGTTTTGTGATAACACCAGTTCAACATCCCAACCACATCTCTCAAAATTTTTCATTTGTTATTCAATCTCCAATCTCAAATCAACCAGTTAGTTGGAAGTTTGAACTTATTAATTACATTTAACATAAAACACAAGAGCACTGTATAGTTTGTTAAATATCCCACTACAGCCACCCCAGGGCTTCACGCGCAGCCACCACTCTGTAACAAAAACTTACCTCTAACACTCCCTTATACTTCCCTCCAATCACTTTAAAACTGTACCACCCTGCACTTGCCATTTTTTTGACCCAGGAAAAAATCTTTCTCTACTACCATCATCAATTCCTCTCCCATCCTCATCCAGCTTCAGTCTAAAGACTGATTAATACTTCTGCGTAGTAGCCTACGCCGTAGCCTTCATTAGTGGCCTGTGCCTGTGGTGAACTACATACACCTGTCTGGACACGCCCCCCCCCCCCACTGACTGCTCCTGTGGCTCCTCTCACAGACCCCGGTATAAAGGTGATTGGAGGCACAGCCCCTTCCTCAGTCTCCAGGATGTCGTGTGATGGTCACTTGCTGCTTGTGCTTTCTTCCAGCCAATAAAAGCCTACATCTTGCCTCACGTCTCCGAGAGTTATTGATGGTGCATCAGTGCCGTTGTGAGCATTTATACCTGTGCGTTGGTGTGTCTGCGTCACTCTGCAATTCACCGCCAAAACGCTAGTTGCTGGTGGGGTTTCTAATGGTGACTGAGTGCATCATGTTGAAGTTAGAGCTAATAAACATTGAACAAGGGTTACTTCTATTGAAATTACTGCAACACAGTAAAGAGAGAAGACGTCAGAGGAGATGGTATGTACGACCATTGAACGGATTGAGGCAGAAGGAGGGTGAATTTTCTGTGCTTCTCCAACCACAGAGACATGGACGAGGAAATGCATTTCAAATATTTTCGGATGTCAGCTGGTAGATTTGACGATTTGGTTCATCATCTCCAACCATTTATTTCTTATCAGTGTACACACAGTATGCCTATAGACAGGAGGAAATGTGATGCTACCAAGTGGACCAATCACAGTTGTTGCGTTCTGCATCGCCGTGACGCACAGTTACATTTTTGGAGAGCTGCGCGTCAGGGTAGGGTGTAGGGTACAGTGTAGGTTACGCAGCTATGCCGTACCTACGGTGTTCATTTGATGCAGAAGTATAAATCGGGACTTCCGGTAAGATGGCGATTGTTTAGCTGCTCCAAACTTTTGTTCCATTACTGTCGCTATCTTTGCACTAAATGTCTTCATTTTTTAAACCTTAGTTAGGAATTTTTTCGGTATCTCTTACTTGCCTGTGAACATATCTAACTTACAATGTCTAGCAAGAGTTCTAAATCTGGGAGAAAGGAAGCTACGGCTCCCTCAGATGAGACCCTGGCTGCGCTCGGAAAGCTCCGAGACAAAATTTTAAAGGAATTTAAAACCGCTTTCAAACAGTTGGAAGACAAACTGGATCGGATCAACGATAAAGTGGACAAGCATGCCGAACACCTATCTCGCATCGATTCGACTTCTGAAGATTTAGAAAGTCGTGTTCGATACTTGGAGACTCTCTGTTCCAGCTTAGAGGGAAAATGTAACAAACTCCTTTCCAAAATGGTGGATCTCGAAAATCGCAGCAGACGCTGCAATCTTAGAATTCTTGGATTGCCAGAGGTAACCAAACATGGACCAACCGTGAAGTTTTTCGCCAAGTTTCTCTGTGAGATATTCGGGAAAGATTTGCTTCCGAACCCGCCCGAGCTCGAACGGGCACACAGAGTTTACGTTCCCCCCGGAATTCTGGGCTCCTGTCTGCGACCAGTAATCTTGTGCTTCCATCAATACCAGGTAAAACACAGTCTGATTGTAGAGGCACGTTGCAGGGGTTCTTTTCCTTTCCAGGATACAACCATTCGCTTTGTGGAAGATTTTGCACCCCAGACCTTAAAGATGCGCGCTGAGTTTAAAGGCTCAATGAAAGTGCTTTTTGATGGTGGTTTTAAACCCTCTCTTCGCAATCCTGCCAATCTACGAATCAAGCATAATACCAGGAAATACAAGTGGTTCAAATCAGTGAAGGAAGCTGAAGCATTTGTGGCAAGTCTTCCTGCTATCCAGTCATCTTCGGAATCTGATCGGACCTCCTAAAATGGTGGATAAGTACTCCTCATAGTAAAATTACTTTTTCTGGACTCAGACTTTACTTGAATCACTCAGACATTATTCATTGAAACTCTAAGGGCTGTTGACAATCCCTCCCGGGATTTGGTGTGTGTGTAATCTATTTTTATTCTTGTATAACTTTATCTACAGAGTTCTACAACTGACTCTAACTTGTTTTGGAGGTTCGAAGTCTTTAGTGAAGGCCTCCCTGTTTGTTGGTTCACAGTTTAATTGCTGATTTATTTTTCCTTTTTTTAATATTTATTTATTTTATTTCTTTTCTTTTCTTCACCCCTTTTTTCTAATCTCTGAATTTTTTTCTCTCCTCTCTGTAAATGGTTGATAAATACTCGTCTTGAATTTATAATTTTCCCCTTCCTCTCTTTTTTTTTTAAACCTTTTTTTTCCCCTTTCTCTTACTTTATTCTTCTATAATTTTTCGCGGGTAGGTTAGTTTTGGTCTTCTTCCGATTTTCTCTGTATTAAGTTTTATATTTCTGCAGAAGGTGTTCTAATCTGTAGTTATGTTTTCTAGTGCATAAACTAGTTACTATTTGCTATAGTATTTATACAGAACTGTTGTTAATGACACAGATTTGGAAGTTGTATTTGGGTTAATTTTTTTGGTAGAGCTAGCTACTTGTTTTGGTAGCCGTCTAGTTTTGGGTTGTGTGGAAGGGGTGGGTTTTCCAGTTTCAACATCACTGTATTTATTGTTTCTCTTTATTGCTCAGGACATGTATATGTTTTGATTTTACGAATCTATGTTTACATCTCTGCTCCCAGACTGCTATTGTACTGCTTGACTTTTTATATGCCTGCTGCCTTTTATGCATTAGGTAATTGATATGGCTAGTGCACTTAAATTCGTGAGCTGGAATGTAAAGGGATTGAATCACCCTGTTAAAAGGAGGAAGGTATTCTCACATATCAAACAACTCAAAGCTGACATTGCTTTCCTTCAAGAAACTCATATTCGTTGTTTTGATAACTCCCGGCTTCTGTCAAAGTGGGCGGGTCAGCATTTTCATTCATCCTTTGCCGCTAAAGCTAGGGGAGTCTCCATTCTTATTAACTCAAATATTCCTTTTGAACTCCATAATAAAATATATGATACAAATGGCCGTTTTATTATTGTTTCTGGTAAACTATATAACACTAAAGTTGCACTAGCAAACCTGTATGCCCCCAACTTTGATGGTTAACTTTTTTGAACGGTTTTTTCCCCTCACTACCAGACTTAAACTCATACTCTCTTATACTGGGTGGCGACTTCAACTGTTGGTTGGATCCTAAACTGGATCGATCGTCCTCTGTTACCAGATCACCTACTAAATCTGCCTTAGCTATCCAATCGTTTCTCTCTAATTTTGGTATCTCTGATATATGGCGTTTCCTCCATCCTACGGAGAGAGATTATTCTTTTTTCTCACATGTTCACCATACCTTCACTAGAATTGACTATTTCTTACTCGATAACCAACTTATCCCATTTGCCCACTCTTGTGACTATCAGAGTATACTGATTTCTGACCATTCCCCAATTACCCTCTCTCTGAACTTTCCTGGTCTCCCTCAAAGGAATAAACACTGGCGGTTTGATTCAACTTTAATATCGGATGATGATTTTGTAAAATTTATTAAGGATCAGATAACCCTTTATTTTAACACTAATACATCACCTGAAGTGCCATCCCAGATTGTCTGGGATGCCATGAAAGCATATCTGAGGGGTCAAATAATCTCTTACACAGCAAATCTCAACAGAAGATCCCGTGCAGATCGATCAGACCTCATTAACCAGATTAAAGATTTGGATCAAATATATGCCCAAACTAAGAACCCTGAATTATACAAGAAGCGTGTTGAACTCCAAACTAAATTTAACCTTCTGTCCACTCAACCTGTCGAACGCCAATTTCTCAAAAGCAAGAGTCGCTTTTACATTCATGGGGATAAGTCTGGTAAATTCCTAGCCAATCAGCTGAGCCAAACAACATATTACAAAGATCCGGAAGGAGAACGGAGACTTTACATCGGATCATTTAGAAATTAATGACGCATTTAAAAAATTTTATTCTCGGCTTTATTCCTCTGAATCTCTGAATGACAATATTTCTGTTGATCAATTTTTACAGAATCTAAATATCCCCTCACTTTCACCTGATTTCAAAGCCAAACTCAATGCGCCTATATCATCAGAAGAAATATCTTTTGCAATTTCTGCACTGTCCTCAAGGAAATCTCCTGGACCTGATGGGTTCCCTGTAGAATTTTATAAATCATTCTCTTCACTTCTTTCTCCTCAGTTACTTTCAGTATTATCTGACTCGTTTAATTACGGCAAATTGCCACCCTCTTTCAATGAGGCATCTATTATTCTTCTTTTAAAAAAGGGCAAAGACCCAACAGAGTGTTCCTCGTATAGGCCGATCTCTCTGCTCAATGTTGATGTAAAGATCTTAGCTAAAGTTTTGGCTTATAGATTAGAAACCGTTATTCCCTCCATTATCTCTGATGACCAAACAGGCTTTATTAAAAACCGTCTCCCTTTTTTTAACATTCGGCGTCTATTTAATATCTTATACTCAGCTCCAACTGGGACTCCTGAATGTGTTATTTCCCTCGCTGCGGAGAAAGCATTTGATCGTATAGAGTGGAACTACCTTTTTGCAGTCTTAGAAAAATTTGACCTCGGCCAAAGTTTCATCTCTTGGATCCAATTGCTGTACCTGTGTCCTACTGCTTGTTTTAACTAATTTTCAGAAATCCCAAGTATTTAATCTCAAACGTGGCAACTTAAGGGATGCCCCTTAAGTCCCTTTCTCTTTGATTTGGCTATAGAACCTCTGGCGATAGCATTTCGAAACTGTCCTGAATTGACCGGGATTTGGAGAGGGGGTGTTGAGCATAAAGTTTCTCTCTATGCTGATGACTTATTACTCTTTCTCTCAAATCCGTCTACATCCTTACCTCTAATGTTTTCACTTCTTGACCAGTTTAGCCAGATCTCTGGCTATAAACTTACTTTACATAAGAGTGAACTTTTCCCAATTAATAAAGAAGCACAAGAACTAATATTTCGTGATCTCCCTTTTAAAATAGTCCATAATCAATTTACTTATCTTGGAATTACAGTCACAAGGAAGTTTAAAGATCTCTTTCGTGAAAACTTTGTCAATCTTTCATATGCTATAAAACAGAGTCTGGTACAATGGTCACCTCTATCTATGTCTTTGGTAGGTCGTATTAATGTTGTTAAAATGTATGTTCTCCAAATTTTTATACATTTCAATCTATCCCAATTTTTATTCCTAAATCTTTTTTTGATTCCTTAGACTCTACTATTTTGTCATATCTGTGGCAGAATAAGCGCTCTAGAATTAATAAAATCCACCTCCAAAAATCTAAAAAAGAGGGTGGCATGGCTTTACCTAACTTTCGCTTATATTATTGGGCAGCTAATATACAATGTGCTACCTTCTGGTCTTTCTTCCACAGTCAACCCGAGTGCCCTAACTGGGTGGCAATGGAGTTGAGCTCCACTAAAGAATTATCTATCTCTGCACTCCTTGGCTCTGCACTCCCTAGTAGTCTGCCCAGATCAATAGCTAATCCTCTTGTTAGACACACTTTGCGTATATGGGCTCAGTTCAGGAAATGCTATGGTTTCCAGGGGTTTTCCGTTTCTAGCCCTGTCGCACATAATCACCTTTTTTTACCTACTACGTACGATTCAGCATTCCATGTTTGGTATTGGAAGGGCATTAGACATTTTGAAGATCTTTTCATTGATAATCGCTTCGCTTCTTTTCAGCAGCTCTCCGTTAAGTTCAACCTGCGTAACGCTCATTTTTTCAGATATCTCCAAATCCGACACTTTATTGCTCCTTTAATTCCTAACTTTCCTGAAATGCCTGCGAAAAATGCTATGGACCTATTTCTTTCCATTAATCCACTAGGTAAAGGTTTAATTTCAATTATCCGAGATAAACTAGCAGCCTTACGACGGGCCCCTGTGGATAAAATTAAAATGGCCTGGGAGCAGGATTTAAATATCTCCTTATCCGAGGAGAGCTGGGACTCAGTTCTCAAATCGGTTAACTCAACCTCTCTTTGTGCTCGCCATTGCCTTTTACAGTTTAAGATTGTTCATAGAGCCCATATGTCTAAATCTAAACTATCTCGATTCTACCCTGGCATTAGTCCGCTCTGTGATAAATGCAAGAGGGGCGTGGCCTCTCTCATCCATATGTACTGGCTCTGTCCTAGCTTGGAGAAATTCTGGAAAGATGTCTTCACTACATTATCGGGTATTCTGAATCAGCACCTAGAACCAAACCCCTTAATTGCTCTGTTCGGTTTTTGGGGCGAGACAGATTTATGTCTGGGTCCGACCAAATGCTGAATACTATCCTTTGCCTCTCTCCTGGCTAGACGCTTGATCCTCCTTAGATGGAGAGATGTTGCCCCGCCCACTCATGCGCAATGGCTTAACGACATTATGGCCTGCTTGGACCTCGAAAAAATTCATTATTCAGTTCTTAATTTGGATCTAAAGTTCCATAAGGTCTGGGGACCTTTTATAGAGTACTTTCATAACCTTCCACTTGACTAGGGTTTTTTTTTTCTTTTTTTTCTTCTTTTTGGTCCCTTGCTTTCAGCTCCCTTTTTTTTCTGGTAGTAGGCATTATTATCCTCTGTTGCTAGGTGTATTCACAGTCTGGGAGTTTGACTGTCCTGACTTATACTCTTCATATTGTGTTGTGGTCGGTCTGGAGTTGTTTTTTTTCTTGTGTTGTGGGGCTTGGGGAGGACACTAAGCTTACTTGTCTTTAATTTAGGTGCTTTTTTTCTTCCTTTGTGGCATATTGTTATTGTATGCTTAATTTTGCACTGTATTAATGCTCCTCATTGGGATTTGGGGTTTTTAATTTGTAAAATGTTTTGAAAAACTAATAAAAAAAATTTTTTTTTTTTTTTTTTTAAAAGTATACATCAGCCTTCAGTCAGCCAGTCACAACCTCAATCTCCACAGCAACCAAGTGATTCCAATTCTGTGAATTTTTCATTACCGACCAGCACAAAAACCAATTAATTTTACATGGTAGTATCTACTTGAGACTACCTCAGTCTGGATGTTGAAGCCTACATCAAAACCATTACCATCGCAGATACTACTACAGGTTGAGCACCCCTTATCCGAAATTCAAAACCATCCGAAAACAGAACCCTTTTCTCTGAGTGCTGACATGAGGTCACAAATTCCACAAGGCATTGGAAATGCTCCCAGGCGATGCACAGGTCTCTGTTCATTATAGACCGCACATGTGCAATGAGCAGGTCAATGGAAAATAGAAAAGCACTGCATAAAGCAAAAAATGGGTACCTCGATCGTGTATTGAAAGAATTACCGTAGATTCCGGACTACAGAGCGCACCTGATTAAAAGCCGCTGGCTCTAATTTTAGAAATAAAATCAATTTTTTAATTGTAAAGGCCGCATCGGATTTTAGGCCGCACCGGATTTTCGGCCGCACCGGATTTTCGGCCGCAGGTGTCCCACGTTGTAATATGAGATATTTACACAGAAAGATATTACACGTGAGGATTTTTTAAACTTTTAATTAAATCCATATGGTAACAAAAACAAATACATATTGCAAATGCTTTTTTTCGAACCGTGCCCGTACACGGCTACTTTTAAATATACGTTGCGTATACTTCTTTACTGAACAACATTCCAATATCTCCTAACGACTGGTAAAAAAATATATATATTGCAGCCTACCAGGAAAAGTTATTGATCACCTTTAACTTAAAAGCAGCGTTTTCGCTCAGATCCAAAGCCGCTCGCGTAATGCGCTCCCTCCCTCCGTCCCGTTTCATCGCAAACCGGCATTTTCCCACAAGACACCGCGAAACCGGGTGTGACGTCATAGCATCCCGCGATGTAGTACAGAAAACAAATATAGTTTAAACTAAGTAGGCAGCACAATGCTTCGAGTGTTTTCCATGTTGATGAGGGTGAGTACAAATGACTGATTTACAATAATTTAATTGTGAAAGTGCGCTTGATTTATCGTACAATTTCATTGGACCTCTGTGAACTACTCATCAATTTTATTGGTCTACTGTTATGAGGCAAAATGTTTACGAGGCGGCATGAAAAAAATCATGCATTAGCCGCTTCGGATTATTGGCCGCAAAGTTCAAAGCTGTTCAAAATGTGGGAAAAAAGTAGCGGCTTAAAATCCGGAATCTACGGTAATTCATCAGCGTCTGACATTTAGTGGTATACTGATCATGAAACAAGATCTATTATGACGAACTGAAAATTGAAGGTAATTGCAAATATTCAGCGGGACCTTTACAGAAATACAAGAAAAAGCACGGCATTAAATTTTTTAAGATTTACAAAAATTTACAGATAAAGCATCTGCTGATCACGAAGCAGCAGAGAAATTCATTGACTAGTTTGGAAAGATCCCTGCTGATGAAAATCTAACATCAGAACAAGTCTACAGTGCTGATTGTTTTTGTACCTTGGATAAAACCTTTAAAAATTTTAAATACAGTTACTGTAACCTTTTAATCAAGACACGGAGTAAATGGAGACTGAGATCCTGCCGTTGTTTGTTGTTGTTCAACAGCTGATTCAGGTATTATCCCGATGCTGTGATGCTTTTGTACCCCGCACACATTCTATTTTCATTCTAATAATGGTATGTAATAATCGTACCGTCAAGTACATACGTGCTATGAACAAGTGTAACACAGACTGCTGATATAAATTCAGCGTCAGAAATTATGGCAATCCCAATCTATTATATATTCCAAAATCCAAACAAATCTGAAATCCAAAATACCTCCACCCCGAAGATTCTGGATAAGGATTACTCAACCTGTGCTTCAATCATGTTAAAATACTGCTCTTTGCAGCCAATCCTATCCTTGATAATAGTCACCTCAATATCCAGCACACAGAAATTCTTATTCTGGTGTTTAAATTCATTCAGCATCTTGATTCACACCATCACCAGACCATCAAGCTCTATCTTTACCCATCAAGGAACTCTTGATATTAAACTCTACATAAATCTTATCCAAGCATTTAGATTCTTTCCCCCCCCCCACCAGAACTCTTTCAATTCCCAGTTTAATTCTGATTTTATTGCTGCTAAATGCTTTTATGAGACATTATATAAATGTAAATTGCTGCTTTGTGATTCATTAGAGATGCGCACAGCTCTCCTCTCGAGCGGATCAGGAGTCTCACCAATAATTTCATCCCCGAGAAGCAGCAACTCCACCAAGCCATTTTACATCTTAAGATCATTACTAAAAGCAGAAATAACTTGAATGAGAGCACTTCAACCTCCCCATTCACACTATAAATCTTTTTTTGATAGAGCACCACCAGGTAATGAAAAAAAATGATTAATGCAATCAGCCTCCGTTTACTCCACGTGCTAATAATGCAACAGATTAGGGAGTAGTAAAACTGCCCAGAACTGGCATCTGTCACAGAGTACCCTTTGACATACAGCACTTACTTCAACAATAATAATCAATGCCTCAGTTACCACATTTTACCCTGGAGTCTTCAAGAAGTAAAAGCCAATTTTGAGTACATTGATGCAGACAATCCAGGAGATGAGTAGGGAAGATAAAAAGAAATTCTTAAATCAGAAAGGAAAGAGTCAATTCGCTTTCCAATCAGCATGGATAAACAATGGACATGAATATCAGTCACCAACCTGTCAGCTTCAAATTGTGCATTCAAATTTGTTCTGAAACAGTACAGCCATTGGGAGGTTAGACTGAGCTGGGTCACATATAATTCTGGTTCTCAATTCCACAGAAAAGCTCCAGAGCTCCAGGTACTTTGCTAACTGTCCCCTCCCAACCCCCCCACCCCTCCCCCCAGGATTTTCTCACCTCTTTATGTAGTGTCATTGAAATTTGAGAGAGCAAAAGAGGGCAGATACTGGCACACCAAACCTCCCGCTTCATCACCAGTCCCCAAAGTATACTCAGAGGCTGACGACAGAGATGCTCAGCTGAAAGCCATCAATACTCCACTCCAACAGGCTAGATTACTGTAGCCTTGTTCACTAGAACAAAGCTGCTGGCCTCCAGTAAAAAAACTTAGTACAGCACCTTCAAGTGGTTTATTTTCCTTCACTTTACAATAAATTTAAAACTTAAGACATTGTTAAATCTGTTAAGACTATAGTCAATTTTTCCCCAAAATATGTCAATGTTGTTCAAATCGTGTTGATGCAGGCAGACACCATGGGTGAGGATCACAATCCAGCCTGATCAGGTGAAGGGAGACGGGAGAAAGGCAGTGGAGAGTGATCTGCACACAGAAAGCAGATGCTTCGGGTGAAGAACAGCTAAAGTTTGTTCTGTGAGGTCAAGTTAGACCACATAAGGTGGTGTGGAAATCAGCAAGAGGAAATGGCACTCAGCAAAACACGGGAAATCATGGAGCTGAGGTACATTGTTGGAACAAAGCAATAGGAAACATCCATTATTCTTGCCTAATTATGCGTCCCCCCCAAAAAAAAAGTGAACACTGCTGTCATCAGATGGTAAAAGTTGTACTTTTCTTCACATTGTGGGGGTTTAATCAAGTGGCAAAATGCTAAAATATTTAGCCCCAAGAGTACTGAAGAACAGAGGGATCTCAAAAGGTGGTACCGCTGGAGATAGGGTGGTAAAGGTGAGATATGGGATGCTCGGCTTCATTAGAAGAGACATGGAATACAGGAGCAGGGAGGTTATGGTACAATACTGTGTGTTTATGTGGCCACAGCTGGAGAACTGCACTGTTCTAAGAGCCACACTATGGAAAGCATGTGATTACACTAGAGAAGATTCACAAGAAGTTTATTTTCTTTGGAGAGAGGAGATTGAGAAACATATAACCAATGTATCCAAAATTATCATGAGTATATGTCGGAAGACGGAGAGAAACTTTTCACAGTAGGGGAAATGATTTAAACCAGAGTACAGGTTTAAGATAGAGGTTCAGATGGGATCTGAGAAAGAATGTTTCCATTGAAGTGGTTGGCTTCTGGAACACACATTTGAGAATTAAATTTGAATTACTAAATCATAAAAGATTACAAGCCAAATGCTGGTAAATGGGATTAATGTAGATGGATATTTGGTAGCTAGCACTGAATAAGTAGGCTGAAGAACTTATTTCCATCTTGTACATCTCCATTTCAGATTGTCACAGCCTTGGTAAGAGAAAATATTTACCAAGTAATTATGTATATAGTTCACTTGGTTTGGGCATCTCTGGAGACATCCCACGAACAGCTGTATAAGCAATTCAGATTTCATGCTGAGTATTTACTGGAAGGGTTGGTCTCTGTTGCATGACATTTCTTGCTCCAATCAAAGTCAGAAAGTATGGGTTCAAGAAGTTCAACTAGATTACAACAGTTTCTATGTCACACTTCTAGCCCCTGACTCTAGTTACATCTTGAAGAGTGGGTGGTCTGCAGCATTTTCCTCGCTCTCTCTGCCTCCAACCAACACCATTGTCAGTCAGGGAATTAAGTAAAAGTTCACCCATTGTATTAGAACTTTGGCAGCCCCACCAAGTAAAAACGAAAAGAAGAAACAGGACCCCCATGTCTTTGTGCATTACAGTCTGAAATGGACCAATGGATTTTCATAACTTATCTTACAAACTGCATATAAGCAGCTTGAAGCTCTAAGTAAGAACACTCAAACTAATCTCTTTATTAGCCCACCAACAACAACAATAAGCCGTTTTGATCTTCACCAATTGTTTTCCCACCCAGAATTCCTTGCCAAACAGTTCCACTGATACCGGTCACCTTGAATCCATGTGGCTACATCAACAAAAAGGCATTACAAGTTAATAAGCCTCTAAATTCTCACCATACATCTCCAAATAGTAATTATATGGGATAAACACTCATCTCATCTCTCTACCTTACCCAGCAGAGCAAAGGAAAACTGTAGGATCTCGGGACGTAACCAGGATCTGCTGACACGCTAGAGACTGGGATTTAAACTTGGGACTTCCTGCGTTCCACGGCTTCTGCCCTTCATTAGCTTTGATTTGGTGAGTTTACCCGCATACCTTTATGTTAGCACTTTAATCAGGTTACAGCTGAACTTTCTTTAAAAAAATAACAAAACCATGGTGATCACGTTACAGTGTGGGAAAAAATGAAAAACCCTCATTTCATTACAGAATTATTCTTGTGTCGAACATGAGAAATAATTGGCATAATTTATTCTAATTGGCTGTTATGATGAGAAGTGGCAAAAATCAGATAAGTTTGTTTAGTGGCTCTTGAAGAAAATCAAGATTTTCGGATTGCATTCGAAAGTGTCAATATATTTTCCTCATTAAAAATAGAACAGATTCAGAATCAGGTTTAATATCGCTGGTGTATGTCGTGAAATTTGTTGTTTTGCAGCAGCAGTACATTGCAATACATAATAGAGCAAAGTCCCATTCTTTATTAAATCTGAACGAAGTGCGAGGTAGTTGTTATGTTTATGGGAAATTCAAGGTCAACCATCAACTAAGGTTTAAAAAAAAAGATGGCTAATAATTTCTTGTGTGGTCTACTTGCTCAGGGATACTCAGAACTACTTTAAATGTTATGAAAATGAACTTAAACAGGAAAGCCAATATGTCAGTTACAACTGACAAGAGTAGAATAGCATACAAAATTCAAATGCTCATCTTAAGTCACAAAGTCAGCATGTGTCAATTTTTTTTCCTGTTGATCATAACTGATGAATAAAGTCTTAACATACTCAGACTCATTTGTTTGCTTAGCATGGAAGATTCAATCTGCTCCACCTTGAGAGTTTACATTCCCCCAAACTTCATATCTCTGAAAGCATGTGTGCAAGGACAAAAAAGCACCAGTCTCTCTCTCCCTCATGTCTGCCTACACGTCAGCCTCTGGAAGGTTTCAGAATTGATCAAATAAATTACTCCAAATGTACTCAATTCAAAAATCAAACAATTTAGTAGATTACATGAATTAACAGCAATCTACACTGCAAACCTGAGACAGTGACCAGTGCCCTCAGCCCCAGTGACAGAGATGATAATTAATTTTTATTGTCAAATCTCAAATGTGCAGTAAGTGGTTTGTGGCACATCGTTTGGCAGTGTCAATCCTTTGCTCCTTTCAACCGGCATTGGTCAAAACCTGCTTGAAGGGCATGAGGGAAAGACACTGTTTTTCAATAGACCAACTCTGTAATAATCCTTCCAAGACATGGGAACAAGTTGGCGCCTGCTTTTTGATGGATACGACCTCTGCTAAAACTTATTCTGGAACTCTTCCTGCTACCTTCATTTAGAAATATACAAAAGGAACATGATCATGAGAATGCTACAAATGCTCATTTCATATCACTTATTTCATTATTAACAGGTCAAAATCTTGAAGCACTAAACACAACACCACTGTCAGAACACCCAAAAGGAATGCAATCGATCCAGGACAAGACCCATGCATAATTTTAAGGGACAAATAAATAATAAGCACTATCCACATGCAGACAAAAATTATAAAAAGGAAACCAAAACAAAAAAAACTGTTAACATTCCCACAAGAAAAATACCCTTTATGACAGAACTTCTCGACCTTCTTTATATTAAAATGAAGGGCCGAACAGCCATCTGTGCTTCAAGTTTCAAATTCCCCCCCCCACTGACATTTTTTTCACTCTCTCTGGAGCACTGGAAGCTGAGGGGCAATCTGATAGAAGTACATAAGATTATGAGGTATAGTTAGAGAAAGTAGAGCTCCAATCCCCACCCCCAGAATGACAAGATTAAATACTAGAGGGCACAGGTTTAAGGTGCAAGGGGGCAAGTTTAAAGGATACCTGAGAGGCAAGTTTGCTCCTCTACCCTCATGTCATCTCCCCCCCACCCCTGCCATTATACAGGGTGTGGGGGGAGCCTGATCGGTGGAGGAGATGGAAGAAGCAGATACAACAGGAACATTGAAAAAGCCAGCAAGGCAGACATGTGAATAAGGGAGTAGAAGGATATGGGCCTCTTGTGGGCAGATGGGCTTACTTTAATCTGGGACCATGGTTAGCACTGATACAGCAGCCCCAAGGACCCTTAAACGTATTGTACTATGTTCATGTATTTGCTACATCAAATGCAATCTCTGATGTATGAACTACACTAAGCTGAGGTCGAGGACACCAACTGTGCAAATACCATTTATCATTGGCATTCAGACATGCAAACTGGACCAAGAGCACAAATGATTGTGATATTATAACAACATCTTTACAAAGCACAATATTCAGCAGCTTTCTAACACACAACTATATTCAAGTAAAGTTTCAGAATCAACTTCAGGGCTGTTGTGCCAGTGTTAAGTTACCCATGCAAGAGATGCAATTAACTCAATTCCCACACACAAAAAAAAAATAAATGAAAAGTGCTGGATGTCTCCTCCTGCAATTACAACAAAAAATATGCCACAGAAATACAGAAAGAACAAACCACAATTTCAATGGCGAATGCAAAACAACTTCCGATGTGGAAGTACCAAGCAAATTAATGTTTTTAGGTTGAAGCTGAACTACTGGCACCAGAAGTAACTCCTGTCTATATTATCACCTAGAGCATGATCAAAAGGTGGAGAGAAGACATTTTCCTTACCGAAATGATGTTTATCCACAATGACAGATACCATACTCCAACATAACTAAAGTTTCAATCCATTATTTTAAAACCATCCATTACATGAAATAATATCTTGCAAAAATTGAATTGTTTTTGTGATCGTCATTTGAACTTTTATTGGTCTGGGAACCACGTGTAATAACTGGAACAGGACAATTACCTTCACTTCTTAGAAGAGAAAAACAAAATAATGCAGTGAGCCTTCCGAAAATCAGAACTTCAACACAATGCAATATACCTGATCAAAGTTACAGGACTTTCTTTGACAGAAAGTGTGTCACATCGATGAAATACACAAGTCAAAAAGCATTTACTTGATGCCAAACAAAAAGTAGCAAATATGAGCTTACCGAAAAGATTTCTACCAGTCAACTTTCAAGACGAGAATTCAAAGTTAAAGTTTGCGTCCACTTTACTGCTGAGAAAACAAATGGCTCACTAACAATACTCCCAAAGCAAAGTAGTACAGGATGTGGGTGGATGCTCCCTTCTGTGCAGTATATACTCTATGCTATTTAAAAAAAAAAGATTGCTAAAATCTAGCTCACTATTTGGAGTTAAGGAAAGCTGCCACTACTAAATGGTGTCTTCTGATTACCGACACCCAATTCCCAACCCACACTAAAATTAACTCATCTGCAAGCAGATGTTTAAGTGTACAGAAGTGGCCATATCAGTCACACTTAATTCCAACACTTTTGGGGCAATCCATTTTCCCTAGCAACTGCTCGTGTTTTGCAGATACAGCAATTCCAGTTTGAAGGCTGCACTCATTGCTAACCAGTTTAGTCAAAGCACTTGGATTCTTGTCACTTAACAAGCCTTTGCCTACAGTTGTACGTTACAGCAATCTCAGCAATTCTGGGCAAAGAATCAAAAATAAGATCACTGCAGCTTACGTAATATGTACACAATAAACCTTTTTCTCACAGTATCTAATTTCTAATGGTTGAAAAAAAATTAAAGCCTGTTTACCTTTTCAACTCCTTGAAATCTTTTTTTTTTTAAAAAGCACTCGTTTGTCAAGGTTATTTTTAAAAGAACTACTTCCAAAAACTTAAATTTATTGCTGGGTGTGGATAGAAGTGAAGGATACTTTCAGAGACTGGTAAAACATGAAGAAAACTGCAGTATCTGATAGACGTGCTACTGTCATATGAATGGCCAAACAGGACATACATGGGGAAGAAGTAGGTAAGGAGGGGAACAGTATCAGCAAAGTTTTGCTGCATTAGATGCAGTATTGAACAGCCACTTAACCCAAAGTTCACTGTACGCAGTAAGTCCACCCGGCATCACACTGATCAGCTCAGAAATCATAGAAAAGTACAGCACTGAAACAGGCCATTCAGCCCATCTAGTCCAGCCAAACCATTTAAACTGCCTACTCCATTCGACCTGCACCAGAACCATAGCCTTCCATACCCTTACCATCTGTGTACCTGGAGAGTCACCGGACACTAACACACTTCTACAGAGAGCATCCTGCCTGGTTGCAGCATGGTCTGGTACAGTGATTTGAAAGCACACGAACGTAAGAAAATGCAGAGAGGAATCCATTTTGCCCAGTATATCACGGGCACACCTCTGCCTACCATCGGTAGTATCTACAGCAGGTGCTGCCTTCAGAAGGCTGCCCTATTATCAAAGTTTCCCATCATCCAGGGCATACCACCTTCTCACAGTTACCATCGGGCAGATGGTACAGGGGCCTGAAGTCCCAATACCACCAGGTTCAAGTGCAGCTACTTTCCTTCAGTCAATCAGTTTCTTGACCTAACCGCCAAAGCCCTAATTACTTCAGCTTTCTAACACTTTCATCGCTTTGTGTTAAAGTTTATTTCTTTTTAAATTGTGTTCTTTCTTTCAAATTTAATTGGTGTTTCATTTATATTTTGCTTCTGAATACTATTTTGATAATGCTTGGGCAGCACAGTAGTGTGGTGGTTAGCAGTAGCAGTGACCTGGGTTCCATTCCCTCTGCTGTCGGTAAAGAGTTTCTGCATTCTCCTCATGACCATGTGGGTTTCATCAGGGAGCTCTGGTTTTCTCCCACAGTCCAAAGACATAGCGGTTGGTAGGTTAGTCAGTCATTGTGAAGTGGCCCGTGATCAGGCTCGGACTAGATCGGGGTGGGGGGGATGGTTCTGGGTGGCACAGCTCAAAGGGCCTATTCCACGTTGTATTGCAATAAGTAAATGTGTCTGTGATGCTACTGCAAGTTAAGTTTGTAACTGCACCTTTGCATAGAAGTAATCGTGCATACGAAAACAAACTTTGATTTGCTTTCACTGTAGTTTTCGAGGCTCCGAGTTCCCAATAAAGTGAGTAGAGACTATAGGTGGGTGGATGGTTTGTCATTCATGCTGGGCTTCCAAGGGTTCCTAACCTTTTTTATGCCATGGACCAATACTATTAAGCAAGGAGTCCATGGACCCCAGGTTAGCAACCCCGTGTAATCACCTACCAGCCAAATAGAAAACTGGGACCAGGATTCAAACTGATGGCTAGCAGCAAGTGAAATTACAAAGGCCAGCAGAAAAGTACTGCCGGGCACTCAGCTGATTAAAAAATATAATGAAGCAATCTTTTAGTTGTTTGGAAAACTGCACATTATCTTTATAGTATTCTGTAATACAATACTCCAGAACAGGCAAAGCAAAAGATACAAGCATCATTTTTTCCTTGTTCTGGCAAAAAGTGCTGACAGCTCCAATTTAATGATACAATCAAAGAGTTAAATAATCTCAATAATATAATGTGTCCTAAACAAAACCAACTAGGACCAATATTACAATTATGTTCTAAAAAGATATCAAACATACAGAAAAAGTTTACATTCCTTTAAGCAATTTCAAGTTTAATGCTTCCCATATAATACTCAGTTGAGAATGAATGCATTTAACAAAATCCTGAATGAAACAAAAACACTAAGTGGCTTCCCAGTTTCTTATTTTATTCCTTCTCCCCCACCCACCTGGATTCACCCATCATCTAGCTTGTACTTCATCCTCTTCCCCCACCTTCCTATTCAGGCAACACACACACAAAATGCTAGAGGAACTCAGCAGGCAGGCAGCATCTATGGAAAAAAAAGTAAACAGGCGACATTTTGGGCCAAGGCCCTTCATCAGGACCCAAAAAGCTAACGCACTGAGAAAGATTCTCGGCATGAAATTTTGACTGTGTATTCGTTCCCATAGATGCTGCCTGACCTGCTGAGGTCCTCCAGCACTTTGTGTGTGTTGCTCTGGATTTCTAGCATCTGCAGAATCTCATGTTCGTAAAAAAGTATTTTTGGGTTTTGCAACTACATGAATTATACTTGAGCCTACAAAATTAGATATTTTACACTCCATAGGGTAAAAGCAATCCTTCAAAAATTCAGCGCAAATAATGGGATAGAATTTTGTTTCTAAATACTCGAGAACAGCACCACAACTCCAGACTCTCAACTTTAAAGAACAGCAAAAGAAACACACACCATTAAACAAAAACATGTTTGCATAGCACTGTTATCCTGCAACCAAAAGAAGGCACAGTGAAACTTCGCTCCGCACCACAACTTGCGCAAACTCTTCTTAAGTGGCAGAATAATCAGAACGTTCCCCCAGCAGCCAGTACCAGAGGAACCAACAGGTGACCGAAATACCCAAAGAGTCTTCAGTTGCCACCTTCACTGCACCCTACAGCCACCAGCATTCAGTCCCTGACAAACTGCCAAGTGTTTGCTGTTGACCTTGAGATGAGCTTCCAACCATGTACCTGTACCAGAATCAAGGTGCCTTTCTCCACCACAGATCACTTGTCTCTACCAACATTCGCCATCAGATGAGTGAATGAATCAGCCTCACCAGTTGCTCCCAGCCTTCAGTTACCTTGTTACCTGTGGCTTTCAATCTGCTCTCTCTTGTTTTGTGACCCCTCATGGCTTGTTATTTTGCAGTTTATTAGTAAAAGGAAGTTTACTGCTAAATCATCTCCACTTCTCTGCTTTTGGATCCAGCCTACCCTACATTTCCTGAGAAGACTATGTTCACCTCCTGCAGGATCCCTATATCTATACAGCACCCCATGTCCTATATGGAGTTTACTAATGTCGTCAATCATTAGAAACAGCTGAAATACATTGAAGTCATTTAAATACAATTAACCCAGCCACACCTCCTCTGCATTTCCTGACAGGATGAGGGAACTCGGGCTGGGCATGAGAGCTGGGATTAAATGGGGTGCAGGTGATGAGCTGGAAGTGAGTTGCAGGTGAATCCTATTAGCTGGGTGGAGACTGAGGTGCCTGCCTGAGCAGGCCTGACAGCTCAAACTATCACCCATGTTTTCATTAGGTTTACACTTGATAATTTCAGTTAACTTCTTGACAGTGTCTCATTTTTATTTTCTTCAAACATTAGATTCATCTACTTTTGGTGTCTTAATTCACAAGCATTGTTTGTCTACAATGCCTTTCAATTAGGAAAAGCTTTGTTTTCAAACCTCTCAATAGCCTTGGTGTCCCTTTTAATTCCTGCAGTCCTATAACTTTCCTAGATAGTTTCACTTTTTAAAATGATACTTTGTGCATCCAAAACCTTATTATCACTTAAACCATGCCCATTAGTTACCAAGGTCCTACGCTTTGGAGTTCTCTCCTTGCAGCTCCTGAATTCTTTCTTCCTTTAAGAGTCACATTAAAATAGTGCTTCAACATGCTTTCAATGTCCTATCAAAATAGATTTAAAATGTTCCTAAATGAGGCTTGCACAAGCATCTTTTGATGTCTTATTAAGCAGTTATTCTCGTAAAGAGTTGAAGGCAAGAATGATGCTACTCGGGCAAAGGCGGAATGCATAAAAGGTCACGGCCAGGAACAGAGTTAGCGAGCAATCGTCACTGGCCTGGGCTCCAGAAACAGGAAGGAAACTAAACCAGATGTGGACCTGCAGTGAGGGGATAGGATATAAACATAGGGGTTTTGAAATCTGTGTGTATAGCTGATAAAGAATCAGGACAGCAGCTGAACAGTTAAATCTCAAAACAGCAATGGCATCGTTGAATATTTCAGGAAGAGATACGCGGGGTTAGGGCAAACATGAGTGATGCGACAGGAGCTGGACGTCGGCATTGCTGATGACAGAAAAGGAGTTCCAATTTTATCTCGGGCTGAAGGCATGGCGGGAGTTCCATCAATTTTGTTTATTAGCAAGAGTGGATTAAAATTGACAATAAAACTTATAGCAAGTATGAGAGGAGTGACCTTTCCAGAGCTTTACTAGATCAGACCTCATGCAAAATTGAGATGTTACAAAAATTTAGCCATCAGCACCAAGGTAGTGGAGGCAGAGATTTATGTCATTATGTATGTAGAAAATAATACCATATCTATATTTGATATCCTCAAGGGGCAAAACAGCAAACGAGAACAAGAGAATTAATCAGTTGGCTGTGAGTGAGAAGGAAAGGCAATTTTGGAAAATGACTGGATAACATGGAGTCAAACAAAGTGAAGGCAAAACCACATGACTGGCAGAAGAGGGCCCCATGGTCAATCCTTCAGCTACATTGGCAGATGGAAACGATTTAAACACACAAAAGATGAGCAAGACTTTGGAAGGTGCTTTTTAGTGGCAAAATGGAGAATGAGGATGAAGAAGTAAGAATTAATATTATTTGAGAGATGATTCATCACTCACTTTGCAATACAGAAAAGTAGTCCACAGCTAGGGGGATAATATTTACTACTAGATTCATTTGAAGTTGGGTAATTAGAATGTAAACTTTAAATGGGAATCTGAGAATAGGAGCAGATGCTGTCTCTTTGGAAAGACAATCTAAAGGGCAGCTTCACAGAGAAGCAAGAGTCAGGTCTAGACGGGCACCGATTTAGCTATTGAGAAAGGAGAAGCAGAAGCCGATGATTAGATAATCTCATGTTGATGACAAAGGGGAACTTGAATTCTCAGCACGTGTTAGATCGTGGGGGTGGGGGTGGGATGAGAGGAACAGGCAGGGCAGACAGAAGCACAGTAATGACACATTGTGGAAAAAGGCAGCAAAGCATGATCCTAGAGCAGAGATTTTTGTCAGTCCAATAAAAATTTTGATCAATGGTCACTGAACCGAAACATTAACTCTGCTTCTCCCATCACAGATACAGTCTGACCTGATGGATTGTTTTTTGCAGGTAGGTGTTAAGGTTCATTTATTTATTATCAAAGTATACAACTCTCAAATTCTTCTTCCTTGGGTAGCCATGAAACCAAGAAAGGCAGCACGATCATCAACCCCCAGACCACACCTCCCTGCACAAAAAAAAACAAAAGAACAAGCACATTCACCCCCAAATCCCCCTCCCACCACAAAAAAACCGAGAAAGATCAGGTGAAAAACACAGAATATTAAAAAGTCTAAGGTCCAAGTCCATACCCAAAATGCACAAAACCTCGTCAACGGACTCTGGACACAGCAGCAGGCTCTGCCCCCTCCACAGCCAAGTGTTCACCACTGCACTTGCCTTGATGTCTCAATCTCCCTTGTTGCTTTAATCGGCGAAATGGGGTCGAACATTGGCTCCTGCACCATCCTGCAGCCTTCCTGCCACGTAGTTCACTTACACAGCCTCTGCCTCCCGGAATCCTCTCAGAGACTGCAGGGCACTGGGACACCCAAACAGCAAATCACAGTCAAGGTGAAAAACAAACGTGAAAGACATAAAAGTGAAATATATGGTTTGACTATCTACCCGGAAGATGTCAGCTGAAGGAGCGTGCCATTTTGACCAAAAATTTCCAGCCATATCTGGGCAGAGATGGCTAAATGAATTGGATTATCATCCAAATTTCTTAATGGTATGAAAGTGGAGGCATGTGAAATGAAGAGAGTGTGAGACCATTCTGAACAGCTACAATAAGAATTTTTACAAATATCAGCAATTAACTTTCCATATTTCAATGTTCAACACTCTAATCACCTAAACAGCAACAGATATAAACTTGAGTTTTAAACTGCATCAAAAAAATTACACCCCCGATCCAAACCCACGTAACTATATAAAAAATCACTAATGTATCTCCTAAACTTTCAATTTCATGGCTAGAACATCACTACAAATATTGATGTTACAGCAAAACTATTTGCACATTAAAATAATTCCATATTGATCAGACAATTAAAATTAACTTTTAACACTTGATATTTTAATTCTATCTCCCTCTCCTTTCCCCAGTTGAGTTAGCATACTTGTCTCACACAAAACTGAGAACCAGAGAACAAGAATCCAGATCCAAAACCCAGATTTGTCTCCACTGATCATTATTTATCTGCTCCAAGTTTCCACCATTTTCTATTTGTATTGAATGTATTAAATACCAAGGTTACATTTTACATAATACATTGCATTAGCTCAAATTCAATGACAATTTAATCTTCTAACTAGATATCCCAACTTTGTCCTTTGTGCAATAGATGTAAACTTAAACTTTCACCTAAATTGCAAAATAAAAGTTGGCTCACTATTTGTATTTCAATATTCATACACGCAATTCTGATTATTATCTCCATAACCTGTCATCTTTTTCCTTCACTGATTCTACTTTAGTCATTAATTCTGGATTTGGTCCCGCAGGCTCCACTCATCAAAAGAGGTTTATTTTCTCCACCATCCCTTTCAAATCCTTTTACAAAATATATTACTCCTGACCTCATCAACCACTGGTTGTATGTAGGCTGCTTCCACCTGCTCTGGCCCAATCTTTTGTTGTTTTTTAAAGTCACAATGGTATTTGTATATTGTTTCAATGAAAATAAACAAACATTTTCTTCAAATGTACGTTTCGTCATAGCAGCCAGCAGCCTTGTAATTCTGCATTGCATCCTTTCCAAAACCACAATACCTTCCCAATGCTGCCACGTAGCATTCTTATCTAAGGTTTATTGAAGTTTCATATTCGGCTCCTTATTTTGTTTGCCTTCTGGAGGAAAGCCATGAATTCCATCATCTTGCAGTACCCGGCGCTGAACTGTGATCAATCAAACCACTCTGAAAATAATCACGACTCCAGCCTAATTTCATTTTGCTAAACAGTTTTTTTTAAAAAATGTGGTTTATGGTCATCCCAATTCCAAGTAATTTAATCTATTCTAGTAACCTTCTTTATGGTATCATTGAATCCCAGTACAACATAGTCTATGCATTTTCTTAATTTACGAAGAGCAGAGACTCTTTGAACACAAAGCAAGCTCTGTCAAAGGTCTAGCAAAGTACCATTTTGAGCACCCTGATCTTTTTCCTTCCCATCTTACAATTTTCATACGCAATGCAGTGTATTTTGGTCTGTCATAATCACCCAATTTTCTAAATAATGAACGTGTCAAATTCAGTATAATTTTGCTTAATTCAGAAAACTTCAGTGATATCAATGAGCCAATTCATGTGCTACTCATACTGTGCCCAAATAATTAATTTTCAATTATTTCCTCTCACTTTACTAACAAAAGGCACATTTCCTAATGATCTGCATATGCACAAAGTCAGATTACCCTTTGCACTATTTTCAATTATCTGTCAAAACTAATGGTAATGAAAATTAGTTTTGCCACTAATTATAAAATGAAGGTTTTCCTAATATTTTTAAAATCAACAATTACATTTCTCAGCAAAAACATCACATTTGAATAGCAATGTTACAAATGTAACAGATGAATTTACCTCAATTTACTGTATAATTGTCAAGATCCAAGGCATGTTTCTATGATTCTATTATGGTTATTGGATTTATTTCTTGAGGCCCACAAGAAAATCGATTTCACGGCTGTATATGGTGACCTATATATATTTGAATTTTGATGTTATATTAAGAAGAGGAAAAAAACAAGAGGATAAATTCAGAAAGGATAGGTAAACTCGAGGATTAAGAAGGAACTTTGTACCTGAAGTCAGAACGAGTGGCTGAAGCACTTTATGAGTACTTGGTGTTGATAAGGATTTGGAGGATAGTGAAGACAGAGTGGAGCATGCCAATATGCTGGGACATTTTTTGATTAAGGAATATGTACTGTTGGGTTTTCTGAAAACCACTGAGGTTGATGAGTCCCCAAAGCCTGATGGTGTATCCCAAAATATTGAAGGTGAGGAAATCGCTGGGGATTTGACAAAGGTCTTTGAGTTCTCACTAGCAAAAGGCGAGAGCCCAGAGGCCTGGAGAACAAATGTGCTTTTGTTCATGAAAGGCAATAGGGATAATCCATGTAATTATAGGTCAGTCAGCCTCATGGTAATAGTAGAGAAGCTACTGGAGAGGATACTGAGGGAGAGGATTTGTGTGCATTTGGAAAGGGACATT
Organism: Hemitrygon akajei; assembly: GCF_048418815.1. Classification (NCBI taxonomy): domain Eukaryota; kingdom Metazoa; phylum Chordata; class Chondrichthyes; order Myliobatiformes; family Dasyatidae; genus Hemitrygon; species Hemitrygon akajei. The sequence continues at coordinate 67,634,872 of NC_133127.1, read as the reverse complement.
CAGCATGGCTGTGTGCAGGGCAGGACAGGACAGGACATGCCTTACAAACTTGATCAAGACTTTTTGAAGAGGTGAGAATGGAGCTTGATGAGGGCAAGATAATGTTGATTATCTACATGGGCTTTTAAGGCCCGTTGCAATAGGTTAACTCGCAAGATAAAGATGCAGGGGATCCAGGGTGAATTGCAAGTTTGGATTTAGAACTGACTTGCCCATGGAAGACAGTAGGAGTGAAAGGCTATTATTCTGGCTAGAGGCCAGTGGTATTCTGCAAGGATCATTTCAGAACCTTCTGTTGTTTATGATATATATAATGATTTGTATGAAAATATGGATGAGTGGATTGGCAAGCTTGTGGATAACACCAGGACTGGTGGAGTTGTGAACCGTATAAAGGACTATCAACGAATATAGCGGGATGGACAGTACACTACAAAAGTCTTAGGCGCACATATATAGCTAGGGTGCACAAGTCTTTTGGACAGTGCTGTGTTTAGCAATTTGGAGCGGAGGGTGAGAGAAAAGGATGTTGGGAATGGCGAGGTTGACGAGGTAACAGAGAAGGAATGCCGTGGCAGGGAATGGCGCGGGTGCAGACCCACCCAGCCCTGAGACACCAGGCAAGGTCATATGATTCCAAACAATTGGTTTATTGATTGTTACGGAATGTCTCTCTGGTACTTCTTGTTCCCTCCCCTCTCCCTTTGCCTTTTCCCAATCATGATTCCTCTCTCCCTGTCCCCTTCCCACTCTCAGTCCACAATAGAGACCCCTATCAGTATCAGGTTTATCATCACTCACATATTATGATTTTTTTGTGGCAGCAGAACAGCACAATACGTAAAATACATGGCAATCTGTGGCCTCCTGCACTGCCATGATAAGGCCACATCAGGTTAGAGGAGCAAAGCCTTATGGGTAGCTTCCAATTTGATGGTATGAACATCGATTACTTGAACTTTCAGTAATTGTCCCACCCCCATCCAACATTCCCCATTCTCACCTCATCTCCTTCTCTGCCCATCACCTCCCTCTGGTGCTCCTCCCCCTTCTCTTTCTTCCTTCTCCTATCAGCTTCCCCCCTTCCAGCCCTTTACCTCTTTCACCAATCAGCTTCCCAGCTCTTTACTTCACCCCCCCCCCCCCCCCCCAGTTTTACCTATCACCTCAACACGCTGGAGGAACTCAGCAGATTGGGAAGCATCCGTGGAAACGAACAGTCAACGAGACCTGACGAAGGGTCTCGGCCCAAACTGTTGACTGTTCGTTTCCACGGATGCTGCCCAACCTGCTGAGTTCCTCCAGCGTGTTGTGCATATTGCTTTGACCCCAGCATCTGCAGAGTATTTTGTGTTTACGTATCATCTACCACCTTGTACTTCTTCCTCCCCTCCCCCTACCTTCTTAATCTGACTTCTCATCTTTTTTCCCCAGTCCTGATGAAAGGTCTTTGCCCAAAACAATGACTGTTTGTCTTTTCCACAGATGCTGTCTGACCTGCTGAGTTCTCCAGCATTTTGTGAGAGTTCCTTTGTATTTCCAACATCTGCAGATTTTCTCATGTTTACGCTTCACCTCATTTAATGTCCATGTGCTTTCTTGAAATCTAAAAGTTTGTTCGATTTTTAGATTCTGTCCAATATAGTAGGTCACTAGACAGTAACAGGAATCTCTGATAACTGTTACTAGAATCAACAAGATTCCCATAGTTGCCCTAATGATAATTAACAATAGCAATCAGGAATTTAAAGAAATGTTCTTCTTGCACTATTAAAATTCTCAGTGTCCTTCCAATTAAATTCATCTTTAGGATATAAGAAAGACCTTGCATAACATGCACTGTGCCAGGTGATGCAAGGACCACATAGCTATAAGAAACATGGCTTATATAGACGATTCAGTTCCTCAAGCCTGCTCTTCCTTTAATAAAAGCATGAACTTCTCGATCTATTCTATATCCAGATATTCCTAAATCACCCATCTACAGTCTGAACGTACTCAAAAGCAGTCACTGACTTCTGTATTGGAAAATTCCAAAGATTTGTTAAGAAATTACATTTGATTTCAATCTTAAAATGCCCAATCTTTTACAAGACTACACTCCTGAGCTCTTAGAACTCTAGTTGAGGGAATCCTTCCCGAATTTATCACAGAAATGACTACTGTCCCATTGCACTTACATCCATCATCATGAACTGTTTCGAAAGGCTCGTCATGAGGCATATCAAGACCCTGCAGCCCCCTTTACTGGACCCCCTGCAGTTTGCGTACCGTTCCAACCGCTCAACAGATGACACTATTGCCACCACCCTCCACCTGGCCCTAACCCACCTGGACAAAAAAAGACACATACGTTCGAATGCTGTTCATAGACTTCAGTTCAGCATTCAACACAATCATCCCTCAGAAACTGATTGGAAAGCTGAGCCTACTGGGCCTGAGCACCTCCCTCTGCAACTGGATCCTAGACTTCCTGACTGGGAGACGTCAGTCAGTCCGGATTGGGAGCAGCATCTCCAACACCATCACACTGAGCACAGGGGCTCCCCAGGGCTGTGTGCTCAGTCCACTGCTGTTCACGCTGCTGACCCACGACTGTGCTGCAATACACAGCTCGAACCACATCATCAAGTTCGTCGATAACACGACCGTGATGGGTCTCATCAGCAAGAACGATGAGTCAGCTTAGAGAGGAGGTGCAGTGGCTAACAGACTGGTGCAGAGCCAACAACCTGTCTCTGAATGTGAACAAAACAAGAGATAGTTGTTGATTTCAGAAGGGCACAGAGCGACCACTCTCCGCTGAACATCGATGGCTCCTCGGTAGAGATCGTTAAGAACACCAAATTTCTTGGTGTTCACCTGGCGGAGAATCTCACCTGGTCCCTCAACACCAGCTCCATAGCAAAGAAAGCCCAGCAGCGTCTCTACTTTCTGCAAAGGCTGAGGAAAGTCCATCTCCTCCCCCCCACTCATCCTCATCACATTCTACAGGGGTTGTATTGAGAGCATCCTGAGCAGCTGCATCACTGCCTGGTTCGGAAATTGCACCATCTTGGATCGCAAGACCCTGCAGCAGATAGTGACATTTACACTACACACTGCATCCACAAAGCAAACAGCATTATGAAGGACCCCATGCACCCCTCATACAATCTCTTCTCCCTCCTGCCATCTGGGAAAAGGCTCCGAAGCATTCGGGCTCTCACGACCAGACTATGTAACAGTTTCTTCCCCCAAGCTATCAGACTCCTCAATACCCAGAGCCTGGACTGACACCTTGCCCTATTGTCCTGTTTATTATTTATTGTAATGCCTGCACTGTTTTTGTACACTTTACGCAGTCCTGTGTAGGTCTGTAGTCTAGTGTAGCTTTCACTGTGTTGTTTTTTACGTAGTTCAGTCTAGTTTGTGTACTGTGTCATGTAACACCATGGTCCTGAAAAACATTGTCTCATTTTTACTATGTACTGTACCAGCAGTTATGGTCCAAATGACAATAAAAGTGACTTGACTTGAGAAAATCTCTAGGAAATCATTGAAAATGCCCTTTTGTTCTCTTTTAGGTTTATCCCCACTCTTCACAACCAGTGCACCTGAAAATTGCTTATTATTTTATTCTTGTTTTCTGTATGTCAAATAATTATCTATGCAACTTAACTTACTACCACTGCCCTTGGTTCCCAGTACACTATTTATACATCTTCGAACACAAGGAAAGATGTGTTCGCATTATGTATTTGCATAATCTATCTGCTGGCTCTTTATTCCTTATGTTGCTATATCTAATGTTATTTACAATCTTTATAATGCTTCTTATTAATTTCTATCTTTAATGGAATATAGAGGCATCTATGTTTTAAGGAGCCATGATAGATAATGTTCTATTTTTATCAAATTCTAACTCTAAAAAAAAAATTTTAAATCCTTATTTCTATGGCTTACTTTGTTTATTAAAATGAAAACTCCCTTCAATATTATGTTTTAATTCTTATTAGTCATACTACTTTATTTAAACTTTACTCATTGTTTATTCACCATAACCTTAACTGATTTTCTAATCTATCCTCATGAATAACTCTCCTAACCACATGATTTTCTTTGTTCAGATTTAAGATCTCAGTTGGGACTTAATTAAATCACTTTCACATGCTGTATTAATTTCTATCGTATTATGCTACTTTTTGCCAGAGGTACATCTATTACAGGTTATTAATCAGCCTTGTGTCTGCTCAAGCCCAGATCCAAAACAGTCTGTTCCCTACTTAGTTCAAGATATACTGATTGAGTTGGCTGTCCCAATTCTTTCCATGGACTTGCCCTCGTGCTTTTACTTCTAGTTTAATTTTCTCAATCTATACAGAGTCTGACAATGCAACCACTTCTTGGGATCTATACACAAATACAATCTGGTATTTATTGTTCAACTCTATTAATGCTCAATCTTAAATTCTGAAACCAAGACTTCACCCTGTAATTAATAATGAGGATTTTTTTTCTGACCTGTCACTCCCAATGAACACTTTGTATAATGCAGCATTTCAGAAGTCAGACATTCAAAAAGTACAACCAGCTTGATTGGCTATCACCTGGTAATTATTTTTATGGTGCGCAGGCAGAATCCAGAAGTCAGTGAAAGGGCAAATGGGTCAAGGATGGGATGGAGTCACCCACGTCCTTTGAGATCGCACCCCCCCCCCCCCCATCTTGTGGACTCCAAACCGATTCTTGCTCTGGGGTAATCTAATCAGAGCTACTAAGTGTGGACACAAGGGGCTTCTGGTAATGACCTGTTAAACCGGAGACCATTCTTAGACTTGATTATACAAAGTGCCAGACCTACCACAGAAACAATCTGTAATCTCGTTAGACTCTCTTTGGGTTGGCTAGTTTGACTTGTTTGGACCAGTCAAGAGTTGAAAGGAACAAATACACAAGGCTGGTGAGTATCTATGGAAAAGAGTACAGCTGACGTTTCCGGCCAAGACCCTTCATCGGTCAGGAATGACTAAGAGTCTCCCCCGAAACGTCGACTGTACTCTTCCGCAGATGCTGCCTGGCCTGCTGAGTTCCTCCAGCATTTTGTGTGTGTTGCTTAGATTTCCAGGTTTGGCCAGCACGTGTTTGTCCGGGGGAAGACAGCCTCTGGCCCCGTCAAACTGAGAAATTTCGTTTGTGTGGATGCTGTGTGACGTGTTGCCTGGTTACAAATCCCCACCGCAAAATATCAGACAGTACCCCATATGCAGTTAAATGACTGAACTTTATAAATCTTAATCTGAATATAGGGTTAGCAAATAAAATAAAAAGAAGGGCCCATTTTAAGGAAAAAGTCAAATGTGCACATTGGAGCTCACTGATAAGGCCATTTGTCCACCATCAACCTCTTCCGAGCGTCGCTGACCTTTGGACCCTTGCTCCCTGTCCACTCCGTCCGGTGGTCTACCAGCTCTCTCCATACGCGCCTTCCCTCTTCATCTCTCGCCGACAAAAGACCGCAAAACCCCTGCTCCCAGACCCACAAGAAAGAACAACATCCCGTTCATAGGCCAACATACATTCCAAAGGCCCCATTATCTCTGGTTATAACCCATACATTGCTGCTACAGAGAAACTATTGCCTTAGCAGTGGAACATCACAGAGCGGCCATTACATTGGCAGTGAAACCTTACAGCGCGTTATACCGGTACCTGCAGATTTTCTCTTGTTTGACACAATGCTGGGGGTGGGCGGGGTAGAAACCATAGCAAGATGTGGGTTGTAGCCCTGAACAAGAGCCACTAAAAGGGTCAACCAAACGATGTGTATCCAATGACACTGAAACACCACTTTTGAATTGATAAGGAATGAATTTCAAAGTTGGCACTTCCAATGCACTAGCAGCGATAACTCCGGAGAATCACCATCGCGAGGAAGAACCCCAAGACGGGCTCGAAGAAAGGATCAATTGTCTGGCTAATCTATGTCGGTGTTACCAATTAGAAAGTGGTCTGAGTATTACTAAGGGAACAGTAGAATTCCCGTTCTAAGTTGTTGGCCCAGGGTCAACATAGTTCTGTTGCTGTTTGTGCAGAGACAATAAAGTGCGAGCTTCAATTAATTACGAGTTGTGTAGTAGGTTTTCTAACCTAGTTCCGTTGACAAACAGTCAACAGAACATTTGGCATTGTTGTGCATTTAATATTTCTATTATATTTGCATATCTGGTATATATGTTGTTTGATTAATTATACTTGTTTGTTTAAATAATTCATTACAGATTATATGTAAAAATACATATTAATTGCATATATCATCTTGCTACCATGTGATGTGTGCGCTTAAAGTAAAGACAAAGCTGAACCTACATTTCCGGACACAGTTGTTTTTCTTTGAATTGATTTAATGTTTTGAAGTTACAAAACATAGCAGGCATTATGTGAAGTCTTGAACTCAAGGACATCAATATTATATTGTATTCAATTCTATTTAAGTGATAGTTTAATAGGCACTAGAATAAGCAAGGCACAGAAAATGTGGCCCGAATACAGGCAAGTGGGATTAATGTAAAGGGGCAGGGTTGGATTGGTGGGCAGGGCTGAAGGCCTGTTTCTGTGCTGTCAAACTATGATTCCGCTGCCTCCAAAAGAACCCAGTGCTTTAGTAAATGATAAAAAAACATTAAGTTCAACAGAACTCCAGATTTTAGTGCACATCAAAACAGGCTTGGCAACCATTAATCATTCACACAAATCCAATTCTCAGCAGTTTAATGTGAGTGAACTTAAAACATCTATCTGGCTTTTAATTGTAACAAGGTGTTAGGTGATTAACTAAAGCTTACATTAAAATAAATATAAACAAATATTCTTAAAATTAATGAAGTGATTTTCTGAGCAGGGCAAAGCAAGGAGGACCAGGGTTCAGGCTCTCTGTTTGCTGAGTTGGCAGAGGTCAAAGCATGGTGTCCATGGCTCACACGAACAGACACGATGGGGAAAGGTGGGGGGGAAGTAAGGTAAATAAAGCACAGGTGGCCAGCTTCCTTACTCTGTCATTATCCACTGGTCTCTGTTATATGTGCACGTGCTGCTGAAGGTCAGGTAAAAAAAAATGGCAGTAGCTATGCTTTGTTAAATCATAAAACTTGGGCCTTGAGTATTTTAGATATCGTTCCAACAAAGCTATTAAGATTTTACTCACTACGCCACAGGAATTAAGATTGCTGGAATTCCTCTCGTTATAAAACTTTAGCATGCCACATTCTAAATCTCACATGCAAGTACAAAAAAAAACAGGATCCCAACTTCTATGCTTGACAGTATTAATTTGTTTAGCCCAAGTCATTAGCATACAATGCTCACATCTTTTTGCAATCTAACTATGGAAAAAGGCATTAAAATACCACTTTGGTTCAATTTATTTCCTGAGCATGTGTCAATGGTCTCCAAGAATAAAGGAGCCTTATATTAAAAATCAAACTGAAGAAAGTAAATGATGCTGATACAACATGGCAGAAGTTAAAAATGAATTGCATTCCTCAACGGTGACAACACATTTTTGGGAATAGAAAAAGCACACATCAAAGACAGAAATTCAAGTTATTCACACATCCATGATCACAGGAAATGGAATACAATTTAAATAGTCTGCTTAACATTCTCCAGAACACATCAAAAGTCTGCAAAATTGAAATTTTAAACAAACGTAGCCATGGGATAGAATGCAACAATTGTATGGTTCTAGAATAAACAAAATAAAATGTTGAAAATATATGCATATTCTACTCCCTGACCAGCACGTTTTCTGTTTTCAAGAATTCATTTCATGAATCTTAGGATGCCTGATCAAGCAGACTGCTATAAACAAATTGACATTCCTTAATGTGAAAGGTCAGAGATACAGGTACAATGCAATATTTAAAAAACACTAATTCTATAAAGCAAAAAAAATTTGTACAACTTCTTGCAAATTGTGGAATATGTTCAACATAATTGCCATAAAGCTATATCAAAACTGAAAATGGACTGATACAACATCAAAATACAGAAGGGACAGAAGTCTGATGATACACACTCAGCCATACGATTCCTAAATGGACATTGAACCCATGAATGCCACCTCACTTTTTCTAAATATGTATTATTTCTGTTTTTACACCATCTTTAATATATTCAATATACATATATAGTTGCTGTTTTGATTTACTTGGGTTTTTTCCTTTCTGTATAATCATGTATTGCATTGTACTGCTGTTGCTAAGTTAACAAATTTCTCAAACACCTGCTGGTGATAATAAACCTGATACTGATTGTGAAAAATTTTAAAAGAACAATTACATTTTTAGTCAGAGTTCAGTTTAGGTTTTGGAATTGAAGAGTCCTCCATGAGATTGGGAATTTTGCAATATGTTCACATACTGTTACATTGGAGGTCATTGTCTTTGATACTCTCCACTAAAGGAGGACAATGTTCTGCTGTCAACCAATGAACTAATTTAATTATAGCAAAATCTTTCAGTTACTAATTTGGATAATATCATGTCAAAGCTATTACTGACAATGCTTTGACTACATAAAATTGAGCAGAATTCAAAGGATAAATTAGCAAACAAATGAAGAGAATAGGAAAAAAGTTTCAGTTTTGTACCAGAATACAATTTCTCTTTCAGAACCACATCATCTTCAGTTACACGTAGAGGATTTGGTATTATCACGAGAAGAACTAACCAAAGTTACTGGTGATACATTACAGAACTTCAAGATTATGAATGATAACAATTGCAAGGTTAGCAAGAAACTGATTCCTTCAGTCATAAGAGACTAAGTGTTGAAACTAACTTCAAGTAATTAAAGAACTGAAAGATCATTTGAACGGTCAACAGAGTTCTTCAAGATGCAGCTGCGCTTCTATTAAAAAGGAAATCAGATGATGGTTTCAACAGATTACTTGAGCTAATGTGAGATTGAACTAGACGGGTCACCTGGCCAAAAAAAAGTGGAACTTCTGAGTTAAATGCCTTCTTTTGTGCCGTATGTCTCAAGACCCACTTTAAAGCACCACTTTTGAGATGGAATGGAATACAAATCAATATACCAGACTAAAAGCTGAGCACCTATTTAAACATAAGCAGTTCGAGGATTATGTGAAATTCTACTCAGGATGCAATACACACTTAAAACACCAGGGAGAACGGGAAATCCAGAACCTTTAATACAAGATCTCATCTCGTAAAATCCCAGCCCAAAATGAAGTCCGCCTGACTCTATAGGACAATGATAATGCCTGTATTTATTTCTTTTAACATAGTGGTATATGACAAATGTGAACATAATTTAGACAGAAGGCAGGCGACAAAATGTTTATAGTCAAAGAGGGGCACTTTAAGGATCCTTGAGAAGTTAGAGTAAGAATGAGAGGGAGGAGACTGAAGAGCGAGACCTTTGTTCATTTGCCCATGATGGAAGGATTAACTTCAAGAGATGATCATGAAGTCAGAAATGGAGGAGTGTGTATACCTCAGGGTTGTACATTGAAACAACAAAGGCCAAGAGAGACAACGCTCCTTAACTGGGAATAAGTGTGGATCAGTCAGCAATACTGGTGATGGGCAAGAGAATTAGTGTGTGTTAAACTGCAAAGTTTTCAATTACTTCAACCATACAGAAGAGAACAAGGATTGCAAGAAATCAAACACAGACACTGTTTTTTTTTTAAAAAGCACTACTGCCACCTTAATCTTTTTTCTTGAATGCCTTGTAACCAAGAATAAGTTCCCACTCCTCCTGTATTTTGAATGAGCTCCCTTGTTACCAGCATTATAATATAATCATGTGTGGGGAAATTCTGACTGAAATTTACAAACCTTAATTACATGTTATATATATTTGCATACATGCCTTCCAAAACCTCCTTCAATGCTTTGTCTGATGCCTTCTGCTTCTGGGTCAATTTTGCTCTCCCAGTCCTGGATCTACGGGAAAGAGAAAACAGCTGACATTTCGCTCTGAGACCCCTCATCAGGACTGAAAAGGAAGAGGAACCGAGTCAGACTAAGAAGTTGAGGAGAGGGAACTTCTTCCCTCTTCCTTTCCGGTCCTGCTGAAGGGTCTTGTCCCGAAACAGCGACTGTACTCTTTTCCACAGATGCTGCCTAACCTGCTGAGTCCCTCGGGGGGGGGGGGGGGGGGGGGGGGAGAGGGGTGTGTGTGTGTGTGTGTGAGGAGCAAGTAGTTTCTGAGACCCAGTGGCCACACAGTGCATGACACCCCCTGGAAGTGCAGCTATTGTGTGTGTGCTCAACTATGTGCCTCACTTAATACTGAAAATATCAATTAAACGCCACCTACAGTAGGTAGCAAGAATGACTTTACAAAGAAATGTTTGCACCATGTGCTGAATTTCATAAATAACAGATAGGGGATTGAGGTAAAATCTTTATCAACATGTTAGCGGTCAGAACCATAATTAAATACATACAATGGCTCAAAATCTAAAACTGTAACAACTGAAATACAGAAACATTAAAGAAACTGAATAAATGTTAATTTCAAGAAAAATATCATGAACATCAATCAGTTTATGAAAGACAGTGCAAATTTGTGCAAGTTTTCTTGCAAGCATGTAATGATATTGTTAATCAGTTGCATTGCCCAGTGCTAACAGCCAATGAATCATGAGGAGTTCCAGGATTAAAATTTAACAAACATGAACATGCAGCTTTAATTCTTACCATATTGAAGCATGTTGTTGACATCAAGACAAAATGTACCAAACATTCATTCATGTTAGCTAAGTACAGTTTGAAATCATATCCAACTGATTCTTGTTTACAGAGCTCTCTGCAAAGTTAGACAAGGCCCCTCGCTTGTCCTGATCCAGACTAGTTGAACACAAGAACTGAAATCCAATATAGGTTGAGTATCCCTTATCTGAAATTACAAAATCTGAAAACGTCCAAAATCCGAATTATTTTTGAGCACTGAAATGAAGTCACAAATAGAAAGTTCCACAAGACACTGGGAAGGCGGAGGTCACTGCGCACCACGGACAGTTCCGAGAAGTGACCTCATAAATGTTATTTTATTTTCATTTAGTGATATAGCATGGAGAAGGCCCATCTGACCCTTCGAGCCATGTTGCCCCAGCAACCCCCAGAAAACCTAATTAACCCTAACGGGACAGTTCACAAATTTCACATGCTGGTAATAATAAACCTGACTCTGAAATAACTAACCTACCCGTACGTCTTTAGAGTGTGAGAGAAATCCAGAGGACCTGGAGAAAACCCACGCATTCCATGGAGAGGACATAGAGAATCCTTGCAGAACAGTGCCGGATTTGAACTCTGAACTCCAGAGCACTGAGCTGTAACAGCTCCACGTTAACTAGTACGGTACCGTGGCACGTACAGAACTCAAGTTAATGAGCAGTAGAAAAACAATGTATAAAGCAAAAAATGGCAATCACAATTGCTCCTTGTCAGTGTCGAGGTGAACATATGCCGCTTAACGGTACGCTGATCATGAAGCAAGTAAAGATCTATCACCATGAACTGAAAATCGAAGGTAATTGTGAATATTCAGGAGGCTGGCTGCAGTAATTGAAGTAGAGGCACAGCACAAAATTTTTAAAGCCTCTGCTAATCACAAAAAAATCTAACACCAGAACTAATCTACAATGCTGTTTGTTTTTATACCTTACATAAAACCTTAAAAGTTAGTAAAATACAATAACAGTGTATAGTAACTTTTAATCAAAACACAGCATCAAAGCTGGAGACTGAGATCCTGCCGTTGTTTGTTGTTGTTCAACAGCTGATGGAGGTATTCTCCTGATGCTTCCGTTACACTGCACACATTCTATTCATGGCATGTAATAATCTGTACTGTTAGGTGTGATGAACATGTGTAAGACAAAGATTGCTTACTGGTAGCACGTAACTTCAGAGTCGGGAATGGTGGCTATCCCAAGTTATCTTATTATATATTCCAAAATCTAAAATTCTTTTGTCCCTAAGCATTTAAGAGATAATCAACCTGCCTTCCCGTTAATCAAGATAGGATGATAATCCTATCAATGGCTTGGGCAGAAAAATCTTCTAATTTAATTTGTTCCTGACTCTCTCCAAAGTTTAAATCAACATGCCAACACATCATTCAGATCAGCCTATTTCACCACAGTCTCAGCTCACACAAGAACCATACAGACAGAAATGTATCCAACCAATAAAACCAAGATAATTTTGAACCCCCAATCTCAAAGGAAAATTCTAGAATTTTACATAACCAACCTCTGGCTTCCTTCACATAACTTATACAACTATAAGGAGGACTAGCAACAGATAATATCAAGAGTGGCTTCAAGAAGACATCAGCATATTTTTAAAATGAACCTAGTTGCAGCATTAATCGTGTGATAATCAGAACTCCTACATAAATGACCTTTCCACTTAGCTGTTCTCAGAAATTACATTTGCCACTTGTAGTTAATCAACTTAAAAGTGAGAAACTGAAAGAAGTCCACATTTCTATATTCACCTACTGTAAGAGAAAGAGCAATACTCCTTTACAATATTAAAAGTGAAACGACAGCAAAGAAAAAAAATCACTGGTTGAGCTGTCAGACCACCATAAGCATTAACATTAATGCTAACAGCAGTGTCAGTGGAAAACTGCTGACACCAACATTTCAAGGAACTAGCATATAACACATCAGACTGAAACCAGATGTGCATTTACATCCGAGAGATGTTCCTTTTGTAAATTTTACTTTTCCTCTTCAGTACTTCCTCCTACTTTTGCCACCTCATGATTTTCCAGTCACTATGGGGACTTGGGGGGAAAAAAATCAGTGCTGTCCTCAGCTTCACCAATAAGAGTCCAATCCTCAAAGTGCAGAATGCTTCAGATGCTGAAGATGTGAAACAGCAAGCACAAATGCTCGAGAAATACAGATTAGTCATTATATTAACATTTTATGCTCGCTTTGAAAGGGAGAATAAAATTACAGCTGTGAGGATCCCACAGCTAAGATAGACTGGCAAATGATACTTAAAGGGTTGACGGTGGATATGCAATGGCAAGCATTTAAAGATCACATGGATGAACTACAATAATTGTTCATCCCAGTTTGGCAAAAGAATAAACCAGGGAAGGTAGTGCACCCGTGGCTGACAAGGGAAGTTAGGGATAGTATCAAGTCCAAAGAAGAAACATATAAATTAGCCAAAAAAAAGCGGCACATCTGAGGACTGGGAGAAATTCAGAGACCAGCAGAGGAGGACAAAGGGCTTAATTCGGAAAGGGGAAAAAAGATTATGAGAGAAAGCTGACAGGGAACATAAAAACTGACTGTAAAAGCTTTTATAGATACGTGAAAAGAAAAAGATTGGTGAAGACAAATGTACCGTAGATTCCGGACTACAGAGCGCACCTGATTAAAAGCCGCTGGCTCTAATTTTAGAAATAAAATCAATTTTTTAATTGTAAAGGCCGCACCGGATTTTCGGCCGCAGGTGTCCCACGTTGTAATATGAGATATTTACACAGAAAGATATTACACGTGAGGATTTTTTAACTTTTAATTAAATCCATATGGTAACAAAAACAAATACATATTGCAAATGCTTTTTTTCGAACCGTGCCCGTAACGCGGCTACTTTTAAATATACGTTGCGTATACTTCTTTACTGAACAACATTCCAATATCTCCTAACGACTGGTAAAAAATATATATACTGCAGCCTACCAGGAAAAGTTATTGATCGCCTTTAACTTAAAAGCAGCATTTCGCTCGGGTCTAATGCCGCTCCGCCGCTCGACCCCCTCCTTTCTGTTTATCGCAAACGGCATTTTTCCCACAAGACACCGCAAAACCGGGTGTGACGTCATAGCATCCCGCGATGTAGTACAGAAAACAAATATAGTTAAAACTCTTCTAACTTTAACTAGAAAATGAATTACTAAGCGAAAATATTATAAACTAAATAACTGCCATAAGGCAGCACAATGCTTCGAGTGTTTTCCATGTTGATGAGGGTGAGTACAAATGACTGATTTACAATAATTTAATTGTGAAAGTGCGCTTGATTTATCGTACAATTTCATTGGACCTCTGTGAACTACTCATCAATTTTATTGGTCTACTGTTATGAGGCAAAATGTTTACGAGGCGGCATGAAAAAAATCATGTATTAGCCGCTCCGGATTAAAGGCCACAAAGTTCAAAGCTGTTCAAAATGTGGGAAAAAAGTAGCGGCTTAAAATCCGGAATCTACGGTAGGTCCTTTAACAGTCGGAAACAGGTGAATTGATCATAGGGAACAAAGACATGGCAGACCAATTGAATAACTACTTTGGTTCTGTCTTCACTAAGGAGGACATAAATAATCTTCCGGAAATAGTAAGGGACCGAGGGTCTAGTGAGATGGAGGAACTGAGGGAAATACATGTTAGTAGGGAAGTGGTGTTAGGTAAATTGAAGGGATTAAAGGCAGATAAATCCCCAGGGCCAGATGGTCTGCATCCCAGAGTGCTTAAGGAAGTAGCCCAAGAAATAGTGGATGCATTAGTGATAATTTTTCAAAACTCCATAGATTCTGGATTAGTTCCTGAGGATTGGAGGGTGGCTAATGTAACCCCACTTTTTAAAAAAGGAGGGAGCGAAAAACTGGGGAATTATATACCGGTTACTCTGACATCGGAGGTGGGGAAAATGCTAGAGTCGGTTATCAAAGATGTGATAACAGCACATTTGGAAAGAGGTGAAATCATCGAACAAAGTCAGCATGGATTTGTGAAAGGAAAATCATGTCTGACGAATCTTATAGAATTTTTTGAAGATGTAACTAGTAGAGTGGATAGGGGAAAGCCAGTGGATGTGGTATATTTAGATTGTCAAAAGGCTTCTGACAAGGTCCCACACAGGAGATTAGTGTGCAAACTTAAAGCACACGGTATTGGGAGTATGGTATTGATGTGGATAGAGAATTGGTTGGCAGACAGGAAGCAAAGAGTGGGAGTAAACGGGACCTTTTCAGAATGGCAGGCAGTGACTAGTGGGGTACCGCAAGGCTCAGTGCTGGGACCCCAGTTGTTTACAATATATATTAATGATTTAGACAAGGGAATTAAATGCAGCATCTCCAAGTTTGCGGATGACATGAAGCTGGGCGGCGGTGTTAGCTGTGAGGAGGATGCTAAGAGGATGCAGGGTGACTTGGGTAGGTTAGGTGAGTGGGCAAATTCATGGCATATGCAATTTAATGTGGATAAATGTGAGGTTATCCACTTTGGTTGCAAGAACAGGAAAACAGATTATTATCTGAACGGTGGCCGATTAGGAAAAGGGGAGATGCAACTAGACCTGGGTGTCATTGTACACCAGTCATTGAAGGTGGGCATGCAGGTACAGCAGGCGGTGAAAAAGGCAAATGGTATGTTGGCATTCATAGTAAAAGGATTTGAGTACAGGAGCAGGGAGGTTCTACTGCAGTGGTACAAGGCCTTGGTGAGACCGCACCTAGAATATTGTGTGCAGTTTTGGTCCCCTAATCTGAGGAAAGACATTCTTGCCATAGAGGGAGTACAGAGAAGGTTCACCAGATTGATTCCTGGGATGGCAGGACTTTCATATGAAGAAAGACTGGATCGACTAGGCTTATACTCACTGGAATTTAGAAGATTGAAGGGGGATCTTATTGAAACGTATAAAATTCTAAAGAGATTTGACAGGCTAGATGCAGGAAGATTGTTCCCGATGTTGAGGAAGTCCAGAACGAGGGGTCACAGTTTAAGGATAAAGGGGAAGCCGTTTAGGACCAAGATGAGGAATAACTTCTTCACACAGAGAGTGGTGAATCTGTGGAATTCTCTGCCACAGGAAACAGTTGAGGCCGGTTCATTGGCTATATTTAAGAGGAAGTTAGATATGGCCCTTGTGGCTAAAGGGATCGGGGGTATGGAGAGAAAGCAGGTACAGGGTTCTGAGTTGGATGATCAGCCATGACCATACTGAATGGCAGTGCAGGCTCGAAGGGCCGAATGGCCTACTCCTGCACCTAATTTTTATGTTTCTATCCCTGCGGCACCCAGTGACCCTGTGATCTGTCTCAGAGGCCAAAGTCATATCGTCTTCCAAGAGAGTGAACTCTCGCAGGTTGACAGGCCCCAATTGGGTATCTGGCAGGGTTCTGAAAATCTGTGCCAACCAACTGGCGGGTCAGTTCAAAGACATTTTCCAATCTCTCACTGCTACAGTCAGAAGCTGCCCCCTGCTTTGAAAGAGCAATGTTCAGACCAGTGCTCAAGAGTAGGGTGAGCTGCTTTAAGAACTACCATCCAGTCATACTCATATCTACAGTGATGGCGTGCTTTGAGGGGTTCATGATAGCTAGAATTAACTCTTGCCTCAGTAAAGATCTGGACCCAGTGCAATTTGCCTATCGCCAGAATAGGTCTACAGCACATGCAATCTTATTGGCTTTTCATATGGCCTTTGATCACCTGGACGACAGAAATACCTAATGTCATGCTGTTGTTTACTGACTACAGCTCAGCATTTAATACCATCGTTCCCACAGGTCTGAACAAAAAAGCTCCAAAATGTGGGCCTCTATACCTCCCTCCGCAAATGGATCCTCGACTTCCTGACCGAAGACCACAGTCTGTGCAGATTGGAAATAACATCACCTCACAGACAATCAACACTGGCACACCTCAAGGATGCATGCTTAGCCAACTGCTCTACTCTCCTTCTACACCCATGATTGTGGGGCTAGACGCAGCTCAAATGCTATCTGTAAATTTGCTGGCAACATAACTATAGTTGACAGAATTTCAGTGGGTGACGAGAAGGCGTTCAGGAGCAAGATACAACAGATAGTTGAATCGTGTCACAGCAACAACCTTGCACTCAACGTCAGTAAGACCAAAGAACTGATTGTGGACTTCAGAAAAGGTAAAATGAGGGAACACACACCTGTCCTCATCGAGGGATCAGAAATGGACAGATTTCTGGGTGTCAGCCTCTCTGAGGATCTATCCTGGGGCCAACATATTGATGCAATTACAAAGAAGGCATGACAGCAGCTATATTTCATTAGGAGTTTGAGGAGATTTGGTATGTTATAAGGACACTCTCAAATTTTTACAGGTGTACTGTTTAGAGCATTCTAACTGGCTGCATCACGGTCTGGTATGGGGGGGGGGGCACTGCACAGGATCAAAATAAGCTGCAGAAAGTTTTATACTCAGTCAGTTCCCCATGGGCACTAGCCTCCCAACACCCAGGACATCTTCAAGGAGCGATGCCTCAAAAAGGTGGCATCTATCATTAAGGACCTTCATCACCCAGGCAGGGCATGTCCTCTTCTCATTGTTACCATCAAGGAGGTTAGGAGGTACAGGAGTCTGAAGGCACACACTCAATGATTCAGGAATAGCTTCTTCCCCTTTGCCAACAGATTTCTGAATGGACATTGAACCCTGAACACTACTTCAGTACTTAATTTTATATATATATATATATATATATACACACACACACACACACTTCTTACTGTAATTTAGTTTGTATTATGTATTGGAATGTACTGCAGCTGACTAACAATTTCACGATATATGCCAGTGATTATAAACCTGACTCTGATTCTGACTTTAGCTACAATCTCACAATTAGCACATCTGACCATAGTCTACCAGGCTCTAATTTTTCTTTTACCTACAATTTCCATTTCCATGATCTGCAAAGAAAGTTGGTTCCTTCAATACCAGCCTCTTGAATTTCCCAATTACTTACACACATCTTTGGTGGCCAGGCCTAAAACTGTATGGGCCCCAGAAGGTTTAGCAGGGGTATCTGCTTGCTCAGTTACCCCAACTCCATTTCTCTCTCTACTCTTGTAAAGTGCCTAAAATACACTTTGAAACCAAACTTTAATTACTTTCCTAACAACTCTTAACATGACTCTGTGATAGAAATCGTCGCCTAAAATAAGTCATGGATTTTAAAACAACCCAGCAATGCAAATGTGTTAAATAACAACAGAAATTACTAGAAACACTCAGGACAGCCTTTGATCCCAGAGATATACCCTTTGTTCCACCCACTCAGCTGAAACCATCTCTGCAAATGAAAATTCATCTTTTCTCTTTCGCAGTTCTGGCGAAGGATCCTGAATAAAAAACTGTTTGCTTCTTTTATTTTACAGATGCTGCCTGACCTGCAGAGTGAAGCAACTGGCATTGCAAGAATTTGCTTCTTTGGATATACCATCCAAGCAGGGCCCTTGGTGCAGAGTGAACTGTCGCACAATTAAAGCAACTCCCAGGCACTACATGAAGATACACAGATGACACTAGACTCAAACATCACCACCTTGGCCTATAATCAGCAATCAAGATAGACAGGCCTGGCAACATCTCACAGGGGCCTCTGCACTTTGCCCGAGGTTCAGAAAATGCTTGAGATGGATTGACCATTAACTTAAGTGAACCAAATTAAATTTTCAGTTTGGAAATGTCTTGGCTCCCAGATGTTCAGACTGCACTCCTAGCCAACCTCCCATCATGCACCTGACATAAATGCAGACTCATTTAAAGCCCGCTCTCCTTGTCTAAAACTTTAGGTTGCTTTTTTTATGCACCATTTTCCAGGGATCTTAACACATGACTTCACTGCAGTACAATTTGCATGCTAGTGCCAAATGCATTTCACAACAGTGTTTAAAGCTCAAGCTTTTGCTTAGCACAAAAAAAAATATTTTGTCCAATATATTTTTGAAGGGCCAAAAAGCAATGTTAAAGATACAGTACTGGATAACTGAAAATAGCAAACCGGGAAGCATCTGAACAGAAAAATACCTCTTGATATGTATTACCAGACCTCAGTATTTCTTGCAAGTTTTAAGCTTTCACTTTTTGCTTCTTTTAGGACAGGTATAAAAAGTTTCCACAGCTCTATGCAGAGCCACGGAGTTTACCTCATTCCTTGGTCAACATTTGTGTTCGAATCAACTCCACAAACTATGTAGTAATCATTTTGTCCATCATGTTGCCCAGCAGTTTTGCGAACACGACTGGCACTAGTCCTCAAAAGTTATTCATTGCGAAAAAAGTACAGTACCTGTATTGGATATGGTAAAGTCGTTACATATGGGTTCACAGTTGGTCAGGCAGCACTCACAGAGAGGAATGAACAGTTGCTGTTTCGGGCCAAGATGGTTCATCAGGACTCTTCACAGATCTTGGCCCAAAACATCAACCGTTCCTTCCTCTCCAAAGATGCTGTCAGACCTACTGAGATCCTCCAACATTTTGTGTGTTACTCTGGATTTCCAGCATCTGCAAAATCTCATGTGTTTATATCTGGGTTCTTCTTTTCATTTGATTGCCTAATGCAAAGGAGGGCACACAATTTATTTTACATGAAAGTCACTGGCTTAAGTTCACCTCCTACAAGAAAGGCATCTAGAAACTTCAGGAAAGGACGCTCGCTTCCAGCCAGTCCAGTAGTCTGAATAACTGGAAGACTCCACTTTTAAAAGCCTTGATAGTCCAGCACAATATCAAGAAATTGTCTTCTGTAAGCAATTAAATCTATAAGGAACAGATGGGAAGAAACTTTTAAATAGCCAAGACTTACTGAAACGGAACCAGAACAAAATCTCTTTCTTAGTTATAATACTTTCCTTAAACAAAGTAAACACTTGTGGAAAATACTCCCTAAAGAAGTGTATTCTCAAACCGGCACACTTCAAAAGATGGTTGGTTTTGCTTCAAATATCTACTGAAAGCAGTTTTTTTAAATTTGCCTTTCTCGTCTTCTGTACCAATCATTTTAAATAGAAGCGGAGAAGCCACTACAAAAACCAAGAACGGTTTAAAGTCTACAACCTAAAAAATGCTTTCTAAAACTGCAGTAAATAATTAGCTCATTCACTTTGCAAGTCTGTAGACTAAAGAATGTTAAAGTTTGCGTACTTGAATTTTCGAAACCTGTTGACCTGCAATAAAACTTTTACAACGTTCCACGTGACAATCGGACTACCAACTGTCACCTACACAAACAGATCAACTGCCCAAAAAAGTGATAAAAACCTGAAGAGTTGTCGCAAACCTCAAGCATTATACTTTTCTACAGATGATTAAAGTGCATTTTAATCCTGAGATTTTGGATCCTGCAATTTATATTCCGGGATATTCTTTTCCTCAGTTTAAAAGGCCTAGCTCCCGTCATCGTTTGCAACTTAAACTTCACCTGGCAACCCATTAAAATATTTCTGACAGTGTTATCAACGAGAGAACACCTTGGAGATGAGGGAACCATGACTCTGCAAGAAGATATGCCTGGGTTTTCCACACGTAACGAGCAGCTGCATCAATCTTCCACGTCTTTTGGCATTGTACCTGCAGTAAAACATATCAACACCCATTCTCCCTCAAATATACTGAGGACAACAGCCAAGTTAATGGGTGTGTCTCTCACTGGAAACCTGATGTTTAACAGTCTGTTTAATTCAGCAAATATTCCCCAGAAAACCATTATAGTAAAGATACGTTTTTAAAGCAAATTCAGCGACTAAAATACAACAACAGTTAAGTATCAAAGCAAACGCGAGGCAACAGAGAATGTCCAACATCCAAAAGGGGTGGATTTACGAAAACCAAAACTTCATAAATTCGGCCAACGCTGGCAACTACTCAGTTGGACCGCAGTAAAACAGTTCACATAGTAACTCAGGTCCTAGTTTGCATACGAAGAAAGTTAATAATAGTAAAACACAGAGCATTTTATAGCCAGTATCCAAACATGTAAATATCCAAATGCAACATTTAATTTTCAAAAGAACTTCGATATTTTCCCACAGGATCTCAATCTTCCCGTTTTAATTTAGATATACTTAAAGTATCATATTTCGAATTGGTGTTTTTGTAAAAAAACTTACGTAACGTCTCAACTTTTTCTCCGGTGGGGACTTCCTCAACCAGCCGCTGTAGACAATATCGCCACCGCTCATCTTCTTACTCGGCTTCTAAGCGCCACAAATGAGGGCGAAAAGCAAACCAGAACAGTGCCTCAGAGAGTCCAGGAACTATGACCCAACTTCTCAGTACAGCCCAGGTACACTCGCTCCAGCGCTCGTTCTCCCTCCCTCCCTCCCTTCCTCCCTTCTCACGTTCTCTTGTCCCTGCTCAGCAATCCGCGATGAGCCAGCGTACTGGGAGTGATGATAGTGCGGAGCGGACTGAGCCCCGGTGCCCCACCGCGGCCCGACCACTCTTCCGGGGATGATTGACAGCTTCGCTCCCGCGAGCAGTCGACTCCAGACTTTCCCAACAAAGTATCCGACTCCAACCGATCCGACTGCTCCGTGACGCTCCGTGACGTTTCCCAGGAGGAGGGGAAAGGAATTATTACACGGAATTGTGGGCTCTGTAGTTTGCACACCTCAGATTTTCCTTCACTGTGATTTTTTTTATATAGAAAAAGGAGCTCGCTCTGGGGTTTACATGATCGTGAGTGAAGTGACTAGAAGGAGCCTTTCGGCTCCGTACCGCGATCCTCCATATCGAGACAATGGCACAGCCGCGCATCTGCATTCAAGACCAGAGTTCTGGAAGTTTAGGGGCAGACTTAGAAAACATTTCGAGGAATACACACGCCAACTCACGCACTCATTGGATTAGCATAGATAATGCGTTAATGTTAATGTGTCGGATTTATTCTTCAGTTTCTTACTGCTGGCTCCGCCGGTATGCAGAATCATATATTTAGATGCAATCCCAAAGGGTCAGCCCTCGATCACGTTCTGGACTACAATTCCCAGCAGCGGTGGATGGCGTTCCCTGTTTCTGGGTATTGGGGCGATCCCGTTTCACAGAACCGACCGAATGTGGGGGGAGGGTGTAACCAGCGCTGGGTTTTATATGCAATAACATAAGCTATCATCTATCCAACATGTAACAATATATTGCAGCTTTTAAAATTTGACGTGTGAAGCTGCATGGTCTAAATGTTTCCATTTTTGAAAAAATGCACAACTTTCACAGTGAAAGTTGTTTTGTTTGCTGGCATTACTGCAAGTTCGCTCTTCCACCCAGTCCAGTTGTGGGCTGTGTCATGAGAAAATCGTTAGCCTCTCTGGGAAAGGAATCCGCGGAATGCGGCACAAAAGATCGCACGAATTCCTTGCGCTTGCTGAAAGGTGAAACTCTGTGTGTGCGTGTGTAGTGGAAAGTCACAAGACGAAAGATAATCGTGAAGATGGGAGGCCTTTCTGGCTTATTCATCTAAAGGAAATAAAGCCAGTAACCCCATTCTACTGTCTCCCACCGCCCCCAATCAAACAAGTCTAAACACTTCCAAGGAGCTGGTTTATCTGGTCAGAATATGCTTACACTGACCCGGAAGGCACATCCGAAGAAAGGGATAATCGGGAACAGAACTACCGTATTTAGGGAAATGTATATGAACTAGTAACGAGAACGGTAAACTGGTTTATTTGCGGTGAAATTAATAAAAATCATCTCACCAATTCATCTCCATAGAGCGCAGTTCCTGTGTTAAAACCAAGCTAAAGCAGAAGCGCGCGTTTAATAACACTGGCACGGTCTTTTTTTAAAAACAAATGAACTGTTAAGTTCTGAATTTAACGCTGTTTAAACTCGTTGCGCTAGCTCACTTAAAATTGTAACGAGTTTGTATGAAGGTCTGTAGGATGTTCAATTTAACAAGATATGTTCTGGAATTTACTGATGACTTCATCGTGATCCTGGTGAGAACGATGTGCTGAATCAGACTATACAGGGGCGCTGATATGACATGTATTGGTACAATGAAAAAGATTGCTGAGGCATCCTTGGTTATTGGCTACCTTGACTGATCTTAGTCACGCTGCCAAGTTCAATAATTCAGTTACTCTTCCTCAAGCGACGTCAATTATATTCATCGCACAAGATAAAGTAGTTTTACTAAATTAAAGTTGTTTTAAAGCAAACTATTGAAAACTATTACAGTAAAAAATACATCAATATAAATGCCTTCAGCAAAATTTAAGAAAATAAATGTTGGCTGTTTTTCATCTCCTGGAATTATTTTGGCAATTTGCACAGTACAATTATTTGAGTGGGCTCACTTTGAATGTTTTGCAAAAAACTGACTGCTTTGCATCTTGTTGAATTTTGTGTTGGTCAAAGTAATTAGCTGCAGCCCTGGAGAATGAAGTGCTGTGCAGCTACATACACCACCATAACAAACAAGGGAAAATCTGCAGATGCTGGAAATCCAAACAGCACACACAAACTGCTGGAGGAATTCAGCAGGCCAGGCAGCATCTAGGAAAAGAGTGCAGTTGATGTTTCTGTCCGAAACGTGAACTGTAATCTTTTCCTAAATGCTGCCTGGCCTGCTGAGTTCCTCCAGCAGTTTGTGTGTGTTACACCACCATCATCCATTCCTCCACACCTCTCCATTAATCACCAAGCTTCTCAACCTGAGCCCCTGTACCTCCCTCTGCAATTTGATCCTCAGCTTCTTCACCTAGAAGCTCACAGTCATTAGGGATCAGTGATAACATCTCCTCCTCACTGACAATTAACACAGGTACACCTCAGTGATGTGCGCTTAGCCCTCTGCTCTATTTTCTCCATACCCACTAATTCGTGGCTAAACATGGCTCAAACGCCAGTTATAAGTTTGCAGATGACACCACTGTTTTGGTAAATTCTTAGGAGACGTACAAGAGTGAGATCAACTGGAAGAATGGTGTCACAGCAACAACCTCACAATCGGAATCAAGTGTATTATCCGTGACATTACAAGAACTTTGTTGCTTTGTTGCAGCAGTACAGTGCAATACATTAAAATTACTGTAAGTTACAATAACAAATATTTTAAAAAGTGTAAAAAGAGAGCAGAATAGTGGAGTATTGTTCATGGGTTCATGGACTGTTTAGAAATATGATGGCAGAGGGGAAGAAGCTGTTTCAAGTACACGGAGTTTGTGCCTGTCTCTCCTCCCTAATGGTAGTAATAAAGTCTTTGCTCCAAGGAATTGGTTATGGACTTAAGGAGAAGTTGGAAGAACACTCACTAGTCTTCATTGAGGGGACTGTGGTGGAAAAGCTGAATGGCTTTTAAGTTCCTGGTGGTTAATGTCTCTAGAGCTCTCCTGGGCCCAACACATTGATGCGATCATGAAGAAGGCTGTCAACATTTCTTCTTAATGAGGAGTTTGAGGAGATTCCATATGTTACCAAAGACCCTTGCAGCTTTCTATAGATGTGTGGATATTAGGGAGCATTCTGACTGCTTGCATTCTAAGTGGTTTGGAGCCTCCAATGCAAAGGACTGTTCAAGGTTGCAGAGGATAGTAATCTGAGTCAGCTCCATCATGGGCACAAGCCTTCCCACCATTGAGGACATCCTCAAGAGGGGGTGCCCCGAGAAGGTGGCATCTATCATTAAGGACCCTTACCATCCAGGAAATGCCCTCTTCTCATTCCTACCATCAGGGAGAAGGTTCAGAAGACCGAAAACCTACTCTCAACAACTTAGTAACAGCTTCTTCCCCTCTGCCATCACATTTCTGAACAGTTGATGGACCCATGAACACTACCTCATTATTCCTCTCTTCGCACTAGGTACTTATTTATCTTTTTAAAAATTATAACAACTTGATGTCTTTGCACTCTACCTCTGCTGTAAAACAACAATGTTCACATCCTGTGGACAAGTGATAAGGAACCTCATTCTCACTCTGAACATTAACTTGGTGTGGGTGTGACAAAACATCCCAAAGTCCTTTTTGTGACTCCAGAATTGGCATGAGGTCTACTGAAGAAAGCTCAAAGACAGACGTCCAAAGAAATTGTATTAATCAATCTCTTCAAGGAGAGAGAGTAGGGATTCAAAGATATTTAGGAAAGGAGCGTCAGAGCTTAAGAGTTGGGTGATGCGAGTGGGAGATGTGTAAAATGTCAGACTTGAAATTAAGAACAGAATAAAGAGAAGCAGAGTACTTGAGAATCCACAACCTCCGAGGCAGAGAATTTTGATTATTTATAACCCTTTGTGTAAATGGTATTTTCTCAACTGATTTCTGAATGACCAGCTCTTTATTCTGAAACTATGGCCATTGTTCTGGACTCTCCAGTAGAGGAAACTTGGCATCTGTACTGTCAATTACTTACAGAATCATTTTCAGTATGCATCAAAGAGACCAGACCACATGATTTTGTTAGGAATAGCTCAGTCTCACTCAACTTTTCCTTATAGCAAGACAGTCATCATAGGAAAAATCCAACTAATTTGACCCACAAAAAGTAAGGGCAAAAGGATATGAGAATCTAAGCCTGTTTTGTAATTCAGTAAGTGTCCAGTGGATATAATTGTTGATATTAGCCCACTACTCTGCTTTCTCTATAGTCATGACTGTGTAGCTAAGTACAGCTGAAGTGGCATCTACAAATTCAAAATTACATCACTGCCTTTAGTAAAATTTCAGATCGCAACATACAGGAGAGAGGCGGTTAAATGGCACAATAACAACAACCTTGCACTCAATGTCAGCAAGACCAAGGAATTGACTGGGGACTTCAGGAAGCAGAAGTTGGGAGTTATACAAATGGTGAACCGCTTCAATTTCCTGGGTGTTAACATCTTGAATGAATTATCCTGCATCCGACACAATCATAAAGATGGCAGAGCAGCAGTTCTACTTCACGGGGAGTGAGGAAATTTGGTATGTCGCCAAAGACTCTTGCAAATATCTATAGAAATGTATACAGGAGAGAACGTTCTGACTAGTTGCATCACCACCTGGTATGGAGGTTCCAACGCTCAGGACTTGCAAGAAGCTGCAAGGGTTATAGGGCAACTCACACAAAATGCTGGAGGAACTCAGCAGGCCAGGCAGCATCCATGGAAAAAAGCACAGTCGACATTTCGGGATGCAACCCTTTGGCATGACTGGAGAAAAAAAAGCTGAGGAGTAGATTTGAAAGGTGGGGGGAGGGGAGGGGGTTATAGACTTAGCTAGCTCCATCACAGGCACAATCATAAAGGACATCTTTAAGAGGTAGTCCCTGAAGATTGCAGTACCTCAAGAGCACAACACCTATAACCAAGGATCTTCACTATTTAGGACATATCTTCTCATTGCTACCATTGGGAAGGAACATGGGAGTCTGAAGACTAACACTCAGTGATTCAGGAACAGTTTCTTTCTCTTCACTATCAGGCAGGAAATTGGAAGCTTAAATTGGAAACAGATGTTCTCAGGGAAAAGTACAGAAGAACTGTGGCAAATATTCAGGGGATATTGTGTGGAGTTCTGCATAGTTACGTTCCAATGAGACAGGGAAGTTATGCTAGGGGACAGGAACCATGGTGTACAAAGGCTGTAATAAATCTAGTCAAGAAGAAAAGAAAAGCTTACAAAAGGTTCAGAGAGCTAGTAAATGTTAGAGATCTAGAAGATTATAAGGCTAACAGGAAGGAGTTTAAGAAGGAAATTAGCAGAGCCAGAAGGGGCCATGAAAAGGCCTTGGCAGGCAGGATTAAGGAAAACCCCAAGGTGTTCTACAAGCATGTGAAGAGCAGGAGGATAAGACGTGAGAGAACAGGACTTATCAAGTGTGACAGTGGGAAAGTGTGTATGGAACCGGAGGAAATAGCAGAGGTACTTAATGAATACTTTGCTTCGTTGTCTCATTTTTTAACTGCATTGCATTTGTGGTTTCTAAATGACAATAAACTGAATCTGAATCTGAGTGTTCACTATGGAAAAGGATCTTGGTAATAGTAGTGATGACTTGCAGCAGACAGAAAAGCTTGAGTATGTAGATATTAAGAAAGAGGATGTGCTGAAACTTTTGGAAAGCATCCAGTGGATAAGTCGCTGGGACCGGATGAAATGTACCCCAGGCTACTGTGGGAGGTGAGGGAGGAGATTGCTGACCCTCTGGTGATGATCTTTGCATCATCAATGGGGATGGGAGAGGTTCCCAAGGATTGGAGGGTTGAGGATGTTGTTCCTTTATTCAAGAAAGGGAGTAGAGATAGCCCAGGAAATTATAGACCAGTGAGTCTTAACTCAGTGGTTGGTAAGTTGATGGAGAAGATCCTGCGAGGCAGGATTTATGAACATTTGGAGAGGTATAATATGATTAGGAATAGTCAGTATGGCTTTGTCAAGGTCAGGTCGTGCCTTACGAGCCTGATTTAATTTTTTGAGGAAGTGACTAAACACATTGATGAAGATAGAGCAGTAGATGTAGTGTATATGGATTTCAGCAAGGCATTTGATAAGGTACCCCATGCAAGGCTTAATGAGAAAGTAAGGAGGCATGGGATCCAAGGGGACATTGCTTTGTGGATCCAGAACTGGCTTGCCCACAGAAGGCAAAGAGTGATTGTAGATGGGTCATATTCTGCATGGAGGTCGCTGACCAGTGGAGTGCCTCAGGGATCTGTTCTGGGACTTTTTATTAAAAAGGTTTTTATTTTTTTATTTTATTAAAAACACTCTTCATGATTTTTATGGATGAGGAAGTGGAGGGATGGGTTAATAGGTTTGCTGATGACACAAAGGTTGGAGGTGTTGTGGACAGTGTGGAGGGCTGTCAGAGGTTACGGCGGGACATTGATAGGATGCAAAACTGGGCTGAAATGTGACAGATGGAGTTCAACCCAGATAAGTGTGAAGTGGTTCATTTTGGTAGGTCAAATATAATGGCAGAATATAGTATTAATGTAAGACTCTTGGCAGTGTGGAGGATCAGAGGGATCTTGGGGTCCGAGTCCATAGGATGCTCAAAGAAGCTGTGCAGGTTGACTCTGTGGTTAAGAAGGCATACAATGTATTGGCCTTCATCAATTGTGGAATTGAATTTAGGAGCCGAGAGGTAATGTTGCAGTTATATAGGACTCTGGTCAGACCCCACTTGGAGTACTGTGCTCAGTTCTGGTCGCCTCATTACAGGAAGGATGTGGAAACCATAGAAAGGGAGCAGAGGAGATTTACAAGGATGTTGCCTGGATTGGGGAGCATGCTTTCTGAGAATAGGTTGAGTGAACTCGGCCTTTTCTCCTTGGAACGACAGAGGCTGAGAGGTGATCTGATAGAGGTGTATACCATGAAGAAAGGCATTGATCGTGTGGATAGTCAGAGGCTTTTTCCGAGGGCTGAAATGGTTGCCACAAGAGGACACAGGTTTAAGGTACTTGGGAGTAGGTACAGAGAAGATGCCGGGGTAAGTTTTTTACTCAGAGAGTGGTGAGTGCGTGGAATGGGCTGCCAGCAATGGTGGTGGAGGAGGATACGATAGGGTCTTTTAAGAGACTTTTGGATAGGTATATGGAGCTTAGAAAATAGAGGGCTATGGGTAAGCCTAGTAATTTCCAAGGTAGGGACATGTTTGGCACAACTTTGTGGGTCGAAGGGCCTGTATTGTGCTGTAGGTTTTCTATGTTTCTATGACCCATAAACACTACCTTGTCATTACTCTTTTCTTGCACTCTTTATTTTGTAATTTATAGTAAGTTTTATGTCTTTGTTACAAAACAACATACTTCACATCAGTGATAATAACATGCTAAAGAATAACATAATTTAAATGGGTATGAAAGTGTTGTGGTGCCACGTTCATTCCAAACTAACAGATGGAAGTGAACGTTGGACAATATCAAAACAAAATGAGGGAAGACGTGAAGCTGCAGAAATGTGGTTTTAGAAAAGAATGATTTCATATATCATGGAAAGTCAAAATTTCAAATGAGGAAGTGTTACAAAAAGCCAGAAAAAGAAAATAGCTGATATTATCAATCAGGAAATGGCAGCTGAAATTTCTGGGACATGTACTGAGGAAAGAGAAGCTTGAACATCTTGCAGTGATGGGACAAACTGATGGGAAAAAAAGTCCTGGTCGACAGCATATGACATTCCTTGAGTTACAAAAAGGGATGGACAGGGAAAAGATTTGAAGAGCTTATTAGAACTCATAAGATTAAAGACAGATGGAAGACCAAGATTGCCCATGTCATATGATACGGCACATAATGATGTTGATGATAATAAATTTTATTTTGATTTGATTCTCATTCTGCCTTCAGGTGCACATTTGTGCCCTGTTCTCCTTTCATTCAAAAATCCACCTCTAAGTCTTGAATATAGTTAGTCACAGTATCCAAAGATTCAAAGCCCTCTAAGCTTAAAGTTTAAGGGAATTATTTCTTCCTCATCCTAGTCTTAGCTCATTATGCTGAAAATATCAATTCTCATCACGATGGACCAAGGGATCTTAGTTGATATACGGAGGGACATCGGATGCAGCCACATAGCTCCCTGAAAGCAGCATGAAAAGTGGATAGGGTCATAAAGAAAGCATTCAGCATGCTTGCCTCTATCGGTCAGGTCCGTGAGTATAAAAGTTAGGAAATCATGTTGCAGCTGTATAAAAGTTTGGTTGGGCACAGTGGAGCATCATGTGCAGTTCTGGTCACCTCATTACAGGAAGGATGCAGCGGCTTCAGAGAGGTGGATAAAAGGTTCACCAGGATGGTATCTGAATTAGAGAGTATTAGCTACATGGAAAGGTCGGACAAACTTTGTTTTCTCTGGAACCTCGGATGCTGAGGGGTGACCTGATAAAATTATTTTCAATTATGAAAGGTGCAGATATAGAAGGCAATGAGAGTTTTTTCTCATGTGGAAATGTAAAATACTGGAGGGTATACGTTAAGATGGCGGGGCGGGGGGAAGTGAAGAGGGTTTTAAAGGGGATTTGCAAGGCAAGTTTTTTTTACACATGGAGTGGTAGTTGCCTGTAATGCATTACCTGAGGAGAAGATGTTAGAGGCAATGTTAAAAGACGCATTTAGACTGGCACATGAACAGGCAGGGAATGGAGGGCTATTGATCTGTGCAGTTTAAATTGGCATGATGACCAGCACATACAGTACATCACGGGCTGAAAGGCCTGTTCCTGGGCTGTATTATTCTATATTCTGTGTTCCCGTTAAGCTCACACAGAATCTCAGATATTTCAATGGGATTTCTTCTTATTAGCTTCAGATGTAGACCCAATGTATTCATTCTTTCCTCATAAAAAATCTAGTCATCCTAAGATTCATTCTATTGAACATTTTGTGCATTACCTACATCCCTCTACCTTTCCAAATACCCATTCTATTGTACCTGCCTGCATTTTGAGATCCTTACCTGAGTATAACCTGATCTCTCTGAATTAGATTTGGGCCATTAAAATAATGATCTGCTTTTTATCTTTTGATACCATTTCCCAAAGTTCTATTCCAATCTGTCAATATTTTGGTCACTAACTTAACCTGTTTATATTCCTTTGGATGCAGGTGATTTTTTTTTTCCACAGCCACTTTCTCGTCTTCCTTTATTTCATCAGCATTGTTCGGTACATTACACCCAAGTCAGTGAGAGAGCTGGTAGAGCTGCTGTCTCACAATTCCAGCAAGCCACATTCAATTCTGATCCTCTGTGCTATCTGTGTGGAGTTCACCTATTGTCCATCGAACCACATTTTGCTTCCCTCATGTTTCCTGCCACATCCCAACAATGTGCAAGTTGATAGGTTAATTGACCATTGTAAATTGCTCCTACTGTGTAAGTGATTGGTAGAATTTGGAGACAAGGAAATTGATGGGAATGTGGCAGGAATAGATAACAGATAAAATTTATGGGGAAGTGTATTAATTTTATTTGCACATTGGTTGTTTGCCAGTTTTTGTTTATCTACAGCTTTTAATAAATTCTATTGCATTTCTTTATTTTTCCTGTATGTGCCTGAGAGAAAAAGAATCTCAGGGTAGCATATGGTAACATACTGTATGTGTACTTTGATAATAGATTTTACTTTAACTTTACTTTGACTTTGCTCTGTAAAGTAGTATCCTCTCAATGGGCTGAAATGGGCATCTGTGCTGTAAGGAAATATGGTAAAGCGATGAACAGCTGAGCGCTAAAGATATATCCTTGTAGGACCCAGTAGCACAATGGCAACAGCCAGAGAGGCAAAATATGAAAATAAAACTTCTGCGTTTCCAGCAGCAAATCCCCGCCACATGGTTCAGTGAGATCTTCTTCTTGTTTGCATCACAGAGCAATTTTGTGGCCCTTTACAGGGATTGTTAAATGTAGATTTTATTTACTCAAGGAGCAATGGGATGCTTGGAGTTGCTTTCTACTCACTTTTAACATGGCAGGAATGGAAACTTGAAATGTTTCATTTTTCAAACATACAGTTGTGTTAGTGGTATCAAAACTTTGCAATCAGCCAACAATAGAGCAAATACTGTATAGATACCCTTTTGTCACTGTGCTAGTGATATGGGCATCGCCAATATATTCAGTCTATTTTCCTGTCCCAGTGGTGTTTCTGAAGGTGCACAATGTGCACAATCCATATAATAAGTATACTGTTACAGAACTATTGTGTCAACTGCTTGAAAATTTTGACTATAATGAAGAAGAAAGTAGTGGCACATATCAATCTGGTGGTTGTGTGTCTTTTACAATGTGGGAGAGGTGATACCATTTACATATGGCTTCTGCTCTTATAATAAAGAGTGAAGATGATGGATTTGGGAGATGCTGGCAAAGAATCCTTAGTAAGTATATGAAATGTATATGGTGATGAAATGCGATATTTGAGTTGGTGAATGCAGTCCTGACAAAACGACTACGTCGTCTCTTGCTGTGTTACCTTTGCTGAGCTGACTCCAACTGGACAAGTGAAGGCACTCCACGTGCATTGGAAGTGTTGTTGAAGTTTGAGAGGGTAGACGGACTATTATGGGATTGGCCACTTGCCTGAGACCTTAACTTGATTTTCTGTCCATTGTAATTTTGGAGCTTGTCTTCTGGTCAATGGACTCCAAGCTCGTTGCTATGACAAAGCTACTAAATGCCAAAGGGATGGATAAGCTCTCTTTTGTTGGAGATGATCATTGAGTAACACTTCTATAGCATGGACATTAAGTCATTTATCAGTCTGAATGTGCATCTCATCGTTTGTGAAGCTGATCACTGAAACTTACCAGTAAAACTGAGCATTGTAATCATTAGTGAAGGGCCACAGTTCCGTAGACAGGGCTCACTGGACAGTTTTCCTCATTACTAGTTAAATGCCAGTGTTGTAGCTAAAGCTGAGGATTTTGGCTAGAGGTGTGCCTAGTTCTGAAACATATGTCCTCAGCATTATATTGTAACTTAATCATGACTCTTAGACTTTATTTTGCTTAGTTATTTTGAATCCCAAATACTAACATTTCTACAGTAGGTCTGATAAAAAGGTGTTTTTTTTTAATCAGCTGTGCCATTAGAACAGTTTTTAGCCAATATTTCATGTTTGCCTTGAAATGGAATTGCTAGTTGGAGGCACGAGAGACTGCAGATGCTGAATCTGATCAGGATCAAGATTGTTTAATATCTTTTCCAGTACACAAGTGTAAGGAGAACAAAATAATTGTTACTCCTGATCCAATGCAACACGAAAAAGCACAATAAAATAAAGAACACAACAACAAAAAACACCATAAATATACATAAATACATAAGATAGCTTATACAGTATATGTACATAGATTGAGGGCGCCATTGAAAAAGGCGACTCGTGTGAACAGCTCTGATGGATATACCATCAAAGACTCCCGTTTCAGCCAGTTACAGCTGAGATCTGCATCTAAGATCTGTACAGTTAGTAACAACGTTTTAACGTGAGTAAAAAAATCTATCACTAGTTAAAAGCAATCAAACGAATTGATCTGGTCGCTGACCCTGGCACGCTTCTCCTTTGAGGTGGCAGTAGAGGGGATGCAGAGCTGGACTGAAAGCTTCCTTAAGTAAACGTGGATTTCAGCTCCCAATACCGACAATCTTGCTGGCAAATGTACAGTCTCTAGAAGATAAAACTGAAGATCTTGGAACTAGGGTGCTGTATCAGAGAGAGATTATGACCGCTTGTATCTTTTGCTTCACAGAATCTTGGTTAATCCCTTCCGTACTGGAAGCAGTGATTCAGATTGACGGGTCCACAATGCATCAACCACCAGGACAGGACTGCTGACTCTTTCAAGGCCAGAGGAGGAGAGTTTGCTTCATGATCAACTTCTTGAAGTGTACAAATGTGATGGTGCTGTCCCAGTCTGTTCATCAGACCTGGAACACCTCAAGATTAAGTGCCATCCATTTTACCTGCCACGGGAGATTTCAGCGACTATTTTGGTAGTGGTGCACATTCCACCACAGGCCAATGTCAAGCAGGCTCTAGACAAACTGGTATGATCAATGGGCAAGAAACAACGCATCCTGATGCCTTCCCCATCATTTTGGGGGATTTTAACCAAGCCAGCTTGAAAAAATTTCGAAATAATTATTACCAACGAACACTTGTAGTACCAGACTGAACCACTGTTACACCACCATCAAGAATGCTTACTGTGCCATCCCATGCCCACTCTTGGAAAGTCTGATCACCTGGCAGTACTTCTACTCCCTGAGTACAGGCAGAGACTGAAGACTGCAGCACCAGTGGTGAGGACCAAGAAGGTTTGGACAAACAGGAGCACTTACAGGACTGAATTCA
The DNA here is from genome assembly GCF_048418815.1 of Hemitrygon akajei. Classification (NCBI taxonomy): domain Eukaryota; kingdom Metazoa; phylum Chordata; class Chondrichthyes; order Myliobatiformes; family Dasyatidae; genus Hemitrygon; species Hemitrygon akajei. The sequence continues at coordinate 67,601,272 of NC_133127.1, read as the reverse complement.
TATTTGGAGATTCATCTTCGAGTCTGAATGAGTATGCCACTGCTGTCACTGACTTCATTTGGAGTGTAGAAGGTTGAGGGGGGACTTGATAGAGGTATTTAAAATTATGAGGGGGATAGATAGAGTTGACGTGGATAGGCTTTTTCCATTAAGAGTAGAGGAGATTCAAACAAGAGGACATGAGTTGAGAGTTAGGGGGCAAAAGTTTAGGGGTAACACGAGGCGGAACTTCTTTACTCAGAGAGTAGTAGCTGTGTGGAATGAGCTTCCAGTAGAAGTGGTAGAGGCAGATTCAGTATTGTCATTTAAAGTAAAATTGGATAGGTGTATGGACAGGAAAGGAATGGAGGGTTATGGGCTGGGTGCTCTTGAAATAGCCCTCCACAAGTCATACCTGGCTTTCTTGTACAGACCTGGGTCACCAGACCTGAAGGCCACAGATCTAGCCCTCAGCAAATTGCGAATCTCCTGGTTCATCCATAGCTTTTGATTTGTATATGTACAGTAAGTTCTCATAAGCACACACTCAGCCACACAGGTTTAAATAACCATATAACAATTACAGCACGGAAACAGGCCATCTCGGCCCTTCACTTACTCCCACCTAGTCCCACTGACCTGCACCCGGCCCATATCCCTCCATACACCTCATCCATGTACCTGTCCAAGTTTTTCTTAAATGTTAAAGGTGAGCCTGCATTTACCACTTCATCTGGCAGCTCATTCCACACTCCCACCACTCTGTGTGAAGAAGCCCCCCCCAATGTTCCCTTTAAACTTTTCCCCCTTCACCCTTAACCCATGTCCTCTGGTTTTTTTCTCCCCTAGCCTCAGTGGAAAAAGTCTGCTTGCATTCACTCTATCTATACCCATTGTAATTTTATACACCTCTATCAAGTCTCCCCTCATTCTTCTACGCTCCAGGGAATAAAGTCCTAACCTATTCAACCTCTCTCTGTAACACAGTTTCTCAAGTCCTGGCAACATCCTTGTAAACCTTCTCTGCACTCTTTCAACCTTATTAATATCCTTCCTGTAATTTGGTGACCAAAACTGCACACAATACTCCAAATTCGGCCTCACCAATGCCTTATACAACCTCACCATAACATTCCAACTCTTATACTCAATAATTTGATTTATAAAGGCCAATGTACATAAAGCTCCCTTTACAACCCTATCTACCTGTGATGCCACTTTTAGGGAATTTTGTATCTGTGAAGATCCCTGCTGCACCTGATGACCCTGTGACCCAATGTCAGGCTATCTTTCAGAAAGTGTGAACCCTCGCAAGGCAATGGGCCCTGATGGAGTACCTGGTGAGGCTCTGAAAAGCTGTGCCAACCAACTGGCAGGAGTATTCAAAGACATTTTCAACCTCTCACTGTTACAACTGGAAGTTCCCACCTGCTTCAAAAGAGCAATAATTATACCAGTGCCCAAAAAGAGCATTGTGAGCTGCCTTAATGACTATCGTCTACGATAGGGGTGTCAAACTCATTTTAGGTCACGGGCCAGATTGAGCAAAATGCAGCTTCATGCGGGCCGGATCAATCGGACGCGTGTGAACGCAGCTTTCGTTGCCTCCGTTTTTTCAGCCTGCTCTCATGTGTCTCAGTCTCTGCTATAACTACAAAGTGTTTCACTTTACAAATTCCGTTTCTTATGAAGAAGACTGCCGAGCAAGACTGCAGAATAAACACTAAAAACCCTGAAAACCTGGTACCTGAATAAACTCAGCATTAGCCATATCATACGCCATAGGCGCTTTGATTACTGGGGCCAGCTTTAATAGTAATTAGATATTATCTCGCGGGCCAAAGATAATTCCACCGCGGGCCTTGAGTTTGACATATATGGTCTACGATGATGAAGTGCTTTGAGAAGTTGGTCATGGCTTGAATCAACTCCTGCCTCAGCGAGGATCTGGACCCACTGCAATTTGCCTATTGTCAGATGCAATCTCAATGGCTCTCCACACAAGCCTTGGATCACCTGGACAATGCAAATACCTACGCCAGGATGCTGTTTATTTACTATAGCTCATCATTTAACACCATCATTCCTGCAGTCCTGATCAAAAGCTACAGAGTCTTGGCTTCTGTACCTCCCTCTGCAACTGGATCCTCGACTTCCTAACCAGAAGACCATGATCTGTGTGGATTGGAAATAACATCTCCACCTTGCTGACGATCAACACTGGCACACCTCAGGGGTGTGTGCCTAGCCCACTGCTCTACTCTCTATATACACATGACTGTGTGGCTAGGCATAGCTCAAACACCATCTATAAATTTGCTGATGACACAACCATTGTTGGTAGAATCTCAGGTGGTGACGAGAGGGTGTACAGGAGTGAGATATACCAACTAGTGGAGTGGTGCCACAGCAATAACGTGGAACTCAATGTCAGTAAGACGAAAGAGCTGATTGTGGACTTCAGGAAGGGTAAGACAAAGGAACACAGACCAATCCTCACAGAGGGATCAGAAATGGAGAGAGTGAGCAGTTTTAAGTTTCTGGGTGTCAATATCTCTGGGGATCTAATGTCTCCCAACATATTGATGTAGTTATAAATAAAGCAAGACAGCAGCTATATTTTATTAGGAGTTTAAGGAAATTTGGTTTGCCACCATAAACACTCACAAGTTTCTACAGATGTACCATGGAGAGCATTCTAACTGGCTGCATCACCATCTAGTATGGGCGGGGTTGCTACTGCACAGAATTGAAGTAACCAGCAAAGGGTTGTAAAATTAGACAGCTCCATCATGGGCACTAGCCTCCATCGTATCCAGGACATCTTCAAGGAGCGGTGCCTCAAAAAGCAGCGTCCATCATTAGGGACCCCCACCACCCAGGAGATGCCCTCTTCTCACTGTTACCATCAGGAAGGGTACAGAAGCCTGAAGGCACACACTCAGCGATTCAGGAACAGCTTCTTCCCCTCCACCATCTGATTCCTAAATGGACATTGAACCCATGAACATTAACTCACTACTTTTTATTTCTTTTTTTTGCACTGGCACTACTTACTTAATGTCATATATATCAATAAATCCATAATTAGTATAATTCACAGTTTTAAAAATTATTATTGTGCTGCTACTGCAAATAAATTTCATGACATATTTCAGTGATATTAAAGCTGATTCCGATTGTATGATCAGTGCTTATAAAAAGTATTCACCCCACTCCACCCCCACCCTGGGAAGTTTTCATGTTTTATTGCTTTAAACATTTGTTTTACACTGATCAACAGTTTCTATAGTTGGCACAACACTGTGAGCTGAAGGGCCTGTAAAGTGCTGTAGATTTCTATGTTTCTAAATGGAAAGAATATGCACAGATGTAAATCTGCCCAGAGCAGGTTGTCCTCAAAAACTGAGTGACCATGCAAGAAGGGGACTAGTGAGGGAGGCCACCAAGAGACCTATGACAACTCTGGAGCAGTTACAAGCTTCAGTAGCTGAGATGGGAGAGACTGTGCGTACAACAACTGTTGCCCGGGTGCTTCACCAGTCACAACTTTATGGGAGAGTGGCAAAGAGAAAGCCACTGTTGAAAAAAAAACTCACATGAAATCTCAGCTAGAGTTTGCCAGAAGGCATGTGGGAGACTCTGAAGTCAGCTGGAAGAGGGTTCTATGGTCTGATGAAACAAAAAATGAGTTTTTGACCACAAGACTAAATGCTATGTTTGGTGTAAGCCAAACATCACACATAATCAAAAACTCACCGTTCCTACATTGAAGCGTGGTGGTGGCTGTATCATGCTGTGGGGATGCTTCATGCAGCAGGCTCTGAAAGGCTTGTGAAGGTAGAGGGTAAAATGAATGCAGCAAGACACCAGGAAATCCTGGAGGAAAACTTGATGCAGTCTGCATGAGACTTGTGATTTAGGAGATTTGTTTTCCAGCAAGGCAATAACCCCAAGCATAAAGCCAAGTCTACACAGGAATGGCTTAATAATAAGTTAATGTCCTGCAGTGACCAAGTCAGTGTCCAGGCCTCAGTCAAATTAAGAATTTGTGGCTGGACTTGAAAAGGGTTGTTCATTCATGTTCACAATGCAATCTGACAGCTTGAGCAGTTTTGTAAAGAAGAATGGGGGGAAATTGTAGTGTCCAGATGTGTAAAGCTGATAGAGCTTTACAGACAGACTCAAGACTGTAATTGCTGCCAAAGGCGCATCTTCTAAATACTGACTTGAAGGGGGTGAATAATTATGCAATCAATTATTTTGTTTAATAATTGTATAAATCTAGACCAATTTGTAGAAATTTGTTTTCACTTTGACATGAAAGTCTTTTCAGTTGATCAGTGTCAAAAAAGCCAAATGAAATCCACTGTGATTCAATGTTGTAAAAAAAAACATGAAAACTTCCAGAGGGGGCATGAATACTTTTTATAGGCTCTGTATGTAAGTGGCTGTACATAGGTGACTCTGATTAGGAAATAAATGTGGTTGGAGGGTATGGTGGGGTGGATGTGCACTCCTGTTTTTTTAAAATCATTTCTTACTCCCATCTGCTCATGGTCTGATGTTGCTCACTGTCTAGTTGTTGGAAAATGTTGGTCTCCCAGGCTGGCAAGTTTATGCTGCATGACAAATTCTGCATGGGTCCTCTGGCATAGGCCTGCCAGCAGATTGTTGCAGTTTCCTTTGTCACGTTTCACTTAGCATCGTGCGCATGATGACATAGTCTGTGGGTTGTGCACAAAAGCCAAAAACCATGCCATCAGCAGATAGTCATTATTTAGCAGTCAAGGTTTAATTTGATCTACAGTGTACTTTCATCCATATAATGGACAATTGGGTAAGGAAACCCTTCAGTTTTGCATCATTGACCATGGCAGACTCTTGCACTGCTCCAATTTAAAACATACAAACATGAATTATGAGTATAAGTCTATTTGGCCTGTCGAGCCTGCTTGGCTATTTAATAAGAGCGTGGATGATCTGTCAGCCAGGTTCCTGCCTACCCCTGCTAACAACTGCTTATCCATCCACCTTTGTCTTACAAGCATTCAAAGACTTTGCTTCCACCTCCATTTGAAAGAGTTCCAAAAATGTTTTTTTTTGTTTTTTCTCTTAAGTTACATTCAAGTTTGCTGACATAGGCCAAATCAAAGGAGATGACAAATCAGTATATTGAAGGGAGTTTGAACATCTGGCTGAGTGATGCTGTAACAACAACCTCTTACTTAATGTCAGCAAGACCAAAGAGCTGGTTATTGACTTCAGGAGGAAGAAACCAAAGGTCCATTAGCCAGTCCTCATTGGAAGATCAAAGGTGGAGAGGGTCAGCAACTTTAAATTTGTGGTGTTATTATTTCAGAGGATCTGTCCTGGGCCCAGCAAGTAAGTGCAATTATTTAAAAAGCACCGCTGTTCCTCTACTTCCTTAGGAGTTTATGCAGATTTGGCATGACACCTAAAACTTTGAGAAACTTCTATGGATGTGTAAAGGAGAGTATATTAACTGGCTGCATCACAACCTGGTATGGCAATACCAATGCCCTTGAACAGAAAATCCTACAAAAAGTAGTGGATATGACCCAGTCCATCACAGGTAAAGCTCTTCCCACCATTGAGCACATCTACATGAAACATTATTGCAGGAAAGCAGCATCCATCATCAGGAACCACCACCACCCAGGACATGATCTCTTCTCACTGATGCCATCAGGAAGGAGGTACAGGAGCCTCAGGACTCACACCACCAGGTTCAGGAATCATTATTACTCCTCAACCATCAGGCTCTTGAACCAAAAGGGATAACTTTACTTCATCCTTAAAATGTTCCCACAACCTATGACTTACTTTCAAGGACTCGTCATCCCATGTTCTCGATATTTATTGCTTTTTTATTTATTATTATCTCTTTCTTTTGATATTTGTACAGTTTGTTGTCTTTTGCACAGTGGTTGAATGGCCAAGTTGGTACAGTCTTTCATTGATTCTATTATGGTTATTATTCTATAATGGATTTACTGAGTATGCCTGCAAGAAAATAAATCTCAAGGTTCTATATGGTGACATATATGGACTTATTTAATAAATTTACTTTGAACTTTGAAGCCTTCTTGTATCCTCTTCAGAATTTAATTTTCTACCTATCATTGTATTGCCTACAAATGAAGTAACTATACAAGTCACTTTTCATCCAAGACACTTATATAAATTGTTGAAGTTGCAGCTTCAATCCTTATGACACACCACTTATTACAATTTGACAACTAGGGAAAAAAATCCATTTATGTCAACAATATGGTTTTTGTTAGCCAGTAAATAATCTATGCATGGCAGTAAGTTACTTTCTGCACCATTAGCTTGTATTTTCCACAATAATCTTTAACGTGGCATTTTATCGAAATCCTTCTAGAAACCTTTCTCTTCAGTGTACGTTACTTCAGCGAAGAATTTCAGTAAATTGGACAAACTTCATTTTCCTTTCACAAAATTGTGTTATTTTCTTGATTAATAGCTCCCTATGGCTCATGCTAAGGTAACTGGCCCTTAGATTTCCATAGCTTCTCTGGTGCTCATTGTGGGAGCAGCTTGTTCTTTGCAAACCTCTGCACCTGGATTTGTACTTTTGTCAAGGATCAGTGACAGAGAGTGAGCAATTAGGAAGAAGAAACTCCATGGAGAGATTTCAGGACAGTATAGGCTGCCTGAGGCACTGAACTTGTTTCATGATGATTTCAATGTGTTTTGCATTTAATTGTGTACTTGTCTGCATTCTTTCCCTGTGCTTTTACATACAAATTGTCCTGTTAAAGACACAGTAGGTAGCAAAATCAGCAGTCAGGATATTTGACTTAGATTTAATAAAAAGAAAATGCTGGAAAACTACAGTCGATCAGACAGCATCCATGAAAAGAAAAGCAATTAATGTTTCCGAAGGGTCCGAGACCCTTAATCAGAATCAAGGAGGAGTAACACATTAGACTAGCGTGAGCTTCACTGGCTTTGAATGAACTTGTCACACGTAAGCAAATCATACTCATAGGAAGCAAATGGATCTGCTGAAGTGGCTTTGATCAAACACCGTGCAATGCAGTGAACTTCTGGTTGTAAGATTCCTTAAAGTTACAAGGATTTCATGGCCTTCCTTCTATTGCTAGCAATTATATGGACAATCAATTCTTACGTTATTGTTGGTTTTAAGGGGAATCTGCAAATCATCAGTATCACTTCACCAACTTGTTAGTTACTGCTGTAATCAAAATTCCTCCTGCCTCTGTGTTTCACTTCTGCAAATTGCTTCCCTATCTACAGATTACTTTTGCTGCCTTATGTGTAAATAATCTGCTAGTTCACAATAGCTGCTTACAGAGTATATCACAAGTGCAAGTATTCAGAAATCAGATCCAGTCATTGAGGAGAATACAGTCACTTGTGTAAAAATAATGTGATTCAGCATCTCATGGGGGAAAAATGGGAATGCCTCCAACTTGTTCCCAAAGCTATTTGTCAATGGAGGTTAGTTTATTTTCACATTTCACTTATACAGGCATCAATTGCTGTAGTCTGAGTGATAGGTAGCTGTAAAATCATTGTTCATAAAATCTCACTTGCGAAATGCTCAACTTGGTGTGATCTGTCAATAAAGCAATATAGGATGCCAAATAGTTAAATTTTGATAACTTCCAGTTGATAAAGTATCTTTTATTATATGGTTGTCCCAAGTCCCTGCTGCTTGGGAGTTGAAACATTGTTTTGGAAAAACATTTCAATTTTGTTTGGAAATTATTTGCATATGGGAGGGTGGCTCCCTCTGCTGTTTTTGAAACAGGTATACGTACACAGATAAATGAGGACAATTCCTATCCTACGACAATTCTTGTCCATTTATTGCATTGTTGAACATGATCCAAACCTGATTTTAGATTTGATTATTTTAACAGACCCATGTTAGATTACAATTATCTTACTCTTGGGTTTAATTTCCATATTCTAAGAACACAGTCAATGCGGATAGGCAATATCTCAGAGGATCTATCCCAGGCCCAATGTATCGATTCAATCATGAAGAAGGCACGCCAGCAGTACTATTTCATTGTGTGTGTGAGGAGATTTGGTACGTCACCAAAGACTTGCAAATTTCTCCAGATATACAATGGAGGGAATTCTGACTAATTACATCAGAACCTGGTATGGAGTCTCCAATGGATCGGATTGCAAGAGACTGCAGAGGGTTGTAGACTTAGCCAGCTCCATTATAGTCATAACCCTCCCCACCATCGACGATCTTCAAAAGGGGGTGCCTCAAGGACGCAGCATCCACCATTAAGGACCTTCCCTGTCTGGAATGTGTTCCCTACTTGTTACTAGCATCAGGGAGGAGGCACAGGAGCCTTAAGACCTATTCTCAATGAGTTAAAAACAGCTTCTTGCCCTCTACGAGCAGATTTCTGAATGGTCCATGAACTCATGAGCACTATCTCATTATTCATTTTTCGGTGCTTTTTTTGTAATTTTTAATCATTTCTGTCTTTGTACCTCTACCACAACATATTTCATGTCACATGTATGTGATAGTGAATCTAAGCTGATTCTGATTCATTGGCACAATTCAGACCAGTGATCTTAAACTGTTTTGTGGTTATGCCATAGAAAATGGATAAAATTCATACTATAAGCCTGAGTAATAGGTAGTTGTAAAATCATTGTTCATAAAATCTCAGTTCATTGCAAAATTCCCACATTGGTGTGACGTTTCAATGAAGAATTATTGGATGGAAAATTCTTAAATTTTAAACTTATCTAATGTAGATAATCTTTTTTGTAATCTCAAGAGCTGGAAAGTAATGTTACCTAAGCACCTACATTAACTTTACCTTTCTTGATTAAAGGAATTTGGAGCTATAGTCCAATCTTAGCCTGAGTGACAGTGAAACAATTGGACCATTAATGGTGCAGGTGTTAGATGCAAAAGTGAGTCATAAGGGTCAGAAAACCTGCACTGCCTTTCAATAAGCTCATAGTTGATCTGATCTTAGCCTCACCTCTATTTTCTCCTTTTATGTAAAAAAAAAACCTGTCTGCCTCAATCTTGAATATATCTAATGACTTATTCTTTACAGGTTCACTATCTGCTGAGAGAATAAATTCTTTCTCACTTTCCGCTCTAGTCAACATCAATAAATGATTTAAGAGCTCAGGAACTTACATCCCAAAAGTTATTGAAGCTATCACAGATTGTGAATGATTAAAATCTGAGGGATTTTGGAGTCACCAAAAATATCAAGGGGGAGGAAAAAAAAAGAAAAAGTGCTTAAGATGGATTGTTGTCATTTACTAAAAGAGTCTTAAATTCTAGGTTTAAAGAGCTTTTTCAGGACCCCTTTCTGGAAAGAGATACTGGCTTTGCGATACATTACAGAATCACTTGAGCCCTAAAGAGTTCTTTGGCAAGGATAGCTGGCTACCTCATTGTCATCTTGCACCTTATTGTTACTTACACTGCACCTCCTCTGTAGCTGTTACACTTCATTCTGCATTGATATTGTTTTACCTCGTCCCACCTCAGTGCACTGTTTAATAATTTGATCTGTATGAACAGTATGCAAGACAAGCTTTTCACTGTATCTCAGTACACGTGACAATAAACCAATTCAAATTTCAATATAATCTTGGGATGTTTGGTCTTGCAGTTAAATCAAGACATGATTTAATCAAACTGTCTAAACAAACAAAATAGCTCAATAGGGTGGATCGATCTTATTACTGGCTCCATTTTGCCTGATCCAGTTGTGGAAGGCTTACTGGTCCAGAACATCTTGCATCCCGTGAGATGAAATAAGTAGCAGCAGGGCTTCTAATAATGCAACAAGGAAGCTTTGCACCTGAAAACACTATGGCCAGCTTTTCTGGCTGTAAGTGTTGACGGATGCTAAAGTTAAAAAAAATGTATCTCTAGCATTCATACATGCTTTTAAATATGAATCAAATTGTTGATTATAAGAAAAATGAGGAAACAAATTAACTACCAAAGACATTAAATCAGTGAAATAATTAAGTAACTAGCTTCCTTTCCTTAATACTCACAGCTCTACAATATCCATTAAAATCAATGGACATTGCACAACAATCGCCTCAGCAAGATACAACTTCACTAACTGTCTCAAACTGGAAGGAGTGAACTGCTAGAACTCATATTTTTAATGTGTAAGTTTAGGGCTTCTGAATTTGGTTGTGCATGCACAGGAGCCCCAGATTTCTTCAAACAAGTAAACGCCAGTAGTTGTAGCCCAATATTCAAGAACAAAAAGGGTACACTGTGAAAGTTATGATAGCTACTTTGGAGTGACAATTGTAATCAAATGTTCCTGCAACAAATGCAGTGAAGGTTCAGAACTCTCCCAAAAGGTGAAACAACCATAAGGCGGAAAGTAACAGATTTTTATTGGGTGAAATTTGTTTTGGATCAAAAGTAGATATGAAGGTAGTGTTTAAATGTCTTACCATTGACAATTCCCCCCATATACAGTATACAGGGTCACTGTGGATCAGAAATTCAACTTAACCAAGCACAGGAATACATAGCTATATGAACAAATCAGAACCTCCTACGTGTGATTCAGCTGCTGACACATTAAAGTCTCTCCACCAACCGTAAGGCACATGTCAAAAGCATGGTGGAATATCTTCCACTTGACTGGATATGTATTTCCAACAACTCTCAAGAAACTGAATAATATCCTTAACAAAACCAGTCACTTCATTGGCTCCCCATGAACTGCCCTGAACATTCACTCTACTATCACTGGACATGGGTTACTCCAACAGCAACACCCCCCCCCTCCAAATTTCAATCTTTACCATCAAGGTGGACAAGTACAACACTCCTGCCTATCCTATTAGCCAATGTAGAGTCTTTGGAAAATAAAACCAAAGACCTCAAAGCAAGATTGCTGTACCAGAGGGACATCAAGGACTGCTGTGTACTTTGCTTCATGGAAACATGGCTCACCCCTGCCATTTTGGATGAAGCGCAGCAACCCAAGGGCTTCGCCATTCACCACAAAGACAGGAAAGCTCACTTTTAAAGGCAGAAGTGGAGTATGCTTCATGATTAACATCACGGTGCACAGATGTGGCAATCCTGCTCACCCAACCTATAACATCTAGCGGTTAAGTGTCACCTATTTTACCTGCTAAGGGAGTTTTCCGCCATCATCCTTGTGATGATGTGGTCCTCCCCAGGCCAATGTCAGGCAGGCACTGTGATCCGCGGTCACAAAACAGTGCACCCTGCTGCTTTCCGTATTACTGTGGAGGATTTCAAGCAGGCCTCTGAACAACTGTTTGTCTTCAAGAAAGCTGAGTTGGTCTACAGACCTATTGTGACCCAACAATACTTAAAAGGCTCCACCCATGTTTCTGTATTTCAAAACTTTAAAATGAATCACTAATTACAACTTGTGGAACAGGGATTTATATTCTAGCTCAACAAGTATTCAGCTTCAGATTGATTTCCTTAACTGGCTCTCAAGCCATATTGAAGAGTCAAAATTCATTAGCGCTGATTTAACCAGCACAAATAAAAGTCCTAAATTACAACCATACATTACCGCCCCCCCCCCCCCAAAATTGAATGAATTGTCATAGCTGAAAGACGACCTGAACTAAATTTAAGAGACAGAATAAAATCACTGCTTTGTATGTCTGCAGTAAAGCAAATAAAACAAGATCTTGGGCTGTAAGGCTAGAGAAATGAAACAAACATGAATTTCATGAAATAATTTCTGTTTATCCAGTGTATGTGACAGATTCTGTATGAAGCTTCAAATTCACAAGTGAAAAGACATTGGTTTAAAAAAATTGGTAGGGTTTCCATCATACTTCCTACTAATGCCTAAAGGAAGGTAGAAACCTTTATGGTCATTGCAAGGTTGATTGTCCTGGACATCATTCAAAAGGTACCTACAAGCTGTTGAAATTGGGGGGGGATTAGTGCTGTGAGAAGTGAGAAAATTGTAGGGTCAGGCCCTCTGGTATTTGAATAAACTGAGTTTAGTAGGGGATTCCTATATAAATTGTGCCACGTGTGTTAAATGGATCACTGATGACAGATGGAAGATGAACTTGCCTTAGTTTGGTCACAGCCCGATGCAGAGCAAATAAAAAAGATTAGAGTGATTAAAATGATCACTACTTTGACATTGTGGCTCAATTCTTCCTGTAGGCCTCCAAAAAGAGCATTACACAGGGATATAACATCAATTTGATATACATCAGATGTGCAAGTCTGATTGCTCTGCAAAATTGCCTGGTAAAATTTCCAGTAACCACCTGAAAATGGTCACTATTATGTGCTGATTCATCCAGAGTGCATTTTCAATTGCACACCACTAAAGGCTTGAATTTCCATGCCAGTAAATCTCAGGGCTGATGAATGTATCCAATCAATATCTAGGAGAGGCAGCAAATTCAAAATTGTCAAGATCATAACTCTTACCTGAAGATATTGTGTCAGAAAGATTAGATGTGTGAGATGTGGACTGCAATTTCCTGTTTAGGGCAATTGCTAGTCCTTGTGTTCTTCTGTAAACACTGTTGAATTTATACCAAGCTTGGATATTAATAGTTTACATTTTGTGGAAAGAATGGAGTTCTATCTTTTGAGGTTCTGGAAACTAAATATATTGGTAAAGTTAATTAACTACAAACAAAACATACTTTCAATGTTGTACAACATTTATTAACAGGCAGATGACTGGCTCGTTCCATTCTCTCCCACCTCTAACACTCCAGGCTTAGCTATAGCAGCCAGACACTTCAGTCAGCATCACTGGCTGCTAATGAGTACTTCTATCCACTGCAATATTCAAGAAAGCCTCATCAAATTCACACCGCTTCGAAATAAACTGTGGGAGAAATATCAAACATTTTTGCCCAACATAAAAAAATTAACACCTGTAAATTGTGCCAAATACTAGGCTCACTCACAGAACACATACCCAAATTGGCATTTTTATTTTAATCTTTCAACTATTAGCTCTTTTTTCCCTTCTTCATCTCCCGAGAGAAAAGGAAATGCCTTGCACTAATAAAGTACCTTTTACGACTACAAAACACCTGCATGCACTTTGAAGTCAGGGAAATTCTAAATGAAGCGCTGCCAATGTTTTAATAACAGCAGTCAAAAATGTAACAAGAAGTTATGCTTTATCGTCCAATCTCCGGGGTATAAAAAGGGAACAAAAAGAACATTGCATGTTTGTAAAACAAATATTTCACAGAGAGGTTGGAAAAGGGCCAATATCATCATGATGGATACCACCCACCTTGCTCAGGGACTGTTTAATCGGGGAGGAGGCTGCACACCATCCACACCAGGACCACCAGAGTTACCTTGCCCAGAAAGTAAGGATGATCAATACCTCCACCCACTAACCCATTCCTCCACAACCTCCAACCATTACTACTTATTTCCTGGCAGAGTAACCTTATGTACAGACACTCCTGTGCCTAGCATCACTTTATGGACATACAATCAATCTATATAAGCTACTATATGTACAGTGGATTCTGGTTAATTAAGACGATGAGTTATTCGGGGCAGCTGCTTATTTAGGACAACTTTTAAAGAACAAAAACTAACCAAATCAATAGCCAGGGTTCCCTTCATTTATTTGGGATACTATACCACTCAATTGGGAAAGGAGACTATTACTGAACAGCTTCTGACTAGTGTCAGTCATGTGCTCTTGTGTGGCTGTTAGACACCATATTGCACTAATAGAGTGAACAGTTTTTAAATAGTATCAGTTACGTAAGCCTGTGTTCAAAAACCAGTGATTTGTCACTGATAGTTGGCAAGAAATAAGCAGTAAGACAATTCAGAACTGTTTTGCTCACTGTGGCTTCAAGCATTCAGGTTTGGAAATGCCAGAAACAGCCAGGAGTAAAAATTAAACTATTTAACTACTTCAAAAAGTTAGGAACTACAAAGAATTTGGAGGTATCAAAAATCAGCTTGATTGTTGCCTATTGTCCCACCGGATTCTCAGCTCTCACTCATGACTCCACGTGGCTGTTTGCATATGACAACAGCCATATCCTGATACACCACTTTGACAAGTAGGTTAAATCAGTTGAGGTTAGGTGGTGGGTTTCATATCCCAGTGAAATAAAGACATGCCTGTTCCACCATGTTGTCAGCTCCGGTGGACTGGGTGGATGAGATTTACAGTGAGATCCAACGGCCAAGGAAGGGAGTTCAGTGATGCTGCGTGGAGAGCAAGGGGGATGACGAGGCACTGAAGTAGTCATGGTTTTCCAGTGCAACTAAGGAAGACTCCAGTGTGACAACTACTCAAGCCACTGGACCCGGACTTCTGAGGATGAGAGAGTGGAATTGTCCCAGTGCAGCAGCTTCTCCACTTGCACAGGTTTTCGGTCATCGTTGGATACAATGGATAAGCACCTGTGGCATTGGTAGCATTCTAATTTATTCTGTGCTTCATTTGAATACATAATTTGTTACTCAGTTAAATGGTAGGCTGTCTTTTTTAAAAAATACCTTTTTAAATATTTTCATGAAACTTTGGCTAATTGGGGCAGCTACTTAATTGTGCCAAAGTGCAGTGGTCCTGATGTTTCCCAATAAACTGAAATCCACTGTGTTTATATTTATTGTGTTTTTTTTATTATTGTGTTCTTTACCTTTTTTTTGCACTGCATCGTATCCAGAATAACAATTATTTCATTCTCCTTTACACTTCTGTGACATTAAACAATCTTGAATCTTGGAAAGCAATCCATTAGTTATTTTAAAAGCAAGTTCCAAAATAACAACTCCATTGATAATATGATGAATAGCTTCATTGAATCTATATTTGATAAAAGATGTCTAATGAAGACAAACAATTGTTGAAAAGATTATTCTGCAGAAACTAATTATTGCTAGATGCAAATATATTTAAGGAAAAAAATCATATCCAAAATGGAATTCAAAACTTTTTTTTAAAATTTCATATCCTAAAGCATAGCAAAGCATTTCTAAAATAAAATATCAATAATTTAGTGAAAACTTATTACTGAATAAAAGCTGATTTTTCCAGTATGTTGTTTTGCTAATCACATATCCTATATATTTAAATATTTATAAATATTGTTTTTCAAAACTTTTTAGCACAATGGTAGAACAATTCCCAACATAAATTTGTCAATGTATTGAATTATTCAGTAGTTAAATCACTGCATTACCCATGAACAAACACAGAGGAAAACATTTTTATTACTCTTCTGGATTTAGTGTGGATATGAAAGATCTTTTCAAGTGATGGCAGGGTTTCTTAGAAACTTCAAAACGTAAACAAGGTTTAAGATGTTAAGATACATCAGTGATAAATATACAAGTGATTCTGCCTCTGCCAAGGATGTTGTTTTCTAAAAAATATAACCTTCAGATTCTGGATTTTGAAATGTACCCGGTCTGTACAGATCTCAAGGCACAGATAAACAAACACATGGAGGAGTCTGTGTTGTGTGGGTGGTGGTGAAGGTGGGGTGTTGAGGTGGATCAAATTTATGACAAGTAATGCTCCCTGAAGTTACAAGATGCTGTATACACTTTCAAAAGTATAAGTACTGAAGAAATCCAATGCCAGAAATATGGCAATTCATAAGTTACTATTTCTATACTTTCAATACATGGATTGAAAAGTTCAATTGAAATGTATTTACATCCATTATACAAATACACATTAAAATGCTGAATGCTTATTTACAAAAATTAATCTAAACATGCAAATATAGGTATGGTCAAATTTAGGAGCAAGGTTAAGAAACCTACAAACTTTACAAATTATTGCAATTGTGTATGTTTTAGCTGACTTCCCTGCCCCTCCCCCAACCTAACAGAGCTAGTACACATCAGTGTTTCTCACAATGTCAAAAAGGCTGGGATAAACAAGTGGAACAGTCAAAAATGTCTTGAGAGTAATATATTCTGATCCTTAAGTGACTTGATTCATGCTTCTGCGATTATCAGTAAGAGGGAAGGGTAGGGGAAGAAAATTGGCCTTGTTGAAAGATTCTCAGAAGACAAGACGGCTAATAGTATTAAACCCACCACTTCCTCCGCCACCACCGCTTGGGCCACAACTCCCTGGTGGGTCACTGTCATCAAAACTATGTGGACGAAATGAACACGTTGTAGAAGATGCTTGCAATGCTCTGGTACGAGCACTTAGCTCTTGTTCCTATGTGAAGAGAAATAAAAATTAGTTTTTATTCCAATTGTATTGCTTGTCAGAAGTGTTTAAATCCTTAAATGCCAAGGATCATTAAACGCTAACATCATAATGATCCAACCCAAAGGGGGGTATAGTCACACCTTTGATACTCCACAAGGCAAAATTACACAGCTTCTAGTAGGTCATTAGATTTAGAATAGGAAAAATATTTCTGAGTATTCATAACATATGGTCACCACTTACACTCACAGAGGTGAGAATACAGTCTTTCTGGTGCACAACTGCTTAATAATTCATTGAAAAAAAGTCATTGTTAAATGCCTAAGATTTAACCGGTAGATGAAGTGAATATAAACTCAGTCAAAAGTAGCTTGCAATTGCCTGCAACACCAAATTGCCCACAGTTTAAAAGACAGATTGCTGTAGTCATTTAAAAATAAGAGCACATCAAAGGGGTCAAGGAAATATAAAGATATATGGAGAATGTCATGTTAAGAGTAACAGTCATAGAGGAACAGTTGGAGAATACAGTTACTCTGTTCTTCCACAGAACGCATAACTGCAGTACTATCTGATAAGACTTGCCACTGAAATCACTATAATTGTGAGGTCTGCTAATTATTCACTAGTTCTTCACTAGAATTGACAGAAGTTAGAATTTATGAGTGAGTTGACACTCATAATAGTAAATAGGTTGTTGTTCCAGATTTAACAAGAATTAAAAGGATTAATTCCCTTTTATTCACCCTTTGTCTTTTATCAGCTGCATTTAACTTCTTGCTTTTACCAGCTAAATGCAACTGACAGCTCCTGTCTTTTTGCTCCCTCTTTAC
The DNA here is from genome assembly GCF_048418815.1 of Hemitrygon akajei. NCBI lineage: Eukaryota > Metazoa > Chordata > Chondrichthyes > Myliobatiformes > Dasyatidae > Hemitrygon > Hemitrygon akajei. The sequence goes on along the minus strand of NC_133127.1, from coordinate 67,584,222 downwards.
ATTTATACAGTATGTCTTAGTGAGGTTACTTCTGTTTGATTTGTAGAAGAGCATCACTGTTGTTTCATCCATTCAGAAAAGGTAATTCCCTTGTGCAGAGCATTACACTGGAACAGACATATTCATAGCAAGTTCTGCTAATAAACCCAAAAAAAGTCTGTGGTTAGTTATTGGTGAGTTTAACTGCATTCCTTCAATGTTAAGGGGCAAACTTTGAATCAATGCTGATAATTTCTAAGGGTATTAAGAATGGGACTTGAAAATGAAGAAAACACCAAATTTGCAGATTTTTAGCATCAACATGAGAAAATGATGAAATCATCTGGTCAGGCAACAATTATGGAAAGAAAACAGTACTAATATTTCAGGTCAGAGACCCATTGTTAAAATTAGCATAGAAAACAAATTACTTTTCACTTCCAGAGAGAGGTTGAACAAACTCTCTGATGGGATGAAACCAAATGGGTCAATGTGATAGAGAAGATTATGCTTACTTGTTTATGTTATTTGTCACTGATTGCAGAGCTGTGGGATATTCCCAGTGATGCCAATGGGGAGAAAAATATTTGATCAAAATCACAGGTGGATGATAGGTAGAATAGGCAGAAATGGCTGGTGACTGCTAAATCCTTTTACTGTTCCTCAGATATGAATCTCTCACCAGTAAGAAAATATTCTGATTTGCCCATTTTAGGCCCACAGTCACACTCTACAGTTGCTTCAATAATTCTTGGGCTGTAAATTCTTTGGTTGAGCTCCTAAATCATTCATTGATGTTATATCAACAATTTCCATCAACTTGCCAGGAAGAGTTGAAGGTGAGAATGAGTCATTAGATATATTCAAGGTTGATATTATTTTGATGATAGAGAAATTTTAAGAACTGACAGGAAAGTAGAGATGAGGCTAAGAACAGATCAACTATAAGCTTATTGAAAGGCAGTGCAGATTCTCTGACCCGTATGACCCACTTTTGCATCTAATTCCTGCATCATTTGTAGCCCAAGTAGCCCATTTCCAAATCTTCCATTGTCACTCCAGCTCAGATTTTTAATGGTCTAGAGGTGCAAGCTTATTTTATTAACTCACTTTGTGATAAGTTACCTTGTCTCCATTTACTGTATTCCTACATCAGCAAGCTTCAAATTAAAGAATTCAATCAAGAGAAGCAAAAATAACATTTCACTGTCATTCCATGGTATTGTACATTAACAATGTAACATGATATAATCGCATTGACTGGAGTTAATATTTAAGCAAAATTCCAATTTTACCCATCTATTATGATCACACTGGCTTGGTGTTAGGTATTAATCTATTGATACCGTTCATCCTTCAGTACTTCGTCCAAGTTGTTCTTATTTATATGTTAAGCCTTGGCTGAATGTCACTGTGCAGGAGTTTTAGAATTTTGTTTACATGTCATGTTCACATCAAAAGTAACTGTTGGGTTGGAGCCAGGAACGTGACAAATCTTCCTCTCTCAGCCCCAGAAGAGGCTGCGGATGCAAAAAACATATTGCTGTTGAAATTCTGTGGGTAAGGGAGCATCAGTGGAGGGAAATGGATTGAACGTTCAAGACCAGAAATATTGACCGTCCATTTCTTTCCATTGATGCTGCCTGAAATGTTGTGTTCAATCGATTTATTTTTTAGTATCTTCAGCTTCCCCCCCCCCTCCCCCCCGTTAGTAAGCACAATGCAGACTGGCAATCAAGCTTAGTGATTTCTTCATCATTATGTTTCAAGCACACAATGGATAAACTTACTGAGCTACTGATCAAAAGGGGAGAGAAGCTGGCAGAATTGTGATTTACTCCATGGGTCAGATTAGAGTTTAGAAACATAAAAATAATACAAAAATACAGTACATTTCTGTGCTATATACATTAAAAAAAACTAAATCTAATATTTTTGTACCATGCTCTAATTCATCTTGACATATGGTAAAGAGTGTTGACTGAGCAGTTGTAGGGATCTTAATGTAAAATGAAATTTGGCCATTAAAGCCCATCTTCCCTTGGCAGCTGGATAATGACATTAACATTCTTTCAAATTGGTTGCTGTTCACTCAGGTATCAAATGGTAGCTGGTGCATTTCTCTGCTGGAGATGGGGTTGGTTAAAGTTAAAAAGAAAGGTGCTGCTGTGATGATTTTTACCAGTATAAAGGAGGTTTTAGGCCGCATCTATTTGTCCTACATAGTCAGGAGCACCGGTCTCTAACAAAAACTGCAAATAATGTTTATCATTGTGGAACTCCTTCACCAGGGACATAACATTCACCAAATACAGTACCTGTAGATAAAGCTTGTTGTCTTTAGTAATTGCATCCATGAGTTCTTTTTGCAGTGGTGGCTCTCCATTCACCCACAGTCCATTTACTGTACTTGGGTATATACCATCATTAGCATCTTGTTTCCTATAAAACAAGACATATGCAGTGTCCTTAGGAAACTTATTAGTAATGTTCTGAACAGATTGAAAGGACGTGAAGGTCACTCTGCTGTCATTGAACAGAAACCATTCCTTTGATGTCTCTTTGCAGTTTGTTTCGTGCCAAATAACTGACGTACTGGAATTGTCATTATCTGCCACGTAACTTGGAGGACAGGACAAATCAGCAAGGCCATTCTTGTAACACAACTGACCTACAGATCCCGAATTGGTGTTTCTGGCATAGCAGTAATAATGGCCACTCTCAGATGACATCCCAGAATGCACGACGATAGAACAGAGGTGGTAAGACACTGATTGGGAATCGCTTGAATCTACCGAACCAGAAGGTTTCAATTTTTTAGGCAGGTTTTCAGGCGAGTCAGATAGCAATGATTGAGAGTTTGCTAGTGATTTTGGAGTTTTCTTTTCAACTGGCAACTGTAAAGTAAGTGGAAGTGCCACATCATCCAGGATCTTTCGTCTTACGTGACTTTTTGAGTCATATGAAAATCTTAGGAGAGTGAGAATGAGGTACTCAGGTTCATCTACTACCTGCATCAGCTTCTGTGCATTCTGTAGTGAGGCACAATTTTCACAGTAATATTTGTTCTCTCCATTGAGAATCTCTGGGGCCAGAAAGTAGTTTATTAGATTAGGGACAGACTTGGTTTTGTCATTCTGCTCAATAGATTTATTGCTGTGAACTGTGACCAGTTCATCAGATTGTATTGGCACCCTGGAAGAATCCGCAGAATTAACGGATTGTAATGGAAATGTTTTAAGCATTTCGTCTTGCATTTCTGACCTATGTCCAATTTCTTCCACCTGTAGGTCATGAACTACAGAAGGTTCAGTTTGAAGAGTGTCAGAGACTACTGCAGTACAACATGTAGGCATTCTGCTTTCACATTCTGCTGGGACAAGCAATTGTGTTGATCCAGCTTCTACAATGTCTTCAAGGCATGGAGGAAAGGCCAATGAAAGGTCAGTGAATGCTTCTTGTTTCTGAGACGTGCTTTTACAGTTTAGACAGTGTATTGTGGTTTGCAGTTTGCCTCCAAACATTTTCTCTATAAGTGTCTTTCCATCAACTCTTGCTAGATCTGGTTCAGTGAGAGATGTTGCTTCCTCGGGATGCTTCTGAGCGTTGCAGTCACATACAGAATTTTCACAGGTTGGTGAGGAATTCTCACTGAGCATTCTGCATGTTTTTTCTTCTTCATGTAACCTAGGGAGAAAAGAATAAGCACTAAACAATTTTGTATTGGGCATAACATTACAATTTAGCAAATCATGTTAAATATAAATGAAATTTAGGGAAAACATATCTAAGATGTAATGGAATTATTTACAAGTCTATATAAATTTAACATGCTGAAAATGGTTCACTCTGCATAAAGTAGTCCCTACTTTTCCCACAGTTAAATACTTCTAATCTGTTCCTGTCCACATTTTAAATTATCTTGCATCTAAAAGGACAAGAGTAAATCCTGAGGATTAGATATTTTAAATTGAAAGATGGGTCAAAGTGTCTGTTGTTTTGACCTTCCATTCCCTATGAAAGGATTAACTGGAACATTTTGTTATGTCTGTAGATGTAGTAAAAATTTTACTTTTTTCCTGAAATAACACTTTTAAAATGAATTGTTTAAATTAAAATAAAATCTGAAAGCACTTAACATTTTTTTCAGACCCATCTCCCACAGACCCAGATTGTTCATATTAATAAGTCTATTTAACAATCATCTGCTACTCAATGTGAAAACTAAAATCCATTGTTCAGCGGTTTTTTAAGAATTCAGAGCTACATGTAATCTTGATGGATTTTGAGAGTCATACTGTCCCCAAGTAATAAATCAATCTCTTCAGTTATTTTATTAAGTCTGGGACAGTAACTTATTAGAAAACTCAACAGCATCTCAGAAATATATTCACTTAAGTGGATATTGTTACTAGGCAAAGAAACCAATTTCTGTTCCCATAAGGAAAATGGTGCTCTCACTTTCAAACAAAATTTCAGTTTCTCAACAGATTTTCTGATATTTTTAAGAATAGAAATACAAATCACAATAACTTGCTCCTGCTGTGCAGGAAAATGTCCCAAGCACTTAACCATGAGAACAGTGGATTTGGAGCACAGGGTAAAGGGAAATCATAGGCCTATAGATCCACCAAGCTGCAATTTAGATTGTGTGGGTTGCTTTAAGTAATAGGTTTAAAAGCAACCCATTAGATCTTGGAATATCAAGAACAAATAAAATCCAGTGTAAAAACATTGTGCTGGAAGCAGGCTGCAGTCATAAAACTGACTGCTCCCAAGGTGAAAGACTGCAATTCAACTATTGTTTCAGTGAGAACGCAAACTGACTAATAAACATCTTTGAAAAACTCACTGTACTACTAAATGGCTGAGTAGCTTTTAACTAAAATAATTTTCCACGATTAAAATTGTTACAGCTGTAGGGCTGAGTCACAAATAAGCATTTTAATGAACATGAAAAATATTCTGAAAATAATGAACTCTGCTGGTTCGTGAGCTGTTTGGCAATACCCAAATGGACTTGAGCAGAAATTTGAGCAATTAATCCACTATGCAAAACTTGTAAAATTTTGAGCACAATTTCTGATAATCCAAGATACAAGAACTGGGCCAAGATTTTTGAATATGGAGAGGAGCATGTCAAGGCAGAGTAATGCAACGTAGAGATGTCAACAGCAGATGGTTGACCAAGGCAATCGAAACAAGGGAGCAACTTTCTTTGGGTAAGGATCGGTTTTGATTGCATTAATGTTGTTGGATGAATGGTCCAATCTCTAATGGTCAATCAAAAAAAAACAATATAATGAAAGCCACACATTTATAGCTGCCATCTAAGTTCGGCGTTTAACACCATCGTCCCTCATATCCTCTGCTCCAAATTGTCTCACCTTACTATGCCACCTGACCTCTGCGATTGGATTTACAGCTTCCTGACCAACAGAAGTCAGCAGGTAAGGATGGGACAGGTCACCTCGGATATTCGAATCACCAACACCGGTGCCCCCCAGGGGTGTGTCCTCTCTCCACTGCTGTTCTCCCTCTACACCAATGACTGCACCTCCTCCAACCCCTATGTGAAGCTTTTGAAGTTTGCAGACGACACTACCGTCATCGGACTCATCCAGAATAGTGATGAGTCTGCATATCGACAGCAGGTGGACCAACTGGCGCTCTGGTGCAGTCAGAACAATCTGGAGCTGAACACGCTCAAGACAAAGGAGATGATAGTGGATTTCAGGAGACATCCCCCTGCTATGTCTCCCCTCACAGTCCTCAGCAGCCCTGTGTCCACCGTGGAGAACTTCAGGTTCCTGGGAACCACCATCTCTCAGGATCTGAAGTGGGAGCAGAACATCAGCTCCATCCTGAAGAAGGCCCAGCAGCGGATGTATTTCCTGCGGCTCTTGAGGAAATACGGTCTGCCTCAGGAATTGCTGCTGCAGTTCTACACTGCAGTCATTGAGTCTGTCCTGTGCACCTCCATCATTGTGTGGTTTGGAGCCGCCACCAAGCAGGATAGAACCAGACTACAGCGCACAGTGAGGACTGCCGAGCGCATCATTGGAGCCTCCCTGCCTTCTATTGTGGACCTGTACTCTTCCAGGTTGAAGAAGAGGGCGGGGAACATCATAAAGGACTCCTCCCATCCTGCGCACGGACTGTTTGATCTGCTTCCGTCTGGTAGGCGCTTCAGATCCCTCCAGACTAAGACTAATAGGCATTGGAGAAGTTTTTTTCCTACTGCGGTAACTGTCGGCTAACTATTACTTGGATTGCACTACCTGAAGGTATAATCTATATTTTCATTTATATTTATCATTATTATTGTTATGACCAGAGAGACAACATCTGCCGGAAGTAAATTCCTTGTATGTGCATAGGTACTTGGCGATTAAAGTCTGATTCTGATTCTGATTAATCTCTATTTGTCAAAATTTCCAAAGAACTCAATCATAAATAATCTCTGCATATTTCAACTTCAAGTGGGCACATTGGGATGACCTATTATTTGAACTTCAATTATTAGGTCAAAAATTCAAGTACAGTGGAGATTGAGATGACCTGTCACGTGAAGTACAAGTAAAAGGCCAAATTAGTAAAAGAACACAGGCTACGTCAACTGTCTTTAAGAAAATTTAATAGAAAATGAATCAGCCTCGAGTACGAACAGTGTACTCCATATCTTACTAAAAAAAAGCCAAATCAGGATCAAGATCTTCCACCCATATCTAATTATATCTTACAGAGCCTTCTCCTATTGTAAGAGAGGACTGATTACCCACAAGCTGGGAGATGCTGGGTGATTCTCAATAAATTACATCATGAAAGAATGTAGGAAGGAGCAGATTTTTTTATGGCAATATAAAACAAAATATTAGTGAAAGTAGTGGTCATCTTGATCAGTATGCTTACATCTGTTGTTTAAAAGTAATTATCTAATTAACTAAAAGTAAAGTGGTTAACAATAGACTAGCATCCAGAGACCTCAACAACTGACCTGGTGACACGGGTTCAAATGCCAAAATTTATATTCAACTAATTAAGTTTGGTCTTAAGAGCTTGTATAAATAATAGTAGCCACAAAATTATCTGATTCACTATTAGAAACACAGACAAAATATTGCAGTATCTTAGCAGGTCAGGCAGCATGTATAGAGGGAAATAAACAGTCATCGTTTCAGGCTCAAACCTTTCATCAGGACTGGAAAGGAAGGGGGCAGAATCAAAAGGAGTTTGGGGGGTGGGGGAGTACAAGCTGGCAGGTGATAAATGAACCCAGGTGAGGAGGAAGGGTGTTGGGTGAAATGTTGGGAGGAGCTGTGAGGTGATGGGAGGCAGGGAGAGGGCTGTAGAAAAACCTTGATTAGTGAGGACAATGGAATAAAGGGAGACGATGGCACATCGTGAGGGCAGGGGAGAACAAAAGGGGTAAGATGCCACCAAAAAGGTGGGGCGGGGTAACAAGAAGGGAAGGGAGAAACTAGGGGTGGTTACCTGAAGTTAGAGAAATTGATGTTCATGCCGTCAGATTATCCAGAGAGAAATTTCATCCCTTACAGTGATGATTGCATTGGAACTGCTTCCTACACCACTGCTGTACTCATCAATTTCATCAACTTTGCCTCCAACTTCCACCCTCTCCTTAAAATTACATGGTCCATCTGACACCCCTCTCCCCTTCCTTGATCTATTGCTGGAGACAGATCATCTATGGACAACTTTACAAGCCCCTGCCCTTAACCTCTTCTGCCTATCAGCAGCTGCCAGCTTCTCACATCATTCCCCCTGCTCCGTCCACACATCTACCCTCCCCTTTAGCTAATCTCACCCACCCCCTGCCAGCTTGTATTCCTCGCTGTTAATCCCCCCACCTTCTTACTCTGGCTTCAGTCCCTTTCCTTCCTAGTCCTGATGAAGAGCTTCATTCCAAAGTGTCAGCTGTTTATTTCCCTCCAGATGTGTTGCCTGACTGCCGTCCCGTCATCATTTTGTGTGTATTGCTCAAGATTTCCAGAATCTGCAGACCTTGTGTATCTAATTTACCAGTATCCTGTTTCACTAGCATACAAATCCAGACCTACCATTGTAGTTGATTCTGAATTGCCCTCTGAAATGGCCAAGCTAGCCAATGCTCAGCAATTATTTAGAAATGGACAGGAAAATTGCTAGCCTTGTCAATATCTGAATGCACAATAAAAATTCCAATCCTTTTCTTCTATTCTGAAATTTTTTTCATGTATAAATACAATTTAAGCTTTGAAATTACCAATGGTCTGTTCATATATGACCAGATAACTTACTGAACAAATTTTCTTTGTTTTGAAACTAATTCTCTTGTCAATTGCCCTCTGATTATCAAGATTTATCAAAACATTTTCTCGGCACTTGACAAAGCCCAATCTTTCAACACTAACTAAATTTACCCTTTTCCTTCTCAGCTCTAAGAATAAAGCAGGGTTTCAATAATCCCTTATCTCTTGAACTGTTCCAATACAACTTCTCACTCTCAATAAGGGTTATTATCATGTTTAAAATATAGTGCTCAGAATTGGTCACAAAAATCCAGAATAAACCTAATTAGCAAAGAAAAGATTCATTAGAGTCCCCTTGCTTTCGTGCCCAGCTCCAGACTCTACAGTACAACAGTAGATTCAAAGATTTGATTATTTGAATTCCCTGCTCTCTCCTGTGCTGCTTGAAGATTGTGCCATTAGTTTAAATTGTTTCTTTCATTTTCCCTTTCAAAATACAATTTTGTGATTCCGCTTCAAAAGAAACATTTCAGGATGCTTTCATGTTGTGGAATGCACTCTGTAAATGGAAGCCATTTTTCCCACTGATATGCTAATCCATTAAAATACTCAATAAAATCATAATATTTATTCCAACGTCACCAAAATTACTTGAGGAAGCCTTCTGTTGGTTGGGGTTGACCATGGATATTGTGTCCTAGCTGTCTACATGATACACAAGCCAGGGTAGTATGATATGGAGAGAAGCTGGTGTCCATGCAGCAGACTCCCCCTCACTACGCAGTTGATGAATCCAAAGGAATGGCAGAGACAGATACAGTTTGGAACCAGTGGTGTCACAGGTTTGCCACTCGGTGCTGTACTCAACATAGGACTGCCTTAGGGACTCCAGCTGTGGATTTATCCTCAGGGTTTACTCCCAAAGCCATTCCCATGAGTGGGTACAGACACAAAGCAGTGAAGATTTAAGAATAGAGCTTTCCTTCTGTTGGATAAGCTGCCAAGCCGCATCTGACTGAAGCGACTGGTTTTAAGGCCAGTACATGGCATAGGAGACGGTCCAGAGTTTTACGAGAATGATTCCAGGAATGAAAGGGTTAACATGAGGAGCGTTGTTGGCTCTGGGCCTGTATTCAATGGAGCTTAGCAGAATGGGGGGGGGGGGGGGGTTGTCACTGAAATCTATTGAATATTGAAAGGCCTAGGTAGAGTGGATGTAAAGAGGATGTTTTCTATTGTGGGCGAGTCATTTCTTAGAAAGGCGGTGAGAGAAATTTCTTGAGAAAGAGGGTGCTGAATCTCTGGACTGTATTGCCATACATGGCTGTGGAGGCCAAATCATTTGGTATATTTAAAACAGAGGTTGATAGGTTCTTGATTAGTAAGGATTTCAAAAGCTAAGGGGAGAAGGCAGTAAAATGGGGTTGAGAAGAAAAATATTCAGCTATAATTGAATGCTGGAGTAGTTCTGATGGGCTGTATGGCCTAATTCTGCTCATATATGTCTTACAGTCATGAGGTGTGCACAAAGGGAATGCCTTTGATAAGGTGCAGACTAAGATTGTCCTGGTTGTAATTGTTTTTGTTGGCAATCTAAAAGAGTGACTGAGTGTTTATGATTTATAGCTGAAATGTCTGGATGAGTGTATATAAAGAGGGGGAGGAGAGAGGTGGGGAGGAGAGGGGTGGGGAGGAGAGGGGTGGGGAGGAGAGGGGTGGGGAGGAGAGGGGTGGGGAGGAGAGGGGTGGGGAGGAGAGGGGTGGGGAGGAGAGGGGTGGGGAGAAGAGGGGTGGGGAGAAGAGGGGTGGGGAGGAGAGGGGGGAGGAAGAGAGAGAAGAATAAAGCCAGAAAAAATAAGAGTACTGAAACAACAAGATGCAGAACACACCATTGTTGAAAATTTTAAATAATAGTGAATGCTAGAAATACACACCAGATCAGTTCCATCTATGGAGAACCAGTTCTTTCACAAATAGCTATATTGTTGAATTCAGTATTAAGTCTTAACAGCTGCAATACCTAGAAAGAAGGTATTCTGGAAGCTAAAGATAAAGATGTGCCAAGCAGCTGGAAGGACTAGTCAACTGATCAGAGATGTTCTGCACTGTTGTCTCCCAATATGAATATGATAATGTAGAAGGACTGTACTGTGAATACCGAAAAAAATTCACTGGATTATAAAAAATGCAGGTGATTGTTGCTTTAACACAGAAGAACTGTTTGGGTCAAAGTGGGAAGGGATGAGGTAAAAGAGTAGGTTGCATTGGAAAGTGCCAAGAGAGAGGGATTTGAGGAGATTAAGGAGAAAAAGGAAGTTGCAGAGGAAATGGTCCTTTTGACATGTTGCAAAGGAAGAAGACATCTTTGAAACACCTTTGAAGGTGGTGTAAATCCATTAAATGTCGAGGCCTGTTGTAATGGATGGCGAGTACAAAGGGAGCACTGGTTGTGACGGGTGGCAGGAGGAGATAAGCACAGAAATGTGAGAACAAGAAGCACTTGATAGATAGTGCTATGAAGTATCTTAGAGGAGAAGCCACACTTAAAGGAAGACCCCTTAAAAAGTCTCAACATCAGAACAGATAAGATGGAGAAGACAGACTAAGACAAGGGTTCCCAACCTTTTTCATTCCAGGGACCAATGCCATTAAGCAAGGGGTCCGTGGACCCCAGGTTGGAACCCTTGAACTAAGAGAATGGAATGGAGTCTTTATAGAAGGTTTCCTGCATTTCCCATGTTAGGTTAAAACAGTAAATCTCATGCCCAGAACCTTTAGAACCAAGCCACACAAGCACGACAAGACCATTCAAATACAATTACCTCTGTACACAATGAAAAAGAGGACCCAATGAGATATCAGAATTGTGCATAGTTGTCTGACGCAAACAATGGACAATTCAGCAAGCACAGCTCATTAATAAAAATACAGAAATTATCTTATTTACTAAGTTTAATTATAGAACATGAATACCATACAAAAAAAAGTGTTTACCTATCCAAAAGGAACCTGAGGTATTCAGAACAGTCTTGCTGGGACCCAGGGGTGAACCACGGTGGTTTTGATTCTTCGAAGAAATTCTGTGGCGCAAACGCTGCTCGCTGTTGATATAATATCATATGTTTGGAATTTGCATTTCCATATTATACTGCACTATTCCAAACAACTTAAATGCATAGAATACTGACAACACAGAAATAATCTGATACATTAAATCTATTGAGGAATTTAAAGACATTTGCAGATACATTGATTTTGAGCTTATTTAACCTTAATTATAAAACATAAATTTTCTAGTTAACATTTGTCTTGCTAATGCAAATTTGTAAACATCTCAATCAATATAGAGATTTTGCAATAATGGCTATTAAATCATTTCTAAATATAACACAAAAATTCAGACTGAATTAAGCATAGTTTGTGGGAAAATGCAGAAATCAGAGAAGCCAGAATGCTTTGCATTAAATAATTTCCTGTATCCGTTTTCTAAGAATATAAGGTTTGCTAATATTTTCAACGTTAGCATTAGTAACATCATCACAAAAATAAAACAATTGTCAAACCATTTCCCAAATAACCTACCAAGCAATAAAGAATTCAAAGCAAACTAGTTTCAAGATAGCACAAAGGTAACAGCATTCAGAATTTACCTATCCCATTAAATTATATCTACAAAAAAAATTATCTTTTTAAAAAAATTACCTGAGTGTGTGCCAAAAAGGCAAACAGAAGTTGCAACTTCCTCATCAAAGAGCGAGATCCATTTAGATTCAATGACAAAACAGACCTCCTGAAACTGAAGGACTTTTTTTGAGAACACTGAATTTTTGACCCCCCAAACTTGTCATTTAATCTCAAATGTAAAATTTAATTAAACAATGGTTTAAAATAATTATTACATTTTCCCCCAAAAGTAAATTAACAAGCTGATTTGTTCCACTGAGCAGTCATGCTTACGGTTATACTGTAGCCATCAATCCCTGATGCAGTGCACAGAAATATATCGAATTGCTCACAATTCCAACAAGCACAGTTCAAATCAGTACTGTAACCAAAGGAGCAATGCAAGGATTGCTGATGTTTACAGGTGGGGAAGTGTTGAAGTGGATGCATCCATTTTCTATTGACATTGAAGTGTGTGGAAAGTGACATTCTAACAGATCTAAAATCACTCCCGCTTTTTAATATTAGTTAATTCTGCATTAATTTCAAATCAGTCCAAGCATGAAATGGTCCCCGGTAGGTGGAATCAAACTGACTCCTTTTTCCCTACTGCTTCATTGTTACTGATACTCACACACTTTCGGTATTTCCTTGCAAAAATAACACCATACAAAACTTCCACAATGAATTCACTTACTCTGTGGCCATAAATAATGCTTGAATGACACTATTCATATAGCACGTATTGCCCAGATTTATTAACCCAGTTTTTCCCGTTTCAGATTTTCCAGAAAGCCGTGACAAACAAGATGCCAAAGAATTCGAGTGTGATGTCCAAGCACTTTGATTAAGAGTGAGCTTCATTTTTTCTTCAGAAGGCTTTGGCAAATCCTGGAAACATCATTTACATATAATTACATAACAGAATCATAATACTTTGTCATCAAAAAAAGACTTTTTTTGAAAAAAGCATCAAATGGCAAATTCCTCTGCTGATAAATATTAGGAACTAATACAATTTTATAGTACTGCCGTAGCATACTAATATGTTCTATATTTCATTGAAATACATACTTTGTTACTCAGATAAACAGTAGTTTGTCTTTTACGTACCTTTTTAAACTATTTCCATGAAACTTTGACTAATTAACCAAAATGTACTGGTCCTAATATGTCCCAATTAACTGGAATCCACTGTATTAGATTTACCCTCTGTTGCATGAAATACCTTCATATTAAAGAGCACAGAATTGAACTGAACAAGTCACATGGGCAGAGTCACTATGAAGTATGCAGCAGGTGGTGGTTGGAAAACAATTTAATTGCATGTGATATATTTACAAAACATTCATTGCACCTTTTGTGCCAAGTTGCATATAGAATATTTTATGTAAAACCAATGTAATATGATTTGTACAAAGATGCTAAACGTGATACAATTTGGCTGTCTGCCAATTTTTATCTGAGTTATTTAGGTGGTCAGGCTCTGCACAAAATTAATAAATATTCAAACAATTTGCATTAAACTCCATTGTCTTCTGCAGAGCTGCACATTGCTGCTCTGATTATAAGTTATCCAATTTTATACTTTCTGTTACTTATAGTGTATATTCTCTGTAATTAGCGTTCAGGTTCATACCTTAATGGCCTCAAGGATGGGTTCATACAGATCAGGGAATCCAGAATACTGATACATCATACAATGTACCAACTCAGTTAACTGCAGCAGGAAGATTTTGCTGGCAGGTGAAGCTTCGTCTTTCAGAAACTGAACTAGCTTTATAATGTGAGGAACAATCTGTGGATAAATTGATTCATATGGTTACACAAGTATTCTAGATATAAATGAACAGGTTAAACATTTTTCATAATTGTTTTGACAATTTACTCTTGTCTACATCAAGACTATTATTCTCTTTATCAGTAAGTAACAAAAACAAAAAAAATATTGTAATAATCATGATGACAATATGAATATTTATATCACTTTTACTGATTGTTCCCTATCCATCTACCATAAATTCCTGAAAAAAAAAATCACAATTTTTACAATTGCCAGATCAACTGAGAGGGAACAAGAGAATGGGAGAGGGGTGCGGGCACAGGAGAGGAGAGAGAGGGGGGCAGGTGTGGGGGGGTGGAGGGAGAGGGACGGGCGCGGGAGGGGAGGGAGAGAGGAGGTGGGGGTGGTGTTGAGGTGAGACAGAGGCAGACAGGGAGACAGAGAGAAAGAGTGAGCGAGAGATAGATGGATTATTTAGAGCGGGTAAGTTCTAAGGAGGTTTAGGGAAAGGTTGGCAGCCTGGAGTACTCAGCCAGGGCTGGTGATGGAAGCGAATACAACAGAGACATTCAACAAGCTTGTGACTAGGCACAGAAATTGCAGAGAATGAATGGACACAGATATTGTGTAGGTAGAAGGGATGAGTTTAGTTTGGAATTTAACTTGTTTAATTAGTTCAGCACAACTTCTTGGGCTGAAGTACCTATTCCTGTGCTGCACACAAAGTTGGGAAACACTCCTTTAACAATGCTAAGGTGTCAAACAGTGCTGGGGTGATCCTGGGACAAGATGTGCCCAAATTACCCTCCAGTGCCTTGTAAAGTTCCCCATAGTGGAGGCATTTTCAATACTGTTACAGTGGCTTTAGCTCTCATGTAGTTAGTGCCACAGATATTTTATATCTGTGCCATTATATGAAGTCCTAATTTACAAGGAAAATAAAGAATATTAACTATGGAGTTATAACAACTTACTAAATGAAAGGCTTCTGGAGAATGCTGAAAGCTGAGCAGCATGTGGGAAAGAACCACCAGAGCTCCTGGCCGCACAATAGGATACCAAAGTCGATGAAATACCTGGCAGAGGAAGTCATCAATGAGCAATAATAATGATTGTTTCCACCCTGCACTTTCTGAAACCTTTGATCTTACACACAAATATGAATTCAGAAGAGGCAATGATTATTTTGTTCTCTATTATTCATGCATAATCTTTCAATTTTATTCAGACGTTTAAACCATGGAACAGCAAGTCAGGCACCACTCTTGCCCAACCTCACACTTGTACTTTCAGCAGAGTATACTGGCAACAGTTATGAGCAAAGACTTTGCCAATTTTCTTCTCTGTGATCAGAAATACTTCTGCTTGATACGTCAGAACATGTGTTCAACTTCTGTAACGAGAGTGACTAGTGCACATGGGATTCACCTCACTGTTAACTTTGAATCAGTTTGTAATTGTTCTATCTAATTCCATTAACAATGCAATGTTTTTGTTGTCCCTTCTAAGGATGCTTTTAGAAACATTCATTTAGGAAACATTTTAGAAAAGAAATAAAAAAATTATTCATTCAAAGGATGCTACTGACAACATAGATATTTACTGACTATCTCTAATGCCCAGGAACCAAGGAGGCATCTCAGAGTCAACCACGTTAGCTGGACTCACATAGACAAGTCAGGTAAGGATGGCTGATTACACTCACTGAAGTATATTAGTAAACCAGATGACTTTTCCGCAAGATCTGGGCAGTTTCACGGTTTATGTAACCGAAACTGATTTTTAATAATACTCCGGGGTTACTTAACTTACTAAATTCTTAAAATTTAAAACTTGCGTGTGTGTTCGTTATGTTATGGCATATAAACGACTTGGCCGAGAATACAAGTAGTCTGATTAGCAAATTTGCTGTTAACAGAAAGATTGGTGTTCTTGGAGAAAACAAAGAAGGTTGTCTGAGGATGCAAAAGGGTATAGGTCAGCTGGAAAGTTGTGTGAAGAGTTGAAAGATGGAATTAAATCCAGACAAGTGTGAGGTATTGCATTTTCAAATGTCAAATACTGCCAGGACATATACAGTAAATGTACAGAAAGATCCTGGTGTGCAAATTCATAGTTCCTCAGAAATGGCAACACAGGTGGATAGGGAAGTGAAGAAGGGATTCAGAATATACCAGCTGGGGTACTGGTATAAGATTGGGATATCACACTGAAAATGCCCAAAACCTTGGTTAAACTGCACTAGGAATACTGTGTACAGTTCTGGGTGCTGTGGTATGGAAGTACAAGTAGCATTAGGAAGAATGCATAAGATTCATCAGGACGTTTGCTGGAATTGAGGGCTTTAATAATGAGGAGACATTGGATAAGCTGGGATTCTTCTCTCTGATCCACTGGAGATTGAGGGGTGACTTTAAAAAGGTTTGTAAGATTACGAGGGGCATAGATAGGGTAGATCGTCATAATACTTTTCCCAAAATAATTTAGTCCAAAATAAGCAGCACAGGTCAGAGTAGTGAAATTTAAAGGAGATCGCTACATAGAGATTGAACATTACCTGGAATGAGCTGTTAGAGGAGATGGTTCTGGCAGGTATCATGACAAAATTTAAAAGACATTTGAACAGGTACTTGTTTAGGAAAATAGTAGAGGGGGAAAGACCTATTGCAGGCAAATGGGATTAGCAGAGAACAATATCATGGTTGGCACAGACAAGTTCGGTTGAAGGACCCACTTCTGTGTTACACAACTCTATGACTCTTCAAATCTCTTGATGAAAATGGCATGTGGGAGGTGCAGGAAGAGAGGAGAAATATGGTATTGGGAGAGATAATCAGCCATTCAGACAGACAAGATTTAAAAAAAAAATCCTGCAGTTTTGTCATCAGTGATATGTGTGTGTGCGTGTGTGTGTCTGTCTGTCTCTCACATATGTATATATAGGGGTGGAAGAGAGAGATGCACACGAGAAATTTATTATAAATTATTGTTCTGTAGATCTCCTGTTTCTTCAGATGAGATGTAAAACATGCTTCCCATCATACCAACACTTATAGTCACATCAACAGTAAATTTCGCCATTTTGTTCTCTTTTAATTGAAGCAATATTTCTCCTACTTACCCGTTCAATTTTACGTAATGTGACATCTATAAGGATGGTGAACTTCTGGACAGAGGCTAATCCCTTAAGTAGTGCAATCACCCATGTTTCAACATGCTGAGCTAATGGCCAAGAGAGCCAATCAATCATCCTTCAGAAAACAAAAATATATAATTAGAAACATTTAAGTGCTCTACAGTTTCCATATTTAAATTCTCAAGAATTCTGAAAGTACAGCATATAAATATATGCAAACTCAATTGTACTATTTCATTGTCACAATATGGGTTCAAATTAGTTTTTGATATTCCTTTCCCTCCCTTAGAACAAATATTCCCTGCCATGCCATTCACTTTCTATGATCTAGAAGGTCAAATTTTCCTTACAGAAAGTTTTCATTCATTTAAATTGACATCTGCACAACCTGCACATGTATGATGTCAAGAAGCTGCTTCAAACACTCGGCATGATTTACCTTCAGTTGCAACTTACTTCTTCATCTTCAGTCTTTTCATCAATTTCCCCACCCATTGTCATTTTCTATTCAATGTTCATCATAGCTTCAGAGAAGACCACCTCACTGAATAGTATTTCAAATTCCTACATAAGCAATCACATTGTTCTGCAAAATGGGTGTAAGAAAGGGGTCAAATACAATACTTAAACCAGGAATCTCAGCTCTTCCCCTCTTCCTCCACTCTGGATCTCCATTCCCATAGAAATATTAGGGGGCTGATCTGACACCCAGTCTTGGCCAAGTACAACTTTTTCCAGTAAAATATCCAGCAGATAAAAGACACTGGTGGCCTCAAACCTGATGGCATGAACATTAGTTTTATCTACTTCCAGTAATTTCTTTTTGCCCCATTCTCTTCTCTCTTCTATTCGTCCCTCTGCCCTCTTACCTCTCCTCCTCACCTACCTATCACCACCTGTAGTGCCCATCCTTCTCTTTCTCCCAGGGTCCACTCCATCTCCTATCAAATTCCTTCTTCTCCAGCCTTTTTCATCTCCTCCCAGCTTCATCACCTCCCCATCCAACTGGCTTCACTTAACACCTTCTAGTTTGTCTTCTTTCCACTCCCCCACCACCATCTTATCCTGGCGCCTTCCCCCTTCATTTCCAGTCCTGATGAAGGATTGGCTGTTTATTAATTTTCATAGATGCTGCCTGACCTGCTGAGTTCCTCAAGCATTTTGTGTGTGCTGGTGTAAATTATTTCTTTAATAAAAGAAAAATAATAAAAAGATTAGGTTTAGTTGGAAGCCAAATAGCACACATTAATGAAACTATTAAGTTACTCAGTTGAGGTTTTAAACTTATTTTAAATCAGGTTATTCACAGGTGGAGCAAATGGAGTTTCATGAAAAAATCCTGAATAAATCCAGTTTCAACAACATTAATAAATGAATCAGTTTACTCAAATTCAAAAAGGAATTCTTGTAGAAAGATGAAAAGAAAGAAACAATTACATTGGGGCTAGATCAGTCATTCCCTAGGAAGAAAGCTTGAGCAAGATTGGTCTGTATTTACTTTTCGAAGGAGGAGAGCTGCTCTCTCACTGAGACAAGATTTGAGAGAGAATGACAGGATAATACTGAGAGGCTATTTCCTCAGGAGAGGGACAGTCACAGGATAAGAATTGGCTAAGGGGAATGTAAATCTTTGTAACTTTCTGCTTTCACCACTGCAGTTATTGAATACACTTAAGTGTAAAATTGATGGGCTTTTGATTCCTAATCAAACTAATGGATAGGAATGATGAAGCAGATTTGAGTAGCATATACTTTCTGCAGCTGCTTTTATTCTTTATGTTAGCTTCTGTTTCTCAATCTGGTTGTAGAGGTCTGTGGATGTTGTTACATTTACAACTTACATTTATTGAAAAACTGAACCCAAAACCTAACTACTGCAATATGAAGTGTACTTCAGACTTGTCTGTATTGTTGCCAGCCTATATCCAGATACAGGCCATCCTCCAGTAATGAATGAGCCCGATGTCACTGATGCTCAGAAGTCACAAGAAACCCCCCCCCCAAAAATCACTTGATGTGATAACCATGACTGGTATTAAAAGCACACAGACTGATATATTATAAAAAAAAACTAAAGGTGGACAGAGGGAAGACCTTCAGCGGTTTACTGGGGCAAACATACATATATAGGTTTGATTTTTGAATTTAATAATGTTGTGGGAGCTTGTTCAGTGTAGGGATATCTATATGTAGGGCACTCTTAACCCAGAGACAAGCTATACAATTTATCAAAGCCTGTTACTCATGCCTATCCTATAGTCACCGGAATTAGAACACAGCAATCTACAGCACGTTACAGGCCTTTCAGCCCACAATGAAGTGCCAAACATGCAACCTATGCTAGAAATTGCCTAGAACTACTGCATAGCCCTCTATTTTTCTAAGTTTCACATACCTTTCCAGGAGTTTCTTAAAAAAACCCTACTGCATCTGCCTCTACCACCATCACTGGCAGTGCATTCCACACACCCTCCATTTGCTGTGTGAGAAACTTACCTCTGACATTCTGTACCTACTTCCAAAAACTTAAAACTCACGTTATCCATTTCAACCATGGGGAATAGGTCTCTGATGATCCACATGATAAATGCCCTCTCATCATCTTATACACCTCTATCAGGTCACCTCTCATCCTCTGTCGCTCCAAGTTCACTCAACCTATTCTCATAAGGCATGCTCTCCAATCCAGGCAACACCCTTGTAAATTTCCTCTGCACTCTCTCTATTGTATCCACATCCTTTCTGTAGCGAGGTGACCAGAACTGAACACAGTACTGCAAGTGGGGTCTAACTAAAGTCTTATATAGCTGTAATATTACCTCAGGGCTCTTGAACTCAATCCCATGGATGATGAATGACAACACACCATACGCTTTCTTAACAACACTGTCAACCTGTGCAGCAGCTTTGAGTGTCCTATGGACACAGACCCCAAGATCTTTCTGATCCTCCACACTGCCAAGTCTTACCATTTATATTATATTCTGTCTTCAAAATTCACCTACCAAAATGAATCACTTCACACTTTCCTGGGTTGAACTCCATCTGCCATCTCAGCCCAGTTCTGCATCCTATCGATGTCTCACTGTAACCTCTTAGAACCCCCCCAGACAATCCAGAACACATCCAACTTTTGTGTCATCAGCAAACTTACTACTTCCTCATTCAGATCATTTATAAAAATCACAAAGAGGGCTCCCAGAACAGAGGGAACCCTGGTCACTGACCTCCATGCAAAAAATGAACCATCCACAACCACCCTTTGCCTTCTGTGGGCAAGTCAATTCTGGATGCACAAAACAAGGTCTTCTTCATCCCATGGCTCCTTACTTTCTGAACGAGCCTTACCTGGGGAACCTTATCAAATGCCTCACTGAAATCCATATACACCACAGCCACAAGTCCACCTTCATCAATGTGTTTTGTTTTATCCTCAAAGAATTCAGTCAGGTTCATAAACACAACCGCCCTTGATAAAGCCATGCTGACTATTCCTAATCAGATTATGTCTCTCCAAATGCTCATAATTCAGCCTCTCAGGATCTTCTCTAACAACTTGCCCACCACTGAAGTAAGACTCACTGGTTTATAATTTCCTGGGTTATCTCTACTCCCTTTCTTGAACAACAGAAAAACATTTGCAAACATCCAATCCTCTGGTACTTCTCCAGTCCCTATTGATGATGCAAAGATCATCGACAGAAGCTCAGCAATCTCCTCCCTCACTTTCCATAGCAGCCTGGGTACATCCCGTCCGGAGTTGGCTCTTCCATGTCTCTGCTACTTTTGGGTGTGGGGGGTCTATAAAAAACACCCAGTAGAATTATTGGCTCCTTCCTGTTTCTGATTTCCACCCACACTGACTAAGTAGACAATCCCTCCATGACTTCCTGCTTTACTGCAGCTGTGATACTATCCCTGATTAGCAATGCCATGCCCCACCTTTTTTGCCTCCTTCCCTGTCCTTCTGAAACATCTAAAGCCTGGCACACTCAACAGCCATTCCCGCCCCTGAGACATCCAAGTCTGTAATGGCCACAATGTCATAGTTCCACGCATTGATCTATATGCTAAGTTTATCCGCCTTGTTTACGATACTCCTCATATTAAAATAGACACATCTCAAACCATTTGGCTAAGTGCATCTTTGCTCTATCATCTGCCTACCCTTCCTCACAAACTGCCTACAAGCTGTTTCTACTTGAGCACCAACTGCCCCATCCTCTGCCTCTTCACTTTGGTTCCCAGCCCCTGCAGATCTAGTTTAACCCCTCCCCAATAGCATTAGCAAACCTCCCTCCCAGGATATTGGTTCCCCTCCAGTTGCTGGTGCAACCCGCCCCACTTGTACAGGTCACCCCTTCCCCAGAAAAGGTTCCAATGATGCAAGAACCTGAAACCCAGTCCCTTGCACCATCTCCTCAGCCACTCATTTGTCTGCACTATCTTTCTGTTCTGACCTTCATTAGGTTGTGATACTGGGAGTATTCTGGAGATTACCACTTTGGAGGTCCTGCTCCTGAGTCTTCTTCCTAATTTCCTAAACTTACTGCGCAGGACCTCTACCCCCTCACCTGCCTACAATATTGGTACCAACATGTACCACGACTTTTGGCTGCTCACCCTTGCCTTCAAGAATATTCTGCAACTGCTCAAAGACCCTGGATCCAGCACCCAGGAGGCAACACACTATCCTAGTGTCTCTTTTGTTGCCACAGAATCTCCTGTCTGTCCTCCTAACTATCGAGTCCCCTATGACTATTGTTCCACCAGACTTCACCCTACTCTTCTAAGGCTGAGAGCTGACGGCAGTGCTATTAGTCTGGCTGTTGCTGTCTTGCCCAGATAGGCCATCCCTCTCATCAGTATCCAAAGGGGTATATCTGTTGCTGAGAGGAATGGCCACAGGGGGACCCTGCATTGACTTCTTTCTGCCTTTACCTCTCTCGGTGTTCACCCATCTACTTCCTGAATTCTGTACTCTGGGTGTAACTACTTGCTCAAAAGTGTTATCTATCAATTGCTCTGCCTCCCGAATGATCCTTAGTTCAACCAGCTCCAGCTCCTTAATATGGTCTTTCAGAAGCTGGAGTTGCCTGCACTTCCTGCAGGTGTAGTCATCAGGGAGACCATCAAATTCCATGAATTTCCACATCTTAAAGGAGGAGCATTCCACTGCCATATCTGCCTGCACTGTACTATGGGCAACCAAGACCAAATTAGCAATAACAAAAGGAAAAACCTACCCTTCTTACCCGTTTCATTGGCTACA
The DNA here is from genome assembly GCF_048418815.1 of Hemitrygon akajei. Lineage (NCBI taxonomy): Eukaryota > Metazoa > Chordata > Chondrichthyes > Myliobatiformes > Dasyatidae > Hemitrygon > Hemitrygon akajei. Next base: position 67,562,137 of record NC_133127.1, on the reverse strand, counting down.
GACTCTTCTCGTTGAAGTCTCTAAGCTCCCATGCTGACTCTAGCTCCCACTCCAACAACTGCCAACTTTATCTCTCTCGTTTGATTTAAAAAGTAAGAGAAACCCCTGCACAAGGAAGAAGAACTCACCATGTTTGGTGGTGCTCCGCCTGCCTTCTGCTACCTTGAATGCCTCATCCATCTCAATTTTAAGCATTTAAATCACCTAGCATCCAGCTGCAAAGGGAAGACCATTTTACAATACCACCAAACTGAAAATGTGTCTTCCACTTACAAACCTAAACTGCTGGATTTTAATTTTAGCTGTGGATCTTAGATTGGGCTTTGTTCACCCACTTTCTGCCTCCTTCAATTCACTTGCATTTACAGATCGTTCTTTCAATTTTCTTCTTGAACACTCCAGCCCTCAAGTTTTAATTATCATGTTGATGTTAAGACCTTTGAACAGTATTTGCTGAAGGAGAGCCACATCTGTCTACATAATAGCACTGAACACAATTCAATAATGAATCTGTTTGCTGAAAATTACTTTGGAGTGATTCGAGGACTTGACAGAAATGTGAGTTCTTTCTTTACCTGCACAGAGCACAAGTCATGCTGACATCTTTAACATTTTGATCTGTGATTAGGCTCCTAATGAGAACTGTTATCATTTGTAATGGGATGTGCTGAACAAGACTTGCCAGAGCAATAGACGGTTCAAATATGGAATCTGTAAAGCAAGCAGATGGGAGCTTTTTTTTTCTCGTTTTGATTCAGTAAACAGCAACCACTTAGCATTCAATAATCGATACGGTTGAATAGTGATTGCCAATATACTAGAAAAATAATTCATTGTACATCAATATGAACACAATTCACAAAAGCAGAGTAAGCATTCAATAATTGATACGATATACAAGAAAAGAATGGAAGTCGGACTGAATAATTTAACAATTTATCTTTCTATTTATCAATTATGGGGAAAACACCACCCCCTTACTCACAAAGGAGAAACAACGTGTTTCCATGTCAATTTACAATTGGATGATTTGATTTATCTAGGCCCTCCAGGGCTCTGTGCAATGCGAGGGAGCTTTAGGCAGAATTTTGACTCTTTCACTTCAGACACCAAACACACACACAGGGTAGAAAGAGATAAAAGTTCGCTGTTTGTTTTCCTTGTCCCAAATCACAATAGTCAATGAAAGAGTATCTTTGAAGAGGAATGAGAATAAGGGTATTGGAGTATTGGAGGCTCCCCATTCAAAAACATTAAAAGAGAATGCCTGATTAAATTTACAAAACCAATAAAAGTCATCCTTTGAGGTATTCATTACCTGTAGCAGAGATTATTACGAACACCTCTTGTAGAGAAGGCAGAAGTGCAGTAGGCTCAGCTTTCCAAATGCTTTGGAGCAAATTGCTTATTTTGTTCACCTGAGAAATAAATCCACGAAGCTCTTCCTCTTGCGTAGCATTGCACTGGAACTGACTAATCGTCCTTACTAATTGTTGGCAGAACAGTACTGCTGATTTACCCTTTGGCATGCAGTGCACAAAGTCAGACAACAACTCACTCAACTTAGCACACAGCAAAGGCTCTGGCCTCTCACAAACTAATCGCAAAACTTCATTGTGCATGAAGCTGAAGATTTCAAGCACAGAAGGACAACTCATTATAAGTTTTAATCCCATGTGGATATAGTCAATGATGCCAATATCTTTCTTATCTAATGATCCATAACCTTGTTGCAGAAGGTTTAGGATAAAGCCCTTGTTAAAGAATTCTTCAAATTCACAACGATGGTATCTGGCATAGGCATCAAGTACCTGATGACCCACTTGTTTCTGGAAATTGTCCTCCCCAATTAAAATTAACCGTGTGGTTAGATGAAACATTGCCTTGCATTGCTCCTGGTCAACGGAGTTTTCAGCAGCATCTACCACTTTCTTCACAATCCCCCTCTTCACAGATAGAGGGTGTGAAGAGGTAATGAGTGCTTCCAATATCTTATCCATCATAGATTACAACACCTCAATGTTACAACGGAGGTAATTAGAACCTAGAAGAGGGAAACAAGATAAAAGGTTTAATTAAAAAAAATTCAAAGTAGATAGTTAATTCCACTCTTCAAATCCCATCCAACTGACTTTCTGAAAAGTTACAAGACCTTGTGAAATAGGCAATCACAATTAAACTGCAAAAAGGGAAGCATCCTCATCCTTTACTCTATGAAATGTATGTAGCACCACAAGTTCCTTGAATAAACTGATTTAGATTAAGCTCAAGAAACCCAAAGAAAATACCAAGTTATATCATGAAGTGAGAAAACATTACAAAAAATATTTTAAAATTTGTCCTGATTTATTCCACCCCCAAGGAATCCAAAAAGGTTTTCTAAGTGCAGGCCCCAAGATTATCAAATTTTTTTGTCATTGAATTTCATTTGTCATTTAAATTTCTTCTAGCACTATAAACCTTGAAGATCTCCACAATCTTCCAGTTATTGATCTAATCCACAATCTTTGACTAACTTTCTGTCACCACTGGCCCAAGCTCTGAAGTTCCCAATTTTCCACCTCAGAATTCAAGTTCCCTGAAACCTACATTTTCGACCAAGCTAATATTTCTGCTCTTAATATTCTCATAACAAACATAACTTCCAGGGCGCCTAGGCATGACTTGAGTAGCAGCAGTACTCTCTATGGATATGATTAAATACTCCCATTTCAGTCTGATACAGCTAAAAAGCACAACTGTTTCCAAGGTCAGTACAGCCAACAAAGATGTCTTAATGCTTTTAAATGAACTATCGCTGCTAAAAACTGATGGAAACGACACTGATTGTGGTTGGAAACGCCCACATAGGATACCTTTCAGGAAGTGCGGGTGCAGAGCAGGGAAATGGGGTTTTAAACTATACCGATCATCTTGCTGGCAAATGTGCAGTCTCTGGTGAATAAAATCGATGATCTCAGGACTAGGGTGCTGAATCAGAGGGACATTAGGACAATGTGTGTCCTTTTCTTCCACGGAATCCTGGTTAACTCCTTCCATACCAGCTGCAGCAATTCAGATCAATGGGTTTACTATACACCATCAAGATAGACCTACAAAGTCTTTCAAAAGCAGAGGTGGAGGGGTATGCCTCATGATCAACTCTTCTTGGTGCACAAATATATTAGTGCTGTCCCAATTCTGCTCACCAGACCTGGAGTAGCAGTTAAGTGTCGTTCTTTTTACCTACCACAGGAGTTCTCTGGGGGTCATTTTGGTGGCAGTATGCATTTCACCTCAGGTCAATGTCAAGCAGGCTTTAGATGATCTGAGCAATGGGATCAACATGCACGAAACAACACAGCCTAATGCCTTTACCATCGTTTTGGGAGATTTTAATCAGGTCAGTCTGGAAAAAAAATCACTAAGCAATTAGCATCAACAGATCACTTGCAAAACCAGAGGGAACAACACACTGGACCATTGCTACACCACCATCAAGAATGCCTGCAAGGGAATTCCACGCCCTCACTTCCGGAAGTCTGATCACTTAGCTGCACTTCTATTCCCTGAATATAGGCAGAGACTGAAGACTGTAGCATCGGTAGCAAAGAAAACAAAGGTATGGACAAGGGGAGCACAGGAGCGCCTACAGGACTGCTTTGAATCAGTGGACTGGGCTGTATTCAGGGATTCATCTTCGAACCTGAATGAGTATGCTGGAGTTGTTACTGACTTCATTAAAACCTGTGTAGATAAGTGTGCGCCCACAAAGACTTACTGTACATTCCCAAACCAAAGCCGTGGATGGTACATCATCTACTGAAGGCTAGATCTGTGGCATTCAAGTCTGGCAATCCAGGCCTGATTTGTGGAGGGCTATTTCAAGGGCGAAGAGACAATTTTGAATGAGGTTGGAGGCGACATTGGATACACGGCAACTCTGGTAGGGTTTATAAGACATTACTTCCTACAAAGCGAAACCCAATAGCATGAATGGCAGCAATGCTTCACTACCAGATGAACTCAATACCTTCTATGCTCACTCTGAAAGGGAGAACACAATGTCAGCTATGAAGATCTCTGCTGCATCTGATGACCCTGTGATCTGTCTCAGAGGCTGATGTTAGGCTGTCTTTAAAGAGGGTGAACCCTCGCAAGGTGGAAGGTCCTGATGGAGTATCTGGTAAGGCTCTGATAACCTGTGCCAACCAACTAGTGGGAGTATTCAAAGACACTTTCAACCTTTCACTGCTATGGGTGGAAGTTCCCACTTGCTTCAAAAAGGCAAAAATTATACCAGTGCCTAAGAAGAACAATGTGAGCTGCCTTAATGAATATCACCCGGGAGCATTCACATCGACAGTGATGAAATGCTTTGAGAGGTTGGTCATGACTGAACTCCTGCCTCAGCAAGGACCTGGACCCATTGCAATTTGCCTATCGTTACAATAGGTCAACGGCAGGCACAATCTCAATGGCTCTCCACATGGCTTTAGACCACCTAAACAACACAAAAACCTAAGTCAGGATGCTGTTTATCGACTATAGCTCAGCATTTAATACCATCATTCCCACAATCCTGATTGAGGAGTTGCAGAACCTGGGCCTCTGTACCTCCCTCTGTAATTGGATCCTTGCCTTCCTAACCAGAAGATCACAGTCTGTGTGGATTGGTGATAACATATCCTCTTCACTGATGATCAACACTGGTGCACCTCAGGGATGTGTGCTTAGCCCACTGCTCTACTCTCTCTATATACTTAACTGTATGGCTAGGCATAGCTCAAATACCATCTATAAATTTACTGATGATACAAACATTGTTGTTAGAATCTCAGGTGGTGACGAGACAGTGTACAGGAGTGAGGTATGACAACTAGTGGAGTGGTGCCACAGCAACAACCTGGCACTGAACATCAGTAAGATGAAAGAGCTGATTGTGGACTTCAGGAAGGGTAAGATGAAAGAACACATACCAATCCTCATAGAGGGATCAGAAGTGGAGAGAGTGAGCAGTTTCAAGTTCTCTGGAGATCTAACTTGGTCCCAACATATTGACGTAGTTATAAAGAAGGCATTATTAGGAGTTTGAAGTGATTTGGCATATCAACAAATACACTCAAAAACTTCTATAGATGTACTGTGGAGAGCATTCGGACAGGCTGCATCACTGTCTGGTATGGAGGGGCTACTGCACAGGACTGAAAGAAGCTGTAGAGGGTTGTAAATCTAGTCAGCTCCATCTTGGGTACTAGCCTGCAAAGCACCCAGGACATCTTCGAGGAGTGGTGTCTCAGAAAGGCAGCATCCATTATTAAGGACCTCCAGCACCAAGGGCATGCACTTTTCTCACTGTTACCATCAGATAGGAGGTACAGAAGCCTGAAGGCACACACTCAGCAATTCAGGAACAGCTTCTTCCCCCCTGCCATCCAATCTCTAAATGGACATTGAACCCTTGCACACCACCTCACTTTTTAAAAATATACAATATTTCTGTTTTTTGCACTTTTTAAAATCTATTCAATATATGTATATTGTAATTGATTTACTTATTATTTTATTTATTTTTCTCTTCTATAATATGTATAGCATTGAACTGCTACTGCTAAGTTAACAAATTTCACGCTACATGCGGTGATAATAGACCTGATTCTGATAAATTAAGAAGAGGGTGAGGCCAATTTGCCCCTTGAGTCTCCCTTGTCATGTAATAACAGCTGAACTGATTGTAACCTCAATTTTACATTCCTCTTTCACCTTTCACCCCCTCCCTCACTTTTATCCAGAAACTACTTCTGCTTTCAAAACATTTTCCTTATGTGATCCTAATTCAAGTTTAATTTGATGACGTGTCTGTGAATCTCCATGTAATGTTTCATGTCATTAGTGTTAATTTTGGATAGCATCATTGTATTGCATCGGACAGGAATGTCAGAATATTCTTGAAAGTGTATAACCTTAATAGGCAGCACATAGGTGTATAGTTATCGACAGAACACTACCCCTCATGAAAGGACTTAAATCTACTGAGCTGGAAAGTCATAGAACATATCAATTATGAATTGATGAATCATGATATTACCTGTGAAGAAGACTCCAAGAAGTAATGTAATGTGGCACTACATTGATTTCTTTTTCCATAACCACACTGTTAGGTCCGAGGTCTATTGATTACTCCCAAGGTGGTGGCTGCTGAAGGGAATGAGAAAAGGAGGGTGATACAGAGACAATAAAAAAAATCCCATCAGTACTGCAAAGAGCACATGGAGAATTTATGCCAACCTAAAGGTAATTTCCCCTGCTCCTCACTAAATTACTGACCAATACTTCATCCGACCTCTTATGAAAGTTCAGTTGAAATATTGAGGCTTACAGAACTGTAAATTTTCATCTTTAAGATATACAGTAATGAAAGGATACAATTTATGCTTCCCTTTATGGCTACCAAAGGATTTGCAATTAATCACTGACCACACAAACATCATGGAAAATACTTAGAAACATTTTCTGAAAAAATACTCGTTTTCAGAGAATGAAAATTCAAATCTCACCAGTAAAGTATTAGCTAATCAGAACAAATCACATTTAAAATAGATAAGAATTAAAACCGAAGGATTTAACTGCCAAAAACTGAAATCCTAGTTAATAAAAGAAAACACGATTGGCAATGTTTATTCTAGATGACCTGAACTGACACTTTTGTCCAAAACACCAACAAGTTAAACAAAAGTCATGTGTGCAGAAGCACACGAAGTTTCTCGTAGCACACAATTGCAAAATGTTTAGTCAGCAGTTTTACTGTTTCCTTCAAACTGCAAAGTGTCCTTCCTTGAATCGAACAAATTAGAATAACATTCCAGTAAGTTACTACAAACTAAACGGCTAGAAGAAAACGAAAGGTAGTTCGTATTCCAGTCATCCGAACTGACTTCGCATTTCATCACCATAACACTGCAATTTTATCCGCACATGACACAGCACACTAGATATTTAAAATACACAAGCAAAAAAAAATTCGGTAGAGAATTGTAAAAGGAGAAGCCGGAGGGCATAAGTGTTCATACTTAAATAAAAACCAACAATGACAGAAAGTAAATAAACGATGATGTTGCAAATCATGTGCAGGCGCTTTAGGCCAAAACAATCGCGCCTCGAGTTAGCGGCGAAAATGTGTGCGGCGTCTCGACGCCCCGAAGAGAAGTGTACCCGAGCTTACCGACGGAAACCATGGCAGTGGCGGTCCGTCCGGTCAGACTGCAGCCGGACCCTCGGAGCGGCTCGGTCCCCGGCAGCCTCGCCTCACAACGGCGGCTCCACCGCCGGGCAGCCAGACGTCAGCGCGACTCGGGCACACAAGACCCCGCAGCGCTTCGTCGTCGCCGGTCGGCGGACCGCCGTGCTTGTCAGCGGGCAGGGGCGGCCGCTGCGATTTCCATTCCTCGTTCGGGTTCCGCCGCTGCCGTACCCGACGGGATTATCGGCGCCGAGTTGTAAGCGTTTCCTCGTAGCCAGGCAAATACGAGGATACCTCAGACGGAATTACCCAAATGATGACAATGTAATTTCACCGAGATAGGGTAATTAGCAAAGTGGACTGTATAGTTAAACAGCTCCGACAGATTGAGTCTTCTATATAGCTACCCGGTATGATTTACTTGCAGTTAGTAGTACCACAGTCTCATTTTAATGCTTTGAAATAAATCGAGTTATAGGCATGATATTACCCATACAGTGACACTGTTAAAACCAGTGCATTCGTGTACAGTGCCTTCAATAGACACGGTACATTTTATAATTCGAATTATTGATTGCGTGGCAAAATATAAAACGTCACCAAGTTTAATAAACGTTAACTTGTTTATGTAATGTATGTTTGTTATATTTTAATGCATCGAGCTGCTGTGGCAAAAAAAAGCTATTTTTGTTTGTGGGGCTTTATGTATACCCTGGGCCTGTATGCCTGTAGTAATGAATTTGAACTTGAACAATGATGGGTCAAAGCAGACAATCTTATAAAATTAAGTTCAGATGGGATACTCATTTGGTCTACTCACGCATACCTCTGCAAAACCTGTAGTTTTTACATCTCAGCAATTTAAAAGCATTGTGGGGACTCTATAGTATTCTTGTACCCACAGGTCTATTTAGAAGACCACCCTTTGTATGTATTGCCCTTAATATTAAAATAGTTATCCTATTACTAATCCTGAACTCCTCTATTACTGTGTTGTGATTTAACTTGAAATGGTACACAGGATCAATAGTACTTGGGGGTACTGTCCATCTCGTAGGACAAGAGTGTGTTAAACTCTGGGTTTGAACTACAGTATTGAGTTTATTGGTGAATTCTATGTTGAACATTGTTACGGTGAGGCACTGGACTCAGGTTCAGGACTCTGACACATTTGCTGCAGATGAAGGCAGGTTGAAAAGTCACACAATTTGCTGGTCTTAATTTTCTTGTAGTTTTCTCAAGCAGCTGAGGTTGGTACAGCTATCCTTTGGAGATCCTGACTACTGATGGCTGGTTCCCAATTACCCGTGTTGCTGATTGCCACTTTGTAGCTCACTCCCAGATACAGTATCCTAATAGTGAAGGTATGAGTGTCCAACGGTGCATGATTCAATGGTCAGTTCAATATATTCTTGGGGATGCAGCCTCCTTCTATCTGATAACCTGATCAATCCACTTCAGACAGAATTGGATTAGTAGTGAATGTATGCTGCTAGACTCAGAATATCCGAGGATATCTGGGTTGATCACACCATACTAGGAGGTGTCTGGGATGCTTCTGAGACAGAGAATAGTTTTGCCTTTTCTCATGCTTTCTATAGCCTGAATTTCAATGGCATCAAGGAGTGTAAATAAGATACAGGTTTAGTTGACTGACAGTCTGGTGTTCTTCATCAGACCTGTTGGTCCACACGTGCTCATTTAGCTTGGATGTAATAACTCCAGCTTTTGGAAAGCACTTGTTGATTTCAGCATGAAGTAGCAGGCTGCTGGAGATTACGGAGCCCAGATATATGGAACGATTTACTCCCTCCAAGAAGACAGAATTAATTGGTGGTATGGCAGGGTTTTGGGCTGTGACATTTGCCGAGAGAAGGAGGAGGGGCCCCAGGGGGAAGTAATAAGCAGGTGAGATGAGGTGAAAGGTCAGAGTGGGGACTAGAGGGAGGGGGGAGGGAAATATGTTCACCAGAAGGAAAAATATTCATGCCATCAGGTTGGAGGGTACCCAGATGTTGCTCCTCTACCCTGAGGGTGGCCTCATCTTGGTACAAGATGGACACATCGGAATGTGAATAGAGATAAAATGTTTGGCCACCAGGAAGCTCTGCTTGTGGCGGATAGTGCTGAGGTGCATGATGAAGAGGTCCCCCAATTTACGACAGGTCTCATCAATGTAGAGGAGGCCGCATCGGGACACCGGGAGATTTGTAGGTGATGTGTTGCCTCAACTAGAAGGACTATTTGGGGCCCTGAATGGAGCTGAGGGAGGAGGTGTATGGGCAGGTGTAGCACATAGGCTGCTTGCAGGGATAAACGCCAAGAGGGATGTTACATACCCTGTAACTGGGTGTCTTACCAGCAAAGATAGAAGTGTCCGTTGGAGTCTGGTGGTACTATTTTCAACAATATTTATTAGCAAAAATATACAAAATAATATCAATGCAAATAGACAGAGAATATACGTTAGCAATACTAAACCTAAAAGTGTGGGTATAATAATAATCACTAATGAAACAAGCTCTATCGTTGTCTAGGGGATAATGAATTGTCAGATGGAAATATAAAGTTCAGTTCAGTTCTTGCAGGCTGCGGTAGTTGTTGGTCGCTGTGTTGCAACTGTTGGAGAGAGAGAGAGAGAGAGAGAAAACGTGTAAGCAGTAACAGCTATTGTCTTGCCAACCTTCCTTTACGATTTTGATCCGTCGATGCGTTGTTGTTGTGCCCATTCAGGTATGACCTCACCGTCCTTTAGCTAGACCGTTCTTCCGTGGTGGACTCATCACCCAGGCAAGGGTGGACACACACACAAGCCCCCACCAGCCTCACTATAAAACACTGTGAGCTAAAATTTACCGACCCTTCGTTCGGTCTTCGATGTCCCACCCTGTCTCGTGGATTTCTGATGCTCACTAGTGTTTCTCCTGGTGCGTCTGAGGGGTGTCACCCCAGACCTCACTTTTATACCCACTCATGGGGTCTCAGGTGTCAATCAGGTTGGGATGATGTAACCCATCAAACCAGCCCACTCTGGTTGCCCCCTGAGGGGTTTCAATGAATAGAACAGTACCAAGTAAACAATCCTTCTCCAAAAGACAATAGCAGTAATCAATGGTTCCGCTCCCCTTTTGTTAGTAGGAGCCGTTCCACCATGGGGTACCTCTTAGCTGTGTCTCTCTTTCATTAACTTTCATGAGCTGTTATCAATAACAACTGCCCTGGCAGATTTCCTTTTGTCTCTCTTACTTCCTTGTTAGCAGCATCGAATAGTAGCGATTTGCGATTCTCCAAAAAGTGGGGGGCATGGGCCACTCTGCACCCTTCTGCCCATCAGAGTTGTTCATCCTTTGTAACAGGGAGATTAGTGGGGAGGGATGAATGAACAATGGGATCGCGGAGGGATCAGCCCGAATGCAGAAAGCATGGGGAGGGGCAAGGTAAAGACATGTTTGGTGGTAGGATCCCTTTGAAGCTGGCAGAAGTTGCTGAGAATGATATGTTGGATGCAGAGGCTGACGGGGTGGTAGGTAAGGATGAGAACTCTATCGCTGTTAAGGTGGCAGGATGACAGGGTGAGCATGGATGTACGGGAAATGGAGGAGATGCAGGTGAGGGTAGTATTGATAGTGGAGGGAAGGAAACCCCGTTATTTAAAGAAGGGGGACATCTCTGATGTCTTGGAAAGGAATGCCGCATCCTGGGAACAGATGTAGTGAGACAAAGAAATTAAGAAAAGGGAACCATGTGAATTTAAAGGCAAGGTGGAAGTTAAAGGCAAAGTTGATAAGATTGACGAGCTCAGCATAGATGCATGAAGCAGTGCCAATGCAGTCGTCAATGTAGCAGAGGAAGAGTTGGGGGGCATAACTGAGGAGGGCTTTGAAAATAGACTGTTCTACATAGCCGACGAAGAAGCAGTGCCCGTGGCTACCCCTCAAGTTTGGAGAAAGTGGGAGGACCCGAAGGGAGAATTGTTCAGGGTGAGGACCAGTTATGCTAGATGGCAAGAAAGAAGCGGAGAGCTTTGAAGCCTTCCTGATGGAGAACAGAAGAGGACAGGGACTGAACATCCATGGTGAAGGTGAGGCGGTCAGGACCAGAGGATTGAAGCTACAGAGGGGATTGAGGGTGAAGAGGAGGAGGAGAAGGGAAATGCCTTGAAATAATTTACAGTCACGACAGCTGCCCTTATATTTATTAAAGAGACAATCTTTACATCCTGCATATGCCAGGACACAATGTTCTCTCTAACAGGGACCAAAAAGTTGAAGTAGATATTGTAAGCTTTCAGCCTCCCATGTTTGATGTGATCAGGCAGAATGAGGCCATCACCTGGAGCTTTTCCTGTGTCATGTCGGTCAACTAGGTACTTCACTAAGCTCATTCACTGTGAACTGTTCTTCTTAATGTCTTGTATTTCCTGCCTTACAACAATAAAAAGTCTTTATCTTTCTAACTTTCCTTTGCAAGTTGCTTCTTCCCGGCGGCCCAATCGAATTGCAGCTCATCAGCAAGGGCAAATAAAACAAGGTAGGGGCAAGTGGAGCAGCTGTTGTGTGAGTGGACTATTGTTAGAGTGGGGATGCTTGAGTGAGGCAAGTTTTTGGAAAATTTCTTCTCCTGCATCATTCGTCAGTTCGTGCAGAGAGAATGGCTTCAGGGGCTGTGTTATGTTCTTTGTTTGAGATGTGTGGGAGACCTTCAGCCTCCCAGATAATCACGTCTGCTCCAGGTACACCGAGCTGCAGCTCCTCAGAGAACGTGTTAAGGAACTGGACAGATATATCCCAAAGAAGTATTCTGAAGGCAGGATGAGGCGACTGTGGCTGACAAGGGAAGTCAAAAACAACATAAAAGCAAAAGAGGGCATATAACAGTAAAAATTAGTGGGAAGTTAGAGGATTGGAAAACTTTAAAAAACCAACAAAAGGCAACAGAAAAAGCCACTAGGAGGGGAAGATGAAATATGAAGTTAACCTAGTGATTGATATAAAAGAGCATAACAGAAGTTTTTTTTTCAGGCCGAAATGTTGACTGTACTCTTTTCCATAGATGCTGCCTGGCCTGCTGAGTTCTTCCAGCATTTTGTGTACTTTGCAGGTTGAGTCAGTAGCAAGGAAGGCAAATGCAACGCTAGCATTCATTTCAAGAGGATTAGAATATAAAAGCAAGGATGTAATGCTGAGGCTTTATAAGAAACTGGTGAGGCTTCACTTGGAGTATTGTGAACAGTTTTGGGCGCCTTATCAAAGAATGTGCTGACATTGGGGAGGGTTCAGAGGGTTTCAGAATGATCCTGAAAATGAAATGTTATTGTATGAGGAGCACTTGATGGCTTTGGGCCTGTACTCACTGAAATTTAGAAGAATGTTGGGGGGGGGGGGGGGAAATCTCATTGAAACCTTCGCAAATGTGGAAAGGCTGTAGATAAAATGGATGTGGAGAGGATGTTTCCTATATTGGTCTCTGAACAGAGGACACAGCCTCAGAATATAGGGATATCCATTTGGAATGGAGATTATATGAGCAATTTCTTTAGCCAGAGGGTGGTGAGTCAGCGGATTTCATTGCCACAGGCAGCTGTGGAGGCCTGGTCATTGGGTATATTTAAGGTTGATAGATTCTTGATTAGTCAGGGCATGAAAGGTTATGGGGAATGGATCAGCCATGTTGAAATAGCGGAGCAGACTCGATGGGCTGAATGGCACATTTCTGCTTATATCCCTTATGGTCTTATAGCTCAATTCTTTGACACTAGGGATCAATCTTTACGTGTAATTATACAAGGCACCTAAGGCTTAATATTGCCTTTGTGTTATATGTGAAATATCCTTTGTTCCATTTAACACAAAACACTCGTTAGTTTTTATCAGTTTATATTAATTCTTTTAGTGTTACTACTTGCACCAGATTGGACAAGTGCATCAATTTTGCTGTCGATTTACTTCACAAGATCTACCTGATTGTTCCCCTCCCTTTCCCAGTTTCTCCAGCCCCCATTCAGTGACCACATCGATGATACTTCCATTGATTGCTACTGCAGCCCTAACTACATCTCTTTCCAGCCCACATCCTGGCACTCCATCCTTCTGGTTTGTGTCTGCCACATCAGGTTGGACAATGCCACCTTACCTGTCAGTGCTTCAGATAAGTTTTGTTTTCATTCTCAAACAAGGATTCATCAGCAGTGCAGTTGCTAAGCTGCATGACTACCATTTCATTCACTACTCCTTTCTCTCTCAAAATTGAATTCTCACTGTCTTTACCTACCTATATACCATGAATGGATAAATTATTTGCCTTTTCTCATATCTCCATACTGATGCCAGCACCCTTGCATTTTCAGAATTCCATTGACAGTCTTCTCTCTGTAATCCATAGATGCTGCCTGGCCTACTGAGTTCCTCCAGCATTTTGTGTGTGTTGCTTTGGATTTCCAGCATCTGCAAATCTTCTCATCTTCTCTCTATAACGGTCCGATTTACTCTTCAGGCACTACCTTCAATGTCCCACGGCAACTTCCTGCGCAATTCCAGAAGATGAAACACCTGTACTTTAACTTCCTCCTACTCTATAATTTTGAATGCTTAGTATTCTTTATAGATGAAATGATATTTAACAAGTATTTCTTTGAACTTGATATATCTTATTATTGGTACCATCAGGCAACTCACACCAGCTGCTTCAGGAACAACCAGCAGGTTCTGGAAATGACCTGCACAACCCTAATTCTACCTCAGTAATGGAACACGACTGAACATGACTTGTGATACTACAGACATGCCTCTAATTGTTTCTCTTATTCTGCATTAACGTCTTGTTTTTGAACAAACATTTTTCTGTCTTCGATCTTATATAATTTAAATATACGGTACTTAATGTTTGGGACTTCCGGTAAGATGGCGATTGTTTAGCTGCTCCGAACTTTTGTTCCGTTACTGTCGCTACCTTTGCACTAAATGTCTCCACTTTTTTAAACCTTAGTTAGGAATTATTTCGGTATCTCTTACTTGCCTGTGAATATATCTAACTTACAATGTCTAGCAAGAGTTCTAAATCCGGGAGAAAAGAAGCTATGACCGCATCAGATGAGACGCTGGTTGCGCTGGGAAAGCTCCGAGACGAAATCTTAAAGGAATTTAAAACCGCTTTCAAACAGTTAGAAGACAAACTGGATTGGATCAACGATAAAGTGGACAAACATGCTGAACACTTATCTCGCATCGATTCGACTTCTGAAGATTTAGAAAGTCGTGTTCGATACTTGGAGACTCTCTGTTCCAGCTTAGAGGAAAAATCTAATAAACTTCTTTCCAAAATGGTGGATCTCGAAAATCGCAGCAGACGCTGCAACCTCAGAATTCTGGGACTACCAGAGGCGACTGAAAATGGATCAACCGTGAAGTTTTTCGCCGAGTTTCTCTGTGAGTTATTCGGGAAAGATTTGCTTCCGAAGCCGCCCGAGCTCGAACGGGCACACAGAGTTTACGTTTCCCCCGGAATTCTGGGCTCCCGTCTGCGACCAGTAGTCTTGTGTTTCCATCAATACCAGGTAAAACACAGTCTGATTGTGGAGGAACGTCGCAGAGGCTCTTTTTCTTACCAGGATACAACCATTCGCTTTGTGGAAGATTTTGCACCCCAGACCTTAAAGATGTGCGCTGAGTTTAAAGGCATAATGAAAGTGCTTTTTGATCGTGGTTTCAAACCTTCCCTTCGTAATCCTGCTGATCTACGAATCAAGCTTAACACCGGGAAATTCAAGTGGTTCAAATCAGCAAAGGAAGCTGAAGCGTTTGTGGCAAGTCTTCCGGCTATCCAGTCATCTTTGAAATCTGATCGGACCTCCTAAAATGGTGGATAAGTACTCCTCGTAGTAAAATTACTTTCTCTGGACTCGGAATTCACTTGAATCACTCAGACATTATTCATTGAAACTTTAAGGGCTGTTGACAATCTCTCCCGGGATTTGGTGTGTGTGTAACCTATTTTTATTCTTGTATAACTTTACCTACAGAGTTCTACAACTAACTCTAACTTGTTTTGGAGGTTCGAAGTCTTTAGTGAAGGCCTCCCTGTTTGTCGGTTCACAGTTCAACTGCTGATTTATTTTTCCCTTTGCTTTAAATATTTATTTATTTTATCTTTTTCTTTTCTTCACCCTTTTTCTAATCTCTGAATTTTTCTCTCCCTTCTCTGTAAATGGTTGATAAATACTCATCTTGAATTTATAATTTTCCCCTTCCTCTTCTTTTTTCTTTTTCCTTCTTACCTTTTTTTTCCCTTTCTCTTACTTTATTCTTCTATAATTTTTCGCGGGTAGGTTAGTTTTGGTTTTCTTCCGATTTTCTCTGTATTAAGTGGTATATTTCTGCAGAAGGTGTTCTAATCTGTAGTTATGTTTTCTAGTGCATAAGCCAGTTATTATTTGCTATAGTATTTATACGGAACTGTTGTTAATGACACAGATCTGGAAGTTGTATTTGGGTTAATTTTTTTGGTAGAGCTAGCTACTTGTTTTGGTAGCCGTCTAGTTTTGGGTTGTGCGGGTGGGGTGGATTTTCCAGTTCCAACATCTCTTTATTGCTTAGGACATGTTTATATTTTGACCTTACGAATCTATGTTTACATCTCTGCTTCCAGACTGCTATTGTACTGCTTGATTTTCTATATGCCTGCTGCCTTTTATGCATTAGTATTTGATAATGGCTAGTGCACTTAAATTCGTGAGCTGGAATGTAAAGGGACTGAACCACCCTGTTAAAAGGAGGAAGGTATTCTCACATATTAAACAACTCAAAGCTGACATTGCTTTCCTCCAAGAAACTCATATTCGTTGTTCTGATAACTCCCAGCTTCTGTCAAAGTGGGCAGGTCAGCATTTTCATTCATCCTTTGCCGCTAAAGCTAGGGGAGTTTACATTCTTATTAACTCAAATATTCCTTTTGAACTCCATAATAAAATATCTGATACAAATGGCCGTTTTATTATTGTTTCTGGTAAACTATATAACACTAGAGTTGCACTAGCAAACCTGTATGCCCCCAACTTTGATGATGTTAACTTTTTTGAACGGTTTTTTCCCTCACTACCAGACCTAAACTCATACTCTCTTATATTGGGTGGTGACTTCAACTGTTGGTTGGATCCTAAACTGGACCGATCGTCCTCTGTTACCAGATCACCTACTAAATCTGCCTTAGCTATTCAATCGTTTCTCTTTAATTTTGGTATCTCTGATATATGGCGTTTCCTCCATCCTACGGAGAGAGATTATTCTTTTTTCTCACATGTTCACCATACCTTCACCAGAATTGACTATTTCTTACTCGATAACCAACTTATCCCATTTGCCCACTCTTGTGACTATCAGAGTATACTGATCTCTGACCATGCCCCAATTATCCTCTCTCTGAACTTTCCTGGTCTCCCTCAGAGGAACAAACACTGGCGGTTCGATTCAACTTTACTGTCGGATGATGATTTCGTAAAATTTATTAAGGACCAGATAACCTTTTATGTTAACACTAATACATCACCTGAAGTGCCATCCCAGATTGTCTGGGATGCCATGAAAGCATATCTGAGGGGTCAAATAATCTCTTACACAGCAAATCTCAATAGAAGATCCCGTGCAGATCGAGCAGACCTCATTAACCAGATTAAAGATTTGGATCAAATATATGCCCAAACTAAGAACCCTGAATTATACAAGAAGCGCGTTGAACTCCAAACTAAATTTAACCTTCTGTCCACTCAACCTGTTGAACGCCAACTTCTCGAAAGCAAGAGCCGCTTTTACATTCATGGGGATAAGTCTGGTAAATTCCTAGCCAATCAGCTGAGGCGTTCCAAAGCCAAACAACATATTACAAAGATCCGGAAGGAGAACGGAGACTTTACATCGGATCATTTAGAAATTAATGACGCATTTAAAAATTTTTATTCTCGGCTTTATTCCTCTGAATCCCTGAATGACAATATCTCTGTGGATCAATTTTTACAGAATCTGAACATCCCCTCACTTTAATCTGATTTCAAAGCCAAACTCAATGCGCCTATATCACCAGAAGAAATATCTTTTGCAATTTCTGCACTGTCCTCAGGGAAATCTCCTGGACCTGATGGGTTCCCTGTGGAATTTTATAAATCATTCTCCTCACTTCTTTCCCCTCAGTTACTTTCAGTATTATCTGACTCGTTTAACTACGGCAAATTGCCACCCTCTTTCAATGAGGCATCTATTATCCTTCTTTTAAAAAAGGGCAAAGACCCAACGAGTGTTCCTCGTACAGGCCGATCTCTCTGCTCAATGTTGATGTAAAGATCTTAGCTAAAGTGTTGGCTCATAGATTAGAAACCGTTATTCCCTCCATTATCTCTGATGACCAAACAGGCTTTATTAAAAACCGTCTCCCTTTTTTTAACATTCGGCGTCTATTTAATATTTTATACTCAGTTCCAACTGGGACTCCTGAATGTGTTATCTCCCTTGATGCGGAGAAAGCATTTGACTGTATAGAGTGGAACTACCTTTTTGCAGTCTTAGAAAAATTTGACCTCGGCCAAAGTTTCATCTCTTGGATCCAATTGCTGTACCTGTGTCCTACTGCTTCTGTTCTAACTAATTTTCAGAAATCCCAAGTATTTAATCTCAAACGTGGCACCCATCAGGGATGCCCCTTAAGTCCCTTTCTCTTTGATTTGGCTATAGAACCTCTGGCGATAGCATTTCGAAATTGTCCTGAATTGACCGGGATTTGGAGAGGGGGTGTTGAGCATAAAGTTTCTCTCTATGCTGATGACTTATTACTCTTTCTCTCAAATCCGTCTACATCCTTACCTCTAATGTTTTCACTTCTTGACCAGTTTAGCCAGATCTCTGGCTATAAACTCAACTTACATAAGAGTTGAACTTTTCCCAATTAATAAAGAAGCACAAGAACTAATATTTTGTGATCTCCCTTTTAAAGTAGTCCATAATCAACTTACTTATCTTGGAATTACAGTCACAAGGAAGTTTAAAGATCTCTTTCGTGAAAACTTTGTCAATCTTTCATATGCTATAAAACAGAGTCTGGTACAATGGTCACCTCTATCTATGTCTTTGGTAGGTCGTATTAATGTTGTTAAA
Organism: Hemitrygon akajei; assembly: GCF_048418815.1. Taxonomy (NCBI): domain Eukaryota; kingdom Metazoa; phylum Chordata; class Chondrichthyes; order Myliobatiformes; family Dasyatidae; genus Hemitrygon; species Hemitrygon akajei. Next base: position 67,543,783 of record NC_133127.1, on the reverse strand, counting down.
ATGTATGTTCTCCCCAAATTTTTATACTTATTTCAATCTATCCCAATTTTTATTCCTAAATCTTTTTTTGATTCCTTAGACTCTATTATTTTGTCATATCTGTGGCAGAATAAGCGCTCTAGAATTAATAAAATCCACCTCCAAAAATCTAAAAAAGAGGGTGGCATGGCCTTACCTAACTTTCGCTTATATTATTGGGCAGCTAATATACGTTGTGCTACCTTCTGGTCTTTCTTCCACGGTCAACCCGAGTGCCCTAACTGGGTGGCAATGGAGTTGAGCTCCACTAAAGAATTATCTATATCTGCACTTCTCGGCTCTGCACTCCCTAGCAGTCTGCCCAGATCAATAGCTAATCCTCTGGTTAGACACACTTTGCGTATATGGGCTCAGTTCAGGAAATGCTATGGTTTCCAGGGGTTTTCCGTTTCTAGCCCTGTCGCACATAATCACCTTTTTTTTACCTACTACGTACGATTCAGCATTCCATGTTTGGTACAGGAAGGGCATTAGACATTTTGAAGATCTCTTCTTTGATAATCGCTTCGCTTCTTTTCAGCAGCTCTCCGTTAAGTTCAACCTGCCTAACGCTCACTTTTTCAGATATCTCCAAATCCGACACTTTACTGCTCCTTTAATTCCTAACTTTCCTGAAATGCCTGCGAAAAATGCTATGGACCTATTTCTTTCCATTAATCCACTAGGTAAAGGTTTAATTTCAATTATCCGAGATAAACTAGCAGCCTTACGACGGGCCCCTGTGGATAAAATTAAAATGGCCTGGGAGCAGGATTTAAATATCTCCTTATCCAAGGAGAGCTGGGACTCAGTTCTCAAATCGGTTAACTCAACCTCCCTTTGTGCTTGCCATTGCCTTTTACAGTTTAAGATTGTTCATAGAGCCCATATGTCTAAATCTAAACTATCTTGATTCTACCCTGGCATTAGTCCGCTCTGTGATAAATGCAAGAGGGGCGTGGCCTCTCTCATCCATATGTACTGGTTCTGTCCTAGCTTGGAGGAATTCTGGAAAGATGTCTTCACTACATTATCGGGTATTCTGAATCAGCATCTAGAACCTAACCCCTTAATTGCTCTGTTCGGTTTTTGGGGCGAGACAGATTTATGTCTGGGTCCGACCAAATGCCGAATACTATCCTTTGCCTCTCTCCTGGCTAGACGCTTGATCCTCCTTAGATGGAGAGATGTTGCCCCGCCCACTCATGCGCAATGGCTTAACGACATTATGGCCTGCTTGGACCTCGAAAAAATTCATTATTCAGTTCTGAATTCGGATCTAAAGTTCCATAAGATCTGGGGACCTTTTATCGAGTACTTTCATAACCTTCCTTTTGACTAGGGTTTTTTTCGTTCGTTTTTTTCCTTCTTTTCGGTCCCTTGCTTTCAGCTCCCTTTTTTTTCTGGTAGTAGGCATTATTATCCTCTGTTGCTAGGTGTATTCACAGTCTGGGAGTTTGACTGTCCGGACTTATACTCTTTATACTGTGTGGTGGTTGGTCTGGAGTTGTTGTTGTTTTTTTCTTGTGTTGTGGGGCTTGGGGAGGACATTAAGCTCACTTGTCTTCAATTTAGGTGCTTTTTTATTAAACTCTCTTCCTTTGTAGCATATTGTTATTGTATGCTTAATCTTGCACTGTATTAATGCTCCTCATTGGGATTTGGGTTTTTTAATTTTGTAAAATGTTTTGAAAAACTAATAAAAAAATATATATACTTAATGTTTGTCTATACCTACGTGCCTGTGATGCTGCTACAAACAAGTTGCTCATTGTACTCACACCACACCATATTTACGCACATGACAATAAACTCAAAACACTAGGAAATCTGCAGATGCTGGAAATTCAAGCAACACACACACGCACGCACGCACACACACACACACACACACACACACACACACACACACACACACACACACACACACACACACACACACACACACACACACACACACACACACACACACACACACACACACACACACACACACACACACACTCTGCTGGTGGAACGCAGCAGGCCAGGCAGCATCTATAGGAAGAAGTACAGTCAATGTTTCGGGCTGAGACCCTTGGTCAGGACTAACTGAAAAAAAGATAGTAAGAGATTTGAAAGTGGGAGGGGGAGGGAAGATCCGAAATGATAGGAGAAGACAGGAAGGGGAGGGATGAAGCCAAGAGCTCGAAAGTTGATTGGCAAAAGTGATACACATCTGGAGAAGGGAAAGATTCATGGGACAGGAGGCCCAGGGAGAAAGAAACGGGGAGGGGACCACCAGAGGGAGATGGAGAGCAGGCAAGGAGTGATTGTGTGAGGGACTGAGAGAGGAAAAAAGTGTGTGCGGGGGGTGGAGGGATAATAAAATAAATAAGGGATGGGGTAAGAAGGGGACGAGGAGCATTAATGGAAGTTAGGGAAATCAATGTTCATGCCATCAGGTTGGAGGCTACCCAGACGGAATACAAAGTGTTGTTCCTCCAACCTGAGTGTGGCTTCATCTTGACAGTAGAGAAGGCCATGGATAGACATATCAGAATGGGAATGGGACATGGAATTAAAATGTGTGGCCACTGGGAGATCCTGCTTTCTCTGGCAGACAGAGCGTAGGTGTTCAGCGAAACAGTCTCCCAGTCTGCGTTGGATCTCACCAATATATAAAAGGCCGCACCGGGAGCACCGGACACAGTATATCACACCAGCTGAGTCACAGGTGAAGTGTCACCTCACCTGGAAGGACTGTCTGGGGCCCTGAATGGTGGTGAGGGAAGAAGTGTAAGGGCAGGTATAGCACTTGTTCTGCTTACAAGGATAAGTGCTGGGAAGGAGATTGGTGGGAAGGGATGGGGGGGGACAAATGGACAAGGGAGTCGCGTAGGGAGCGATCCCTGTGGAAAACAGAAATGGGGGTAGGGGAAGATGTGGTTGGTGGTGGGAACTCGGAGATGGCGGAAGTTACGGAGAATTATATGTTGGACCTGGAGGCTGGTGGGTGGTAGGTGAGGATAAGGGGGACCTTAACCCGAGTGGGGTGGCGGGAGGATGGGGTGAGAGCAGATGTGCGTGAAATGGGAGAGATGAGTTTGATAAACTCGATTTGATTTGATTCTCCCGCACTGAGTAGGCAAAAAGCCAATCTTTATTCTGTCTGTCAGTGATCCAGACTGGGCACCTGTTTTAATTCTCAATTTCAATTCCAATTTCTGTATCTTTAGCTCTCACACTGAAACATAATGAAATCCCAAGGAAAACAATATTGTTTTAAACTAGGAACATTTTGATAATATAATGAACAATTTCAGACTGTGATTCTGCTATTCCCATTTACACTTCTTATGTTTTGTTTCCCAAATCATCATCACTCTTTGCTATTTAATCTCTCCACCTTACCACAGAGCCTTCCTTTTGTTGTCAACCTTTTTATTCTGCATTATTTGACTGGTTTTATTTTCAGCTGCTTTTCCATTTTTGATGAAGGTAATTGAACCAAATTGTAACTCTCCTTGCTCTATGGATGTCATCTGACTTGCTTATTTCTTCAGGCATATTCCATTTCTTATTAAATTTAACAGCATCTGTGGCATTTTGCTTTCTGGAGAGAATTATAACCTTTAAAGGGATAGCAAAGATCTAGTTTGACCAGATTCCAGCATCTGAAATGTCTTGTGTCTTTGATGTCTGATTATAAAGTTGGGGTACAACCTCTCTACATCTGTATTCATTGCCCTGACTAATCAAGGCCAGTATCCCATATGCCTTCCTATCTACAGGAAGAATTTACTTGGAGAGGTACAGTCTACTCATGGATAGTCAAAATGGCTTTGTGAAGGGAAGATCGTGCCTCACGAGCCTGATTGAGTTTTTTGAAGAGGTAACAAAAGAAATTGATGAGGGTAGGGCAGTGGATGTGGTCTACATGGACTTTAGCAAAGCATTTGACAAGGTCCCTCATGAGAGACTCATCCAGAAAGTCATGAGGCATGGGATCAGTGGAACATAGGCTGTTTGGATTAAAAATTGGCTTAAAGGAAGAAAGCAGAGGGTAGTTGTGGAAGGAAAGTATTCTGCCTGGAGGTCGGTGACTATGGAGTGCCGCAGGGATCTGTCTTGGGACTCCTGCTATTTGTGATTTTTATAAATGACCTGGATGTAGAGATGGAAGGATGGGTGATTAAGTTTGCAGATGACACGAAGATTGGAGGAGTTGTGGATGGAGCTGTAGGTGGTTGAAGGTTACAAGAGGATACAGACAGGCTGCAGAGTTGGGCAGAAAAATGGCAGCTGGAGTTCAATCTGGACAAGTGTGAGGTGATGCATTTTGTAAGGACAAACCAGAAGACTGAGTACAGGATTAATGGTCAGTTACTTAAGAGTGTGGATGAACAAAGGGACCTTGGGGTTCAAATCCATACATCCCTCAAGGTCGCTGCACAGGTTGATAGGGTAGTTAAGAAGGACTATGAGATGCTAGGCTTCATTAACAGGGGGATTGAGTTCAAGAGTAGAGAGGTCATGTTGCAACTCTACAAATCTCTGGTGAGACTGAACTTATATTGTGTTCAATTCTGGTCACCTCATTATAGGAAGGATGTGGAAGCTATGGAGAGGGTGCAGAGGAGATTTACCAGGATGTTGCCTGGATTGGAGAACAAGTCATTTGAAACAAGGTTTGCAGAGCTGGGACTTTTCTCTTTGGAGCATAGAAGAATGAGAGGGGACTTGATAGAGGTCTACAAGATTATGAGAGGCATAGATAAGGTGGATAGTCAGTACCTGTTTCCCAGGGCACCAGTAGCAAACACCAGAGGGCATAGGTACAAAATTAAGGGAGGGAAGTTTAGGGGGGGGACATCAGGGGTAAGTTTTTTTTACACAGAGGGTTGTGAGTGCCTGGAATGACTTGCCAGGGATGGTGGTGGAGGCTAAAACATCAGGGGTATTTAAGAACCTCTTGTACAGGCACATGGATGAAAGAAAAATGGAAGGTTATGGGGTAGTGTGGGTTTAGTACTTTTTTTAAGGATTATATGGGTCGACAGAAGATGGAGGGCTGAAGGGCCTGTACCAGGGGTGTCAAACTCAAATACACAGTGGGCCAAAATTAAAAAATCGGTACAAGTCGAGGGCCGGACTGGTTCAGCGTTTATTGCAAAACTTATTGAAATGAATTTATTACACATATTAACCTGGAACTAACAAAGCTTAGGTTATTGCCTACAAAAACAACTTTGAACATTAAATAAATAAAAAATCAGTTGCATTTATTTCTTATGGCTTTATCTGCAGCTTTTCCGGAGTAATTTCTAATGAAAACATTTTTCCACAGGCCAACACTCTGTGATTCACACTAGTCTAAGCCAGATACTTGGCATCTCATCTTGGATGCAAGTTCATCAATGTTTGGAGTCAGGCTCTGAGCTGAGGAAATCCTCAGAATTGAGTGAAGGTGTTCATCAGAAAGACGACTCCTGTGTGATGTTTTGTTTATCTTCATCAAAGAGAACAGTTGTTCACACAGATATGTGCTGCCAAACATAGAGAGCATTTGAGCAGCTTGGGTAGGCAGCTGGGGCATTGTGTCGGGAATGAAATGTAGAAACTGTGCAGCGCCCACCGAGTCATACTTTGCCTTGAGTGTGTCACTACATTGGAGTTCAATCAGCTCCATTTGTATGTTGGTTGGTGCGCTTTCCACGTCAGCTGCAAATGGATTACTGAGCAGTTCAAACCTGCTTTTTTGGGCTTCAAAGTCGGCAAATCGCCGTGTGAAGTCGGCACCAAGTATGCTAAGTTTTTCAGCAAACTTTGCACGTGGGAACACTGCGGTAGAAACCTGCTCTTTCATAGTTTGGCAACACGGAAAATGGCTCAAGTTTTCTTGCTGCATCTGCGTCTCCCACAGGCGCAGCTTGGTTTTAAAAGCTCTCACTGCAGCGTACATGTCTGTGATCACACGCCCCCGCCCCTGAAGCTGCAGGTTGAGCACATTGAGATGGCTCGTGATGTCACACAGAAACGCCATTTCACAAAGCAACTTTTTATCCCGGAGCTCTGTTGTGTCTTTCCCTTTGCTTTCCATGAACTGACAGATCTCCTCATGTAACTCGAAACATCTTTTCAGCACTTTTCCTTGGCTTAACCATCGCACCTTTGTGTGATAGGGCAAATCATTATATTCTGAACCCAACTCCTCCAGAAACGACTTGAACTCGCGGTGATTCGCGGGATTTGTATGGTGCATGCAATATACCGGCGGGCCAGCTCTAATAGAAAAAAAATTTATTCATTAATGATATTCAGGAAATAAACCAGGGAAACCGAATAAACACCAAAAACCCTGAAAACCTGGTACCTGAATAAACTCAGCATTAGCCATATCATACACCATAGGTGCTTCGATTACTGGGGCCAGGTTTAATAGTAATTAGATATTATCTCGCGGGCCAAAGATAATTCCACCGCGGGCCGGATTTGGCCCGCGGGCCTTGAGTTTGACATATATGGCCTGTACTGTGCTGTAGTGTTCTATGGTTCTATACTCAGTGCTATGATTGATGAAGGCCAGCATGTGAATTGCCTTCTTCACCATTCTGTCAAAGTATCATCAGGGCTGTCCTTTTCTTACTATTCTACTGTCAGAGTGCAATGTTTTAATAAGTAGAGAGAGAAAGCATATAATGAATGATTCTAGCATCTTTAAAGCTGACTAATTAAAATATAGCCAAGGTTCATAGAAGAGAGGAAAAATCACAGATCCTAATTTTCCACACTCTAAGTCTACAGAAGGGTTATCATGGACTGATGTAGTGTTATTATTTCAAATAACAATAGAACAATATTATAATAAAAGGAAGAAAGAGATTACATAAAGTAATTGCAGGCCTGTCAGTCCTATATAAGCAGTGGGCAAATTATTGCAAAACTTTCTGGAGGAACAGCATATATCAACATTTGGAGACAAATGGATTAATCCAGGAACATTAGCCAAGTCACATTAGGGGAAGGTCAATTAATGTCTGATTTCTGAGGGGTATGAACAGAGAGGTTACATGAATTTTAGCATGGTGTTTGACCAAGTTCTCTCAGGTAGGTTAATCCGAGTGTCAGTGGCAAATTGGATCAAAAACTGGTTTGTTGGCAGACAAGAGAGGATAAGGTCTGAATGAAATTTTAGTGACTGGGAAACCAAGTGCAGTGTGGCTCTGCGAGCTCAGGATCAGGACCTTTGTTCTTTTTTGTGAGATTAGGGCTTAAGTATAGTGCATAATTAAAGCATTTGTTAATGATGCCAAGAGATATATAATAAGGAAGTTTCAATGGACCAGTTATAAAAGTAGCAAATGAAATACACCCTGAAGAAGTGTAAGTTAATGATACAGAGAGGGCAAACAAGATGAGAGCATAGATAACAAATGATAGAATGTAAACGTACAAAGTGATTTTTGAGTCCTTGTTCATCAATCGTTGACAATAACAGGTGATGCAAATGGTACAGTATATCAAGTACTTACTTCCATTGGCTAAGCATGGAGTACAAAAGCTGGCAGGTCATGTTAGAACTGCTTTGAGTGGTTGGTCATGGTTAGAATTAACTCCTGCCTAAGCAAGGACTTAGAGCCACCGCAATTTGCCGACCCACAATAGGTCTACAGCAAATGCAATCTCACTGGCTCTTCACTCAGTCTTAGACCACAATATCTATGTCAGGCTGCTATTTATTGATCAAAGCCCACTGTTCAACACCATCATTCCCTCAAAGTATTAAAGTATTGATGCAATTACAAAGAAGTTTTTGTATTTCATTAGAAGCTTGAGGAAATTTGGAATGTGGCCAAAGACTCCTGCAAATTTCTACAGCTGTAGTGTGTTTGCAGCACTGTCTGGTGTGGAGGTTCCAATGTCCAGGATCAGAAAAGGCTGCAGAGGGTTGTACACTCAGCTAGCTCCATCATGGCATTTGCCTCCACCATTGAGGGAAGCTTCAAAAAGACAGCTTTCAGCATCAAGGATCCCCACCACCCAGGAGATGCCCTCTTCTCATTGCTACCACCAGGGAGGAGGTACAGGATCCTGAAGATCACACTCAACATTTTAAGAGCAGCTTCTTCCTCTCTACCATCAGATTTCTGAATGGTCCATGAAACTATCAACACTCTCTCACTATATTGCTCTCTGTTTGCACTACCTATTTATTTTTAAAAAATATTTCTTATTGCAACTTATAGTAATATTTACATATTGCACTATACTGCTGTAGCAAAATAACAAACTCACAATATATGTCAGTGATAATAAACCTGATTCTTATTCCAATTCTAGCATTAATGAGTGTAACAGTTGGAATACTATAAACATTTATGGTCATCACACTACAGGAAATGTGTCATTAGAAATGTTACCCATCTGGTTTACAAGGATGCACTGAAAAATGGAGAATAATAGTAGTTGGAGACTGTCTAACCTGGTGCAGTTTTCTATAGGATGAAGAAGATTGACATTTCATTCAGGTATATGGTGTATTTGGCTTTTAGTAAGGCACCTGACAAGGTTCCCCAGGTAGGTTCATTCAGAAAGTCAGGAGACATGGTACTCCAACATTACTGCAACATAATGTTGTTGTTTATTTCCCTCCATAGATGCTGCCTGACCTGCTGAGTTCCTCCAGCATTTTGTGTGTGTGAATCAGAAACAATGCTGCAGAGGATGAAATCATGAACAGTTGCAAGTATTAATTTTTAAGAGCAATACACTGAGGAAATAGTTGGGGAACAGGTGAGGACAAGAAATCCCTGCAGGTTGCTGTTTGATATAGGGAAAAGCAAAATAACAAGAAAATCTTACAACTGGACTTTTTTCTGTTAGAACAGATTGGAGAGGATTGTTGAAACTTATCAAACTTTCAGTTCGGCCTTCAACACTATTTTCCCTCAGGCCTTAGTGAACAAACTCCTGCTCCTTGGTCTAAATACACCACTGTGCAACTGGGTGTTGGATTTAAAAAACAAGACCTCAGACAGTCAGGATCCACAACCGCTCCTCCCTCCCCATCACCCTCAACACAGGTGCCCCCCCCACCCCCCAGGGCTTGGTGCTGAGCCCACTGTTGTATAATCTGGTCACACATGACTGCATGGCCAAACACATCATCAAGTTCACTGATGGGGCTCATCACCATCAATGATGAGACAGTAATACACACACAGTGCTGGAGGAACTCAGCAGGCCAGGCAGCATCTATGGAAAAGAGTGAACAGTCAACATTTTGGACTGAGACACTTCATCAGCCCACAGAGAGGAGGTGGAAGAGCTCAGGGCCTAGTGCTAGACAAATAACCTTTTTCTCAATGCCATCTATACTCACGAAATTATACAGATGCACAGTAGAGAACATCCTAACATGCTGCATCACTGCAGGTTACAGAATTGCACTGTGGCCAACAGGAGGCCTCTACAATGGGTATTCAAAACTACCCAATGCATCACTGGCACCAGCCTACCCACCATCAAGGACAGATATACAGAAAGGGGCCAGAAAAGGGCCAGTAACATCATGAAGGTTCCCAGCCACCCTGATCATGGACTCTTTGTTCCACTCCCTTCAGAGAGGAGGCTACGTAGAATCCACGCCAGGATCAACAGATTCAAAAAGTTACTTTCCCCAAGCAGTAAGATTGATCAACATCTCCACCCACTAACCCAAACCTCCACACCCACATCACCACTAGTTTATCATTTCCTGTCAGTCATCTTACATACATACCCCTGTATCTGGTGTCACTTTATGCAATATAATCTATGAATATAGCAATCTTACATATTTGTATTTATTGCGTGTGTTTTTTATTATTGTGTTCTTTATCTTATTGTGTTTATTTTTTAAATTGCATCAGATCCAGAGTAACAATTATTTTGCTTTTCTGATGGTGGTGATTGCCAGGCTCAAATTAACCAGGGTTGTTAAGGCAAAGTTCTGTATCTTTGATCCATGGACTACCAGGAGAAGCATAGACCAGGTGGACCCAAGTGCTTAGGGGACCAGATATGAGGATGAGGTTGAAGTTGAACAAAGAGTCTTTACTTGAGGTTTGGTTAGTAGAGAACACAGCCAACACTCGAGAATCACTGTAAACAGGTAGGTAAACTCAAGTCTGAGCAAAGACAGAGAAAACAGATGGAATTTAAATAGACTAACAAAACAAGGCACAGGTGCACTGATATCTAAAGCAAGACATAGGTGAAAATAATCAACTAGTAGTCAGGAAGGAGGAGTGTTGAAGTGTGGAAGACACTGGCGTCCTTTGTCCAACCTTCAATATCTGCAGCATCCAATGTTCCCTACACTTGTTACCCCTCGCTTTTACCCTGAAAGGAACATGTTGTCCTTTTTTTCTCCAGTCCTGCCAAATGGCCTTGGCCCAAAACGTCGACTGTACTCATTTCCATGGATGCTGCCTGGCCTGTTGAGTTCCTCCAGCATTTTGTGTGTGTTGCTCGGATTTCCAGCACCTGCAGAATTTCTCTTGTTTGTGATGTTGTCCTTGAACTCTTGTTATTTCTCCTTTATATGCTTTCAACTGTGTAGGTGTAAACTTACAGATGTACACACAGTGGCCACTTTATTAGGTACCTCCCGTACTGAGTTGTCTGATTGGATATTTGTATCAACGAGCAGGTGTACAGGTATACCTAATAAAGTGGCCGCTGTGTGTCGATGCTCCCAGTGTACCTTTGCAGTTTCTCCCATATGCTAATGAAATTGGCATCCCCTTGTTTAAGATTGTTATTATTGGTCCATCCTGTCCTTTACCTTAAAATATAGAGAATTATGGTCACTATCTCCAAAATGATTCCTCACTGCCACTCTCTCCACTTGACCAGCTACGTTCCCTAATGCAACCTCATTCACTGCTATATCTGCGTCAAAAAGCTGTTCTGGACAAACTTCAAAAATTCTGCTCTCTCTGAAAACCCCCTGTACAATAACCCCATTGTTATTACATATCTATATCTGTTCCTCTACCTTCTGATGACCTCAGAGATTCTGAAAGGATTGCAATAAACCCTCAGCATAGTCTGTAACGTATGAATTTTTAGAATTGGTTAAGTGGCAAAGTGAGAGTTATTTGTGAGTAACTGCCGATTGATATTTCTTTCAGTGTATTGGCGAATATTGTGAGGAGACTAACAGGTAACAGATGACCACATTAGATATATGCTAATTCTTTTGTGGATAAGATATACCTGGAAAATTTCCCACATTGATAGAAACATTGCATTTGAATAGCTTGGCTATAAATTGGGTTGGTAGTTGTTAAATCTAATTGATATAGGATATTGTACAGTCAACATGTTTCTTAACCTTTGAGTGAATGGAATTGATGGGTGACTAAAATCTATCATCCTTCGGTCTATGGGAAGAAGATGAGTAACATTATCCATCTGTTATTTATAACTGCAACCATTCCTCCCACCCTCTCTATTACTCCTGTCACTGCACTGAATTGCAAACACTTTAAGACACTTTGTATAATAAGACCATAAGATATAGGAGCAGAATTAGGCCATTTGAACCATTGAGTCTATTCCACCATTTCATCATGGCTGATCCAATTTTCCTCTCAGCCCCAAATCCCCTACCTTCTCTCTGTATCCCTTCATGTCCTGACTGGTCAAGTCTATCAACCTACAAATATACATAAAGACTTGGCCTTCACAGCTGCCTGTGGTGAATTCCAGATTCACTACTCTCTGTCTAATGAAATTTCTCCTTATCTCTGTTCTAAGATGATGCCCCTCTATTCTGAGGCTGTCCCTTCTGGTCTTAGGCTCTCTTACCATAGGAAACATCCTCTCCAGATCCACTCTATCAAGGTGTTTCAACATTCAATAGATCTCTGTTGGGTCACTCCTCATTACATAATGCGTGTAATGACCTCACTCTAAAAAGTGCAGTGATGCATTTGTTCCATATCAGATCACCAGATGCTCTTCCTAAAAACATTCAGTTAAAATTACTTCACTCAAGTCTACTTGAACAGCAAAGGGCCCACACAGATAATAGACAATACACAGTAACAAACTTCCAGAATACTACTCTCTCTGCTCCGAGACTGAATAACAAATGGAATCGGCACTATGAGGTCTATATGTGAGGTACATCCAGTCAGTGCTGATGTGCCAGGAACCAACAGCAATCTCCTGCCCTCCCTGCTGCTGAACGGGGAACATAGCCCACATCCAACGACTAATCCCAATGCTTTTTTAGATTTAAGATGGTTTATTGTCATTCATCAGTACACAAGTGTCAAAGAGAACAAAATGAATGTTACTCTGGATCTGAATCAGTGTAAAAACAACACAATAAGCATAAAAAACTGAAAAAAAATTGAATATACAGTGTCTGTTCTCCATCTCCCTCTGGTGCTCCCCTCCCCCTTTTTTTCTTCCTAGGCCTCCCGTCCAATGATACTTTCCCTTCTCCAGCTCTGTATCCCTTTTGCCAATCACCTTTCCGGCTCTCAGTTCCACCCCACCGGTCTTCTCCTATCATTTCGCATTTCCCCCTCCCCCTCCTACTTTCAAATCTCTTACTATCTTTCCTTTCAGTTAGTCCTGATGAAGGGTCTCAGCCCGAAAGGTCGACAGTGCTTCTCCCTATAGATGCTGCCTGGCCTGCTGTGTTCCACCAGCATTTTGTGTGTGTTGCGAGAATATACAGTGGATTTGTTTAATTGGGTCGCATTGGGACCGGTACATATTTGATCAATTAAGTGGCTGCCAATTAGCTGAAGTTTCATGGAAATAATTAAAAAGGTATCAAAAAGATAAAATATCATTTAACTGTGTAACAAATTATGTATTTAAATGAAATACAGAACAAATGAAAAGACTACCAATTCTACTACAGTACTACAAAACTGTATATTACTTCATAATAGTTATTGACAGAGGAATTCTTCTGCCATGTTATTTTGATTGACTGTAAATTAACAAAATCAGCACAGACACCCAAAGTAGATCACAAACAAGAGAAAATCTATAGATGCTGGAAATTCATATACTGCTGTTTATATTGTAAATGCATGCTGATATTTATCTATTTATGCACATTTTATTCTATATCCATACTTTAACCTCTAATATTTTATTTCTTTTTCTTTATAATTGTTTAATCTTGTTTTTTTTGTTGCATAACCAACAAACCATAGCAAATTACTAATAATTTGAATACATATGGCGAATAAAGTTGATCCTTGACCTTCTCAAGTCTATCAGGTCAACTGATCACGAAAGCCAAATCCTGAAAGCATCAGAGCCACACTAGACTTCATTAGATGGTGAAGGAAACTACTTAAGACATTGTGAAGTTTTTCTTTTAATTGCCCTATAGCGCTTTCCAGAAGGGAAGTTTTGGAAAAGGCAGTTGGCAGGATGGGTAGTGTCCGCTATGATTTTTCCTTCCTGCTTCTTTGTCCTGGTCACATACAAGTTCTGCAGTGATACAGTGATCATTAATGGAGAATGTGTGGAGCAGGTTAAGACCTACAAGTATCTGGGAGTACAGTTAGACGAGAAGCTAGACTGGACTGCCAACACAGATGCCTTGTGCAGGAAGGCACAGAATCGACTGTACTTCCTTAGAAGGTTGGCGTCATTCAATGTCTGTAGTGAGATGCTGAAGATGTTCTATAGGTCAGTTGTGGAGAGCGCCCTCTTCTTTGTGGTGGCGTGTTGGGGAGGAAGCATTAAGAAGAGGGACGCCTCACGTCTTAATAAGCTGGTAAGGAAGGCGGGCTCTGTCGTGGGCAAAGTACTGGAGAGTTTAACATCGGTAGCTGAGCGAAGGGCGCTGAGTAGGCTACGGTCAATTATGGAAAACTCTGAACATCCTCTACATAGCACCATCCAGAGACAGAGAAGCAGTTTCAGCGACAGGTTACTATCAATGCAATGCTCCTCAGACAGGATGAAGAGGTCAATACTCCCCAATGCCATTAGGCTTTACAATTCAACCGCCAGGACTTAAGAACTTTTTTAAAGCTATTATTAATGCTTTTTGAGATAGTGATTTAGATGCATATCATATTTTTTACTGAGTTAAGTATTGTATGTAATTAGTTTGCTACAACAAGTGTATGGGTCATTGGAAAAAAAAGTTGAATTTCCCCATGGGGATGAATAAAGTATCTATCTATCTATCTACACTGCAGGCAATGACCTTTCCTGCTGACCTGATAGTTCGCTGTAGTCTTCATATGTTGTGAGCGAATGCTGTACCAAACTAGTTAGTAATGGCTGATGTGAGGATGATCTCAATGAGGGCAGTGTAGAATTGCACCAATATGTTCTGGGGAACATAGAATTTTACCAAATGCCACAAGAAATACATCATCAGCAGAAAGTAAGCAAATGTGAGACATTTGCTTATCCTTATTTGATCAGAGTTTATTCCTTGCAAGGGTATGTTTATTCCATGGTCTCATCTAATCAACTAAATATCCTTGTTCCAATCCTAGTTGCTGGAGAGCATCTCTCTAGCCTGGTAAACAGTGGAGTTGGGACAGGTACCTGTCACAGATACGAACAAGAAGGATATTAGAGGGTCTGCAATGGTGTGTTGGGATTATTTAATTGATTTGGTATATCATGAACAGCTCATGTTTCATTCATTATTTCATCAAATTTAAAGTTAATATTTTGTCACTTTAGCGATTGGTTTTATCTTTTATTTTAAATATTTACAGTATAATGTATAATTGGAGGTTTACATATTATTTTGAAAATTTTATTACTCCACCAAATGTCTCCAATTATTTTTTCAATATGAATATTCAGTTAAATTAGTCAAAACATTAGCTCTCCAAATCTCTCCATATACTTTAATTAAAATAACAAACAAATGCATCTTTAATTATCTAGAGAAAGAACAAAAATGTAATTGTGATTGACAATGAAAATAATATAATATAAAACAGAGCCTCAGGATGCATTACATCTGATAGATGAACATGAAACATATACATATCTGGGGTATCAACAACAAAACAGATCATAGGTGATAAAGGGAAATTGTTCAACAGAATTCACCTCAAGGCTCAAGAAAATCTCCCATTCAGAGCTCAGTAGTAAAAATATAACAAAGGCAATAAACACTTTTGCATCATATTAGCATAATACTGTATCTTGGTCTGAAACTGATGCGGAAAATTTACAAAGAAAATTAAGCACTGAAACGACAAATTTTAGAAAATACTATGTACGCTCAAACACACTTAGATTACTACTGAGGATAGGAGGAAGAGGAATAGCAAACATAAAGAATAACACAACAGTCAGATAAAATTTCTGAGGATATATTTTCATCAACGAAAACATGATTTAGCACTCAATGTGAGCATGCACAATTCTGATAAGAAATACACATCACTGAACTTAAAAAGAAAGCATAACCCAAACAAATGAAGAAATTATCACTACAGAAGAAAAAGTTAACCAATGGAAGACATCCCCACAATCTGAGCAGACTAGATGTCAACAAGGAAGCATTAAATGCCCGGTTCAGAGTTGGAGACCTCTTTCCAGAAACATTCCTTGTGACAATACAGGACCAGCCGGTTTACATGAAATAAATCATCAAGAATACATAATAAAAAACCTACGAATTCAAGACAATAAATGCAGAAACAATCTAACACATTACAGGATCTTGCAGCAGTTTAACTCAATCTGATTACTCACACAGGCACAATCAAGTGGCTTTAAAATACATAAAAGAAACCATTCCTTACTATACATACAAGCCTGATCCAGTTTTAGAATCAGAATTATATTACGACTGATCCATTTTTACAGAAAGGGCAATCCATAATGACCATCCAGGTATAATATTACAGGATAAATAAGCAAGAACTGTTTAATTAATAGATATCGCCATTCCAAACACACATTACATATAGAAATCAAAAAAGTGAAAAATACCAGAAGTATGCTGAATTAAAAGAGAAAATTGAAAGACTATGAAACATGACAAGGGTATATACATTGCCCCAATAGTAATATCTACAACTGGTATCATTGCAAAGGCACTGCACAATGGCTTTAATCAATTAATCCTACACGGAAATATTTATGTAAATCTCCAGAAAGCTGCAATACCAAACACCGCCAGAATAGTCTAAATTTCCTAGCAATTGAGAAATGAGTTTGCCAAGTTATGCCTATACCTTAGGTTTCACCAGCTCAAGCCAAAAGAAAAAAATTATAGTAGTAGTTAATAGAAACTCTTAATATCTATAAACTACACCCAATACTCGTCAAGTTCCTACGACATCTAATGAAGCATTGGCGTGCTATAATCACCTTATCTATTAACATCCTACAAAGAATAACTACCATTATCAAAATAAGCCAAAGCACTTCCTAGGGAGATTCTCCAAGCCCACCAGAGTTTTATCTAGTTTTAAACCCACTTTCTAACTTACTGGATCAGATGAAAATAGGGTATCAAATTAGAGCCAACCAAACAAACTATACCTCGACTCTGCTTCCATACATGGACAATTTGAAATTATACTCTCCTTCATCAGCAAAGCTAAAGCAATTAATTCAAATAGTAGAACTGTTTTCTAAATATATAAACATGAACTTTGGACTGAATAAGTGCAGAGCATGAAGCATAAAGAAAGGTGCAACAGAGAATCAGAATCAGGTTTATTATCACCAGCATGTGACGTGAAATTTGTTAACTTAGCAGTAGCAGTTCAATGCAATACATAATCTAGCAGAGAGAGAGAGAGGGAGAGAGAGAGAGAAATAAATAAAATAAAACAATAATAAATTAAAAAAGTGAGGTAGTGTCCAAAGCTTCAAAGTTCATTCAGGAATCAGATGGCAGAGGTGAAGAAGCTGTTCCTGAATTACTGAGTGTGTGCCTTCAGGCTTCTGTATCTCCTACCTGATGGTAACAGTGATAAAAGTGCATGCCCTGGGTGCTGGAGGTCTTTAATAATGGACACTACCTTTCTGAAACATTGCTTCCTAAAGATGCCCTGGGTACTTTGTAGGCTAGTGCCCAAGATGGAGCTGACTAGATTTACAACCTTCTGCAGCTTCTTTCGGTCCTGTGCAGAGGCCCCTCGATACCAGACAGTGATGCAGCCTGTCAGAATGTTCTCCACAGTACAACCATAGAAGTTTTTGAGTGTATTTGTTGACATGCCAAATTACTTCAAACTCCTAATAAAGTATAGCCACTGTCTTGCCTTCTTTATGACTACATCAATGTGTTGGGACCAGGTTAGATCCTCAAAGACCTTGACAACTAGGAACTTGAAGCTGCTCACTCTCTCCACTTCTGATCCCTCTATGAGGATTGGTATGTGTTCCTTCATGTTACCCTTCCTGAAGTCCACAAGCAGCTCTTTCGTCTTACTGACGTTGAGTGCCAGGTTGTTGATGCGACACCACTCCACTAGTTGGCATATCTCACTCCTGTACGCTCTCTCGTCACCACCTGAGTTTCTACCAACAATGGTTGTATCGTCAGCAAATGTGTAGATGGTATCTGAGCTATGCCTAGCCACACAGTCATGTGTATATGGAGAGTAGAGCAGTGGCCTAAGCACTCACCACTGAGGTGCTCCAGTGTTGATCGTCAGTGAAGATGATATGTTATCACTCAGTCGGCACAGACTGTGGTCTTCTGGTTAGGAGGTTGAGGATCCAATTGCAGAAGGACGTACAGAGGCCAAGGTTCTGCAACTTCTCAATCAGGATTGTGGGAATGATGGTATTAAATGCTGAGCTATAGTCAATGAACAGCATCCTGACGTAGGTGTTTGTGTTGTCCAGGTGGTCTAAAGCTGTATGAAGAGCCATGGAGATTGTGTCTGCCGTTGACCTATTGCGACGATAAGCAAATTGCAATGGGTCCAGGTCCTTGCTGAGGCAGGAGTTCAGTCTAGTCATAACCAACCTCTCAACGCATTTCATGATGGCTGATGTGAGTGCTACCGGGTGATTGTCATTAAGGCAGCCCACATTATTCTTCTTAGGCACTGGTATAATTGTTGTCTTTTTGAAGCATATGGGAACTTCTGCCTGTAGCAGTTAGAGGTTGAAAATGTCCTTGAATATTCCTGCTAGTTGGTTGACACAGGTTATCAGAGCCTTATCAGATACTCCAACAGGACCTTCGGCCTTGCGAGGGGTTCACTCTCTTTAAAGACAGTCTAACATCGGCCTCTGAGACAGAGGTCACAGGGTCATCAGGTGCAGCAGGGATCTTCATAGCTGTAGTTGTGTTCTCCCTTTCAAAGCGTGCATTGAAGAAAATAGCACAGAGCAGCAGATACAATACAATCGATCGATCAATGTGAAACATACAAGTACCTGGGATATCAACAAGCAAAGAAAATAGATCATTGTACGATAAAGGGAAAAGTTGTGACAGAATTTACTTCAAAGCTTAAGAAATTCTGCCAGAGCTCAAGAGTAAAAATATGATGAAGGCAATAAATACTTGTGCTATACCCATATTAGCGTATACTTTTGGTATAACATTTTGGTCCAAACCAATGTGGAAAATTTACAAAGAAAAATAGGAACTGAACTTTAGAAAGCACAATGTCCACCTGAATGCACTTAGATTACTAACACTACTTAGCACAGGAGGAAGAGGAAATATGGACAAAAATTACACAAAAGTTGGATAAAACTAAAGATATATTTTCATCAATGAAAACAGAATTCAGCACTCCATGTGAGCAAGTGCAATTCTGATAAGAAGTACACACCACTAAACTTAACTGAAGGCTCAACCCAGAAAAATGAAGACTTCATCATAATTGACCAATAGAAGAACATGATCCTCCATGGAAGATGACCCCATGACCTCAGCAGAATAGATGTCAACAAGGAAGCATCGAAAGTCTGGCTCAGAGTTGGAGACTTCTTCCCAGAAGCAGATATAGGAGAATATAGGACCAGGCAGTTAACACACGAAAAACATCAACGATACATAACAAAAGACCAACAAATTCAAGATGATAAATGCAGAAAATGCCAAGAGAAACTAGAAGCAATCCAACACATTACAGGATCCTACAGCAGTTTAACTCAATCTGATTACTTACACAAGCATTATCAGGTAGCAAACATCATTTACCAAAACCTTGCTTTAAAATACAAACTATAAATGCAAGCCTGATCCAATTTTAGAGTCAGAGACCTACAAATTATATTATAAACAATTAGTCCCACACAGCAATATTCAGAAAGCCACAATACTAGATACCACTAGAATAGTCCAAAAATTCCTAGCACTTGAGAAATGAGCATGCTTGGCTGGACCCATACCTTAGGTTTTACCAGCTTGGGCTGAGAAAAAATACATGTTAATAAAGATAAGCACTTTCAACAATAGTATATAATTGGAGGCTTAACTGTTTTTACTGGAAAATGCAGACAGACTCATGGTAATGTGTTTACATTTTAATTATGTTGTAGACTAGCAACTATTAATAATAATAAGATCTCTAGAGGTTTGGACGCCTTTAAGGAACTTACTGTATTATTTGCATTTGTGGATTTACTCCTGTCCAAATATCCGTACTGATTTCCGGAAGAAAGGCATTACAAAAATTCGGTAATGACAAAACCATGCAAAATCAACCAGAAGACAGAAATAAAATATCATAATTCTCATTGGCGCCCTATTCCACAGGAAGCTGAACATTTACTGTACAGAGTTTATTCATGGCCTGAACTGCTTTAGCGACGCGGTGATTGATTGGGAAGGGAGGTGTTGGGGTTGGGTGCGGCACACACCGGTCACCGAAGGGTGTCGCACCAGGCCGAGACTCACCTGGGGCGCGCGCAGGCAGGTGAGAGTGACGCAAAGGCTACCTGTTCAAACCACAGTGAAGTGGAAGGTGACCGCTGCCCAACTAGAGTCGAACTAAGGTGAGTTGAATTTTACAACTCCAGCCTTCTGATTTGGCGATGTCTTGTTATTTAACGTAAACCCCCCCCCCCCCCCCAGAAACCTGTATTATTCAGTGGCGACGCTCCCACGTTAAATTGTGTCATATTAACATTTGAGTAAGGGTAGATATGGCAGGACGAAATAACACTTTGTTTTAGTTTGGAGCTTATTCTCCATAACGATAAAATCCATTGCGAGTTCGAGTCTATGTGTTAGTCGTGAAACGCCTGTACAGTATTACGGTTCTACATTCAGCGATATCTGATTAGATGTGTCTGCCACTGCAGTAGATTTGAAAACATTGACAGAGTTACGGGGAACACAGCCGGGCCCTTCGGCGCACTGAATCGCTTCGCTATCAACGGCCCATTTACTCTCATCCTACATTTTATTGTCCCTCTGTTTTCATCGTCGCCCACCCTTCTCCCGCTCCGCCGCTCACCTACAAACCGAGGACAATTTTTACTGGCCAATTAATCTACCAATTTGTATATCTGGGGCAAAGGCGAAAAATTTTGCTGAAGTAACCCAGTTGGTCAGTCATTGTTGACACCGATGACTTGTTTACTGAGCTGTTGTCAGGTATGAATACTGCTCAGCTAAAACCCTCATTCTCCTTTAAGGATTATCCCAGAAAAATGGGGAAGTTCGTTACTTGTCCCACTTCCAAAAACCTGTAGTAGGTTAATTGGTCTCTAGAAATTGCTCCTCGTATTGGTGGGTGGTAGAATTCATCCAACCTTGGAGAAATCGGTTTGTTCTGCGACCCAGACCAGACACATTGGGCTGAATAATTTCCCTTTATGTTGTAAGGAAACATGGATAGGGATCTTATCACCTGGAGTGCCCTAGAGATCTCTCCAAGTTATTGTAGTTTTGACAAATTACAATAAATTACTGGAGATCCCAGGTTAAATCTGCAGAGTGTGCATGCCTGGAATGGATATCAATATGTTGTTTAATTTTGTAAACAATGTAGGAGTTGATTGATCAACTTTTCCTTAAGTAGCAGATGATATCTCTTCAGATTTGCATTTTGAACTTTGGATTACCATGGTTCAAAATGGTAAATAATATTATGCAGCAAAATATCTGAGAAGGAAATATAAATTAAATTGTGTGTTCCCAGTATCAAATCTGGTACAGGAAATGAACCATAGGGGAAGACCTGTTTATAAAACAAAATCTCCCAACATTTAAGTTATGAGAGGACAGGACTCTATATTTCTATTCATTCAGTTTCAGTGTCAGGAAGTTACTGATGGTAAATAATACATTGCATTGTCAGAAAATTGCTAACCTAAATTTATCTGTTACAAGTTTACTTATGCCTATTCTACAAGTGCAGAGCTTTTTACTCTTAATTTCATATGAAAGGGAATTCAAATGGCAGGATGGTATTTCATGAATCTGTTTTTTTGGAGCATCTTAAACCAGAATTTTTCAATTTCTGCTCTTAGTTGTATAACTTTCTTCACTTATTGAAGTGGCATTTCCATTTCAATAATGGCAAATACTGTCTTGGCAATACCTATAGGCCATGATATCATCCAGTTATCAACATGAAGTGCACATTGGGACCAGTCTGTCTCATCAGGGAAAAATGTGCTGGTTGAATTATGTTTTAGTTCCTTACTGAAATTATTTGAGACAAGTTAGCTGAAGTATTATTTCTAAATCTGTGTTGTGTTATAAGATGGAAAGTTACTTTAGTCAAGTTACTACATGAAGTGATTGTGTATATATACTTTATTAGGATAGGGTAGTGATAAAATGTTTGAAGTTTCAAGTTTTTTTTTGCTAGTGCCACATTCAAAAGTCAGCTTTCAGTCGTAGGTCTGGTATTTCTGTGCACCAAGGTGCAGCCGAGTTAATTATTTTACCACTGAGTTATTCACTTGAGCTTGTGCAACATTCCACTAACTGCCTCATCTTTTCAAAAGGGATTGGCATAAGCTCAGACGGGAACTGTCAAAATGTACAGGCAGAACCTTTATCCAAATCCAAGAGCATCACTAATGATGTGGCAAAGCCGTTATGTCATCTTCTATCTCCTTCTCTGCCACTGCACTGATCATCCTGTTTCTGCTTTCTCTCCATACCCACTGGTGAAGCTCAACAATTACTTACGGGCAGCAAACAAAATAAAGAATGCAACTAAATACTTCATTAACAACACTTTTCTTGTAAAATTTATGGTAAACGATCACTACAAACAATGGAGAGGTGAGCGAAGCATGCAGGTGCGAGGCAAGGTTGAGGCATATTCGAGGCAAAGTTGGGGTGAGTGGGGCAGAACAGTGGAGAGGCTTATTTGAGGCCAGTTCGCTTAAACCAAGAGTGAGGTTTGATTGATCTAAGCGCCAGGCTGATTTGGAAAGGTTGGGTATGGGCTGAAACATGGCAGGGGATCCAGGCCCAGAGCATATCGATGTGACAGGGCCTGGGTTTTAGTGTAAGGAATGACCCGATGTTTGGACGATTTAAACGCTGGGCCAGTTGGATTGAAAAGGAAGGGTGTCTGGGCAAGAGATCCATGACATTTACTTGGCTCTGCGCTTATCTGTAAATGAGGCCGTGGCGTGCTCTGCGCTCCATGCTTGAGGGCCCTGTAACATTTACTCGGCTCTGCGCTCCATGCTTGAGGGCCCTGTAACTTTTACTCGGCTCTGCGCTCCATGCTTGAGGGTCCTGTAACATTTACTCGGCTCTGCGCTCCATGCTTGAGGGCCCTGTAACATTTACTCGGCTCTGCGCTCCATGCTTGAGGGCCCTGTAACATTTAATCGGCTCTGCGCTCCACGCTTGAGGGCCCTGTAACTTTTACTCGGCTCTGCGCTCCACGCTTGAGGGCCCTGTAACTTTTACTCGGCTCTGCGCTCCATGCTTGAGGGCCCTGTAACATTTAATCGGCTCTGCGCTCCATGCTTGAGGGCCCTGTAACTTTTACTGGGCTCTGCGCTCCATGCTTGAGGGCCCTGTAACATTTAATCGGCTCTGCGCTCCATGCTTGAGGGCCCTGTAACATTTAATCGGCTCTGCGCTCCATGTTTGAGGGCCCTGTAACATTTACTGGGCTCTGCGCTCCATGCTTGAGGGCCCTGTAACATTTACTCGGCTCTGCGCTCCATGCTTGAGGGCCCTGTAACTTTTACTCGACTCTGCGCTCCATGCTTGAGGGCCCTGTAACATTTAATCGGCTCTGCGCTCCATGCTTGAGGGCCCTGTAACATTTACTCGGCTCTGCGCTCCATGCTTGAGGGCCCTGTAACATTTACTCGGCTCTGCGCTCCATGCTTGAGGGTCCTGTAACATTTACTCGGC
Source organism: Hemitrygon akajei (assembly GCF_048418815.1). NCBI lineage: Eukaryota > Metazoa > Chordata > Chondrichthyes > Myliobatiformes > Dasyatidae > Hemitrygon > Hemitrygon akajei. The sequence goes on along the minus strand of NC_133127.1, from coordinate 67,520,454 downwards.
TCTGCGCTCCATGCTTGAGGGCCCTGTAACATTTAATCGGCTCTGCGCTCCACGCTTGAGGGCCCTGTAACTTTTACTTGGCTCTGCGCTCCATGCTTGAGGGCCCTGTAACTTTTAATCGGCTCTGCGCTCCATGCTTGAGGGCCCTGTAACATTTACTCGGCTCTGCGCTCCACGCTTGAGGGCCCTGTAACATTTACTCGGCTCTGCGCTCCATGCTTGAGGGCCCTGTAACATTTACTCGGCTCTGCGCTCCATGCTTGAGGGCCCTGTAACATTTACTCGGCTCTGCGCTCCATGCTTGAGGGCCCTGTAACTTTTACTCGGCTCTGCGCTCCATGCTTGAGGGCCCTGTAACATTTTCTCGGCTCTGCGCTCCATGCTTGAGGGCCCTGTAACATTTAATTGGCTCTGCGCTCCACGCTTGAGGGCCCTGTAACATTTAATCGGCTCTGCGCTCCACGCTTGAGGGCCCTGTAACATTTAATCGGCTCTGCGCTCCACGCTTGAGGGCCCTGTAACTTTTACTGGGCTCTGCGCTCCATGCTTGAGGGCCCTGTAACTTTTACTCGGCTCTGCGCTCCACGCTTGAGGGCCCTGTAACATTTACTCGGCTCTGCGCTCCACGCTTGAGGGCCCTGTAACATTTACTCGGCTCTGCGCTCCACGCTTGAGGGCCCTGTAACATTTACTCGGCTCTGCGCTCCACGCTTGAGGGCCCTGTAACATTTACTCGGCTCTGCGCTTCACGCTTGAGGGCCCTGTAACATTTACTCGGCTCTGCGCTCCACGCTTGAGGGCCCTGTAACATTTACTCGGCTCTGCGCTCCATGCTTGAGGGCCCTGTAACATTTACTCGGCTCTGCGCTCCATGCTTGAGGGCCCTGTAACATTTACTCGGCTCTGCGCTCCATGCTTGAGGGCCCTGTAACATTTACTCGGCTCTGCGCTCCATGCTTGAGGGCCCTGTAACATTTACTCGGCTCTGCGCTCCATGCTTGAGGGCCCTGTAACTTTTACTCGGCTCTGCGCTCCATGCTTGAGGGCCCTGTAACATTTACTCGGCTCTGCGCTCCAGGCTTGAGGGCCCTGTAACATTTAATCGGCTCTGCTCTCCATGCTTGAGGGCCCTGTAACTTTTACTCGGCTCTGCGCTCCATGCTTGAGGGCCCTGTAACATTTAATCGGCTCTGCGCTCCATGCTTGAGGGCCCTGTAACTTTTAATCGGCTCTGCGCTCCATGCTTGAGGGCCCTGTAACTTTTACTCGGCTCTGTGCTCCATGCTTGAGGGCCCTGTAACATTTAATCGGCTCTGCGCTCCATGCTTGAGGGCCCTGTAACATTTACTCGGCTCTGCGCTCCATGCTTGAGGGCCCTGTAACATTTAATCGGCTCTGCGCTCCATGCTTGAGGGCCCTGTAACATTTAATCGGCTCTGCGCTCCATGCTTGAGGGCCCTGTAACATTTACTCGGCTCTGCGCTTCATGCTTGAGGGCCCTGTAACATTTACTCGGCTCTGCGCTCCATGCTTGAGGGCCCTGTAACATTTACTGGGCTCTGCGCTCCATGCTTGAGGGCCCTGTAACATTTAATCGGCTCTGCGCTCCATGCTTGAGGGCCCTGTAACATTTGATCGGCTCTGTGCTCCATGCTTGAGGGCCCTGTAACATTTACTCGGCTCTGCGCTCCATGCTTGAGGGCCCTGTAACTTTTACTTGGCTCTGCGCTCCATGCTTGAGGGCCCTGTAACATTTACTTGGCTCTGCGCTCCATGCTTGAGGGCCCTGTAACTTTTACTGGGCTCTGCGCTCCATGCTTGAGGGCCCTGTAACATTTACTGGGCTCTGCGCTCCATGCTTGAGGGCCCTGTAACATTTACTGGGCTCTGCGCTCCATGCTTGAGGGCCCTGTAACTTTTACTCGGCTCTGCGCTCCATGCTTGAGGGCCCTGTAACATTTACTCGGCTCTGCGCTCCATGCTTGAGGGCCCTGTAACATTTACTCGGCTCTGCGCTCCATGCTTGAGGGCCCTGTAACTTTTACTCGGCTCTGCGCTCCATGCTTGAGGGCCCTGTAACATTTACTCGGCTCTGCGCTCCATGCTCGAGGGCCCTGTAACATTTAATCGGCTCTGCGCTCCATGCTTGAGGGCCCTGTAACATTTACTCGGCTCTGCGCTCCATGCTTGAGGGCCCTGTAACATTTTCTCGGCTCTGCGCTCCATGCTTGAGGGCCCTGTAACTTTTAATCGGCTCTGCGCTCCATGCTTGAGGGCCCTGTAACATTTAATCGGCTCTGCGCTCCATGCTTGAGGGCCCTGTAACATTTACTCGGCTCTGCGCTCCATGCTTGAGGGCCCTGTAACATTTAATCGACTCTGTGCTCCATGCTTGAGGGCCCTGTAACATTTTCTCGGCTCTGCGCTCCATGCTTGAGGGCCCTGTAACTTTTACTCGGCTCTGCGCTCCATGCTTGAGGGCCCTGTAACATTTACTCGGCTCTGCGCTCCATGCTTGAGGGCCCTGTAACATTTAATCGGCTCTGTGCTCCATGCTTGAGGGCCCTGTAACATTTACTCGGCTCTGCGCTCCATGCTTGAGGGCCCTGTAACATTTTCTCGGCTCTGCGCTCCATGCTTGAGGGCCCTGTAACATTTAATCGGCTCTGCGCTCCATGCTTGAGGGCCCTGTAACATTTAATCGGCTCTGCGCTCCATGCTTGAGGGCCCTGTAACATTTAATCGGCTCTGCGCTCCATGCTTGAGGGCCCTGTAACATTTACTCGGCTCTGCGCTCCATGCTTGAGGGCCCTGTAACATTTACTCGGCTCTGCGCTCCATGCTTGAGGGCCCTGTAACATTTACTCGGCTCTGCGCTCCATGCTTGAGGGCCCTGTAACTTTTACTCGGCTCTGCGCTCCACGCTTGAGGGCCCTGTAACATTTACTCGGCTCTGCGCTCCACGCTTGAGGGCCCTGTAACATTTACTCGGCTCTGCGCTCCACGCTTGAGGGCCCTGTAACATTTACTCGGCTCTGCGCTCCACGCTTGAGGGCCCTGTAACATTTACTCGGCTCTGCGCTTCACGCTTGAGGGCCCTGTAACATTTACTCGGCTCTGCGCTCCACGCTTGAGGGCCCTGTAACATTTACTCGGCTCTGCGCTCCACGCTTGAGGGCCCTGTAACATTTACTCGGCTCTGCGCTCCATGCTTGAGGGCCCTGTAACATTTACTCGGCTCTGCGCTCCATGCTTGAGGGCCCTGTAACATTTACTCGGCTCTGCGCTCCATGCTTGAGGGCCCTGTAACATTTACTCGGCTCTGCGCTCCATGCTTGAGGGCCCTGTAACTTTTACTCGGCTCTGCGCTCCATGCTTGAGGGCCCTGTAACATTTACTCGGCTCTGCGCTCCAGGCTTGAGGGCCCTGTAACATTTAATCGGCTCTGCTCTCCATGCTTGAGGGCCCTGTAACTTTTACTCGGCTCTGCGCTCCATGCTTGAGGGCCCTGTAACATTTAATCGGCTCTGCGCTCCATGCTTGAGGGCCCTGTAACTTTTAATCGGCTCTGCGCTCCATGCTTGAGGGCCCTGTAACTTTTACTCGGCTCTGTGCTCCATGCTTGAGGGCCCTGTAACATTTAATCGGCTCTGCGCTCCATGCTTGAGGGCCCTGTAACATTTACTCGGCTCTGCGCTCCATGCTTGAGGGCCCTGTAACATTTAATCGGCTCTGCGCTCCATGCTTGAGGGCCCTGTAACATTTAATCGGCTCTGCGCTCCATGCTTGAGGGCCCTGTAACATTTACTCGGCTCTGCGCTTCATGCTTGAGGGCCCTGTAACATTTACTCGGCTCTGCGCTCCATGCTTGAGGGCCCTGTAACATTTACTGGGCTCTGCGCTCCATGCTTGAGGGCCCTGTAACATTTAATCGGCTCTGCGCTCCATGATTGAGGGCCCTGTAACATTTGATCGGCTCTGTGCTCCATGCTTGAGGGCCCTGTAACATTTACTCGGCTCTGCGCTCCATGCTTGAGGGCCCTGTAACTTTTACTTGGCTCTGCGCTCCATGCTTGAGGGCCCTGTAACATTTACTTGGCTCTGCGCTCCATGCTTGAGGGCCCTGTAACTTTTACTGGGCTCTGCGCTCCATGCTTGAGGGCCCTGTAACATTTACTGGGCTCTGCGCTCCATGCTTGAGGGCCCTGTAACATTTACTCGGCTCTGCGCTCCATGCTTGAGGGCCCTGTAACTTTTACTCGGCTCTGCGCTCCATGCTTGAGGGCCCTGTAACATTTACTCGGCTCTGCGCTCCATGCTTGAGGGCCCTGTAACATTTACTCGGCTCTGCGCTCCATGCTTGAGGGCCCTGTAACTTTTACTCGGCTCTGCGCTCCATGCTTGAGGGCCCTGTAACATTTACTCGGCTCTGCGCTCCATGCTCGAGGGCCCTGTAACATTTAATCGGCTCTGCGCTCCATGCTTGAGGGCCCTGTAACATTTACTCGGCTCTGCGCTCCATGCTTGAGGGCCCTGTAACATTTTCTCGGCTCTGCGCTCCATGCTTGAGGGCCCTGTAACTTTTAATCGGCTCTGCGCTCCATGCTTGAGGGCCCTGTAACATTTAATCGGCTCTGCGCTCCATGCTTGAGGGCCCTGTAACATTTACTCGGCTCTGCGCTCCATGCTTGAGGGCCCTGTAACATTTAATCGACTCTGTGCTCCATGCTTGAGGGCCCTGTAACATTTTCTCGGCTCTGCGCTCCATGCTTGAGGGCCCTGTAACTTTTACTCGGCTCTGCGCTCCATGCTTGAGGGCCCTGTAACATTTACTCGGCTCTGCGCTCCATGCTTGAGGGCCCTGTAACATTTAATCGGCTCTGTGCTCCATGCTTGAGGGCCCTGTAACATTTACTCGGCTCTGCGCTCCATGCTTGAGGGCCCTGTAACATTTTCTCGGCTCTGCGCTCCATGCTTGAGGGCCCTGTAACATTTAATCGGCTCTGCGCTCCATGCTTGAGGGCCCTGTAACATTTAATCGGCTCTGCGCTCCATGCTTGAGGGCCCTGTAACATTTAATCGGCTCTGCGCTCCATGCTTGAGGGCCCTGTAACATTTACTCGGCTCTGCGCTCCATGCTTGAGGGCCCTGTAACATTTACTCGGCTCTGCGCACCATGCTTGAGGGCCCTGTAACATTTACTCGGCTCTGCGCTCCATGCTTGAGGGCCCTGTAACATTTAATCGGCTCTGCGCTCCATGCTTGAGGGCCCTGTAACATTTACTCGGCTCTGCGCTCCATGCTTGAGGGCCCTGTAACTTTTACTCGGCTCTGCGCTCCATGCTTGAGGGCCCTGTAACATTTAATCGGCTCTGCGCTCCATGCTTGAGGGCCCTGTAACATTTACTCGGCTCTGCGCTCCATGCTTGAGGGCCCTGTAACTTTTACTCGGCTCTGCGCTCCATGCTTGAGGGCCCTGTAACATTTTCTCGGCTCTGCGCTCCATGCTTGAGGGCCCTGTAACATTTAATTGGCTCTGCGCTCCACGCTTGAGGGCCCTGTAACATTTAATCGGCTCTGCGCTCCACGCTTGATGGCCCTGTAACATTTAATCGGCTCTGCGCTCCACGCTTGAGGGCCCTGTAACTTTTACTGGGCTCTGCGCTCCATGCTTGAGGGCCCTGTAACTTTTACTCGGCTCTGCGCTCCACGCTTGAGGGCCCTGTAACATTTACTCGGCTCTGCGCTCCATGCTTGAGGGCCCTGTAACATTTACTCGGCTCTGCGCTCCACGCTTGAGGGCCCTGTAACATTTACTCGGCTCTGCGCTCCACGCTTGAGGGCCCTGTAACATTTACTCGGCTCTGCGCTTCACGCTTGAGGGCCCTGTAACATTTACTCGGCTCTGCGCTCCACGCTTGAGGGCCCTGTAACATTTACTCGGCTCTGCGCTCCATGCTTGAGGGCCCTGTAACATTTACTCGGCTCTGCGCTCCATGCTTGAGGGCCCTGTAACATTTACTCGGCTCTGCGCTCCATGCTTGAGGGCCCTGTAACATTTACTCGGCTCTGCGCTCCATGCTTGAGGGCCCTGTAACATTTACTCGGCTCTGCGCTCCATGCTTGAGGGCCCTGTAACTTTTACTCGGCTCTGCGCTCCATGCTTGAGGGCCCTGTAACATTTACTCGGCTCTGCGCTCCAGGCTTGAGGGCCCTGTAACATTTAATCGGCTCTGCTCTCCATGCTTGAGGGCCCTGTAACTTTTACTCGGCTCTGCGCTCCATGCTTGAGGGCCCTGTAACATTTAATCGGCTCTGCGCTCCATGCTTGAGGGCCCTGTAACTTTTAATCGGCTCTGCGCTCCATGCTTGAGGGCCCTGTAACTTTTACTCGGCTCTGTGCTCCATGCTTGAGGGCCCTGTAACATTTAATCGGCTCTGCGCTCCATGCTTGAGGGCCCTGTAACATTTACTCGGCTCTGCGCTCCATGCTTGAGGGCCCTGTAACATTTAATCGGCTCTGCGCTCCATGCTTGAGGGCCCTGTAACATTTAATCGGCTCTGCGCTTCATGCTTGAGGGCCCTGTAACATTTACTCGGCTCTGCGCTCCATGCTTGAGGGCCCTGTAACATTTACTGGGCTCTGCGCTCCATGCTTGAGGGCCCTGTAACATTTAATCGGCTCTGCGCTCCATGCTTGAGGGCCCTGTAACATTTGATCGGCTCTGTGCTCCATGCTTGAGGGCCCTGTAACATTTACTCGGCTCTGCGCTCCATGCTTGAGGGCCCTGTAACTTTTACTTGGCTCTGCGCTCCATGCTTGAGGGCCCTGTAACATTTACTCGGCTCTGCGCTCCATGCTTGAGGGCCCTGTAACTTTTACTGGGCTCTGCGCTCCATGCTTGAGGGCCCTGTAACATTTACTGGGCTCTGCGCTCCATGCTTGAGGGCCCTGTAACATTTACTCGGCTCTGCGCTCCATGCTTGAGGGCCCTGTAACTTTTACTCGGCTCTGCGCTCCATGCTTGAGGGCCCTGTAACATTTACTCGGCTCTGCGCTCCATGCTTGAGGGCCCTGTAACATTTACTCGGCTCTGCGCTCCATGCTTGAGGGCCCTGTAACTTTTACTCGGCTCTGCGCTCCATGCTTGAGGGCCCTGTAACATTTACTCGGCTCTGCGCTCCATGCTCGAGGGCCCTGTAACATTTAATCGGCTCTGCGCTCCATGCTTGAGGGCCCTGTAACATTTACTCGGCTCTGCGCTCCATGCTTGAGGGCCCTGTAACTTTTACTCGGCTCTGCGCTCCATGCTTGAGGGCCCTGTAACATTTACTCGGCTCTGCGCTCCATGCTCGAGGGCCCTGTAACATTTAATCGGCTCTGCGCTCCATGCTTGAGGGCCCTGTAACATTTACTCGGCTCTGCGCTCCATGCTTGAGGGCCCTGTAACATTTTCTCGGCTCTGCGCTCCATGCTTGAGGGCCCTGTAACTTTTAATCGGCTCTGCGCTCCATGCTTGAGGGCCCTGTAACTTTTACTCGGCTCTGCGCTCCATGCTTGAGGGCCCTGTAACATTTAATCGGCTCTGCGCTCCATGCTTGAGGGCCCTGTAACATTTACTCGGCTCTGCGCTCCATGCTTGAGGGCCCTGTAACTTTTACTCGGCTCTGCGCTCCATGCTTGAGGGCCCTGTAACATTTTCTCGGCTCTGCGCTCCATGCTTGAGGGCCCTGTAACATTTAATTGGCTCTGCGCTCCACGCTTGAGGGCCCTGTAACATTTAATCGGCTCTGCGCTCCACGCTTGATGGCCCTGTAACATTTAATCGGCTCTGCGCTCCACGCTTGAGGGCCCTGTAACTTTTACTGGGCTCTGCGCTCCATGCTTGAGGGCCCTGTAACTTTTACTCGGCTCTGCGCTCCACGCTTGAGGGCCCTGTAACATTTACTCGGCTCTGCGCTCCATGCTTGAGGGCCCTGTAACATTTACTCGGCTCTGCGCTCCACGCTTGAGGGCCCTGTAACATTTACTCGGCTCTGCGCTCCATGCTTGAGGGCCCTGTAACTTTTACTGGGCTCTGCGCTCCATGCTTGAGGGCCCTGTAACATTTACTGGGCTCTGCGCTCCATGCTTGAGGGCCCTGTAACATTTACTCGGCTCTGCGCTCCATGCTTGAGGGCCCTGTAACTTTTACTCGGCTCTGCGCTCCATGCTTGAGGGCCCTGTAACATTTACTCGGCTCTGCGCTCCATGCTTGAGGGCCCTGTAACATTTACTCGGCTCTGCGCTCCATGCTTGAGGGCCCTGTAACTTTTACTCGGCTCTGCGCTCCATGCTTGAGGGCCCTGTAACATTTACTCGGCTCTGCGCTCCATGCTCGAGGGCCCTGTAACATTTAATCGGCTCTGCGCTCCATGCTTGAGGGCCCTGTAACATTTACTCGGCTCTGCGCTCCATGCTTGAGGGCCCTGTAACTTTTACTCGGCTCTGCGCTCCATGCTCGAGGGCCCTGTAACATTTACTCGGCTCTGCGCTCCATGCTCGAGGGCCCTGTAACATTTAATCGGCTCTGCGCTCCATGCTTGAGGGCCCTGTAACATTTACTCGGCTCTGCGCTCCATGCTTGAGGGCCCTGTAACATTTTCTCGGCTCTGCGCTCCATGCTTGAGGGCCCTGTAACTTTTAATCGGCTCTGCGCTCCATGCTTGAGGGCCCTGTAACTTTTACTCGGCTCTGCGCTCCATGCTTGAGGGCCCTGTAACATTTAATCGGCTCTGCGCTCCATGCTTGAGGGCCCTGTAACATTTACTCGGCTCTGCGCTCCATGCTTGAGGGCCCTGTAACTTTTACTCGGCTCTGCGCTCCATGCTTGAGGGCCCTGTAACATTTTCTCGGCTCTGCGCTCCATGCTTGAGGGCCCTGTAACATTTAATTGGCTCTGCGCTCCACGCTTGAGGGCCCTGTAACATTTAATCGGCTCTGCGCTCCACGCTTGATGGCCCTGTAACATTTAATCGGCTCTGCGCTCCACGCTTGAGGGCCCTGTAACTTTTACTGGGCTCTGCGCTCCATGCTTGAGGGCCCTGTAACTTTTACTCGGCTCTGCGCTCCACGCTTGAGGGCCCTGTAACATTTACTCGGCTCTGCGCTCCATGCTTGAGGGCCCTGTAACATTTACTCGGCTCTGCGCTCCACGCTTGAGGGCCCTGTAACATTTACTCGGCTCTGCGCTCCACGCTTGAGGGCCCTGTAACATTTACTCGGCTCTGCGCTTCACGCTTGAGGGCCCTGTAACATTTACTCGGCTCTGCGCTCCACGCTTGAGGGCCCTGTAACATTTACTCGGCTCTGCGCTCCATGCTTGAGGGCCCTGTAACATTTACTCGGCTCTGCGCTCCATGCTTGAGGGCCCTGTAACATTTACTCGGCTCTGCGCTCCATGTTTGAGGGCCCTGTAACATTTACTCGGCTCTGCGCTCCATGCTTGAGGGCCCTGTAACATTTACTCGGCTCTGCGCTCCATGCTTGAGGGCCCTGTAACTTTTACTCGGCTCTGCGCTCCATGCTTGAGGGCCCTGTAACATTTACTCGGCTCTGCGCTCCAGGCTTGAGGGCCCTGTAACATTTAATCGGCTCTGCTCTCCATGCTTGAGGGCCCTGTAACTTTTACTCGGCTCTGCGCTCCATGCTTGAGGGCCCTGTAACATTTAATCGGCTCTGCGCTCCATGCTTGAGGGCCCTGTAACTTTTAATCGGCTCTGCGCTCCATGCTTGAGGGCCCTGTAACTTTTACTCGGCTCTGTGCTCCATGCTTGAGGGCCCTGTAACATTTAATCGGCTCTGCGCTCCATGCTTGAGGGCCCTGTAACATTTACTCGGCTCTGCGCTCCATGCTGGAGGGCCCTGTAACATTTAATCGGCTCTGCGCTCCATGCTTGAGGGCCCTGTAACATTTAATCGGCTCTGCGCTCCATGCTTGAGGGCCCTGTAACATTTACTCGGCTCTGCGCTTCATGCTTGAGGGCCCTGTAACATTTACTCGGCTCTGCGCTCCATGCTTGAGGGCCCTGTAACATTTACTGGGCTTTGCGCTCCATGCTTGAGGGCCCTGTAACATTTAATCGGCTCTGCGCTCCATGCTTGAGGGCCCTGTAACATTTGATCGGCTCTGTGCTCCATGCTTGAGGGCCCTGTAACATTTACTCGGCTCTGCGCTCCATGCTTGAGGGCCCTGTAACTTTTACTTGGCTCTGCGCTCCATGCTTGAGGGCCCTGTAACATTTACTCGGCTCTGCGCTCCATGCTTGAGGGCCCTGTAACTTTTACTGGGCTCTGCGCTCCATGCTTGAGGGCCCTGTAACATTTACTGGGCTCTGCGCTCCATGCTTGAGGGCCCTGTAACATTTACTCGGCTCTGCGCTCCATGCTTGAGGGCCCTGTAACTTTTACTCGGCTCTGCGCTCCATGCTTGAGGGCCCTGTAACATTTACTCGGCTCTGCGCTCCATGCTCGAGGGCCCTGTAACATTTAATCGGCTCTGCGCTCCATGCTTGAGGGCCCTGTAACATTTACTCGGCTCTGCGCTCCATGCTTGAGGGCCCTGTAACTTTTACTCGGCTCTGCGCTCCATGCTTGAGGGCCCTGTAACATTTACTCGGCTCTGCGCTCCATGCTCGAGGGCCCTGTAACATTTAATCGGCTCTGCGCTCCATGCTTGAGGGCCCTGTAACATTTACTCGGCTCTGCGCTCCATGCTTGAGGGCCCTGTAACATTTTCTCGGCTCTGCGCTCCATGCTTGAGGGCCCTGTAACTTTTAATCGGCTCTGCGCTCCATGCTTGAGGGCCCTGTAACATTTAATCGGCTCTGCGCTCCATGCTTGAGGGCCCTGTAACATTTACTCGGCTCTGCGCTCCATGCTTGAGGGCCCTGTAACATTTAATCGGCTCTGTGCTCCATGCTTGAGGGCCCTGTAACATTTTCTCGGCTCTGCGCTCCATGCTTGAGGGCCCTGTAACTTTTACTCGGCTCTGCGCTCCATGCTTGAGGGCCCTGTAACATTTACTCGGCTCTGCGCTCCATGCTTGAGGGCCCTGTAACATTTAATCGGCTCTGTGCTCCATGCTTGAGGGCCCTGTAACATTTACTCGGCTCTGCGCTCCATGCTTGAGGGCCCTGTAACATTTTCTCGGCTCTGCGCTCCATGCTTGAGGGCCCTGTAACATTTAATCGGCTCTGCGCTCCATGCTTGAGGGCCCTGTAACATTTAATCGGCTCTGCGCTCCATGCTTGAGGGCCCTGTAACATTTACTCGGCTCTGCGCTCCATGCTTGAGGGCCCTGTAACATTTACTCGGCTCTGCGCTCCATGCTTGAGGGCCTTGTAATATTTAATCGGCTCTGCGCTCCATGCTTGAGGGCCCTGTAACATTTACTCGGCTCTGCGCTCCATGCTTGAGGGCCCTGTAACATTTACTCGGCTCTGCGCTCCATGCTTGAGGGCCCTGTAACTTTTACTCGGCTCTGCGCTCCATGCTTGAGGGCCCTGTAACATTTAATCGGCTCTGCGCTCCATGCTTGAGGGCCCTGTAACATTTAATCGGCTCTGCGCTCCATGCTTGAGGGCCCTGTAACATTTACTTGGCTCTGCGCTCCACGCTTGAGGGCCCTGTAACATTTACTCGGCTCTGCGCTCCATGCTTGAGGGCCCTGTAACTTTTACTCGGCTCTGTGCTCCATGCTTGAGGGCCCTGTAACATTTAATCGGCTCTGCGCTCCATGCTTGAGGGCCCTGTAACATTTACTCGGCTCTGCGCTCCATGCTTGAGGGCCCTGTAACATTTAATCGGCTCTGCGCTCCATGCTTGAGGGCCCTGTAACATTTAATCGGCTCTGCGCTCCATGCTTGAGGGCCCTGTAACATTTACTCGGCTCTGCGCTTCATGCTTGAGGGCCCTGTAACATTTACTCGGCTCTGCGCTCCATGCTTGAGGGCCCTGTAACATTTACTGGGCTCTGCGCTCCATGCTTGAGGGCCCTGTAACATTTAATCGGCTCTGCGCTCCATGCTTGAGGGCCCTGTAACATTTGATCGGCTCTGTGCTCCATGCTTGAGGGCCCTGTAACATTTACTCGGCTCTGCGCTCCATGCTTGAGGGCCCTGTAACTTTTACTTGGCTCTGCGCTCCATGCTTGAGGGCCCTGTAACATTTACTCGGCTCTGCGCTCCATGCTTGAGGGCCCTGTAACTTTTACTGGGCTCTGCGCTCCATGCTTGAGGGCCCTGTAACATTTACTGGGCTCTGCGCTCCATGCTTGAGGGCCCTGTAACATTTACTCGGCTCTGCGCTCCATGCTTGAGGGCCCTGTAACATTTAATCGGCTCTGCGCTCCATGCTTGAGGGCCCTGTAACATTTACTCGGCTCTGCGCTCCATGCTTGAGGGCCCTGTAACTTTTACTCGGCTCTGCGCTCCATGCTTGAGGGCCCTGTAACATTTACTCGGCTCTGCGCTCCATGCTTGAGGGCCCTGTAACATTTAATCGGCTCTGCGCTCCATGCTTGAGGGCCCTGTAACATTTACTCGGCTCTGCGCTCCATGCTTGAGGGCCCTGTAACTTTTACTCGGCTCTGCGCTCCATGCTTGAGGGCCCTGTAACATTTTCTCGGCTCTGCGCTCCATGCTTGAGGGCCCTGTAACATTTAATTGGCTCTGCGCTCCACGCTTGAGGGCCCTGTAACATTTAATCGGCTCTGCGCTCCACGCTTGAGGGCCCTGTAACATTTAATCGGCTCTGCGCTCCACGCTTGAGGGCCCTGTAACTTTTACTGGGCTCTGCGCTCCATGCTTGAGGGCCCTGTAACTTTTACTCGGCTCTGCGCTCCACGCTTGAGGGCCCTGTAACATTTACTCGGCTCTGCGCTCCACGCTTGAGGGCCCTGTAACATTTACTCGGCTCTGCGCTCCACGCTTGAGGGCCCTGTAACATTTACTCGGCTCTGCGCTCCACGCTTGAGGGCCCTGTAACATTTACTCGGCTCTGCGCTTCATGCTTGAGGGCCCTGTAACATTTACTCGGCTCTGCGCTCCACGCTTGAGGGCCCTGTAACATTTACTCGGCTCTGCGCTCCATGCTTGAGGGCCCTGTAACATTTACTCGGCTCTGCGCTCCATGCTTGAGGGCCCTGTAACATTTACTCGGCTCTGCGCTCCATGCTTGAGGGCCCTGTAACATTTACCCGGCTCTGCGCTCCATGCTTGAGGGCCCTGTAACATTTACTCGGCTCTGCGCTCCATGCTTGAGGGCCCTGTAACTTTTACTCGGCTCTGCGCTCCATGCTTGAGGGCCCTGTAACATTTACTCGGCTCTGCGCTCCAGGCTTGAGGGCCCTGTAACATTTAATCGGCTCTGCTCTCCATGCTTGAGGGCCCTGTAACTTTTACTCGGCTCTGCGCTCCATGCTTGAGGGCCCTGTAACATTTAATCGGCTCTGCGCTCCATGCTTGAGGGCCCTGTAACTTTTAATCGGCTCTGCGCTCCATGCTTGAGGGCCCTGTAACTTTTACTCGGCTCTGTGCTCCATGCTTGAGGGCCCTGTAACATTTAATCGGCTCTGCGCTCCATGCTTGAGGGCCCTGTAACATTTACTCGGCTCTGCGCTCCATGCTTGAGGGCCCTGTAACATTTAATCGGCTCTGCGCTCCATGCTTGAGGGCCCTGTAACATTTAATCGGCTCTGCGCTCCATGCTTGAGGGCCCTGTAACATTTACTCGGCTCTGCGCTTCATGCTTGAGGGCCCTGTAACATTTACTCGGCTCTGCGCTCCATGCTTGAGGGCCCTGTAACATTTACTGGGCTCTGCGCTCCATGCTTGAGGGCCCTGTAACATTTAATCGGCTCTGCGCTCCATGCTTGAGGGCCCTGTAACATTTGATCGGCTCTGTGCTCCATGCTTGAGGGCCCTGTAACATTTACTCGGCTCTGCGCTCCATGCTTGAGGGCCCTGTAACTTTTACTTGGCTCTGCGCTCCATGCTTGAGGGCCCTGTAACATTTACTCGGCTCTGCGCTCCATGCTTGAGGGCCCTGTAACTTTTCATGGGCTCTGCGCTCCATGCTTGAGGGCCCTGTAACATTTACTGGGCTCTGCGCTCCATGCTTGAGGGCCCTGTAACATTTACTCGGCTCTGCGCTCCATGCTTGAGGGCCCTGTAACTTTTACTCGGCTCTGCGCTCCATGCTTGAGGGCCCTGTAACATTTACTCGGCTCTGCGCTCCATGCTTGAGGGCCCTGTAACATTTACTCGGCTCTGCGCTCCATGCTCGAGGGCCCTGTAACTTTTACTCGGCTCTGCGCTCCATGCTTGAGGGCCCTGTAACATTTACTCGGCTCTGCGCTCCATGCTCGAGGGCCCTGTAACATTTAATCGGCTCTGCGCTCCATGCTTGAGGGCCCTGTAACAATTACTCGGCTCTGCGCTCCATGCTTGAGGGCCCTGTAACATTTTCTCGGCTCTGCGCTCCATGCTTGAGGGCTCTGTAACTTTTAATCGGCTCTGCGCTCCATGCCTGAGGGCCCTGTAACATTTAATCGGCTCTGCGCTCCATGCTTGAGGGCCCTGTAACATTTACTCGGCTCTGCGCTCCATGCTTGAGGGCCCTGTAACATTTAATCGGCTCTGTGCTCCATGCTTGAGGGCCCTGTAACATTTTCTCGGCTCTGCGCTCCATGCTTGAGGGCCCTGTAACTTTTACTCGGCTCTGCGCTCCATGCTTGAGGGCCCTGTAACATTTACTCGGCTCTGCGCTCCATGCTTGAGGGCCCTGTAACATTTAATCGGCTCTGTGCTCCATGCTTGAGGGCCCTGTAACATTTACTCGGCTCTGCGCTCCATGCTTGAGGGCCCTGTAACATTTTCTCGGCTCTGCGCTCCATGCTTGAGGGCCCTGTAACATTTAATCGGCTCTGCGCTCCATGCTTGAGGGCCCTGTAACATTTAATCGGCTCTGCGCTCCATGCTTGAGGGCCCTGTAACATTTACTCGGCTCTGCGCTCCATGCTTGAGGGCCCTGTAACATTTACTCGGCTCTGCGCTCCATGCTTGAGGGCCTTGTAACATTTAATCGGCTCTGCGCTCCATGCTTGAGGGCCCTGTAACATTTACTCGGCTCTGCGCTCCATGCTTGAGGGCCCTGTAACATTTACTCGGCTCTGCGCTCCACGCTTGAGGGCCCTGTAACTTTTACTGGGCTCTGCGCTCCATGCTTGAGGGCCCTGTAACTTTTACTCGGCTCTGCGCTCCACGCTTGAGGGCCCTGTAACATTTACTCGGCTCTGCGCTCCACGCTTGAGGGCCCTGTAACATTTACTCGGCTCTGCGCTCCACGCTTGAGGGCCCTGTAACATTTACTCGGCTCTGCGCTCCACGCTTGAGGGCCCTGTAACATTTACTCGGCTCTGCGCTTCACGCTTGAGGGCCCTGTAACATTTACTCGGCTCTGCGCTCCACGCTTGAGGGCCCTGTAACATTTACTCGGCTCTGCGCTCCATGCTTGAGGGCCCTGTAACATTTACTCGGCTCTGCGCTCCATGCTTGAGGGCCCTGTAACATTTACTCGGCTCTGCGCTCCATGCTTGAGGGCCCTGTAACATTTACTCGGCTCTGCGCTCCATGCTTGAGGGCCCTGTAACATTTACTCGGCTCTGCGCTCCATGCTTGAGGGCCCTGTAACTTTTACTCGGCTCTGCGCTCCATGCTTGAGGGCCCTGTAACATTTACTCGGCTCTGCGCTCCAGGCTTGAGGGCCCTGTAACATTTAATCGGCTCTGTTCTCCATGCTTGAGGGCCCTGTAACTTTTACTCGGCTCTGCGCTCCATGCTTGAGGGCCCTGTAACATTTAATCGGCTCTGCGCTCCATGCTTGAGGGCCCTGTAACTTTTAATCGGCTCTGCGCTCCATGCTTGAGGGCCCTGTAACTTTTACTCGGCTCTGTGCTCCATGCTTGAGGGCCCTGTAACATTTAATCGGCTCTGCGCTCCATGCTTGAGGGCCCTGTAACATTTACTCGGCTCTGCGCTCCATGCTTGAGGGCCCTGTAACATTTAATCGGCTCTGCGCTCCATGCTTGAGGGCCCTGTAACATTTAATCGGCTCTGCGCTCCATGCTTGAGGGCCCTGTAACATTTACTCGGCTCTGCGCTTCATGCTTGAGGGCCCTGTAACATTTACTCGGCTCTGCGCTCCATGCTTGAGGGCCCTGTAACATTTACTGGGCTCTGCGCTCCATGCTTGAGGGCCCTGTAACATTTAATCGGCTCTGCGCTCCATGCTTGAGGGCCCTGTAACATTTGATCGGCTCTGTGCTCCATGCTTGAGGGCCCTGTAACATTTACTCGGCTCTGCGCTCCATGCTTGAGGGCCCTGTAACTTTTACTTGGCTCTGCGCTCCATGCTTGAGGGCCCTGTAACATTTACTTGGCTCTGCGCTCCATGCTTGAGGGCCCTGTAACTTTTACTGGGCTCTGCGCTCCATGCTTGAGGGCCCTGTAACATTTACTGGGCTCTGCGCTCCATGCTTGAGGGCCCTGTAACATTTACTCGGCTCTGCGCTCCATGCTTGAGGGCCCTGTAACTTTTACTCGGCTCTGCGCTCCATGCTTGAGGGCCCTGTAACATTTACTCGGCTCTGCGCTCCATGCTTGAGGGCCCTGTAACATTTACTCGGCTCTGCGCTCCATGCTTGAGGGCCCTGTAACTTTTACTCGGCTCTGCGCTCCATGCTTGAGGGCCCTGTAACATTTACTCGGCTCTGCGCTCCATGCTCGAGGGCCCTGTAACATTTAATCGGCTCTGCGCTCCATGCTTGAGGGCCCTGTAACATTTACTCGGCTCTGCGCTCCATGCTTGAGGGCCCTGTAACATTTTCTCGGCTCTGCGCTCCATGCTTGAGGGCCCTGTAACTTTTAATCGGCTCTGCGCTCCATGCTTGAGGGCCCTGTAACATTTAATCGGCTCTGCGCTCCATGCTTGAGGGCCCTGTAACATTTACTCGGCTCTGCGCTCCATGCTTGAGGGCCCTGTAACATTTAATCGACTCTGTGCTCCATGCTTGAGGGCCCTGTAACATTTTCTCGGCTCTGCGCTCCATGCTTGAGGGCCCTGTAACTTTTACTCGGCTCTGCGCTCCATGCTTGAGGGCCCTGTAACATTTACTCGGCTCTGCGCTCCATGCTTGAGGGCCCTGTAACATTTAATCGGCTCTGTGCTCCATGCTTGAGGGCCCTGTAACATTTACTCGGCTCTGCGCTCCATGCTTGAGGGCCCTGTAACATTTTCTCGGCTCTGCGCTCCATGCTTGAGGGCCCTGTAACATTTAATCGGCTCTGCGCTCCATGCTTGAGGGCCCTGTAACATTTAATCGGCTCTGCGCTCCATGCTTGAGGGCCCTGTAACATTTAATCGGCTCTGCGCTCCATGCTTGACGGCCCTGTAACATTTACTCGGCTCTGCGCTCCATGCTTGAGGGCCCTGTAACATTTACTCGGCTCTGCGCTCCATGCTTGAGGGCCCTGTAACATTTACTCGGCTCTGCGCTCCATGCTTGAGGGCCCTGTAACATTTAATCGGCTCTGCGCTCCATGCTTGAGGGCCCTGTAACATTTACTCGGCTCTGTGCTCCATGCTTGAGGGCCCTGTAACTTTTACTCGGCTCTGCGCTCCATGCTTGAGGGCCCTGTAACATTTAATCGGCTCTGCGCTCCATGCTTGAGGGCCCTGTAACATTTACTCGGCTCTGCGCTCCATGCTTGAGGGCCCTGCAACTTTTACTCGGCTCTGCGCTCCATGCTTGAGGGCCCTGTAACATTTTCTCGGCTCTGCGCTCCATGCTTGAGGGCCCTGTAACATTTAATTGGCTCTGCGCTCCACGCTTGAGGGCCCTGTAACATTTAATCGGCTCTGCGCTCCACGCTTGATGGCCCTGTAACATTTAATCGGCTCTGCGCTCCACGCTTGAGGGCCCTGTAACTTTTACTGGGCTCTGCGCTCCATGCTTGAGGGCCCTGTAACTTTTACTCGGCTCTGCGCTCCACGCTTGAGGGCCCTGTAACATTTACTCGGCTCTGCGCTCCATGCTTGAGGGCCCTGTAACATTTACTCGGCTCTGCGCTCCACGCTTGAGGGCCCTGTAACATTTACTCGGCTCTGCGCTCCACGCTTGAGGGCCCTGTAACATTTACTCGGCTCTGCGCTTCACGCTTGAGGGCCCTGTAACATTTACTCGGCTCTGCGCTCCACGCTTGAGGGCCCTGTAACATTTACTCGGCTCTGCGCTCCATGCTTGAGGGCCCTGTAACATTTACTCGGCTCTGCGCTCCATGCTTGAGGGCCCTGTAACATTTACTCGGCTCTGCGCTCCATGCTTGAGGGCCCTGTAACATTTACTCGGCTCTGCGCTCCATGCTTGAGGGCCCTGTAACATTTACTCGGCTCTGCGCTCCATGCTTGAGGGCCCTGTAACTTTTACTCGGCTCTGCGCTCCATGCTTGAGGGCCCTGTAACATTTACTCGGCTCTGCGCTCCAGGCTTGAGGGCCCTGTAACATTTAATCGGCTCTGCTCTCCATGCTTGAGGGCCCTGTAACTTTTACTCGGCTCTGCGCTCCATGCTTGAGGGCCCTGTAACATTTAATCGGCTCTGCGCTCCATGCTTGAGGGCCCTGTAACTTTTAATCGGCTCTGCGCTCCATGCTTGAGGGCCCTGTAACTTTTACTCGGCTCTGTGCTCCATGCTTGAGGGCCCTGTAACATTTAATCGGCTCTGCGCTCCATGCTTGAGGGCCCTGTAACATTTACTCGGCTCTGCGCTCCATGCTTGAGGGCCCTGTAACATTTAATCGGCTCTGCGCTCCATGCTTGAGGGCCCTGTAACATTTAATCGGCTCTGCGCTCCATGCTTGAGGGCCCTGTAACATTTACTCGGCTCTGCGCTTCATGCTTGAGGGCCCTGTAACATTTACTCGGCTCTGCGCTCCATGCTTGAGGGCCCTGTAACATTTACTGGGCTCTGCGCTCCATGCTTGAGGGCCCTGTAACATTTAATCGGCTCTGCGCTCCATGCTTGAGGGCCCTGTAACATTTGATCGGCTCTGTGCTCCATGCTTGAGGGCCCTGTAACATTTACTCGGCTCTGCGCTCCATGCTTGAGGGCCCTGTAACTTTTACTTGGCTCTGCGCTCCATGCTTGAGGGCCCTGTAACATTTACTCGGCTCTGCGCTCCATGCTTGAGGGCCCTGTAACTTTTACTGGGCTCTGCGCTCCATGCTTGAGGGCCCTGTAACATTTACTGGGCTCTGCGCTCCATGCTTGAGGGCCCTGTAACATTTACTCGGCTCTGCGCTCCATGCTTGAGGGCCCTGTAACTTTTACTCGGCTCTGCGCTCCATGCTTGAGGGCCCTGTAACATTTACTCGGCTCTGCGCTCCATGCTTGAGGGCCCTGTAACATTTACTCGGCTCTGCGCTCCATGCTTGAGGGCCCTGTAACTTTTACTCGGCTCTGCGCTCCATGCTTGAGGGCCCTGTAACATTTACTCGGCTCTGCGCTCCATGCTCGAGGGCCCTGTAACATTTAATCGGCTCTGCGCTCCATGCTTGAGGGCCCTGTAACATTTACTCGGCTCTGCGCTCCATGCTTGAGGGCCCTGTAACTTTTACTCGGCTCTGCGCTCCATGCTTGAGGGCCCTGTAACATTTACTCGGCTCTGCGCTCCATGCTCGAGGGCCCTGTAACATTTAATCGGCTCTGCGCTCCATGCTTGAGGGCCCTGTAACATTTACTCGGCTCTGCGCTCCATGCTTGAGGGCCCTGTAACATTTTCTCGGCTCTGCGCTCCATGCTTGAGGGCCCTGTAACTTTTAATCGGCTCTGCGCTCCATGCTTGAGGGCCCTGTAACTTTTACTCGGCTCTGCGCTCCATGCTTGAGGGCCCTGTAACATTTAATCGGCTCTGCGCTCCATGCTTGAGGGCCCTGTAACATTTACTCGGCTCTGCGCTCCATGCTTGAGGGCCCTGTAACTTTTACTCGGCTCTGCGCTCCATGCTTGAGGGCCCTGTAACATTTTCTCGGCTCTGCGCTCCATGCTTGAGGGCCCTGTAACATTTAATTGGCTCTGCGCTCCACGCTTGAGGGCCCTGTAACATTTAATCGGCTCTGCGCTCCACGCTTGATGGCCCTGTAACATTTAATCGGCTCTGCGCTCCACGCTTGAGGGCCCTGTAACTTTTACTGGGCTCTGCGCTCCATGCTTGAGGGCCCTGTAACTTTTACTCGGCTCTGCGCTCCACGCTTGAGGGCCCTGTAACATTTACTCGGCTCTGCGCTCCATGCTTGAGGGCCCTGTAACATTTACTCGGCTCTGCGCTCCACGCTTGAGGGCCCTGTAACATTTACTCGGCTCTGCGCTCCATGCTTGAGGGCCCTGTAACTTTTACTGGGCTCTGCGCTCCATGCTTGAGGGCCCTGTAACATTTACTGGGCTCTGCGCTCCATGCTTGAGGGCCCTGTAACATTTACTCGGCTCTGCGCTCCATGCTTGAGGGCCCTGTAACTTTTACTCGGCTCTGCGCTCCATGCTTGAGGGCCCTGTAACATTTACTCGGCTCTGCGCTCCATGCTTGAGGGCCCTGTAACATTTACTCGGCTCTGCGCTCCATGCTTGAGGGCCCTGTAACTTTTACTCGGCTCTGCGCTCCATGCTTGAGGGCCCTGTAACATTTACTCGGCTCTGCGCTCCATGCTCGAGGGCCCTGTAACATTTAATCGGCTCTGCGCTCCATGCTTGAGGGCCCTGTAACATTTACTCGGCTCTGCGCTCCATGCTTGAGGGCCCTGTAACTTTTACTCGGCTCTGCGCTCCATGCTCGAGGGCCCTGTAACATTTACTCGGCTCTGCGCTCCATGCTCGAGGGCCCTGTAACATTTAATCGGCTCTGCGCTCCATGCTTGAGGGCCCTGTAACATTTACTCGGCTCTGCGCTCCATGCTTGAGGGCCCTGTAACATTTTCTCGGCTCTGCGCTCCATGCTTGAGGGCCCTGTAACTTTTAATCGGCTCTGCGCTCCATGCTTGAGGGCCCTGTAACTTTTACTCGGCTCTGCGCTCCATGCTTGAGGGCCCTGTAACATTTAATCGGCTCTGCGCTCCATGCTTGAGGGCCCTGTAACATTTACTCGGCTCTGCGCTCCATGCTTGAGGGCCCTGTAACTTTTACTCGGCTCTGCGCTCCATGCTTGAGGGCCCTGTAACATTTTCTCGGCTCTGCGCTCCATGCTTGAGGGCCCTGTAACATTTAATTGGCTCTGCGCTCCACGCTTGAGGGCCCTGTAACATTTAATCGGCTCTGCGCTCCACGCTTGATGGCCCTGTAACATTTAATCGGCTCTGCGCTCCACGCTTGAGGGCCCTGTAACTTTTACTGGGCTCTGCGCTCCATGCTTGAGGGCCCTGTAACTTTTACTCGGCTCTGCGCTCCACGCTTGAGGGCCCTGTAACATTTACTCGGCTCTGCGCTCCATGCTTGAGGGCCCTGTAACATTTACTCGGCTCTGCGCTCCACGCTTGAGGGCCCTGTAACATTTACTCGGCTCTGCGCTCCACGCTTGAGGGCCCTGTAACATTTACTCGGCTCTGCGCTTCACGCTTGAGGGCCCTGTAACATTTACTCGGCTCTGCGCTCCACGCTTGAGGGCCCTGTAACATTTACTCGGCTCTGCGCTCCATGCTTGAGGGCCCTGTAACATTTACTCGGCTCTGCGCTCCACGCTTGAGGGCCCTGTAACATTTACTCGGCTCTGCGCTCCATGTTTGAGGGCCCTGTAACATTTACTCGGCTCTGCGCTCCATGCTTGAGGGCCCTGTAACATTTACTCGGCTCTGCGCTCCATGCTTGAGGGCCCTGTAACTTTTACTCGGCTCTGCGCTCCATGCTTGAGGGCCCTGTAACATTTACTCGGCTCTGCGCTCGATTCTTGAGGGCCCTGTAACATTTAATCGGCTCTGCTCTCCATGCTTGAGGGCCCTGTAACTTTTACTCGGCTCTGCGCTCCATGCTTGAGGGCCCTGTAACATTTAATCGGCTCTGCGCTCCATGCTTGAGGGCCCTGTAACTTTTAATCGGCTCTGCGCTCCATGCTTGAGGGCCCTGTAACTTTTACTCGGCTCTGTGCTCCATGCTTGAGGGCCCTGTAACATTTAATCGGCTCTGCGCTCCATGCTTGAGGGCCCTGTAACATTTACTCGGCTCTGCGCTCCATGCTTGAGGGCCCTGTAACATTTAATCGGCTCTGCGCTCCATGCTTGAGGGCCCTGTAACATTTAATCGGCTCTGCGCTCCATGCTTGAGGGCCCTGTAACATTTACTCGGCTCTGCGCTTCATGCTTGAGGGCCCTGTAACATTTACTCGGCTCTGCGCTCCATGCTTGAGGGCCCTGTAACATTTACTGGGCTTTGCGCTCCATGCTTGAGGGCCCTGTAACATTTAATCGGCTCTGCGCTCCATGCTTGAGGGCCCTGTAACATTTGATCGGCTCTGTGCTCCATGCTTGAGGGCCCTGTAACATTTACTCGGCTCTGCGCTCCATGCTTGAGGGCCCTGTAACTTTTACTTGGCTCTGCGCTCCATGCTTGAGGGCCCTGTAACATTTACTCGGCTCTGCGCTCCATGCTTGAGGGCCCTGTAACTTTTACTGGGCTCTGCGCTCCATGCTTGAGGGCCCTGTAACATTTACTGGGCTCTGCGCTCCATGCTTGAGGGCCCTGTAACATTTACTCGGCTCTGCGCTCCATGCTTGAGGGCCCTGTAACTTTTACTCGGCTCTGCGCTCCATGCTTGAGGGCCCTGTAACATTTACTCGGCTCTGCGCTCCATGCTCGAGGGCCCTGTAACATTTAATCGGCTCTGCGCTCCATGCTTGAGGGCCCTGTAACATTTACTCGGCTCTGCGCTCCATGCTTGAGGGCCCTGTAACTTTTACTCGGCTCTGCGCTCCATGCTTGAGGGCCCTGTAACATTTACTCGGCTCTGCGCTCCATGCTCGAGGGCCCTGTAACATTTAATCGGCTCTGCGCTCCATGCTTGAGGGCCCTGTAACATTTACTCGGCTCTGCGCTCCATGCTTGAGGGCCCTGTAACATTTTCTCGGCTCTGCGCTCCATGCTTGAGGGCCCTGTAACTTTTAATCGGCTCTGCGCTCCATGCTTGAGGGCCCTGTAACATTTAATCGGCTCTGCGCTCCATGCTTGAGGGCCCTGTAACATTTACTCGGCTCTGCGCTCCATGCTTGAGGGCCCTGTAACATTTAATCGGCTCTGTGCTCCATGCTTGAGGGCCCTGTAACATTTTCTCGGCTCTGCGCTCCATGCTTGAGGGCCCTGTAACTTTTACTCGGCTCTGCGCTCCATGCTTGAGGGCCCTGTAACATTTACTCGGCTCTGCGCTCCATGCTTGAGGGCCCTGTAACATTTAATCGGCTCTGTGCTCCATGCTTGAGGGCCCTGTAACATTTACTCGGCTCTGCGCTCCATGCTTGAGGGCCCTGTAACATTTTCTCGGCTCTGCGCTCCATGCTTGAGGGCCCTGTAACATTTAATCGGCTCTGCGCTCCATGCTTGAGGGCCCTGTAACATTTAATCGGCTCTGCGCTCCATGCTTGAGGGCCCTGTAACATTTACTCGGCTCTGCGCTCCATGCTTGAGGGCCCTGTAACATTTACTCGGCTCTGCGCTCCATGCTTGAGGGCCTTGTAATATTTAATCGGCTCTGCGCTCCATGCTTGAGGGCCCTGTAACATTTACTCGGCTCTGCGCTCCATGCTTGAGGGCCCTGTAACATTTACTCGGCTCTGCGCTCCATGCTTGAGGGCCCTGTAACTTTTACTCGGCTCTGCGCTCCATGCTTGAGGGCCCTGTAACATTTAATCGGCTCTGCGCTCCATGCTTGAGGGCCCTGTAACATTTAATCGGCTCTGCGCTCCAGGCTTGAGGGCCCTGTAACATTTACTTGGCTCTGCGCTCCACGCTTGAGGGCCCTGTAACATTTACTCGGCTCTGCGCTCCATGCTTGAGGGCCCTGTAACTTTTACTCGGCTCTGTGCTCCATGCTTGAGGGCCCTGTAACATTTAATCGGCTCTGCGCTCCATGCTTGAGGGCCCTGTAACATTTACTCGGCTCTGCGCTCCATGCTTGAGGGCCCTGTAACATTTAATCGGCTCTGCGCTCCATGCTTGAGGGCCCTGTAACATTTAATCGGCTCTGCGCTCCATGCTTGAGGGCCCTGTAACATTTACTCGGCTCTGCGCTTCATGCTTGAGGGCCCTGTAACATTTACTCGGCTCTGCGCTCCATGCTTGAGGGCCCTGTAACATTTACTGGGCTCTGCGCTCCATGCTTGAGGGCCCTGTAACATTTAATCGGCTCTGCGCTCCATGCTTGAGGGCCCTGTAACATTTGATCGGCTCTGTGCTCCATGCTTGAGGGCCCTGTAACATTTACTCGGCTCTGCGCTCCATGCTTGAGGGCCCTGTAACTTTTACTTGGCTCTGCGCTCCATGCTTGAGGGCCCTGTAACATTTACTCGGCTCTGCGCTCCATGCTTGAGGGCCCTGTAACTTTTACTGGGCTCTGCGCTCCATGCTTGAGGGCCCTGTAACATTTACTGGGCTCTGCGCTCCATGCTTGAGGGCCCTGTAACATTTACTCGGCTCTGCGCTCCATGCTTGAGGGCCCTGTAACATTTAATCGGCTCTGCGCTCCATGCTTGAGGGCCCTGTAACATTTACTCGGCTCTGCGCTCCATGCTTGAGGGCCCTGTAACTTTTACTCGGCTCTGCGCTCCATGCTTGAGGGCCCTGTAACATTTACTCGGCTCTGCGCTCCATGCTTGAGGGCCCTGTAACATTTAATCGGCTCTGCGCTCCATGCTTGAGGGCCCTGTAACATTTACTCGGCTCTGCGCTCCATGCTTGAGGGCCCTGTAACTTTTACTCGGCTCTGCGCTCCATGCTTGAGGGCCCTGTAACATTTTCTCGGCTCTGCGCTCCATGCTTGAGGGCCCTGTAACATTTAATTGGCTCTGCGCTCCACGCTTGAGGGCCCTGTAACATTTAATCGGCTCTGCGCTCCACGCTTGAGGGCCCTGTAACATTTAATCGGCTCTGCGCTCCACGCTTGAGGGCCCTGTAACTTTTACTGGGCTCTGCGCTCCATGCTTGAGGGCCCTGTAACTTTTACTCGGCTCTGCGCTCCACGCTTGAGGGCCCTGTAACATTTACTCGGCTCTGCGCTCCACGCTTGAGGGCCCTGTAACATTTACTCGGCTCTGCGCTCCACGCTTGAGGGCCCTGTAACATTTACTCGGCTCTGCGCTCCACGCTTGAGGGCCCTGTAACATTTACTCGGCTCTGCGCTTCATGCTTGAGGGCCCTGTAACATTTACTCGGCTCTGCGCTCCACGCTTGAGGGCCCTGTAACATTTACTCGGCTCTGCGCTCCATGCTTGAGGGCCCTGTAACATTTACTCGGCTCTGCGCTCCATGCTTGAGGGCCCTGTAACATTTACTCGGCTCTGCGCTCCATGCTTGAGGGCCCTGTAACATTTACCCGGCTCTGCGCTCCATGCTTGAGGGCCCTGTAACATTTACTCGGCTCTGCGCTCCATGCTTGAGGGCCCTGTAACTTTTACTCGGCTCTGCGCTCCATGCTTGAGGGCCCTGTAACATTTACTCGGCTCTGCGCTCCAGGCTTGAGGGCCCTGTAACATTTAATCGGCTCTGCTCTCCATGCTTGAGGGCCCTGTAACTTTTACTCGGCTCTGCGCTCCATGCTTGAGGGCCCTGTAACATTTAATCGGCTCTGCGCTCCATGCTTGAGGGCCCTGTAACTTTTAATCGGCTCTGCGCTCCATGCTTGAGGGCCCTGTAACTTTTACTCGGCTCTGTGCTCCATGCTTGAGGGCCCTGTAACATTTAATCGGCTCTGCGCTCCATGCTTGAGGGCCCTGTAACATTTACTCGGCTCTGCGCTCCATGCTTGAGGGCCCTGTAACATTTAATCGGCTCTGCGCTCCATGCTTGAGGGCCCTGTAACATTTAATCGGCTCTGCGCTCCATGCTTGAGGGCCCTGTAACATTTACTCGGCTCTGCGCTTCATGCTTGAGGGCCCTGTAACATTTACTCGGCTCTGCGCTCCATGCTTGAGGGCCCTGTAACATTTACTGGGCTCTGCGCTCCATGCTTGAGGGCCCTGTAACATTTGATCGGCTCTGCGCTCCATGCTTGAGGGCCCTGTAACATTTGATCGGCTCTGTGCTCCATGCTTGAGGGCCCTGTAACATTTACTCGGCTCTGCGCTCCATGCTTGAGGGCCCTGTAACTTTTACTTGGCTCTGCGCTCCATGCTTGAGGGCCCTGTAACATTTACTCGGCTCTGCGCTCCATGCTTGAGGGCCCTGTAACTTTTACTGGGCTCTGCGCTCCATGCTTGAGGGCCCTGTAACATTTACTGGGCTCTGCGCTCCATGCTTGAGGGCCCTGTAACATTTACTCGGCTCTGCGCTCCATGCTTGAGGGCCCTGTAACTTTTACTCGGCTCTGCGCTCCATGCTTGAGGGCCCTGTAACATTTACTCGGCTCTGCGCTCCATGCTTGAGGGCCCTGTAACATTTACTCGGCTCTGCGCTCCATGCTCGAGGGCCCTGTAACTTTTACTCGGCTCTGCGCTCCATGCTTGAGGGCCCTGTAACATTTACTCGGCTCTGCGCTCCATGCTCGAGGGCCCTGTAACATTTAATCGGCTCTGCGCTCCATGCTTGAGGGCCCTGTAACAATTACTCGGCTCTGCGCTCCATGCTTGAGGGCCCTGTAACATTTTCTCGGCTCTGCGCTCCATGCTTGAGGGCTCTGTAACTTTTAATCGGCTCTGCGCTCCATGCCTGAGGGCCCTGTAACATTTAATCGGCTCTGCGCTCCATGCTTGAGGGCCCTGTAACATTTACTCGGCTCTGCGCTCCATGCTTGAGGGCCCTGTAACATTTAATCGGCTCTGTGCTCCATGCTTGAGGGCCCTGTAACATTTTCTCGGCTCTGCGCTCCATGCTTGAGGGCCCTGTAACTTTTACTCGGCTCTGCGCTCCATGCTTGAGGGCCCTGTAACATTTACTCGGCTCTGCGCTCCATGCTTGAGGGCCCTGTAACATTTAATCGGCTCTGTGCTCCATGCTTGAGGGCCCTGTAACATTTACTCGGCTCTGCGCTCCATGCTTGAGGGCCCTGTAACATTTTCTCGGCTCTGCGCTCCATGCTTGAGGGCCCTGTAACATTTAATCGGCTCTGCGCTCCATGCTTGAGGGCCCTGTAACATTTAATCGGCTCTGCGCTCCATGCTTGAGGGCCCTGTAACATTTACTCGGCTCTGCGCTCCATGCTTGAGGGCCCTGTAACATTTACTCGGCTCTGCGCTCCATGCTTGAGGGCCTTGTAACATTTAATCGGCTCTGCGCTCCATGCTTGAGGGCCCTGTAACATTTACTCGGCTCTGCGCTCCATGCTTGAGGGCCCTGTAACATTTACTCGGCTCTGCGCTCCATGCTTGAGGGCCCTGTAACTTTTACTCGGCTCTGCGCTCCATGCTTGAGGGCCCTGTAACATTTAATCGGCTCTGCGCTCCATGCTTGAGGGCCCTGTAACATTTAATCGGCTCTGCGCTCCATGCTTGAGGGCCCTGTAACATTTACTTGGCTCTGCGCTCCACGCTTGAGGGCCCTGTAACATTTACTCGGCTCTGCGCTCCATGCTTGAGGGCCCTGTAACTTTTACTCGGCTCTGTGCTCCATGCTTGAGGGCCCTGTAACATTTAATCGGCTCTGCGCTCCATGCTTGAGGGCCCTGTAACATTTACTCGGCTCTGCGCTCCATGCTTGAGGGCCCTGTAACATTTAATCGGCTCTGCGCTCCATGCTTGAGGGCCCTGTAACATTTAATCGGCTCTGCGCTCCATGCTTGAGGGCCCTGTAACATTTACTCGGCTCTGCGCTTCATGCTTGAGGGCCCTGTAACATTTACTCGGCTCTGCGCTCCATGCTTGAGGGCCCTGTAACATTTACTGGGCTCTGCGCTCCATGCTTGAGGGCCCTGTAACATTTAATCGGCTCTGCGCTCCATGCTTGAGGGCCCTGTAACATTTGATCGGCTCTGTGCTCCATGCTTGAGGGCCCTGTAACATTTACTCGGCTCTGCGCTCCATGCTTGAGGGCCCTGTAACTTTTACTTGGCTCTGCGCTCCATGCTTGAGGGCCCTGTAACATTTACTCGGCTCTGCGCTCCATGCTTGAGGGCCCTGTAACTTTTACTGGGCTCTGCGCTCCATGCTTGAGGGCCCTGTAACATTTACTGGGCTCTGCGCTCCATGCTTGAGGGCCCTGTAACATTTACTCGGCTCTGCGCTCCATGCTTGAGGGCCCTGTAACTTTTACTCGGCTCTGCGCTCCATGCTTGAGGGCCCTGTAACATTTACTCGGCTCTGCGCTCCATGCTTGAGGGCCCTGTAACATTTACTCGGCTCTGCGCTCCATGCTTGAGGGCCCTGTAACATTTACTCGGCTCTGCGCTCCATGCTTGAGGGCCCTGTAACATTTAATCGGCTCTGCGCTCCATGCTTGAGGGCCCTGTAACATTTACTCGGCTCTGCGCTCCATGCTTGAGGGCCCTGTAACTTTTACTCGGCTCTGCGCTCCATGCTTGAGGGCCCTGTAACATTTTCTCGGCTCTGCGCTCCATGCTTGAGGGCCCTGTAACATTTAATTGGCTCTGCGCTCCACGCTTGAGGGCCCTGTAACATTTAATCGGCTCTGCGCTCCACGCTTGAGGGCCCTGTAACATTTAATCGGCTCTGCGCTCCACGCTTGAGGGCCCTGTAACTTTTACTGGGCTCTGCGCTCCATGCTTGAGGGCCCTGTAACTTTTACTCGGCTCTGCGCTCCACGCTTGAGGGCCCTGTAACATTTACTCGGCTCTGCGCTCCACGCTTGAGGGCCCTGTAACATTTACTCGGCTCTGCGCTCCACGCTTGAGGGCCCTGTAACATTTACTCGGCTCTGCGCTCCACGCTTGAGGGCCCTGTAACATTTACTCGGCTCTGCGCTTCATGCTTGAGGGCCCTGTAACATTTACTCGGCTCTGCGCTCCACGCTTGAGGGCCCTGTAACATTTACTCGGCTCTGCGCTCCATGCTTGAGGGCCCTGTAACATTTACTCGGCTCTGCGCTCCATGCTTGAGGGCCCTGTAACATTTACTCGGCTCTGCGCACCATGCTTGAGGGCCCTGTAACATTTACCCGGCTCTGCGCTCCATGCTTGAGGGCCCTGTAACATTTACTCGGCTCTGCGCTCCATGCTTGAGGGCCCTGTAACTTTTACTCGGCTCTGCGCTCCATGCTTGAGGGCCCTGTAACATTTACTCGGCTCTGCGCTCCAGGCTTGAGGGCCCTGTAACATTTAATCGGCTCTGCTCTCCATGCTTGAGGGCCCTGTAACTTTTACTCGGCTCTGCGCTCCATGCTTGAGGGCCCTGTAACATTTAATCGGCTCTGCGCTCCATGCTTGAGGGCCCTGTAACTTTTAATCGGCTCTGCGCTCCCTGCTTGAGGGCCCTGTAACTTTTACTCGGCTCTGTGCTCCATGCTTGAGGGCCCTGTAACATTTAATCGGCTCTGCGCTCCATGCTTGAGGGCCCTGTAACATTTACTCGGCTCTGCGCTCCATGCTTGAGGGCCCTGTAACATTTAATCGGCTCTGCGCTCCATGCTTGAGGGCCCTGTAACATTTAATCGGCTCTGCGCTCCATGCTTGAGGGCCCTGTAACATTTACTCGGCTCTGCGCTTCATGCTTGAGGGCCCTGTAACATTTACTCGGCTCTGCGCTCCATGCTTGAGGGCCCTGTAACATTTACTCGGCTCTGCGCTCCATGCTTGAGGGCCCTGTAACATTTAATCGGCTCTGCGCTCCATGCTTGAGGGCCCTGTAACATTTACTCGGCTCTGCGCTTCATGCTTGAGGGCCCTGTAACATTTACTCGGCTCTGCGCTCCATGCTTGAGGGCCCTGTAACATTTACTGGGCTCTGCGCTCCATGCTTGAGGGCCCTGTAACATTTGATCGGCTCTGCGCTCCATGCTTGAGGGCCCTGTAACATTTGATCGGCTCTGTGCTCCATGCTTGAGGGCCCTGTAACATTTACTCGGCTCTGCGCTCCATGCTTGAGGGCCCTGTAACTTTTACTTGGCTCTGCGCTCCATGCTTGAGGGCCCTGTAACATTTACTCGGCTCTGCGCTCCATGCTTGAGGGCCCTGTAACTTTTACTGGGCTCTGCGCTCCATGCTTGAGGGCCCTGTAACATTTACTGGGCTCTGCGCTCCATGCTTGAGGGCCCTGTAACATTTACTCGGCTCTGCGCTCCATGCTTGAGGGCCCTGTAACTTTTACTCGGCTCTGCGCTCCATGCTTGAGGGCCCTGTAACATTTACTCGGCTCTGCGCTCCATGCTTGAGGGCCCTGTAACATTTACTCGGCTCTGCGCTCCATGCTCGAGGGCCCTGTAACTTTTACTCGGCTCTGCGCTCCATGCTTGAGGGCCCTGTAACATTTACTCGGCTCTGCGCTCCATGCTCGAGGGCCCTGTAACATTTAATCGGCTCTGCGCTCCATGCTTGAGGGCCCTGTAACAATTACTCGGCTCTGCGCTCCATGCTTGAGGGCCCTGTAACATTTACTCGGCTCTGCGCTCCATGCTTGAGGGCCCTGTAACATTTACTGGGCTCTGCGCTCCATGCTTGAGGGCCCTGTAACATTTGATCGGCTCTGCGCTCCATGCTTGAGGGCCCTGTAACATTTGATCGGCTCTGTGCTCCATGCTTGAGGGCCCTGTAACATTTACTCGGCTCTGCGCTCCATGCTTGAGGGCCCTGTAACTTTTACTTGGCTCTGCGCTCCATGCTTGAGGGCCCTGTAACATTTACTCGGCTCTGCGCTCCATGCTTGAGGGCCCTGTAACTTTTACTGGGCTCTGCGCTCCATGCTTGAGGGCCCTGTAACATTTACTGGGCTCTGCGCTCCATGCTTGAGGGCCCTGTAACATTTACTCGGCTCTGCGCTCCATGCTTGAGGGCCCTGTAACTTTTACTCGGCTCTGCGCTCCATGCTTGAGGGCCCTGTAACATTTACTCGGCTCTGCGCTCCATGCTTGAGGGCCCTGTAACATTTACTCGGCTCTGCGCTCCATGCTCGAGGGCCCTGTAACTTTTACTCGGCTCTGCGCTCCATGCTTGAGGGCCCTGTAACATTTACTCGGCTCTGCGCTCCATGCTCGAGGGCCCTGTAACATTTAATCGGCTCTGCGCTCCATGCTTGAGGGCCCTGTAACAATTACTCGGCTCTGCGCTCCATGCTTGAGGGCCCTGTAACATTTTCTCGGCTCTGCGCTCCATGCTTGAGGGCTCTGTAACTTTTAATCGGCTCTGCGCTCCATGCCTGAGGGCCCTGTAACATTTAATCGGCTCTGCGCTCCATGCTTGAGGGCCCTGTAACATTTACTCGGCTCTGCGCTCCATGCTTGAGGGCCCTGTAACATTTAATCGGCTCTGTGCTCCATGCTTGAGGGCCCTGTAACATTTTCTCGGCTCTGCGCTCCATGCTTGAGGGCCCTGTAACTTTTACTCGGCTCTGCGCTCCATGCTTGAGGGCCCTGTAACATTTACTCGGCTCTGCGCTCCATGCTTGAGGGCCCTGTAACATTTAATCGGCTCTGTGCTCCATGCTTGAGGGCCCTGTAACATTTACTCGGCTCTGCGCTCCATGCTTGAGGGCCCTGTAACATTTTCTCGGCTCTGCGCTCCATGCTTGAGGGCCCTGTAACATTTAATCGGCTCTGCGCTCCATGCTTGAGGGCCCTGTAACATTTAATCGGCTCTGCGCTCCATGCTTGAGGGCCCTGTAACATTTACTCGGCTCTGCGCTCCATGCTTGAGGGCCCTGTAACATTTACTCGGCTCTGCGCTCCATGCTTGAGGGCCTTGTAACATTTAATCGGCTCTGCGCTCCATGCTTGAGGGCCCTGTAACATTTACTCGGCTCTGCGCTCCATGCTTGAGGGCCCTGTAACATTTACTCGGCTCTGCGCTCCATGCTTGAGGGCCCTGTAACTTTTACTCGGCTCTGCGCTCCATGCTTGAGGGCCCTGTAACATTTAATCGGCTCTGCGCTCCATGCTTGAGGGCCCTGTAACATTTAATCGGCTCTGCGCTCCATGCTTGAGGGCCCTGTAACATTTACTGGGCTCTGCGCTCCACGCTTGAGGGCCCTGTAACATTTACTCGGCTCTGCGCTCCATGCTTGAGGGCCCTGTAACTTTTACTCGGCTCTGTGCTCCATGCTTGAGGGCCCTGTAACATTTAATCGGCTCTGCGCTCCATGCTTGAGGGCCCTGTAACATTTACTCGGCTCTGCGCTCCATGCTTGAGGGCCCTGTAACATTTAATCGGCTCTGCGCTCCATGCTTGAGGGCCCTGTAACATTTAATCGGCTCTGCGCTCCATGCTTGAGGGCCCTGTAAGATTTACTCGGCTCTGCGCTTCATGCTTGAGGGCCCTGTAACATTTACTCGGCTCTGCGCTCCATGCTTGAGGGCCCTGTAACATTTACTGGGCTCTGCGCTCCATGCTTGAGGGCCCTGTAACATTTAATCGGCTCTGCGCTCCATGCTTGAGGGCCCTGTAACATTTGATCGGCTCTGTGCTCCATGCTTGAGGGCCCTGTAACATTTACTCGGCTCTGCGCTCCATGCTTGAGGGCCCTGTAACTTTTACTTGGCTCTGCGCTCCATGCTTGAGGGCCCTGTAACATTTACTCGGCTCTGCGCTCCATGCTTGAGGGCCCTGTAACTTTTACTGGGCTCTGCGCTCCATGCTTGAGGGCCCTGTAACATTTACTGGGCTCTGCGCTCCATGCTTGAGGGCCCTGTAACATTTACTCGGCTCTGCGCTCCATGCTTGAGGGCCCTGTAACTTTTACTCGGCTCTGCGCTCCATGCTTGAGGGCCCTGTAACATTTACTCGGCTCTGCGCTCCATGCCTGAGGGCCCTGTAACATTTACTCGGCTGTGCGCTCCATGCTTGAGGGCCCTGTAACATTTACTCGGCTCTGCGCTCCATGCTTGAGGGCCCTGTAACATTTAATCGGCTCTGCGCTCCATGCTTGAGGGCCCTGTAACATTTACTCGGCTCTGCGCTCCATGCTTGAGGGCCCTGTAACTTTTACTCGGCTCTGCGCTCCATGCTTGAGGGCCCTGTAACATTTTCTCGGCTCTGCGCTCCATGCTTGAGGGCCCTGTAACATTTAATTGGCTCTGCGCTCCACGCTTGAGGGCCCTGTAACATTTAATCGGCTCTGCGCTCCACGCTTGAGGGCCCTGTAACATTTAATCGGCTCTGCGCTCCACGCTTGAGGGCCCTGTAACTTTTACTGGGCTCTGCGCTCCATGCTTGAGGGCCCTGTAACTTTTACTCGGCTCTGCGCTCCACGCTTGAGGGCCCTGTAACATTTACTCGGCTCTGCGCTCCACGCTTGAGGGCCCTGTAACATTTACTCGGCTCTGCGCTCCACGCTTGAGGGCCCTGTAACATTTACTCGGCTCTGCGCTCCACGCTTGAGGGCCCTGTAACATTTACTCGGCTCTGCGCTTCATGCTTGAGGGCCCTGTAACATTTACTCGGCTCTGCGCTCCACGCTTGAGGGCCCTGTAACATTTACTCGGCTCTGCGCTCCATGCTTGAGGGCCCTGTAACATTTACTCGGCTCTGCGCTCCATGCTTGAGGGCCCTGTAACATTTACTCGGCTCTGCGCACCATGCTTGAGGGCCCTGTAACATTTACCCGGCTCTGCGCTCCATGCTTGAGGGCCCTGTAACATTTACTCGGCTCTGCGCTCCATGCTTGAGGGCCCTGTAACTTTTACTCGGCTCTGCGCTCCATGCTTGAGGGCCCTGTAACATTTACTCGGCTCTGCGCTCCAGGCTTGAGGGCCCTGTAACATTTAATCGGCTCTGCTCTCCATGCTTGAGGGCCCTGTAACTTTTACTCGGCTCTGCGCTCCATGCTTGAGGGCCCTGTAACATTTAATCGGCTCTGCGCTCCATGCTTGAGGGCCCTGTAACTTTTAATCGGCTCTGCGCTCCCTGCTTGAGGGCCCTGTAACTTTTACTCGGCTCTGTGCTCCATGCTTGAGGGCCCTGTAACATTTAATCGGCTCTGCGCTCCATGCTTGAGGGCCCTGTAACATTTACTCGGCTCTGCGCTCCATGCTTGAGGGCCCTGTAACATTTAATCGGCTCTGCGCTCCATGCTTGAGGGCCCTGTAACATTTAATCGGCTCTGCGCTCCATGCTTGAGGGCCCTGTAACATTTACTCGGCTCTGCGCTTCATGCTTGAGGGCCCTGTAACATTTACTCGGCTCTGCGCTCCATGCTTGAGGGCCCTGTAACATTTACTGGGCTCTGCGCTCCATGCTTGAGGGCCCTGTAACATTTAATCGGCTCTGCGCTCCATGCTTGAGGGCCCTGTAACATTTGATCGGCTCTGTGCTCCATGCTTGAGGGCCCTGTAACATTTACTCGGCTCTGCGCTCCATGCTTGAGGGCCCTGTAACTTTTACTTGGCTCTGCGCTCCATGCTTGAGGGCCCTGTAACATTTACTCGGCTCTGCGCTCCATGCTTGAGGGCCCTGTAACTTTTACTGGGCTCTGCGCTCCATGCTTGAGGGCCCTGTAACATTTACTGGGCTCTGCGCTCCATGCTTGAGGGCCCTGTAACATTTACTCGGCTCTGCGCTCCATGCTTGAGGGCCCTGTAACTTTTACTCGGCTCTGCGCTCCATGCTTGAGGGCCCTGTAACATTTACTCGGCTCTGCGCTCCATGCTTGAGGGCCCTGTAACATTTACTCGGCTCTGCGCTCCATGCTCGAGGGCCCTGTAACTTTTACTCGGCTCTGCGCTCCATGCTTGAGGGCCCTGTAACATTTACTCGGCTCTGCGCTCCATGCTCGAGGGCCCTGTAACATTTAATCGGCTCTGCGCTCCATGCTTGAGGGCCCTGTAACATTTACTCGGCTCTGCGCTCCATGCTTGAGGGCCCTGTAACATTTTCTCGGCTCTGCGCTCCATGCTTGAGGGCTCTGTAACTTTTAATCGGCTCTGCGCTCCATGCCTGAGGGCCCTGTAACATTTAATCGGCTCTGCGCTCCATGCTTGAGGGCCCTGTAACATTTACTCGGCTCTGCGCTCCATGCTTGAGGGCCCTGTAACATTTAATCGGCTCTGTGCTCCATGCTTGAGGGCCCTGTAACATTTTCTCGGCTCTGCGCTCCATGCTTGAGGGCCCTGTAACTTTTACTCGGCTCTGCGCTCCATGCTTGAGGGCCCTGTAACATTTGATCGGCTCTGCGCTCCATGCTTGAGGGCCCTGTAACATTTAATCGGCTCTGTGCTCCATGCTTGAGGGCCCTGTAACATTTACTCGGCTCTGCGCTCCATGCTTGAGGGCCCTGTAACATTTTCTCGGCTCTGCGCTCCATGCTTGAGGGCCCTGTAACATTTAATCGGCTCTGCGCTCCATGCTTGAGGGCCCTGTAACATTTAATCGGCTCTGCGCTCCATGCTTGAGGGCCCTGTAACATTTACTCGGCTCTGCGCTCCATGCTTGAGGGCCCTGTAACATTTACTCGGCTCTGCGCTCCATGCTTGAGGGCCTTGTAACATTTAATCGGCTCTGCGCTCCATGCTTGAGGGCCCTGTAACATTTACTCGGCTCTGCGCTCCATGCTTGAGGGCCCTGTAACATTTACTCGGCTCTGCGCTCCATGCTTGAGGGCCCTGTAACTTTTACTCGGCTCTGCGCTCCATGCTTGAGGGCCCTGTAACATTTAATCGGCTCTGCGCTCCATGCTTGAGGGCCCTGTAACATTTAATCGTCTCTGCGCTCCATGCTTGAGGGCCCTGTAACATTTACTTGGCTCTGCGCTCCACGCTTGAGGGCCCTGTAACATTTACTCGGCTCTGCGCTCCATGCTTGAGGGCCCTGTAACTTTTACTCGGCTCTGTGCTCCATGCTTGAGGGCCCTGTAACATTTAATCGGCTCTGCGCTCCATGCTTGAGGGCCCTGTAACATTTACTCGGCTCTGCGCTCCATGCTTGAGGGCCCTGTAACATTTAATCGGCTCTGCGCTCCATGCTTGAGGGCCCTGTAACATTTAATCGGCTCTGCGCTCCATGCTTGAGGGCCCTGTAACATTTACTCGGCTCTGCGCTTCATGCTTGAGGGCCCTGTAACATTTACTCGGCTCTGCGCTCCATGCTTGAGGGCCCTGTAACATTTACTGGGCTCTGCGCTCCATGCTTGAGGGCCCTGTAACATTTAATCGGCTCTGCGCTCCATGCTTGAGGGCCCTGTAACATTTGATCGGCTCTGTGCTCCATGCTTGAGGGCCCTGTAACATTTACTCGGCTCTGCGCTCCATGCTTGAGGGCCCTGTAACTTTTACTTGGCTCTGCGCTCCATGCTTGAGGGCCCTGTAACATTTACTCGGCTCTGCGCTCCATGCTTGAGGGCCCTGTAACTTTTACTGGGCTCTGCGCTCCATGCTTGAGGGCCCTGTAACATTTACTGGGCTCTGCGCTCCATGCTTGAGGGCCCTGTAACATTTACTCGGCTCTGCGCTCCATGCTTGAGGGCCCTGTAACTTTTACTCGGCTCTGCGCTCCATGCTTGAGGGCCCTGTAACATTTACTCGGCTCTGCGCTCCATGCTTGAGGGCCCTGTAACATTTACTCGGCTCTGCGCTCCATGCTTGAGGGCCCTGTAACTTTTACTCGGCTCTGCGCTCCATGCTTGAGGGCCCTGTAACATTTACTCGGCTCTGCGCTCCATGCTCGAGGGCCCTGTAACATTTAATCGGCTCTGCGCTCCATGCTTGAGGGCCCTGTAACATTTACTCGGCTCTGCGCTCCATGCTTGAGGGCCCTGTAACATTTTCTCGGCTCTGCGCTCCATGCTTGAGGGCCCTGTAACTTTTAATCGGCTCTGCGCTCCATGCTTGAGGGCCCTGTAACATTTAATCGGCTCTGCGCTCCATGCTTGAGGGCCCTGTAACATTTACTCGGCTCTGCGCTCCATGCTTGAGGGCCCTGTAACATTTAATCGACTCTGTGCTCCATGCTTGAGGGCCCTGTAACATTTTCTCGGCTCTGCGCTCCATGCTTGAGGGCCCTGTAACTTTTACTCGGCTCTGCGCTCCATGCTTGAGGGCCCTGTAACATTTAATCGGCTCTGTGCTCCATGCTTGAGGGCCCTGTAACATTTACTCGGCTCTGCGCTCCATGCTTGAGGGCCCTGTAACATTTTCTCGGCTCTGCGCTCCATGCTTGAGGGCCCTGTAACATTTAATCGGCTCTGCGCTCCATGCTTGAGGGCCCTGTAACATTTAATCGGCTCTGCGCTCCATGCTTGAGGGCCCTGTAACATTTAATCGGCTCTGCGCTCCATGCTTGAGGGCCCTGTAACATTTACTCGGCTCTGCGCTCCATGCTTGAGGGCCCTGTAACATTTACTCGGCTCTGCGCTCCATGCTTGAGGGCCCTGTAACATTTACTCGGCTCTGCGCTCCATGCTTGAGGGCCCTGTAACATTTAATCGGCTCTGCGCTGCATGCTTGAGGGCCCTGTAACATTTACTCGGCTCTGCGCTCCATGCTTGAGGGCCCTGTAACTTTTACTCGGCTCTGCGCTCCATGCTTGAGGGCCCTGTAACATTTACTCGGCTCTGCGCTCCATGCTTGAGGGCCCTGTAACATTTAATCGGCTCTGCGCTCCACGCTTGAGGGCCCTGTAACATTTACTCGGCTCTGCGCTCCATGCTTGAGGGCCCTGTAACTTTTACTCGGCTCTGCGCTCCATGCTTGAGGGCCCTGTAACATTTTCTCGGCTCTGCGCTCCATGCTTGAGGGCCCTGTAACATTTAATTGGCTCTGCGCTCCACGCTTGAGGGCCCTGTAACATTTAATCGGCTCTGCGCTCCACGCTTGAGGGCCCTGTAACATTTAATCGGCTCTGCGCTCCACGCTTGAGGGCCCTGTAACTTTTACTCGGCTCTGCGCTCCACGCTTGAGGGCCCTGTAACATTTACTCGGCTCTGCGCTCCATGCTTGAGGGCCCTGTAACATTTACTCGGCTCTGCGCTCCACGCTTGAGGGCCCTGTAACATTTACTCGGCTCTGCGCTCCACGCTTGAGGGCCCTGTAACATTTACTCGGCTCTGCGCTTCATGCTTGAGGGCCCTGTAACATTTACTCGGCTCTGCGCTCCACGCTTGAGGGCCCTGTAACATTTACTCGGCTCTGCGCTCCATGCTTGAGGGCCCTGTAACATTTACTCGGCTCTGCGCTCCATGCTTGAGGGCCCTGTAACATTTACTCGGCTCTGCGCTCCATGCTTGAGGGCCCTGTAACATTTACTCGGCTCTGCGCTCCATGCTTGAGGGCCCTGTAACATTTACTCGGCTCTGCGCTCCATGCTTGAGGGCCCTGTAACTTTTACTCGGCTCTGCGCTCCATGCTTGAGGGCCCTGTAACATTTACTCGGCTCTGCGCTCCAGGCTTGAGGGCCCTGTAACATTTAATCGGCTCTGCTCTCCATGCTTGAGGGCCCTGTAACTTTTACTCGGCTCTGCGCTCCATGCTTGAGGGCCCTCTAACATTTAATCGGCTCTGCGCTCCATGCTTGAGGGCCCTGTAACTTTTAATCGGCTCTGCGCTCCATGCTTGAGGGCCCTGTAACTTTTACTCGGCTCTGTGCTCCATGCTTGAGGGCCCTGTAACATTTAATCGGCTCTGCGCTCCATGCTTGAGGGCCCTGTAACATTTACTCGGCTCTGCGCTCCATGCTTGAGGGCCCTGTAACATTTAATCGGCTCTGCGCTCCATGCTTGAGGGCCCTGTAACATTTAATCGGCTCTGCGCTCCATGCTTGAGGGCCCTGTAACATTTACTCGGCTCTGCGCTTCATGCTTGAGGGCCCTGTAACATTTACTCGGCTCTGCGCTCCATGCTTGAGGGCCCTGTAACATTTACTGGGCTCTGCGCTCCATGCTTGAGGGCCCTGTAACATTTAATCGGCTCTGCGCTCCATGCTTGAGGGCCCTGTAACATTTGATCGGCTCTGTGCTCCATGCTTGAGGGCCCTGTAACATTTACTCGGCTCTGCGCTCCATGCTTGAGGGCCCTGTAACTTTTACTTGGCTCTGCGCTCCATGCTTGAGGGCCCTGTAACATTTACTCGGCTCTGCGCTCCATGCTTGAGGGCCCTGTAACTTTTACTGGGCTCTGCGCTCCATGCTTGAGGGCCCTGTAACATTTACTGGGCTCTGCGCTCCATGCTTGAGGGCCCTGTAACATTTACTCGGCTCTGCGCTCCATGCTTGAGGGCCCTGTAACTTTTACTCGGCTCTGCGCTCCATGCTTGAGGGCCCTGTAACATTTACTCGGCTCTGCGCTCCATGCTTGAGGGCCCTGTAACATTTACTCGGCTCTGCGCTTCATGCTTGAGGGCCCTGTAACTTTTACTCGGCTCTGCGCTCCATGCTTGAGGGCCCTGTAACATTTACTCGGCTCTGCGCTCCATGCTCGAGGGCCCTGTAACATTTAATCGGCTCTGCGCTCCATGCTTGAGGGCCCTGTAACATTTACTCGGCTCTGCGCTCCATGCTTGAGGGCCCTGTAACATTTTCTCGGCTCTGCGCTCCATGCTTGAGGGCCCTGTAACTTTTAATCGGCTCTGCGCTCCATGCTTGAGGGCCCTGTAACATTTAATCGGCTCTGCGCTCCATGCTTGAGGGCCCTGTAACATTTACTCGGCTCTGCGCTCCATGCTTGAGGGCCCTGTAACATTTAATCGGCTCTGTGCTCCATGCTTGAGGGCCCTGTAACATTTTCTCGGCTCTGCGCTCCATGCTTGAGGGCCCTGTAACTTTTACTCGGCTCTGCGCTCCATGCTTGAGGGCCCTGTAACATTTACTCGGCTCTGCGCTCCATGCTTGAGGGCCCTGTAACATTTAATCGGCTCTGTGCTCCATGCTTGAGGGCCCTGTAACATTTACTCGGCTCTGCGCTCCATGCTTGAGGGCCCTGTAACATTTTCTCGGCTCTGCGCTCCATGCTTGAGGGCCCTGTAACATTTAATCGGCTCTGCGCTCCATGCTTGAGGGCCCTGTAACATTTAATCGGCTCTGCGCTCCATGCTTGAGGGCCCTGTAACATTTACTCGGCTCTGCGCTCCATGCTTGAGGGCCCTGTAACATTTACTCGGCTCTGCGCTCCATGCTTGAGGGCCTTGTAACATTTAATCGGCTCTGCGCTCCATGCTTGAGGGCCCTGTAACATTTACTCGGCTCTGCGCTCCATGCTTGAGGGCCCTGTAACATTTACTCGGCTCTGCGCTCCATGCTTGAGGGCCCTGTAACTTTTACTCGGCTCTGCGCTCCATGCTTGAGGGCCCTGTAACATTTAATCGGCTCTGCGCTCCATGCTTGAGGGCCCTGTAACATTTACTTGGCTCTGCGCTCCACGCTTGAGGGCCCTGTAACATTTACTCGGCTCTGCGCTCCATGCTTGAGGGCCCTGTAACATTTACTCGGCTCTGCGCTCCATGCTTGAGGGCCCTGTAACATTTACTGGGCTCTGCGCTCCATGCTTGAGGGCCCTGTAACATTTAATCGGCTCTGCGCTCCATGCTTGAGGGCCCTGTAACATTTGATCGGCTCTGTGCTCCATGCTTGAGGGCCCTGTAACATTTACTCGGCTCTGCGCTCCATGCTTGAGGGCCCTGTAACTTTTACTTGGCTCTGCGCTCCATGCTTGAGGGCCCTGTAACATTTACTCGGCTCTGCGCTCCATGCTTGAGGGCCCTGTAACTTTTACTGGGCTCTGCGCTCCATGCTTGAGGGCCCTGTAACATTTACTGGGCTCTGCGCTCCATGCTTGAGGGCCCTGTAACATTTACTCGGCTCTGCGCTCCATGCTTGAGGGCCCTGTAACTTTTACTCGGCTCTGCGCTCCATGCTTGAGGGCCCTGTAACATTTACTCGGCTCTGCGCTCCATGCTTGAGGGCCCTGTAACATTTACTCGGCTCTGCGCTTCATGCTTGAGGGCCCTGTAACTTTTACTCGGCTCTGCGCTCCATGCTTGAGGGCCCTGTAACATTTACTCGGCTCTGCGCTCCATGCTCGAGGGCCCTGTAACATTTAATCGGCTCTGCGCTCCATGCTTGAGGGCCCTGTAACATTTACTCGGCTCTGCGCTCCATGCTTGAGGGCCCTGTAACATTTTCTCGGCTCTGCGCTCCATGCTTGAGGGCCCTGTAACTTTTAATCGGCTCTGCGCTCCATGCTTGAGGGCCCTGTAACATTTAATCGGCTCTGCGCTCCATGCTTGAGGGCCCTGTAACATTTACTCGGCTCTGCGCTCCATGCTTGAGGGCCCTGTAACATTTAATCGGCTCTGTGCTCCATGCTTGAGGGCCCTGTAACATTTTCTCGGCTCTGCGCTCCATGCTTGAGGGCCCTGTA
Source organism: Hemitrygon akajei (assembly GCF_048418815.1). NCBI lineage: Eukaryota > Metazoa > Chordata > Chondrichthyes > Myliobatiformes > Dasyatidae > Hemitrygon > Hemitrygon akajei. The sequence goes on along the minus strand of NC_133127.1, from coordinate 67,478,729 downwards.
ACTTTTACTCGGCTCTGCGCTCCATGCTTGAGGGCCCTGTAACATTTACTCGGCTCTGCGCTCCATGCTTGAGGGCCCTGTAACATTTAATCGGCTCTGTGCTCCATGCTTGAGGGCCCTGTAACATTTACTCGGCTCTGCGCTCCATGCTTGAGGGCCCTGTAACATTTTCTCGGCTCTGCGCTCCATGCTTGAGGGCCCTGTAACATTTAATCGGCTCTGCGCTCCATGCTTGAGGGCCCTGTAACATTTAATCGGCTCTGCGCTCCATGCTTGAGGGCCCTGTAACATTTACTCGGCTCTGCGCTCCATGCTTGAGGGCCCTGTAACATTTACTCGGCTCTGCGCTCCATGCTTGAGGGCCTTGTAACATTTAATCGGCTCTGCGCTCCATGCTTGAGGGCCCTGTAACATTTACTCGGCTCTGCGCTCCATGCTTGAGGGCCCTGTAACATTTACTCGGCTCTGCGCTCCATGCTTGAGGGCCCTGTAACTTTTACTCGGCTCTGCGCTCCATGCTTGAGGGCCCTGTAACATTTAATCGGCTCTGCGCTCCATGCTTGAGGGCCCTGTAACATTTACTTGGCTCTGCGCTCCACGCTTGAGGGCCCTGTAACATTTACTCGGCTCTGCGCTCCATGCTTGAGGGCCCTGTAACATTTACTCGGCTCTGCGCTCCATGCTTGAGGGCCCTGTAACATTTACTCGGCTCTGCGCTCCATGCTTGAGGGCCCTGTAACTTTTACTCGGCTCTGCGCTCCATGCTTGAGGGCCCTGTAACATTTAATCGGCTCTGCGCTCCATGCTTGAGGGCCCTGTAACATTTAATCGGCTCTGCGCTCCATGCTTGAGGGCCCTGTAACTTTTACTCGGCTCTGCGCTCCATGCTTGAGGGCCCTGTAACTTTTACTCGACTCTGCGCTCCATGCTTGAGGGCCCTGTAACATTTAATCGGCTCTGCGCTCCATGCTTGAGGGCCCTGTAACTTTTACTCGACTCTGCGCTCCACGCTTGAGGGCCCTGTAACTTTTACTCGGCTCTGCGCTTCACGCTTGAGGGCCCTGTAACATTTAATCGGCTCTGCGCTCCACGCTTGAGGGCCCTGTCACATTTAATCGGCTCTGCGCTCCACGCTTGAGGGCCCTGTAACTTTTACTCGGCTCTGCGCTCCACGCTTGAGGGCCCTGTAACATTTAATCGGCTCTGCTCTCCATGCTTGAGGGCCTTGTAACTTTTACTGGGCTCTGCGCTCCACGCTTGAGGGCCCTGTAACATTTAATCGGCTCTGCGCTCCATGCTTGAGGGCCCTGTAACTTTTACTGGGCTCTGCGCTCCATGCTTGAGGGCCCTGTAACTTTTACTCGGCTCTGCGCTCCATGCTTGAGGGCCCTGTAACATTTACTCGGCTCTGCGCTCCATGCTTGAGGGCCCTGTAACATTTACTCGGCTCTGCGCTCCATGCTTGAGGGCCCTGTAACATTTACTCGGCTCTGCGCTCCATGCTTGAGGGCCCTGTAACATTTACTCGGCTCTGCGCTCCATGCTTGAGGGCCCTGTAACTTTTACTCGGCTCTGCGCTCCATGCTTGAGGGCCCTGTAACTTTTACTCGGCTCTGCGCTCCATGCTTGAGGGCCCTGTAACATTTACTCGGCTTTGCGCTCCACGCTTGAGGGCCCTGTAACATTTACTCGGCTCTGCGCTCCATGCTTGAGGGCCCTGTAACTTTTACTCGGCTCTGCGCTCCATGCTTGAGGGCCCTGTAACTTTTACTCGGCTCTGCGCTCCACGCTTGAGGGCCCTGTAACATTTACTTGGCTTTGCGCTCCACGCTTGAGGGCCCTGTAACATTTAATCGGCTCTGCGCTCCATGCTTGAGGGCCCTGTAACATTTACTCGGCTCTGCGCTCCATGCTTGAGGGCCCTGTAACATTTACTCGGCTCTGCGCTCCATGCTTGAGGGCCCTGTAACATTTACTCGGCTCTGCGCTCCACGCTTGAGGGCCCTGTAACATTTACTCGGCTCTGCGCTCCACGCTTGAGGGCCCTGTAACATTTACTCGGCTCTGCGCTTCATGCTTGAGGGCCCTGTAACATTTACTCGGCTCTGCGCTCCACGCTTGAGGGCCCTGTAACATTTACTCGGCTCTGCGCTCCATGCTTGAGGGCCCTGTAACATTTACTCGGCTCTGCGCTCCATGCTTGAGGGCCCTGTAACATTTACTCGGCTCTGCGCTCCATGCTTGAGGGCCCTGTAACATTTACTCGGCTCTGCGCTCCATGCTTGAGGGCCCTGTAACATTTACTCGGCTCTGCGCTCCATGCTTGAGGGCCCTGTAACTTTTACTCGGCTCTGCGCTCCATGCTTGAGGGCCCTGTAACATTTACTCGGCTCTGCGCTCCAGGCTTGAGGGCCCTGTAACATTTAATCGGCTCTGCTCTCCATGCTTGAGGGCCCTGTAACTTTTACTCGGCTCTGCGCTCCATGCTTGAGGGCCCTGTAACATTTAATCGGCTCTGCGCTCCATGCTTGAGGGCCCTGTAACTTTTAATCGGCTCTGCGCTCCATGCTTGAGGGCCCTGTAACTTTTACTCGGCTCTGTGCTCCATGCTTGAGGGCCCTGTAACATTTAATCGGCTCTGCGCTCCATGCTTGAGGGCCCTGTAACATTTACTCGGCTCTGCGCTCCATGCTTGAGGGCCCTGTAACATTTAATCGGCTCTGCGCTCCATGCTTGAGGGCCCTGTAACATTTAATCGGCTCTGCGCTCCATGCTTGAGGGCCCTGTAACATTTACTCGGCTCTGCGCTTCATGCTTGAGGGCCCTGTAACATTTACTCGGCTCTGCGCTCCATGCTTGAGGGCCCTGTAACATTTACTTGGCTCTGCGCTCCATGCTTGAGGGCCCTGTAACATTTAATCGGCTCTGCGCTCCATGCTTGAGGGCCCTGTAACATTTGATCGGCTCTGTGCTCCATGCTTGAGGGCCCTGTAACATTTACCCGGCTCTGCGCTCCATGCTTGAGGGCCCTGTAACTTTTACTTGGCTCTGCGCTCCATGCTTGAGGGCCCTGTAACATTTACTCGGCTCTGCGCTCCATGCTTGAGGGCCCTGTAACATTTAATCGGCTCTGTGCTCCATGCTTGAGGGCCCTGTAACATTTACTCGGCTCTGCGCTCCATGCTTGAGGGCCCTGTAACATTTTCTCGGCTCTGCGCTCCATGCTTGAGGGCCCTGTAACATTTAATCGGCTCTGCGCTCCATGCTTGAGGGCCCTGTAACATTTAATCGGCTCTGCGCTCCATGCTTGAGGGCCCTGTAACATTTACTCGGCTCTGCGCTCCATGCTTGAGGGCCCTGTAACATTTACTCGGCTCTGCGCTCCATGCTTGAGGGCCTTGTAACATTTAATCGGCTCTGCGCTCCATGCTTGAGGGCCCTGTAACATTTAATCGGCTCTGCGCTCCATGCTTGAGGGCCCTGTAACATTTACTCGGCTCTGCGCTCCATGCTTGAGGGCCCTGTAACTTTTACTCGGCTCTGCGCTCCATGCTTGAGGGCCCTGTAACATTTAATCGGCTCTGCGCTCCATGCTTGAGGGCCCTGTAACATTTAATCGGCTCTGCGCTCCATGCTTGAGGGCCCTGTAACATTTACTTGGCTCTGCGCTCCACGCTTGAGGGCCCTGTAACATTTACTCGGCTCTGCGCTCCATGCTTGAGGGCCCTGTAACATTTACTCGGCTCTGCGCTCCATGCTTGAGGGCCCTGTAACATTTACTCGGCTCTGCGCTCCATGCTTGAGGGCCCTGTAACTTTTACTCGGCTCTGCGCTCCATGCTTGAGGGCCCTGTAACATTTAATCGGCTCTGCGCTCCATGCTTGAGGGCCCTGTAACTTTTACTCGGCTCTGCGCTCCATGCTTGAGGGCCCTGTAACTTTTACTCGACTCTGCGCTCCATGCTTGAGGGCCCTGTAACATTTAATCGGCTCTGCGCTCCATGCTTGAGGGCCCTGTAACTTTTACTCGACTCTGCGCTCCACGCTTGAGGGCCCTGTAACTTTTACTCGGCTCTGCGCTTCACGCTTGAGGGCCCTGTAACATTTAATCGGCTCTGCGCTCCACGCTTGAGGGCCCTGTCACATTTAATCGGCTCTGCGCTCCACGCTTGAGGGCCCTGTAACTTTTACTCGGCTCTGCGCTCCACGCTTGAGGGCCCTGTAACATTTAATCGGCTCTGCTCTCCATGCTTGAGGGCCTTGTAACTTTTACTGGGCTCTGCGCTCCACGCTTGAGGGCCCTGTAACATTTAATCGGCTCTGCGCTCCATGCTTGAGGGCCCTGTAACTTTTACTGGGCTCTGCGCTCCATGCTTGAGGGCCCTGTAACTTTTACTCGGCTCTGCGCTCCATGCTTGAGGGCCCTGTAACATTTACTCGGCTCTGCGCTCCATGCTTGAGGGCCCTGTAACATTTAGTCGGCTCTGCGCTCCATGCTTGAGGGCCCTGTAACATTTACTCGGCTCTGCGCTCCATGCTTGAGGGCCCTGTAACATTTACTCGGCTCTGCGCTCCATGCTTGAGGGCCCTGTAACTTTTACTCGGCTCTGCGCTTCACGCTTGAGGGCCCTGTAACATTTAATCGGCTCTGCGCTCCACGCTTGAGGGCCCTGTCACATTTAATCGGCTCTGCGCTCCACGCTTGAGGGCCCTGTAACTTTTACTCGGCTCTGCGCTCCACGCTTGAGGGCCCTGTAACATTTAATCGGCTCTGCTCTCCATGCTTGAGGGCCTTGTAACTTTTACTGGGCTCTGCGCTCCACGCTTGAGGGCCCTGTAACATTTAATCGGCTCTGCGCTCCATGCTTGAGGGCCCTGTAACTTTTACTGGGCTCTGCGCTCCATGCTTGAGGGCCCTGTAACTTTTACTCGGCTCTGCGCTCCATGCTTGAGGGCCCTGTAACATTTACTCGGCTCTGCGCTCCATGCTTGAGGGCCCTGTAACATTTACTCGGCTCTGCGCTCCATGCTTGAGGGCCCTGTAACATTTACTCGGCTCTGCGCTCCATGCTTGAGGGCCCTGTAACATTTACTCGGCTCTGCGCTCCATGCTTGAGGGCCCTGTAACTTTTACTCGGCTCTGCGCTCCATGCTTGAGGGCCCTGTAACATTTACTCGGCTCTGCTCTCCATGCTTGAGGGCCCTGTAACTTTTACTGGGCTCTGCGCTCCATGCTTGAGGGCCCTGTAACTTTTACTCAGCTCTGCGCTCCATGCTTGAGGGCCCTGTAACTTTTACTCGGCTCTGCGCTCCATGCTTGAGGGCCCTGTAACATTTAATCGGCTCTGCGCTCCATGCTTGAGGGCCCTGTAACATTTACTCGGCTCTGCGCTCCATGCTTGAGGGCCCTGTAACATTTACTCGGCTCTGCGCTCCATGCTTGAGGGCCCTGTAACTTTTACTCGGCTCTGCGCTCCATGCTTGAGGGCCCTGTAACTTTTACTCGGCTCTGCGCTCCATGCTTGAGGGCCCTGTAACTTTTACTCGGCTCTGCGCTCCATGCTTGAGGGCCCTGTAACTTTTACTCGGCTCTGCGCTCCACGCTTGAGGGCCCTGTAACATTTACTCGGCTCTGCGCTCCACGCTTGAGGGCCCTGTAACATTTACTCGGCTCTGCGCTCCACGCTTGAGGGCCCTGTAACTTTTACTCGGCTCTGCGCTCCATGCTTGAGGGCCCTGTAACTTTTACTCGGCTCTGCGCTCCATGCTTGAGGGCCCTGTAACTTTTACTCGGCTCTGCGCTCCACGCTTGAGGGCCCTGTAACATTTACTCGGCTTTGCGCTCCACGCTTGCGGGCCCTGTAACATTTACTCGGCTCTGCGCTCCAGGCTTGAGGGCCCTGTAACATTTAATCGGCTCTGCGCTCCATGCTTGAGGGCCCTGTAACATTTACTCGGCTCTGCGCTCCATGCTTGAGGGCCCTGTAACTTTTACTCGGCTCTGCGCTCCATGCTTGAGGGCCCTGTAACATTTACTCGGCTTTGCGCTCCACGCTTGAGGGCCCTGTAACATTTACTCGGCTCTGCGCTCCATGCTTGAGGGCCCTGTAACTTTTACTCGGCTCTGCGCTCCATGCTTGAGGGCCCTGTAACTTTTACTCGGCTCTGCGCTCCACGCTTGAGGGCCCTGTAACATTTACTTGGCTTTGCGCTCCACGCTTGAGGGCCCTGTAACATTTAATCGGCTCTGCGCTCCATGCTTGAGGGCCCTGTAACATTTACTCGGCTCTGCGCTCCATGCTTGAGGGCCCTGTAACATTTACTCGGCTCTGCGCTCCATGCTTGAGGGCCCTGTAACTTTTACTCGGCTCTGCGCTCCATGCTTGAGGGCCCTGTAACTTTTACTCGGCTCTGCGCTGGACTGAGTCGGAAGCAGTGGCCTGCTCTGGTTGCTCTGCGCTTCGTGTCTATAAACTCACTTGTGTTCTGAATGCTATTTACTTACTTTTATTGCTTACAATTTTTTTTTCTCTCTGAACATTGATGTTTGATGGTCTTGTTCGTTTGGGTTTCTTTGTTTTGTGGCTGCTTGTAAGGAGACAGAACTCGAGGTTGTATAATGGTTGAAAGGTTCATTTATTATTATCAAGTACCTATCGATGTATAAACTCTGAGGTTCGTTTTCCCCAGATAGCCAGGAAACAAAGAAAGAACGTGAAACTTGTTTGGAGAGAATCATGGCCACCTCTTGCACTATGGAGATCGGCATCCTGATAATCTGCCCCCAAACCCCCTCCCCCGCACAAAACACAACAAGAACGTCAACTCCCAAACCCCCTCACCCATACAAAAAAACTAACAATGCAGCAAGAGCATCAACCTTCAAAACCCTTCCTCCCACACAATAAAACGAACAGAACACAAGAACATCAACTCCCCCCAACCCCCTCCCCCACAAAGAAGTAACAATGCAACAAGGACAGCAACCTCCCCCCCTCCGCACAACAAAATGGAAAAGGAACGGGCGATAAATACAATATAAAAACCATTGTCCATAAATGCAGCAGTCCAATCCATAATGCAGAACCATGGTGACATTCTCCTCCGTCGAAAGAGAGGGACGCCACATGAGAGGCCTACCTGCCTGCCCACAGTGTTTGGCCACTCATAGATTCCTTCTCTGGCAGCGATCAAAAGGTGGCATTTGGCATTGAACTCTCACTCGCCTTCTGCATTCACCTTGATGTTTCAATCTTCCTCGACGCTAAAATCAAACATTGGCTCATGCTCCATCTTGAAGTATCTTTGCCTGTAGGCAATCTGAGTATGTGCTTGCTTCCCAGAATCTTCTTGAAGACTGCAAAGCACTGAATCAATTATTCGATCTCCAGACTGCAAATCACAGGCTCCAACAGTTCCAGAAACACATTTAAGATGCAAAACAGATGTAAAATAAGTAATATAGACATTTTTGTGGCTATCTGGAAGCTGTCAACCAAGGGAGTGTTGTATGCTGGCACCATCTTGACCAGAAGGTTTTGATAATAAATGTGCTTTGAGCTTTCCCTTTGCCATGAAGAAATATGCCTACTTCCTTCTTGTATGCACTGTATTTAATGACAAGGTACATTCTGTGGTAGAAATTTCCACAGGTTCACCATCTCTGGGTGAATAAATTTCTCCTGATCTTGATTGTCAACGACATCCTCCATATCCTGAGCCTGTAACCAAGTCAAAGGGAGCATTACCCCTGTATTTTATCTGTTTAATTCTGTTAGAATATTTTAGTTTCAATGAAATCTCTTTCATTCTTCTAAGCTCCAGTGAATGTAAGCCCAATTATTTCTCCTAATATATCCATCCTACCATCCCAGGAATTAATCAGCTGAAGCTTCATTGCATTCTCTCCATAGTAAGAGCATCTTTCCTTAGATTAAAAAAAAACTACACACAGAATTCCTTGTCTCACAAAGACTCAAAATAACAGCAGCAATATATTCTTGCTCCTGGTACTCAAATCCTCTTACATTTGTAAGCCGTACTGTTTACCTGCTGAACCTGAATGCCTACTTTTAGGAACTACTATATAAGGACACAAAGCACTTGCTGCAACTCCTGTTTTTCCTAATCTTTCACTGTTTATGCAATCTGAATTCAGAACTTATGTGAATAACATATTTAGTTACGTTAGACTTCATCAATTTGCTCACTTATTCAATGATCTAAATCAGATTAGAGCCTTTTTGACAGCTCAAAACTCTCAATATATTACTCCCCCCCACCATCCCGTGTGCTTCAATTTTGCACTCCACACTCTTATGAGGGACATAGTCAAAACCTTCTGATAGTTAAATACATTGCATTTACTCATTATCACCATCAAAAAATAACTTATTAAGCTTAACTTTCATAAATTCATGCTGGATTAATGCTTCATTTTATTACTTTCCAAGTGTTTATTTATAGTAGACACTAGTATTTTACTCTCATACTGTACCTCATCTTTACTCACTCAATCAATATTTTTGTCTTCCTTTCCCAAATTCTAAACTGCTCGCAATCCACAATCTAACACTATATCTGGTATTTTCATATGCCTCCTCTTCGGATCTTGTGCTATCCCTATTTTCCTTCGCAAGCCGAAGTTGAGCCATCTCTCCTGATTTATTTTATGTGCCAACAGGCAATAATAAATATTACAAATCATGCATACATTTTTAATCATTCATTACCAATTTATTATTGACTGATTTATTTCCCAAGTCTAAAGCTAGCTCAGTCTAAAGAGGGATTTCCCAGTGCCCACCCATTTTAATTCCACTTCCCATTCCCATTCTGACATGTCAGTCCGTGGCCACCTCTACTGTTGTGATGAGGCCACACTCGGGTTGGGGGGACATGAGCATGATATTCTGTCTGGTAGCCTCCAACCCGATGGCATGAATATCAATTTCTAAAGCTTCTGGTAATGCCACCCCCCTTCAGCATTCCCCTTTCCTTAACTCCTTAACTCACTTGTCTCACCTTAACTCCTTGCCTGTCCATCACCTCCCTCTGGTGCCCCTCCCCCTTTTCTTTCATCCATGGCCTTCTGTCCTCTCCTATCAGATTCCCCCTTCTCCAGCCCTGTATCTCTTTCACCAATCAACTTCCCAGCTCTTTCCTTCACCCACCCCCTCCCAGTTTCACCAGTCACCTTGTGTTTCTTCCTCCCCTCCATCCACCTTCTTACTTTTTTCCAGACCTGATGAAGAGTCTCGGCCTGAAATGTTGACTGTACTCTTTTCCATAGATGCTGTCCAGCCTGCTGAGTTCCTCCAGTATTTTGTGTGTGTTGCAGCCTTACACCTTTATAGTTTCCTTTGTTTAGATTCAGATCCCTACTTTCCAATTATACTACTTTACTCTACATCGTAATGAGGGATTCAATCATGTTATGACCACTTATCCCTTAGGGAATATGTACAACAGAGGTCCGGAGTTGTATAACAAAGGGCCTTTCTGGTTCTGTATGGTAATCACCATCTCCAGAATTGTTTTGACAGCTAGATGTCATATTTTTGGTTTTAAGGGCTGTTAAAACTGTCAGATGGATTTAATGTGCCTCGAGGAAAGCCCAGGTCATGCGTCGAGCACTGGAGCTGGGTGAGAAGCCAGACTGCAAGTTGGTGGGTGGTGGGGGTATGTTCATGAAGTGAAGGTGCCAATAGAAGGTAGAGGCAAAGCAATGAGGCAAATCAAGCACTAGAAGTGTTTCATGGAGACATGGCTCACCTCGGCCATTTTGGATGCAGCGCTGCAACCCAACAGCTTCAATGTTCTCTGCAAAGGCAGGTCAGTCGAGTCTTTTAAAGGTAGAGGAGAGGGTGTGTGCTTCATGATGGTTCTGTCTCAGTCCCATTCGCCCAGCTTGGAACAGCTAGTGGTCAAGTATCGTGTGTTTTATCTGCTGAGGGAGTCTTCCGCTATCAACTCTTAGCGGTGTACGTTCCACCTCAGACCAACATCAGGCGGGCACTGGAGGAGCTGAGCACAGTAATCAGCCGGCATGAAAACAGCACATCCTGATGCCTTCCTTATCATCGCGGGCGATTTCAACCCTGCCAGCTTGAAGAAGTCTCTGAACAATAACTACCGGCATCTCACCTGTGGAACCAGAGGAGTCAACGCACTTGACCTCTTTTTCTTTTTTCAATCTCTTTATTGGTTTAAAAGAAAGTGTGTATACAAACAAGTGGAGAATACTGCTGGTATATATGTCAATAGCAGTACATACAGAAGGTAAAATAAACAATATCAGAATCACACAGTGTTGATATACAAAGTATAAATCTGAACAAGAGTGTACAATTCTCCCCTTATCAATTTATGAAGAAAGGAAGGACTATTAGAAATTTTTATATAAAAGAAAAAAGAAAAAAAAACCAGTATTCTAAACACAAAAAAAAGGACTGGGCAGTCCATCCTGAGAGAAAAAAACAAGAGAAGAGAGACTCTGATCAAATCCAAAGTTCTGAAAAAACAGTGGGAAGAGAATCAGTACAAAAATCAGATCTTATGAAAATATTGAATAAAAGGTATCCAGATTTCTTCAAATTTAGTTGATGTATCCAATATCCGACTTCTTATTTTCTCTAGACTTAAACAGGACATGATAGAGGAAAGCCAATAAAAGGTGGTAGGAGGGTTAGGGTCCTTCCATTTCAGTAAAATGGCTTTCCTAGCCAATAAGGTTGAAAAGGCTATCATCCGCTGAGTAGATTGACCACTGTTATACCACCATCAATAATGCCTACTGTGCCATCCCATGCCCGCACTTCAGGAAGTCTGATCACCTGACTGTACTTCTACTTCAGGCATATAGGCAGAGACTAAAGACAGCAGCACCAGAGGTGAGGAGTGAGAAGGTATGGTGGAGAGAGCCAGAGGAACTCTTACAGGACTGCTTTTGAGTTGGTGGACTGGACAATATTCAGGAATTCATCTTTGAGTGTGGATGATTGTGCCACAGTTGTCACCAGCTTCATCAAAACAATTGGATGAGTGTGTGTCTTCGAGAAAATACCAGAATACCCAAATCAAAAGCTGTGGATGAACTGGAGATTCATAGTCTGCTGACAGCTCGATCTGTGGCATTCAAAAGTTCAAAGTAAATTTATTATCAAGGTATATATATGTCTCCATATACAAACCTGAGATTCATTTTCTTGTGGGCATGCTTAACAAATCTATAGAATAGTAACTATAATAGAATCAATGAGAGACCACCCAGCTAGCGTATGGGCAGTCACTAAAGACCACAGCACCAGTGGTGAGGACCAAGAAGGTATGGTCAGGAGCCGCAGAGGAACTGCTTTGAGTCGGTGGGCTGGACAATGTTCAGGAACTGATCTTTGAGTCTGGATGAATACGCTACAGTTGTCACCAACTTCATTAAGACTTGTGTGGATGACTCTGTGCCTTTAAGAGCATACCAGACATACCTAAACCAAAAGTTGTGGATGAACCAGGATATTCATAGTCTGCTGAGGGCTAGATCTGTGGCATTCAAGAACAGTGATCTAGAATTTTACAAAAGGTCCATGTATGACCTACGGAAGGCTAGTTTAATAATGAAAAACAATTCCAATTGCAGTTAAAGATGGAATTGGATGCACATCAGCTCTAGCAGGCTTTGCAAGTCATTATGTCCTACAAGGCAAAACATAACATCATGAATAGTTGTGATGTTAAACACCTTGTATGAAAGGGAGAATAAAACTACACCTGTGTGGATCTGGTGACTGTAATCTCTGTGTTGGAGGCCAGTGTCAAAACAGCTTTCATGAGGGTGACCTCTGGTGGTGTACCTAGTAGGGCACTAAAAAATTGTGCCAACCAACTGGCTGGAGTGTTTGAGGCTATCTTGAATCTCTCACTGTTGCAGTCAGAGGTTCCCATCTGTTTTAAAAGAGCGACAATCATACCAGTGCTCAAGAAAATCAGGGCAAGCTATCTCAACTACTTTTGTCCAGTTGCACTCACACCTACTGTGATGAAGTGCTTTGAGAGGTTGGTTATGGCCAAAATCAACTCCTGCCTAATCAAGAAACTGGACCCACTCCACTCGGCCTGGGATCACCTGGACAATAGCAATGTCTACATCAGTCTGCTGTTTATTGATTACAGCTCAGCGTTCAAGGCGATAATACCCTCCAAAATAAGCTACAAGACCTGGGCCTTTGGACCTCCGTCTACAATTGGATTCTTGGCTTCCTCATTGTGAGACCACAGTCAGTACAGATCGGAAATCACATCTCCTCACCGACAGTCAACACTGGCACACTCTTAGGATGCGTATTTAGCCTATTGCTGTACTCAGTCTAGTCCCGCTTGGTGGCACAATAATATCAGCGCCGGACTCCGGAGCGAAGGTTCCCGAGTTCGAATCCAAGTCGGGTTGAGCGTCGAGCTAGCAATTTGGCCTTGTAAAAATAAGAATAGCTTGCTACGGAAACACCGTCATGTCGGTGCCCCGATAACTCCACTGCCAAGTTAAGGTCTATTCTTCTTCTTCTGTACTCAGTCTACACTCACGGCTGTGAGATTAGGCACAGCTCAACTACCATCTATAAATCTGCCTATGACACACAATTATTGTTGGCAGAATTTTAGATGGTGATGAGGAAGTGTACAGGAATGAGGTGGATCAGCTAGTTGAGCGGTGTCGTAACAATAACCTCGCACTCAATGTCAGTAAGACCAAGGAACTGATTGTGGACTTGAGGAAGGGGAAGTTGAGGGAACACACACCATTCCTCATCAAAGGATCAGCACTGGAGATTGTGAGCAGTTTCAAGTTCCTGGGTGTAAACATTTCTGAAGATCTATTCTAGGCCCAACATATTGATGCAATTACAAAGAAGGCACGACAGTGACTATATTTCGTTAGGAGTTTGAGGAGACTTGATATGTCACCAAGGACTCTTGTAAATTTTGACAGACGTACCGTGGAGAGCAATCAAATTGTTTACAGCACGATCTGGTATGGAGGGGCTGCTGCTCAGGTTTGAAAGAAATCAAATTGTTTGCAGCACGATCTGGTATGGAGGGGCTGCTGCTCAGGTTTGAAAGAAAACTGCAGAAAGTTGCGAAGTCAGCCAGCTCTCTCATGGGCACGAATTTCCTCAGCATCTAGGACATCTTCAAAAGGCAATGCCAGGAAAAGGTGCCTCATCCATCATTAAGAATGCCCATCACCCAGGGCATGTCCTCAGCTCATTGCTGCCATCAAGGACATACAGGAGCCCGAAGACACGGACTTACCACGTTAGGAACAGCTTCTTCTCCACTGCAATCAGATTTCTGAATGGGTAATAAACTTGTTTAAGCTACCTCACTCCTTTCCTTTTTTTTTGCTCTCTATTTGCATTAGAAATTTATAGTTTCAGTGCCACAAAACAACATATTTCACGACATATGCCAGTGATACTAAACCTGATTCTTATTCTGATTAATGATCTCATGGTGCTGTCTGTTGCCTCAAATTTAAAAATTGCCCTTTCAATTGCTATATATATGTTTGTATATAGCTAGGGTGCCTAAGCCATTTACTGTAGTAACTACAGTATTGTAGTAATTTCTCTATTTCCTGAGGAGACCGAGGTCCTTTAACATCTGCCGGATGATGCTGAGGATGTTCTACGAGGCTGTGGTGGCCAGTGCTATCATGTTTGCTGTTGTGTGCTGGGGCAGCAGGCTGAGGGTAGCAGACACCAACAGAATCAACAAACTCATTCGTAAGGCCAGTGATGTTGTGGGGGTGGAACTCAACTCTGTGATGGTGGTGTCTGAAAAGAGGATGCTGTCCAAGTTGCATGCCATCTAGGACAATGTCTCCCATCCACTCCGTAATGTACTGGTTAGGCACAGGAGTACATTCTGCCAGAGACTCATTCCACCGAGACGCAACACTGAGCGTTCATAAGAAGTCATTCCTGCATGTGGCCATCAAACTTTACCACTCCTCCCTCAGAGTGTCAGACACCCTGAGCCAATAGGCTGGTCCTGGACTCATTTCCACTTGGCATGATTAACTTATTATTATTTAATTATTTATGGTTTTATATTGCTATATTTCTATCTATTCTTGGTTGGTGCGACTGTAACGAAACCCAATTTCCCTCAGGATCAATAAAGTATGTCTGTCTGTCTGTTATGTATTGCACTGTACTGCTGCTGTTGTAAAAAAACACCAAAATTAATGACGTATGAGTGATGATTAACCTAGCTCTGATTTGGCTCTCTATTGTAGACTGAGAATGGGAAGGAAACAGGGAGAGAGAGGAATCATGGCTGCAAAAAGGGAAGGTGCTGGAAGCACCAGAGAGACATTCTGTAATGATCAAGAAACCAATGGTTTGGAATAAAATGTCTCAAGGCTAGGTGTGTTTACACCCAGACCATAACCCTACCTCCTTCTCTGTCGCCTGTCTCACCACCCATCCCGTGGCACTCCACCCTCACCAATCCCAACATCCTTTGCTCCCGCCAGATTGCTTTATCAGTGGAGGGTGTGTACTCGGTCAAATGTTTATCACAGATTTTTATGACAGAAGTAATAAGATCCTTTTGAAGCAATTGTAAAGTTTAAAAAAATGCAGACGCAATAAGAAATAAGAACAAAAATTGAAGAGAAATTGCCAGAGATACTCAGCGTCTGTGGAGGGAGAAACAGAACTAATATTTTGGTTATGACTTTCCAGCAGCAGAAGGTAGTTCTGATGAGTTATTGGACTGACCTGCTAAATCAGTTTCTCTCAACGTAAATATTGCCAGTCCTGCTAGTATTTATCTTCTTGAAGTAATGACTCCGGGCACTGCTTCTTAAATTAAAATGTTTCTCCACAATTAATACATTTTTCACTAATTAAATACGTACTGTCTTTGTGCAAGGATTCCTGGGAACTGATTCTCTCATCTGATTAATGGACTCACTACAAAACTGCAATTGGTTGTAGCTCTCAATCTGATGCATTAAAATAAACAGTAATGCTCAGGAAACCTCAATCACTATGGACTCAAGAATGGATGCCAACACCCTTACAATGTTTTAAGTCTAATATTGTTTTCACAATAAGCTACCAAGTGATTAGGGTAGCAGTGGTGTGGAAGCATTTTTTAAAAAAAGAAAAATTAGGTGCCAGCTAGCACCTCTAGGTGGTGCTAATGAGCCAGTTGAGGTTAGGTTCTCTTTCGTAATAATTTTATTGCTACTAATTATTGTCAGACCACCAATTTTACAATTATTTTAGAAATCTATAGTACGCTAAATTTATGGGATACATAAATTTCAATAACAAACGGTGTTTAGTACTGCTTCCATTGGTACAAACCTGTAATTTACAGTAGTGCCTGCTTGTAATCTGAATGATGAGAAGTTTTTGTTTTAGGGGAAGAGAAAGGACAGTGAGCCAGATCAATTGCTATGAAGCAGATTGGGAAAAAGTTTTCCTGTTGCAACAAAATCCTCCTGCACTCATTTTCTAACTGAGAATTATACTGCATTGCTTTACACACTGGATAAATGAGTAATGAGATATAATTTAGCCTGAATTCCTGGGTTGCTATCAATTTAATTCTGAGATTGCCATACCATGTTCTTGGTTCATGGTGTTGTTGGTGCTGGAAGGAATAGCTATAGGTCCTTCATAACTGCAGTTATGTGATTGTACAAAAATTAAGTAAGTGGACAATTATTGTTCTGACAGGTTTAAAAAAAAGTCACTTGAGCAATGTGTCAGAGTGCTGATTGCCCCAATAGTGCTGTTTTAAAAAAAATATTTTCCGTAGTGTGGAACTTCTTGCCATAGCTAACATCTATAGTCCACCTTGAGAATGTATTGATGAGTTATTGTCTTGAATGGCTGCATTCCCTCTTGTGATGTTTTGTCTGCTGAAGTTATGGAGATACAAAGAGGAAGGATGTGTGTGCATGTGTGTGTGCGTGCGTGCGTGCATGTGTTTGTAAAATCTGACTGATTAAACTTGCCAGTAATGAAGTTTCCATGTGGCTGTTATGACTTGCCTTGGTTGTAGACACTACAGATTTGTGTGGTACTGTGAAAATAGTATTGACAAATAAATGTACACACTGAAGTTTACAGTCTACTGATGGTAGAGGGAATTAATGTTTTGTTTGAGATATTGTTCAAGCAGATTGATTTTTTTTGTCGTCCTTGGATCGAATGAAGCTTCTCAAAGTTGCTAGAGCTGCACGTAATGAAGCAAGTGGAGAGAATACAGCAACACATTTGACTTGTGCTTCATAGAAGAAGGAAGGAGAAGATGAAATAGTGCTCACAGGAGATCCAGTCTCTGATCTGGCTTGCACTAATAGCCACAGTATTTATGTAACTGGTTCAGTAATATCCCAGGGTATCGAGGTGGGGAGCTCGATGATTCTAAGCTGATTGAATGGCAAGAGCTAGAGTGACTCTTACTGGAGATGGTCATTATCGAGTACAGTATTTGTGTTGTCTAGATTTTGTTGTAAGCAGATATGGACTGTATCATTTTACAGTCATAATGTCATACAGCACAACAGCACAGAAACAGGTTCTTCCACCCATCTACTCTCTGTTGGCCAGGTCTTCTACCTCATCCCATCTATCTGCACATGGACTGTAGCTCTCCATATGTTTCTAATCCATGTACCTATCCAAACTTCTCTTAACTATTACAATTGAACCCGCAACTACCTCTTGCATTGGCAGCTCATTCCACACTCGCAGCACCCTCTGAGTAAAGAGGTTTCCCTCAGATTTCCCTTGAATATTTCATCATCGACCCTAGACTCTGTAATTCTAGTCTCACGCAATCTGAGAGGAGTAGCCTGCATGCATTCTGCTTTTATACACCTCACAGTTTTCTATACCTCTGTAAGATCTTCTCTTAGTCTCCTGTGTTCCATGGAATAAGGTCTTAATTTGTTCAACCTTTGCCTACTTTCTGCTGAATTGCATAAATCCTAAACCCTATTTTTGAATGAGATCACCAGATACTGTTGATTTATGGACTATTTGTGTTGTCAGTCCTTGGTCATTAAACTCTGCTCAAGTGTATTTTAGAACTCTTCTTAATGAAACGTTTGATTTTACACATTGCTCTATTGATGGGGCAATAAAAGGTAGAAATTTTGAAGGAAAAAGATTGAGTTAATGTAAGATTGTAAGACTTGCATTTTAATTGAAAATTATGCAATTGTTAAATGTAAGTATTCTTAGTGAAGCTAAATGTAGCCACTACTAATATATTAATTTCCTGTGCTCATATTTGGATTGTATCCTTGTTACCTTGGTTACTGATGCTGTGGACTACCTTTCATTAAACAAACACCACACTAGCTTTGTTTGCAATTCTTCAATGCACATTTTTTTCTGAATACTAGTTGGTAAATGTCTATGCAAAAAAATTACCTGAAATATCTATTGAACTGTGATGTCCTCTGCATCATCTTGACATACATGTGACATCATTTGCACCTTTTACCCCATCCCTCTCTCCTTCCTGATGTGTGTTTCTGAATTTACAAAAGATATGCTATTGTTTATGATGCTTTTATTTTTCTGATGATCTGCTCTGTATTTTCATCAGGTACACCTTGCATTATGCAGTTCTCTTTTGAAAAATTCTGCCAGGAAAATTACAAGCATCCTTAAGCTGCTTTCATTGGTGTTACAGTTGATGCTCCTGAAATGAACAATGCAATATTTCATGATACTTTTCTGCAAAGGAATTGTTTTGTTTCATATTTATAACTGAAGAGGATGGATATTAAGTTCACTTACAGCTTGTTGAGAAATAAGCTTGTCATTTTAAGGCTTTTATTCTTTTTGATCTTACTGTTCTTTCTGTTGCTTTTTTGAAACAATTTCAGATTCTTATATGAAATGCTGGAGGAACTCGGCACTCCAGGCAGCACCTATGGAGGGGAACGGTCAATGCTTCAGGCCGAGACCTTTCATCAGGACTAGAAAGGAAGGATGCAGAAGCTGGAATAAGAGGGTGGGGGGAGGCATGGAGAACAGGCTGCGGGTGTTAGGGGAGACCAGGTGAGGGGGAAGGTTGGTGCATGGGGGAGGAGAGAACATGAGAAGCTAGAAAATTACAGATTGAGCTTCGTTAAGCACCTTCGCTTTGCCTGCTGCAAAAGGCAAGATCTCCCTTTTCAGTTCAATTTACCATTCTCACACCAATGTCTGTCCATGCCCTCCTCTTGTCACAATGGGGCCAAACGCAGGTTGGAGGTATTGACATCGATTTCTCTAGCTTCCTGTTATTTCTCCTCCCCTTAACCCCCCTCCCCCCACTTCTCTGGTTACTTCACTCACCTCTTCTCTTCTCAACTGTCTATCACTTCCTTAAGGTTCCCCTCCTCCTCCTGTATCTTCCATGGTCCAATCCAACATCCTCTCCTAGCAGAATCCTATTTCTTCAGGCCTCATAAACACAAAAAATTCTGCAAATGTTAGAAATCTTGAGCACCACACACCAAATGCTGGAAGAATTCGGCAGGTCAGGCAGTATTAATGAACGGGGATAATATTTGTCTTCCTCTGTAAGTGGTGCCTGACTTGCTGAGTCCCTCCAGTATTTTGTGTGTGTTCTTCAGCCCTTTACCTCTCTTGGCTAGCACCTCCCAGCTTCTTCCATCCCCCTCCCCCACCAACCCCACTGTCCCTTCAACTGGTCTCACTATCATTTGCCAACATAAATGTTAGGTGCTTATCTCTCTGTCATCTTCAATTTTTTAATGGAATATCTGTGCTAATTATTCTCTCCCAACAAAAGCATTTAAATCTTGAGAGGTGTCTTACAAATTACAATGTGATTCTACTGTGAATATGGATATCAAAGGAACCATTTGTTAACCCAAAGTATTGAAGTAAACAATGTAATTGTAAATGTTGAAATCGTATTGACACACCTGTAAACTTTGATCTTAAGGGTATCAAAATATGATGTACAGTGTCTTGAAAGAGTATTCAGCCCCTTAACTATTTTTCAGATTTTACTCTCCCATTTTCTAAATAAAAGTGTATTGATGGAGGATTTTTTGAGCCAAGTTACAAAACGTTGTGCATCGTGTCAAATAAAAAGAAAAAGTCCAACACCGGTCAACAATTTAATAAAAATTAAGAACAAAAATTGTGAAGTTGAAAAAGTATTCATCCCTTTGCTTACTTTCCTCAGGTGCAATATTGTATATTGCCTTACCAATTCACCCATTTTGTTGACGTAGAAAATTGGAGGATCACCTCTTTGAATATCCTGTTTTTAAATGCCCTCTCTCTGTAAGGTTCAACAGACCAAATCAAAATGAAGCTGAAAGAGCATTCAAGACAAGCCAGGGAAATGATATGAGAGAAGCACAGATCTGGGGAAGGGTACAAGACCAACTCAAAGGTACTAGGCGTACCTCAAAACTCAATGCAGTCCATCACGAAGAAGTGGAAAAAACCACGAAACCACATCCACGCTGCCTAGGTCAGGCCACCCCTCTAAACTTAGTCACCAAAGAAGAATGGCATTTGTAAGAGAGGCCCCAGTGACACCAACAGTCACTCCCAGTGAGCTGCAGAAGTCGGTGGCTGCAACTGGAGATGACATTGCAGGACACCAGAAGTTTTTCCTCAGTTATATAAAGAGTAAAAGGGAGGTGAGAGTTGATATTGGACCACTGGAAAATGATGTTGGTGAGGTAGTAATGGGGGACAAAGAAATGGCAGATGAACTTAATGGGTACTTTGCACCAGTTGTCACTGTGGAAGGCACGAGCAGTGTACCAGAGGTCTGTGAGTGTTGGGGAGTAGGACGGAGTGCCATTGATATTACCAAGGAAAAAGTGCTAGGCAAACTCAAAGGTCTTAAAGTGGATAAGCCACTTGGACCAGATGGATTACATCCCAGAGTCCTGAGAGAAATTGCTGAAGAGATAATGGATGCATGATCTTTCAAGAATCACTTGATTCTGGCATGGCAGGATGATTGCAAATGTCTCTTCACTCTTTAAGAAGGGAGGAAGGCAAAAGAAAGGAAATTATAGGCCAGTTTGCCTATCCTTGGCGGTTACAAAAGTATTGGAGTCTATTATAAAGGATGAGACTTTGGGGTACTTGGAAACTAATGATAAAATAAGTCAAAGTAAGCATGGTTTCTGTTGCCTGCCAAATCTGTTAAGAGTTCTTTGAGGAAGTAACAAGCAGGGTGGACAAAGAAGAGGCAATGGATGTTATTCACTTGGACTTACAGCAGGCATTTGATAAGGTGCCACACATGAGGCTGCTTAACAAGATAAAATCCAATGGCATGACAAGAAAGACACTGGCATGTATAGAGGAATGGCTGATAGGCAGGAAGCAGTGAGTGGGAATAAAGGGGGTCTTTTCTGGTTGTCTGCCAGTGACTAGTGGTGTTCCTCAGGGGTCAGTATTGGGACTGCTACTTTTCACATTGTTTGTCAATGATTTGATGGCTTTGTGGCAAAGTTTGCGGATGATAGAAAGGTAGGTGGAGGAAAGAATGTGCAGCAAGACTTAGACAAATTGGAAGAATAAGCAAAAAAGTGGCAGATGGAATACTGTGTTGGGAAATGTACAATAATACATTTTGATAAAAGGAACAATAGTGCAGACTGTTATCTAAATGGGGAGAAGATTTAAACTTCATGTAAGACTCTCAGTAGGTTCATTTACAGGTTGAATTAGTGGTAAAGAAGGCAAATGCAATGTTGGCATTTATTTCAAGGGGAATAGAATATAAAAGCAAGGAGATAATGCTGAGCCTTTATAAGGCACTAGTCAACAGTTTTGGGCCCCATATCTTAGAAAGGATATGTTGTCATTGGAGAGAGTCCAGAGGAGGTTCACAAGGATGATTCCAGGAACTAAGGGGTTAACATATGAGGAGTGTTTGGCGGCTTTTGGCCTGTACTCACTGGAATTCAAAAGAATGCAGGGGGATCTCATTGAAACCTACCAAATTTTGAAAGGACTAGATAGGGTGGATGTGGAGAGGATGTTTCCTATTATGTGGGTATCTAGAACTAGAGGGCACAGTGCCAAAATTAAGGGTGACCTTTTAGAACAGAGATAAGGAGGAGTTTTTTTAGCCAGGGAGTAGTAAATCTGTGGAACGCTCTGCCCCAGACTGCAGTGGAGGCCAAGTCCGTGGGTATATTTAAAGCAGAAGTTGATCATTTCCTGATTGGTCGGGGCATCGAAGGATATGGCGAGATAGTAGGTTTATGGAGTTGAGTGGAATCCTGGATCAGGAATGCCGGAGCAGACTCAATGGGCTGAATGGCCTAATTCAGCTCCTATAACTTATAGTCTTGTGGTCTTAATTTCATGACTCCACAATCTCTTAAGACCTTTCACAAAAAGGGCATTTATGGATCAGTGGCAAGGAAGAAATCCTAGCGAAAAGAAAGCATATGCTTGCCCGTAAAATCATTGTGAAGTGTCACTTAGAAGATACTGTAAAGATGTGGAAGGAAGTCTAGTGGTTGGATGAGACTAAAGTCAAACTTTTACTAAAGTCAACACTAAGTGGTATGTGTGGTGTATTCTAATTCTGCACGTTTGCCAGGTGACATCACCTGCACTATTTCATAAAGTATTGTGGAGGTAGCATCATGCTTCGTGGATGCTTTTCAGCAGTAGGGATTGGGAATCTGGTCTAGATTGATGTGAAGGTAAGTGCTATTAAATTCAGAGAGATTCTGGATATAAATCTACCAGCCTCTGCCAGAAATGTTAAACTGGGGAGGAAGTTTGTCTTACACCAGGACAATGACCTAAAGCATACTGCTAGAGCATCCGTGGAGTGGCTTCAAATGAAGAAAATTGATGTTCTTGAGTCTTGACTTTCACCCGACTGAAAATCTTTGGCAAGGTCTCAAGATTGCTGTCCACCGCTGCTCCCCAACTAACCTGGCACAGTTTGAGCAATTTTGCAAGGAGGAATGGGCAAATCTTGTTCCATCTCATGCTGCAAAGCTAATAGTTATCCAAGAAGACTACTGGCTGTAATAACTACAAGAGGTGGTTCAGCTAAATACTGAGCGGGGGTGGGGGTGTGTTGGTTGTCCATCGTTTCCAATGATGACGTTAAAACCTTTTCCCAAGGAGTTTTGTAGTGGAAAAGCCTGTGCACTGGGACAGTGCCACTCTCTTAGTCTAAAAAAATCGTGGTCCAAAGGCATGAAAAATCTTCACGACTGGAGACTTCCTCAGCTGCAGTGGATAGCCATGATGCCTTCTGTGCTTTGACATGCCCTTTGCTCTCCAGAAAGCATTGCAACACTGCCTTCTTGGCCGTTGGATATTGTAGTTGATCTCATCCACCCAGTCCTCTGGAACTGCTTCACACACTGGGGTAGGCATATCCCTATCTCACTGGGATTGGAGGTTCCCAGCTACCCTCAACTGGTTTAGTCTGCCTGTCGATGTGGTGTACTGGGGTGTGGCCACTGTTGCATGCAAACAGTTACTTGGAGCCACAGGTGAGAGCTGGGTGGCAGGTGAGGACCAAAGGTGGACGAGCTGCCCCTGGGTGGAGCACGACAAGCCCACCACCAGAGCAGCTACCCCTCCCTGGAAAACCCATGGGGGGTAAATACTTTTGAACTTCTGACATTTCAGTTCTGGATATTTTAGTTTTTCATGCTTGACAACTTTCTCTGTTGTTTTGGGCTCCACTGTGATTCACAAGTAAATATTCTCTGTTATATTGATCAAAATCCCTGGTTGTAATACTCATTTATGTGAATAAAGGGTTGGGGGCTGAATACTTTTAAAAGCCATTGTACATTTGGGTTTGTCCCTCTACCAAGAGTGTCTCCAAAATACTGATACTTGTTGTGATGAATAAAGATTTCTTTCTCTCCAGCTTCAGTGTTTGTCCAATGTCTTCAATCACAGTCACAACAGGAGTTAGGGGTCGGTCACAGTGTTTTCATATTTCTAAAATGCTCCCAAAATATGGCCCTTCTTATACAGTGAATGATGTTTGATAACACTGGCATTTACAGATGTGTATCACTTAGTAAATTGTGTGACATAATTCATGGAGTGCAGTGCATTGGGGAAACAGTTTTGAAATGAAGTGGTGATGAAGTACAGTTCGGTATTGAAACATACATATGTCACCTGAGATATTATTGAATGAGTTGTCAAGAAGCACCTTGATGATGAGAAATAGGAGAGGTTGATTAAAAGGTATGGGCACTAGAGCAATGGGATATAGAGATTCATTTCACAGGTTATGAACAAACAGCTAAGAATAGAACTGAGGGCGTTCTTTGATAAAATTGAGGTAGGTGTTGGAGGATGACTGTATTGACATTTGTATCAAAAGTGGCAGAGAAGTGGAACAGGATGAAATGATCAAAGTTTAATAATATTTGCTTAACGGGTTCTGATAATTTATGCTGTGGAAGGAAAGACATCTGTTTAGGGTGGTTGAAGCACAGAGTTATGAAAGAATGAATATAGATTTAGTAGCTAATATTCAATCATTTGGAGATGCAAATAATGTTGAAGGTAATTTTTTTTGTTCTGGTGGAAGAGATGTGTGCGTATTTGAAAATAAGTCAGTATGCACTGAAAGAATGGAAACCATTTGCATGATTGTCCCACTTGGTTGTCAGGAAAAGTTTGGTTGACAGCAGTTCCATTGGAATATGATGGAGAGACTGCGAGGTGTGTCAAAGTCAGTCAAACATTGAAGCCGAGTTCAAAGTAAATTTATTATCAAAGTACATATATGTCACCACACATGACCTTGAGATTTGTTTTCTTGCGGACATACAGAGTAAATCCAATAAACATAACAGAATCAATGAAAGACTGCATTGAGCAGGACAGACAACTAATGTGTAAAAGACAATAAGCTGTGCAAATACAAAAGAGAAGAAAAAATAAGCAGTAAATGGAGATATGATGTGGTGGCCATTATAGAGACTTGGATGTCTCAGGGACAGGAATGGTTACTTCAAGTGCTGGGTTTTAGGTGTTTCAGAAAGGGCAGGGAGGGAGGCAAAAGAGGTGGGGGCGTGGCACTGGGAGATTTTAATTTCCCAAGTATTGATTGGCATCTCCTTAGAACAAGGTGTTTAGATGGGGTGGAGTTTGTTAGGTGTGTTCAGGAAGGTTTCTTGACACAATATGTAGTTAAGTCTACAAGAGGAGAGACTGTACTTTATCTGGTATTGGGAAATTAACCTGGTCAGGTATCAGATCTCTCAGTGGGAGAGCATTTTGGAGATAGTGATCATAATTCTATCTCCTTTACAATAGCATTGGAGAGAGATAGGAGCAGACAAGTTAGAAAAGTGTTTAATTGGAGTAAGGGGAATTATGAGGCAGGAAATTGGAAACTTAATTTGGAAACAGATGTTCTCAGGGAAAAGTATGGAAGAAATGTGGCAAATGTTCAGGGGATATTTGTGTGGAGTTCTGCATAGGTATGTTTCAATGAGACAGGGAAGTTATGGTAGGGGACGAGAACCATGGTGTGCAAAGGCTGTAATAAATCTAGTGAAGAAGAAAAGAAAAGCTTACAAAAGGTTCAGAGAGCTAGGAAATGTTAGAGATCTAAAAGATTATAAGGCTAACAGGAAGGAGTTTAAGAAGGAAATTAGGAGAGCCAGAAGGGGCCATGAGAAGGCCTTGGCAGGCAGGATTAAGGAAAACCCCAAGGCATTCTACAGGTATGTGAAGAGCAAGAAGATAAGATGTGAAAAAATAGGAGCTATCAAGTGTGACAGGGGAAAGTGTGTATGGAACCGGAGGAAACAGCAGAGGTACTTAATGGATACTTCGCTTCAGTATTCACTATGGAAAAGGATCTTGGTGATTGTAGTGATGACTTGCAGCAGACTGAAAAGCTTGAGCATGTAGATATTAAGAAAGAGGATGTGCTGGATCTTTTGGAAAGCATCAAGTTGGATAAGTTGTCAGGACCGGATGAGATGTACCCCAGGCTACTGCGGAAAGTGATGGAAGAGATTGTTGAGCCTCTGGCAATGATCTTTGCACCATCAAAGGGGACGGGAGAGATTCTGGAGGATTGGAGGGTTGCGGATGTTGTTCCTTTATTCAAATGTTACGTACCAGCAGCAATAGATCACACACTGAGTTGGGTTTTAATGTTAAAACCACTATCTTTATTTGTATCTACTTATAGAAATAATACAAATTTTATTAACAGAAGTTAACAGTGTTAAGCATATATATGTGTGTGTGGCTCCCAAACAATCAAGTTTAGGAACAATTCTTAAAGTCTTAAGATTCAGGTGGCAAAGTAGAAAGGTTCGGTAATCCACGGAATAGATGATGGGAGAGGGATTTGTAATCCAGAATATGATATAGAGAGAAGGTGATTACGTCGAATTCCACAAGTTCCCGGCTGGGTAAACAGAATAGCAGTCATCGAAGATCCTGTCTGTTGAGTCATTCGGAAATCCACTTAGAAATATCACCAGGCGACAGTCACAGGAATATCATCTTCAAGTGGTTTCCATGTAACACCCCAATTCCAGGTAAGGGCCAACAAAAGTGATACCACAGAATACTCCAACAAATCCACATGTATGGATTATACGAAGTGACAGTCACACATCTGTTGAGCACTGCATGCCGATACTCAACCCAACCTCTTGGGCAGGGGAGAGTATGGAACTCTCATTCAGGATGACAGCAACAAACTGGAGTTCCAACAGCTTTTCCAGTCTCTCTCTCAGTTTAAGTCTGCAGCAGGCTTCCGCAGCTTGTGACTGACGTCATAGTCCCGCCTCACTCAGGCACCCTTAAAGTAACACTCACAGTATAAGCCTGTGATTCTCGTAACACAAGAAAGGAAGTAGAGATAGACCAGGAAATTATAGACTAGTGAGTCTTACTCAGTGGTTGGTAAGTTGATGGAGAAGATCCTGAGAGGCAGGATTTATGAACATTTGGAGAGGTATAATATGATTAGGAATAGTCAGCATGGCTTTGTCGAGGGCAGATCGTGCCTTACGAGCCTGATTGAATTCTTTAAGGATGTGACTAAACACATTGATGAAGGAAGAGCAGTAGATGTGGTGTATATGGATTTCAGCAGGGCATTTGCAAGGCTTATTGAGAAAGTAAGGAAGCATGGGATCCAAGGGGATATTGCTTTGTGGATCCAGAACTGGCTTGCCCACAGAAGGCAAAGAGTGATTGTAGACAGGTCGTATTCTGCATGGAGGTCGGTTACCAGTGGAGTGCCTCAGGAATCTGTACTGGGACCCTTACGGTTTGTGATTTTTATAAATGACCTGGATGAGGAAGTGGAGGGATGGGTTAGTAAGTTTGCTAATGACACTAAGGTTGGGGGTGTTGTGGATAGTATGGAGATCTGTCAGAGGTTACAGCGGGACATTGATAGGATGCAAAACTGGGCTCAAAAGTGGCAGATGGAGTTCAACCCAAATAAGTGTGAAGTGGTTTATTTTGGTAGGTCAAATATGATGGCAGAATATAGTATTAATGGTAAGAATATAGAATTAATGGCAGAATATAGTATTAATAGGAGTGTGGAGGATCAGGGGGATCTTCAGGTCCGAGTCCATAGGACGTTCAAAGCAGCTGCGCAGGTTGGCTCTGTGGTTAAGAAGGCATACGGTGCATTGGCCTTCATCAATCGTGGATTGAATTTAGGAGCTGAGAGGTAATGTTGCAGCTATAGAGGACCCCGGTCAGACCCCACTTGGAGTACTGTGCTCAGTTCTGGTTGCCTCACTACAGGAAGGATGTGGAAGCCATAGAAAGGGTGCCGAGGAGATTTACAAGAATGTTGCCTGGATTGGGGAGCGTGCCTCATGAGAATAGTTTGAGTGAACTCGGCCTTTTCTCCTTGGAGTGACGGAGGATGAGAGGTGACCTGATAGAGGTGTAGAAGATGATGAGAGGCATTGATCGTGTGGATAGTCAGAGGCTTTTTCCCAAGGCTGAAATAGTTGCCACAAGAGGACACAGGTTTAAGGTGCTGGGGAGTAGGTACAGAGGAGATGTCAGGGGTAAGTTTTTTACTCAGAGAGTGGTGAGTGCGTGGAATGGCTGTCGGCAACGGTGGTGGAGCCAGATATGATAGGGTCTTTTCAGAAACCCCTGGATAAGTACATGGAGCTTAGAAAAATAGAGGGCTATGGGTAAGCCTAGTAGTTTCTAAGGTTTGGAGATATTCGGCACAACTTTGTGGGCTGAAGCATCTGTATTTGCTGTAGGTTTTCTATGTTTCTAAATATCAAGACATGTGATGAAGAGGCCTTGAAAGTGAGCCTCATAGGTGTGGGAACAGTTCAATGATAGGGTGAGTGAATTTATCTCCTCTGGTTCAAGAGTTTGATGGTTGAAGGGTAATAACTGTTCCTTAACTTGGTAATGTGGGTCTGAAAGCTCCTGTACCTTATTCCTAATGGCAGCAGCAAGAAGAGAGCATGCTGGGTGCTGGGGGTCCTTGATAATGTACGCTGCTTTCCTGTAACTGCACTCCATGTAGATGTGCTTAATGGCGGGAGGGCTTTGCCCATGATAGACTGGGCCACATCTACTACTTTTTGAAGGATTTTCCATTCGAGGGCATTGGTGTTTCCATACCAGGCTGTGATGCAATTAGTCAATATGCTCTCTGCCACACACCTATAGAAGTTCATCAAAGTTTTAGTTGTCTTGCCGAATCTTCACAAACTTCTAAGGAAGTAGAAGTGCTTTTGTGCTTTCTTCATAATTGCACTTGCATGCTGGGCCAAGAAGGTTAAAGTTGCTGACCCTCTTTACCTCTGATCCCAAAATGAGGACTGGCTCATGGACCTCTGGTTTCCTCATCCTGTAGTTAATAATCAGGTCCTTGGTGTTGCTAACATTGAGTGAGAGGTTATTGTTGTTGTGGCACCATTCAACCAGATTTTCAATATCCTTCCTACATGCTGATTTGTCACCATGAGTTTGTTGTCATGTGCACAAGTATGTGCAATGAAAAACTTACTTGCAACAACATCGTGAACAAGAATGAGAAGCATTTGCAGAAAACCCCATAAATTTTACACAGTTTTTACATGAAATACCATAATTAGAGCAAAAGAAGCCCATGTCAGTACAAGGTGATCAAAGAAATCATGGTGTTGCTAAACTGTACTGATTAGTATTGTTCCAGCTGGTCTAAGAAAAAATGTTTGCAGGCGAGTAGATGTCTTGACACCAGCAGTGTGGGACTTGAGGTGTCTGTACCACCTGACAGATGGTGGCTTTGAGAAGGTGACATGGTCTGGATAGTGGAGTGTTTGATTGCTTTCTTGAGGCAGTGCTTCCGAGAGATACTACCGATAGATGGGGAGGGATGTACCCATGATATATTGGGCTGAGTCTACTACCCTCTCTAGCTTCTTACATCCCTGCACATTTGTAATGCCATATTATACAACCAATCACAATACCTTCAACATTAAATTTGTGAGATGAGCTCAGAGTAAATTTGAAGGGGAGAACTCTGAGCTCTGGGCTAGAGCCGCTGAAAAGCTTATAGAATGATGGGCTTGATGGGAGGGGAGGGACTTGACAAGAATATCTGAATTCATGATGATCTTAAACCAAAAGTTGAAGTTCTAATACTCAGGGAGGACTTGCAGGCTGATGCATTAGTACTCTTCTGCTAATTGCTCCTATTTTGTAGAAGAGTGGTAAAATCTGGAGGAAACTGATGAGAATATCAGGAGAATTACAAAAATAAGTGATTAATGTAGGATAATGTAAATGGGTGGTTGATGTTTGGCACAGATTAAGTGAGTTGAAGGATCTGTTTCCATGTTGTATCAATGACACCATGATATGTGTTGCTCAGTACTGCCCAGCTATATTTAGGTATATTTGACTGGGGCTTTGTATAAGTATTGTATAATTTAGCCAGCACAATAGTGTAGCAGTTAGTGTAATGCTATTATAGCGCCAAAGTTCAAAATAAATTTATTGTTGAAGTACATATGTGTCACTAAATACAACCTTGAGAATTGTTTTCTTGTGGGCATATTCAATAAATCTATAACAGAACGATAACCATAGCAGGATCAATGAGAGACCTCACCAAAATGGCTGCTCAGCCAGTGTGCAAAAGACACACTGTGCAAATACAAAAAGAAAGGAATACTAATAAATAAATAAATAAGCAATAAATATCGAGAACATGAGATGAAGAGTCCTTGAAAGTGAGTCCATAGGTTGTGGGAACACTTCAATGAAGTGGGGGCAAGAGAAGTTAAGTGAAGTTATCCCCTTTGGTTCAAGAACTTGATGGTTGAGGGGTAGTAACTGGACAAGGCCATCTGGCCCATCAAACCTGCTCCACCATTTAATAAAATCATGGCTGATCTGGCCATGGACTCATCTCCACCTACCTGCTTTTTCCCAATATCCATAAATTCCCCTACTATGCAAAAATCTATTCAACCTTGTCTTAAACATACTTATTGAGGTAGCCTCCTCTGCATCATTGGGCAGACATTTCCACAGATTCATCATCCTCCGGGAAAAGCAGTTCATCTTCATCTCCATCCTAAATCTACTCCTCTGAATCTTGAGGCTATGTCCTCTAGTTCTAGTCTCACCTATCAGTGGACACAACTTTCCTGCCTCTATCTTATCCATCCCTTTTATAATTTTATATGTTTCTGTAAGATCTCCTCTCAATCTTCAGAATTCCAGTGAGTACTGTCCCAAGTGACTCAATCTGTCCTCATAGTCTAACTCTCTCATCTCTGGAATCAGCCTGGTGAACTGAATGCCTCTGGGAATTTGTCACTGTGATCACCATCATTGCTTTTATTTCCATCGTGTCTGTGCTGATTTTGGTTTATTTCTGCTCATGATTCAGTAAATGTTTCCATGGGATGACCAGTTTACTGTTTTCCCTTTGCCTACCCTAAATAATTTCATGATAAATTTCTCACTCTTATGTCCAATTTTATCAGTTTTCAATGGGCCCACATTGCATCGAACTACTGGCTTTTTTAACACAATTATAGAACTAATAAAATAATTTTGATATTTCATTGAAGTTCTCTCTTGTAATCCTGTTATATGTTTTATTATATATTGGATCTTCTTTGTTCATTTATTGTATAATTTGGTTTGATATTGCTTTAAGTTCAATTTTGAATGTGTGCCACCAGTCTTACAATTTACCTATTTGGTCAGGTTACCGTGAGGTGTCACATAAATGTAACACTGATCAGCATTAACTTGAAATTTTAAAGCTCCTTTATGTTTCTGCATTGTGAATGCTGATCCCAAACTCAACCATTTAATGATCACAGCTAAATACATTTTCATACTGTTAGCCTAAAGTGGCTTGTCCCCTTGATCATTGAGGAGAAATTGTTGCAGGAATAGAATTGAAAGTACACTTGGACTAAGATGTTAACTGTCCTGTGCTAGCACCAGTGGGATCATCAGTTGATCTGCCACCTGTCTTCAGGAGTTTCGGCCCGCTTGTGATCAAGACTCCCTCGAGGTGGTGGGCCAGCAGTGCTAAAGCACCACCTTCCACTGATGAGCTTAAAAACTTGGCATCTGCCTCTATCAGAGTTGTTGGTCACTTCCATTCAACAGCTAGTCTACTCTTCAGGTATCTATGCAGCTACTGAAGAGTTTACAAAAGATGGATACACTGCCCGACTATCTGCCCCTCTGGACGTACTTGGTCCACACCCATGATGATCCTGTCTCTGCTGCCTCAGCTACAGCCCTGCTGGTTGACTTGATCTCTCTTCTAGTGAAGCCAAGGTCACGCAGCCACTTGTGGAAAGTGAACGCAATAAAGCCATGGCCACCTACTTCAAATGGATAGCATGAGACCTTCCACCCTCTGTCTCTGCACTCTGATCTTAATTCTGCATTCTTGGTTAACTCGTGCTCATGGGCTTCATTGGTGTTGTCTTCCCAGGGGACTGTGAGTTCACCAATGACTACTTCTCTGCTGGTGTCAGACCAGACGATTATATCTGGACACAATGTGGTGAAAACTATTTGCTCCGGGAAACTGCCTTTCCCATCCAGGTCGGCCTTGACACACCAATCATTGGCTGACGAAAGTATGCTTGATCGTGGGCCTGTGCTGTACACCCTTGACTTGGAGCCTTCTTTCACAAATGATATGCGATGTTCTGTGCAGCATGGGGCGTGAGATAAGTTGTGCTGCAGTACTCTCTGCTCAACCGCTTCTCTTACAACTTTGAAAACGTTGTTATGTCTCCAAGTTTACATGCCGCTGGAAAGATTGACTCTGCATGCACTCAAAATAAGTGAACTATTCACAATGGAAAATAGCACACCTAGAAATTAAATTGTATGATAAGCTGTTTACTCAACATTGTGAATGAAATTCATTTGTGTGTGTGTGTGTATGGAGAGTGATGGCTTGCAAGATTAAGTAAACTTTGATGGGTTGCGACTCATGCAAGACAAGTCCCTTTGTTACTCTGGATATTACACCATTCTTCCCCCACTAGTCATCCCACTGTCATTGTTAAACTAGTCCTTTGAACCTCACACCCTGACTCCTCTGATCCTGCCATGTCTCAACCCTTCATCCCAGCTCCAGGTCAGAGAATTGCTTAGGCACTTGAAAAAAAAATTGTAAAGTTTCCTGGACAGAACAGAAAACTGTGATTGATTGGATGGCTCTACAAAGAACTGCTCTAACTCAGTTGGCTGCAACTTCCCATACTGTAATAATACTTTTTCATTTTAAATGCTGTAGATTTTTTCCAATATTGAGATATTAACTGGACTTACAGGGGACTATTGTTTTTCTTTCTGAATGTCTGTTGGCATTCCAATACATATTAACAGAATGGGAAGTATAACATTTGATCATTTAAGGCTGCTTTTATCTAATGTAATTTCATAAATCCATTGATTTAGTTGTAGTTTGATATGCACCAGGAAACATTATGGCAAGGGAAATATTGATGAGAATGAAAGGTACTTTGTTGCCAAGAAGCTGTTTAAAATGTTTGAGTTGTGGGATTTGAGCATAAAGTTATATGCCAATTTTATACTCTGAGCTGGTAAGAGCACACCAAATCAGATCTCTTAAGGTTTTCTACCTATTCAGTTCAATCTACTGACAGAAATTGTGTCTTAAGTATTTGCTCTATCATGCATTTCTTCTTTGGTAACACATTTGTGACCAAAATTGACATAACCTCTTGCAAATTGGAGGTTGCTGGAGGTTTTAAAAAAATGTTTATATAGTCCTATGATTCACGCAAATTTCTCTTAAACATCACATGAAGGTTATACTTTAAAATTCTTATGTCAAGGTCTATTGTCAAGAAAACAGTTTCAATTCTAAGTAATGAAAAAGATTCTGAATGGACTGCAAAATATTAATTGTTTCTTCTGGTAATCATGATCAAATAGTGCATTCCTTTGATTAGGTTTATACTATGAAACATTGAAAACAATCAAATATATAATAAAAATACAAAACAAAATTACAAGAAAGAACTTTAATGAAATGCCAAAATCAATTTTATTAATTTTGTAATTGTGTTTTGAAAAAGATGGTAGTTAGATGCAATGCACAGAATATTTTCTTTTCGTGTTTTTGAAATCATGCCCCGGAAGATTCTTTCTATGTTTAGGAATTTAGCTACGTATAATTTACAGAGGAATATGGTATCCCATCGCAGGAAGCTGGTGCTTTTTATCTGAAATACTTGTTTTCCAAAGCTTGCTACTTAGAGTGAAGTAGTAGTATCTCAGTTTTAGACTTTTCTGTGAGGGACCAATTTCGATTCACTGTCCTGTCAATTCACACATTACTTGCACGTGACTAAGTCTACAATCTTTTTATAATCTATGTGAAAATCCTGTTTAATAAAAGTTGTGGCACTATCCATTTGAATAGTGTACAGTACCAGGAATGTTCAGATACAATTCAATAACTATTATTGAATACAAGAGACTAAATGCCTACCATGGTATTATCATTTCTAATTTTAAGATTATGAATGGTGGTGAAATCAAGGTTCAAATATATTTATTATCAAATAATGTATAAATTATACAACCTTGAGGTTTGCAATTCAGAGGAAATATTAACATTAGAAAAGTATTTCATCATGAAAATATGCATAATATGGAAGATATGATGTATTAATGTACAATATTACCTCAGCTCTGAACAATCAACGGATTCTGTCCTTTCTAGCTTATATTCTATCACAACAACTTCGTCAGTATTATTCTGCATATTTTAGCATACCAATGAAATATTTATGATTATAAATTAACAATGTTTTGTCATTTTAGGGTGAAGATAGTATACAGTAACAATGTATAATTGCACATGAAAGAGAGATAATTATATTTGAGAGAGAGGAAATAAATTATTCCTAAATTGTTACCATTTCACATTTGCAATAATGGATTTTGACTCCTTTTAAGAATTTTTATAAGTCTGCATCAAAGGCTGATTTCCAAACAGCAAAGTGAAAATTTAAATTCTAGAGTTCATTCCAATTTGCTTTTTTTTTTAACGCACAGTTCAGGATCTAAGTTCTCAGCTCTTGATATAAAGCTACATCTCATAACAAGAAGTGATGTTAATTGTCTTCAATAACAAGTGTACATTCAATCAAACATGATCTGAGAAGAAAATACTTTGCAAGAGTGATGTCAAACACAATCTTAGGGCAAATAATCAACAGCTTTATGAAGACAGTGGGGTTTCATAAGAGAACCTGAAAAGGTGAGGAAAGGGGAGTTTCAGAATGTGAATTGTGATACCTGAAGAAACAGGCACTAGTGAGGAGATGAACATAAGTGTAGAATTGGAATATATCTATTTGAAAGATCAAGGGCTAGAGGTTATTCAGAAGATGAAGGGATGCGGTTTTGGAAGGATGAGAAATCTAGGATGTTATTTGAAAATTCCTCAGTGGATTCATGGCTTTGTAACTCAAATCCTCCTAATATCTGCTTTGCAACTCTGGTCTTTTGCTAATCTCTCAATATAAAAGTTCTCCACGGTTTCTTCAAGTGTCAAGTCCATAAGCTCCCTTAATAAACGTTTCCACCCTCTCTAGAATACCTGGCTATTCCATCAGGGTTTTGTGATTTGCACTAATTTTTTACAATGTGGTTCAGGATTATATCTTTTTTTTAACATCACTCCCATGTGAAGCTTCTTTTGATCTTCTCTGCATAACAAAAGAGCATATTTAGTGGTATCTGTCCTGACATGCAGTGATTTTGAAATGATATCCCTGACACCCCTACCTGCCAGGATTGCCTGCAAAATATCAAGTGGTAAACAATGCAGCGCCTACAAGAGATTGCTAGGACTTTGCAATGTTGATGGTTAGTCCAGTTAAGCTTCCCACTGCTGCAGTAAGTCAACAGGAATCAGGCTGATGTGCAAATGGCATGATGAACTTAAGAAATCATCAATTATTAGATGATTAATTTGAAGGTAATTAAAATTAGAGGGAACAGCTACAAGTGCATTATCAGAGTTAAGATGGCAAAGATGCAGATGGAAGTTTTAGCAGAAGATGAACTGAAGAAAGGGAGCAGTTGAGTGGTATTTCAGAGGTAGATACAGGTGACCTTGTTGCTGATGTGTATGTAGTTGGAGTTAGATCCCAGGGTCAGATGCGATACAAACCTGGTACCTAATTTTCTGAATATCCTCCAGCCCCATGGCCTTTTGAGTAAGTGTATTCCAATTTTGTGCTCCTGTTCTTCACTGGTGCCCAAGAACTGAGTTCTGGAACTCCCTTTCCAAACCAGGTTGGTAGTCTGATCAAATTTCGGGCAAGTTCCAGAAGAGGAATTTGTATTGGGAAATAAAGACGATGAATTTGGTCCTCTCATTTTAAAGCTTGGTTATCTTTCTACTCTTCAGTGTAGGCTGTCAGACAAGCAGCTTGACAATTCAGAGTCCTAGAATCAAAGGGCTAATATGGACATCATATATGTGGAAGCCTGTGATTTGATGCCATTCTGGAAACCATAGTTTGCTTAATTAGCACCTTGCCAATTTGCTTGAGACCCTCTCCCCGTCACTAGTGGTGACATAGGTTTACATTGCACTATCTTCAGCTGGGTTCTCTGTCGAATCTTGTATTACTTATTTAGATAACACCTGTTACTAAGAACATAAGCCGTAATACTATAAAATTCCTGTTTAAGGTGATACTACTGAAGACAAGCAACAGCTTTCTGGTAGTTTGAAAGACAACAAAATTGACTAAAACATTATTAATAACACCTTTTCTTTAGTAAATTGTGAACTATCATTGCAAACAATGAAGTGGGGAGAGAAGGTGAAACAAGTTCGAGGGATGAGCTGTGCTGGTGCGTTGGTGGAGTTGGACTGAGCGACTCGGAGAGGAGGAGTCAAAGCAGAAGAGTTTCAATGCCCACCCAACTAACCTGGGTGCGAGGTTGGATTGCTCTTTGCGCCGAGCCATTTGGAGAGACTGAGAATGACTTTGAGCTTGGCGGTGTGTTCTAGGCCCGGAGCGAATCACTGGGTGGCATGGCCTAGGCCTGCAGCATTTCACTGCGGCAGGGCCTGGGTCCTAGAGCGAGGCACGATCTGCTGTTCGACTATTCAAACACTGGCCCAGATAGACTGGAAAGGCAGGGTGTTGGGACCAGAGGCGGGGGTCAGGCCGATTTTGTGCTGAGACTGTGAGAGTGCTCTGCCTGCTTTGCACTATGTCTGTGAGCTTCGTAGTGATTTGCCCTGCTAATACGATGAACCGAGACCAAGGCTTTGAGTCTGTTCCAGGCTGCTCCATGGATTCAGATCTCAGGACTCAATTCAGTTCAGGATTCTCTTGCTCACTTCTGTTGTTTGCATGATTTGTGTTCTTTTCTTCTTTCTCTTTGCATTGGATATTGGTCTTTTCCTTAATTGGGTTCTTTCTGGTTTCTTGCTTTGTGGCTGCCAATAAGCAGATACATCTCAAGGTTGTATAATTTATACATTTTTTGATATTAAATGTACTTTGAATCTTGAATGTTGAAATTCTTTCCTTCCAAAAATATTTGGAAATAGACAGCTATTCTTTCACCAGAGCAAAAATGACAATATTTTTGTAGGTGGGTCATCAGTATATGGACTGCTGCAACTTGGGAATGTGACCCAGGAGAACAAGTAACATTTTACCTATTTTGCATACAACAAGTGTAGGATGTAGGGACGAATAGATGTCAAAATCTGCTTCTGAACCTTCCATGTCTGGTACCTATGAGAGGATCAAAATGTATTCCACTTTTATAAGAGAACTCGAAGTGAGATCTGAATCTGGCCTCGTCAGACTCACCCTCACTCCAAAATTATATTCTGTACTTTGAAATCACACCTTGGTGACAATAACTGATTTGTGTATGTGTGCATGTATGTAGCAAATTTTGGAACTGCATTATCTATTTAATAAAGGAAGTATTCCAAACAATTAATTTTGGAATCAATAACTTCCAAATCAAATTCCAAATCAATAACTTCATTTCGATGGCTTTTTATTAGGACAGGCTTAGCTTGTTGAGGAATAGCCTATTGCATGCATCAGTCTCTAGTCTGAGTTGTTAGCAATAAGGAGGGTTACAATTAGCCTTAATATCCTCAGGCAATTAGTAATAAAAATATTTTGTCTTCCTACACCTGATTGCAAATGGATGGCTATTCTGTGGATTGTAATTTTCACCTCAGCAATGGCCTCTCCCACCAATAACTTAATGACTTTCTGGCATTTAGTTCTGGTTGACATGCAAATGAGAGGATTGTTATCATCTTTAGAAATATACTTCAGCATTAGCCCCTTTGAGGGAATAAGATAAGAGGAAATTCCAGAATGAAATAGATACATTTATTGGAAATGACATTTTCTAGGAAATAATTTTGGTGTTAATCCTAAATTATTGTTCTTTTTGTTGTACATTGTTCAGTACATGGTTGTTGAGGATCTTTCGAGATGCTTTACTATGGCAACAGCCTCTGTAGTTTAGACCACAATGCTGTCAATGAAAAAAATAATTTTGAAAGAAAAGACTTGCCTTTTACTTTTGTAGAGTTAGAATTTTTTATTGGGAAAATAATCTGTTTTATTCATTTTATTTCATATTTAGCTCTTGATGCTGCCCTTGCTTCGTTGACTGCTACATTAAGTCAGTCCTCATCTTCCATTTCATTATTTCTGAAAAGAAATGAAATGAAATTCAACTCCACTGAATTGTTCTCCCTTGCACAGAAGACTCCCTTCTATTTTGAAAAGGAAGGCATTTTGAAAATCAGGACATCAACAACCAAATGGAGAAAACATCAAGGTTACATTTGAATTATTTTGCAATCTTTGCATTTATGAAAAATGGGCTTGCTATTAGTATTACTCATTTACATAGAATGCCTAAAATATCCTTCCGGAAATACTTGATTAATATCCTTCCAGAAGTACAGAATAAGCTCCTTCTGTTTATAGTTACAAAATGCAGAGGTATTGGAGACATATTTTTGATTGTTCATTTAATTTTTGGAATTTTCTATTATGAAACAAAATTGCTGTTTCTTTAATACTTATTTTCAATGTCATGTTACCACAAATCACAAAATGTCTTGGTTAATAGTTGGCAAATTAATGTTACATTGTTTTCTAGAGCATTGTATAATTTTTTTTTCATAATATTGATCAGTGGTTCTAAACGTGAGCCACATGGCCCTCTAGGGGGCCATGCTGGGTTATGTAGGGGCCACAAATAAAAACTAGAAACTGAGGGCCGCAGGAGTTTCTGAATGGATCTCGATAAGTTCATTGTTTTAATGAAATATTACTAAAATATATAAATATATATATATGCACTTTGGGATTGTATTGTAGCATTTCCAAGTTATAAGCAGATTGGGGGATAAATCATAAACAAAAGAAAATGCTGGAAATCCAAAGCAACACACAGAAAATGCTGGAATCAGGCAGTGTCTATGGAAATGAAAAAACAGTTGACTTTTCGGGCTGAGACCCTTTTTCAGGACTGCAAAGGAAGGGGAAGACGCAAAAATAAAAAGGAGGGGCGAGTGGAAGGAGGGTAATGAGAAGGTGATAGGTGAAGCTAGGTGGGTAGGAAAGATGAAGGACTGGAAAGGAAGGGAAGGAGGAGAGGTGGGTCGACAATAGAGGAAAGGGAAGGAGGAGAGGACCCAGGGGGAGGTGATAGGCAGGTGAGAAGAGGCAAGAGGCCACATTGGGGAATAGAAGAACAGAGGAGTGCAAGGGAAGGAGAAATCGAAATTTATGCCATCAGATTGGAAGTTACCCAGACGAGGGGGCCATGTGTCGCCATCTCGGAACGGGAATGAGAATCGGAATTAAAATGTTTGGCTACCGGGAATATGCAGAAGAGGCCACAATAGACAACCCCAGCAGATTCTCAGATGAAGTGTTGCCTCACCTGGAATAGCTGTTTGGTGTCCTGAATGGAGGTGAGGGAGGAGGAGAATGGGCAGGTGTAGCATTTTGGCTGCTTGTAGCAATGTTCTGTGAGGGAGATTAGTGGGGAAGGACAAATGGACAAGGGAATCATGGAGGGACTGATCCCTGTGGAAAGTGGAGGGGGGAGGTGAAGATATGTTTGATGATAGGATCCCTTTGGAGGTGGTGGAAGTTGTGGAGGATGATGTGTCAGAGATGAAATTGACACCGCTAAGTCTGACACATTTTACTTGTCAGACATATTTCAAAAACTGAATTCATTGAACAAACAGATACAAGAAAAATGCAATCTCATATCATGCAAAGAGGCTATTACCACTTTCCTTGAAAAATTCAATATTCGACATTGTGAATGTATGCCTTTTCCTTCACTGGCCCTCTTAAAATAGAATTGCAAGATGATGATCTGATTGTGCATCTTGATCATGTGAAGCAACTGCAGACTGATAATGAAATTTTGGTTCTGAGTCCTGTTGGAGATGCATATTCCAGACAAATGTCTGCATTTGGGGTGAATGTGAATGGTGTTGAGTGATCTAATAACTCAAACAAAATTCAAACGCGGCATCAAAAAAAATTCTATATTACTCATAATATTCAGAATAAGCTTCCACAGCTCTGGGAGAAAGCCAAGTAGTTTTCAGTTAGATTTCTCACCTCTTATCAAATTGAATGTGGTTTTAGTCAAACTCTTCAACTGAATCCAAAAGTTGTAACCATCTTGATGTGAAAAGACGTGATCTTTGATTATCTGTAACCAAGTCGCAAGCATATATTATAAAAACACACTAGATTCATCAATCGCAAGGATCTTACTAATTACCCAAGGTAACAATATTAAGCACATTTTTGTTGCTGGTTGGAAGAATATTATATGTATTATAAATAATGTAAACTATCCAGAGCTTTGAAATGGTTTTATTTTTTATAGACGCCTGTTGCATTATATTTAACATATAATTCCTATAAACTGTTAAAACATAAGTATTGACTGTATATTAGAATAATTAATACAGTTGACAAGAAACTGTAGCAACTAATGGAGACTATGGAGGGTGGGGGCCACAGTGATAAGTGAAAGTTACGAGTGGGCCATGAGCAGGAAAAGGTTTAGAACTACTGATTTAAATCAAAGTCTTTTTAGCTTTTCAAATCAAATACTTTCCAATAGAATGGAATTCACGATTAGGTGTTTACAACAGGATTGTTGTATCTTCATAATGTAAGTTCTAAGCAATGATAGTTATCAATGAAGATGTTTGAAATTTTTGTTACACCAAGCATATGATTCTCAAAAGGAATTAATTGTACAGTTAAAATTATAATGTTAAAGAATATATAAAACTGATTATACCTGGTAAACAAAGATTCCTGGATACTGGAAATCTGAAATGAAAGGCTGAAATTCTGAAAAACAAACTTTGTGAGTCAAATATATACATTAAGAGAAAAGCAAGTGTTTCCCCATTGATCAATTTTATTTCTGTTGGAATTGGCCACCCACATAGAAACATAGAACATAGAAAACCTACAGCACCACGCAGGCCCTTTGGCCCACAAAGTTGTGCCAAACATGTCCCTACCTTAGAAATTACTAGGGTTATCCATAGCCCTCTATTTTTCTCATCTCCATGTACCTATCCAAAAGTCTCTTAAAAGACCCTATCGTATCCGTCTCCACCACCGTTGCCGGCAGCCCTTCCAGGCACTGACCACTCTCTGAGTAAAAAACTTAGCCCTGACATCTCCTCTGTACCTACTCCCCAGCACCTTAAACCTGCACCCTCTTGTGGCAGCCATTTCAGCCCTGGGGAAAAAGCCTCTGACTATCCACGCGATCAATGCCTCTCATCATCTTATACACCTCTATCAGGTCACCTCTCATCCTCCGTCACTCCAAGGAGAAAAGGCTGAGCTTACTCAACCTGTATTCATAAGGTATGCTCTCCAATCCAGGCAATATCCTTGTAAATCTCCTCTGCACCCGTTTTATGGTTTCCACATCCTTCCTGTATTGAGACGACCAGAACTGAGCACAGTACTCTAAGTGGGGTCTGACCAGGGACCTATATAGCTGCAACATTACCTCTCGGCTCCTAAATTCAGTTCCATGATTGATGAAGGCCAATACACTGTATGCCTTCTTAACCACATAGTTAACCTGCTCAGCTGCTTTGAGCGTCCTATGGACTCGGACCCCAAGATCCCTCTGATCTTCCACACTGCCAAGAGTCTTACCATTAATACTATATTCTGCCATCATATTTGACCTACCAAAATGAACCACTTCACACTTATCAGGGTTGAACTCCATCTGCCACTTCTCAGTCCAGTTTTGCATCCTATCAATGTCCTGCTGTAACCTCTGACAGCCCTCCACACTATCCACAACACCCCCAATCTTTGTGTCATCAGCAAACTTACTAACCTATCCTTCCGCTTCCTCATACAGGTCATTTATAAAATTCATGAAGAGAAGGGGTCCCAGAACAGATCCCTGAGGCACATCACTGGTCACTGACATCCATGTAGAATATGACCCGTCTACAACCACTCTTTGCCATCTGTGGGCAAGCCAGTTCTGGATCCACAAAGCAATATCCCCTTGGATCCCATGCCTCCTTACTTTCTCAATAAGCCTTGCATGGGGTACCTTATCAAATGCCTTGCTGAAATCCATATACACTACATTTACTGCTCTTCCTGTTAGAAGGGTGAGCATGAGTTGGAAAATAGTTAAGATGGGGAGGAATAAACTCGTAGTCTACATTGAGGAAAGAGTTATAAAACTAATCGTGTTTTCACTTTTAAGGCAGAATGTAAGATGTCTATTCAGGTACAAATGTTACTGGCTTCAAATGAAATGGGAAAAAATAACAGAAATCATACTTGATCTTGTATAATATTGTACAGCATTGTTTTCCAACACAAGTAGCAGATGCAATTTTAATACAGCCAATCCAAAAGACAACCAGATAAAAAAAAATTAGAGGAATGAAATGGGAATAAGTTCAGACAGTATTTTTTAATTTGTTTTACTGAGCAGAACATTGACTGCAGTTGGTTGGAAATAAATAGAGTTACTGAGTGATACATTGTGGAGAATGAGAATGATAGCATTCTTTGGAGATTTTTTGTGGGTGGGAAGGAGTTTTGGAATCTTTGTTTTAGAAGATTAAATGGATTAAGCTGAATCCATAGAAGTGGGGGGGGGGATCCTTGTTGGGGGAATGGGATTAGAGAAATAAATCTACAAATGTTGGAATCTGGAGCAACAAATAAAATGCTGGAAGAATTCAGGGGCCCAGGCAGCACCTGTAGAGTGAAATGGACCGTTGATGTTTTGAGTCCACATCCTTAATTTGATCTGAAACACAGAGAGGTGATAAAGAGGTTCAAAGTACATTTATTATCAAAGTATGTATGTACATTATGCAATTTTGAGATTCATCTCCTTACAGGTAGCCACAAAACAAAGAACGGTAAAAGATCTTAAATGTGTATATGAAATAAAGACTGTTAAACACCCAATGCTCAGAGAAAAAAAACACAAGTCATTAGGAAGGGCTCTAGGCAGACTGAGGACAGAAGAGTGGCTGGGAGATAACAAAGCACTGCAGACGATAGAATCTGATTGGTGGAGCATGGAATCAGGTAAGGGAGATGAATTGTTTAGATGGGAACATTGGGGGAGGTGACCCAGTGGAAGGAATCTGTGGGAGAAGGACAGATAGAGTGGGTGGATGAGGGGAAAGGAACAGGG
The DNA here is from genome assembly GCF_048418815.1 of Hemitrygon akajei. NCBI lineage: Eukaryota > Metazoa > Chordata > Chondrichthyes > Myliobatiformes > Dasyatidae > Hemitrygon > Hemitrygon akajei. Next base: position 67,436,404 of record NC_133127.1, on the reverse strand, counting down.
TGATGGGGACTGCAGTGACTGTGGAATGAACTGGGTGACTCAGGCGGAAAGACAAAAGGCCGAGGTAGAGCAATGTGACTGAAATTGGAGCTTTCTGTTGTGGGGGGCGGAGGAATGATATGGAGATTATAGAGAATGCTTGCGGTAAGGTGGAGGGGAAAATGTCTAGGTTACTCGATAGCTTTCAGTGTTGCTTAAGAAGGGAAGCCAAATGCTAGTTAATCATAACAGATGTTTTTGAAGGAAGGTAAATGGAGAAGAATAAATGAAGGGAATGAGAAAGTAATCGCACACTGGGACTGTGGCATATAAAATGTAGTGCTGGTTGGAAACCGGAAATAATAGAGAGTGGCAGAAATGCTTAGCAGATAAATAGCATCTGCAGAGAGAAAAAAAATTGCAGGGGAATGAGTTTACATCAGAACTGGTTGGTCATCTGAAGGGCTGAAGTGATTGAATTCTGTATGAGAGATAGCTGCCTAGTCATTTTAACTTTCCAAAACTGAATTGTGTAAATGAAGAGCAGACTCAACACTTACCAAAGTGAATTTTCAAGTAAGCTTGAGATTCCACTGAGATAAAGTTGTTGGATTCCACTGAGAAGTTCATTTAGCAAACGCAAAGTCACAGTGAGAAGCAATTTAGTGGGTGGAGGGTATGTGGAGGACACAGCCAGAGAATTGGTGCAGGCAGGTATAGTTATAATATTTCAAAGACATTCAGACAGGTGCATGTATAAGAAATGTTTAGAGCAGGGGTTCCCAACCTTTTTTATGCAGTGGAGCCCTACCATTAACTGAGGGGTCCATGGATTCCATGTTGAGAATCTCCGGTTTAGAGAGAGATGCACCAACTGCATCCAGGTAGGACTAATTCGGGTAGCCAGATTGTTTGGCACGGAGGAGCAAGGCCAAAGGGCTTTTTCTATGTTGTTTAATTCTGACTGCAAGACAGAGCTCCACTTTTGGAAGCCGAGGGAATTCAGTAGCATATTTAAATGATAGCTTTATGACTCTTCCCCTAAGTCTAGAATTCATGCATTTGACAGCACTTTGGTGGAACTCTAGGATGTTGCTTTTTGAAGACTTAAATGCTGTTCACAGTATGACCCAAGGAGATCTGGTTCAACAAGAAGTACTGTATTTGATTGCTTAACAGTACACATATTTTTAGTATAACAGTTGGAGGGAAGGCTAATAGAAAGTACATGTGATAGTACAAGTGGAGGAATAATGTGAAATTAGAGAAAGCTGATTAATGATGCCAAGACCAAGGGACTGATTATTGACTTCAGGAGAGGGAAACCAGAGGTCCAAGAGCCAGTCCTCATCAGAGGATTAGAGTTGGAGAGGGTTAGCAACTTTAAATTCCTGGGTGTTGCTATTTCAGAGGACCTGTCCTGGACTTGCATAAGTCCAATTGTGAAGAAAGCCTCTACTTCCTTAGGAGTCTGGAGAGATTTGGCATGTCATCTAAAACGTTAACAAACTTCTATAGATGTGTAGCAGTGAGTGTATTGACTGGCTGCATCAGGGCCTGGTATGGAAATACCAGTGTCCTGGAATGGAAAATCCTACAAAAGGTAGTGGATATGGCCCAGTCAGTCACAGGGAAGGCCCTTCTCACCATTGTGCAAACACTGTCGTAGGAAAGCAGCATCCGCCATTAGAGATCCCCACCACCATGACCATGCTCTCTTCCCGTTGCTGCCATCAGGTAGAAGGTACAAAGCTTCAGGAACAGTTACTACCCCTCAACCATCAGTCTCTTAAATAAAAGGGGATAACTACACTCACTTGTCCCATTATCGAAATGTTCCCACAACCAGTGACCTCACTTTCAAAGACTCGTTATCTCATGTTCCCATTACTTATTGCTGTATATTTATATTTGCATTTAGACTATTTGTTGTCTTCTGCACTCTGGTTGTTCTTTTGCTAATCCTGTGATGGTTACTATTCTATAGAGTTGCTGAGCATGCCCACAAAAAATGAATTTCAGGGTTGTATAGTGACATGTATGTACTTTGATAATAAAATTTACTTTATGCTAATGTGTTTTGGATTGTAAGTTTGAAGTTACAGTGCATAGTGCATTTTTGCGACACATTCTGTGCTTTTGAAAGATGTACATAAATCTGCATACTTTAGTATTTAAAACATACTAACACTTTTAAAGACATTAACATTTAACGTTAAGTTGTTGAAAATTTATAGTTGAAAACTTAATTAGCATAAATGCCACATGGCATTTGAGCGTTATTTATATGACTTTACAGGATCCAATCAATAATTCAGTTCCTACATTGAAATCTGGCACATAATTAGGCTTCATTTTCTACCTAAAATAATTAACTGATTCTCATGTTGAGAATAAAATGGCCACATTTAAAATGTAGTTTTGTATATAGTTTACAATATTGAATTGTTGGGGATATTTGTCTTGTAATTATGTTGGATATTATGTATAATGTTAAAGTACCCTGATAAGAATTAAATGTGTACTGTTCTGTAAAGTTATTTACCCTGAAACAAATAACATTCATGCTAATGGAGTTGTAACTTCAATTGAATCACATCTCCAAAATGAGTGACTTCAATACAGGCCAGCCTTTGGTGACGAATGGGTTCCACTTTCTGCATGTTCTGAAGTTTTTTTTGTTCATTAATTGGAATGTACACACAAAAAATTCAAGCACTGTAGTATTGTAATGAAATGCATCAAAAGCACATAAGACTGATAAAAAGAACAATTACTACAAGTGGAAATAGGAAACTAGTTCTGCCAATCATAGGAAAATGTATTTATATATGTTGGACTTCTGATTTTAATAACATCATAGGATAAGTTGGGCTTTCATAACCAAGGGACAGCCTGTACTTATTAAAGTTCTATCAACATCATGCATAGACTTTTCTAATGTCATGGTAGGTACATTAATTTCAAATATAGTATTTAACTCACTATTTAAAATATTGGCATGGTGTGGTTCATTCATAAATTGGGTCATTTTTAAAAAGAATTTTAATATTAATCTATATTCAGTAATCATTCAAATACATGTTTACAGTTTTAAGTCAAATTAAGAAATTAAGTTGTAAAATTATTTGTAAAACAACATATTGTAATAAAACTTGAATATTGACTTGACCTGAAATCAAATAATATTATTTACATTTCTGGCTATCTTAGTGAGCATCAGGAAATTTTTCTGATAACATTTTTGGAGGGATCTTGTTTTCCCTAACTCCTTTATTTCAGCATTAAACTCTGTTAAATGATGTGTTAATACAGTATGTGACATTTCCCATAATTCCAATTTCCATCTTTACTGTTCTGAAAAATGATAGTTCTGATTTATTCTGGAATAACTGAGCATTACTCACACTGTTTCCTTGAAACCATCATCCTTATTCCCTGGCAGTCTCTAGGGTAAAGGATAACTTGCTTATTCTTCAGTTTTGTGGATTCTGATGTAGTTGATGAGGCTGATGTGGCAATAACAGACTTCTCTACAGATGTGATAAGAGGCTGCCTTAGAGACTGGGGAGATGATGCATACCATTACAAATGCTCTAGTCATAGGCTTTCCAGGAGTCAGTGGGGATGTTGTATTTCTTGGTAATAGAGCTGATGCGAGATACAAGATGGAAACAACCATTTGGTAAATTGAGCTTGCACCACCCAACAACTGGGCATCACACACAAAATGTTGGAGGAACTCAACAGGCCAGGCAGCAGCTTTGGAAAAGAGTAAACAGTCGACGTTTCAGGCCAAAATCCTTCATCAGGACTGGAGAAAAAGATGATGTCAGAGTAAGAAAGTATGGGGAGGGGAGGAAGAAATAGAAGGTAGTAGGTGAGAGGTGAAACTGAGAGAGAGGGTTGAAGTAAAGAACTGGGAAGTCGATTGGTGAAAGAGATACAGGGCTGGAGAAGGGGGAATCTGATAGGAGAGGACAGAAGGCCAGTGAAGAAAGGGAAGGGCACCGGAGGGAGGTGATGGGCAGGTAAGGTGATAATGTGAGAGAGGGAAGTAGGAATGGGGAATGGTGAAGGAGAAGGGGTGGGGGTTATTGCCGGATGTTTGAGGAATTGATGTTCATGCTATCAGGTTGGACGAGCAACACCTTATATTCTGTCTGGGTAGTCTCCGACCTGATGGCATGAACATCAATTTCTCAAACTTCTGGTAATGGCCTCCCCTCTCCTTCACTACAGTATTCCCCATTTCCATTCTCTCTCTCACTTATCACCTTACCCGCCAAACACCTCCCTCTGGTACTCCTCCCACTTCCCTTTCTTCCATGGCCTCTGTCCTCTCTGATCAGATTCTCCCTTTTCCAGCCCTGGATCTCTCTCACCAATCGACTTTCCACCACCCCTCCCCCCTGCCAGTTTTGCCTATCACCTACAACCTCCTGCCCTCCCCCACCTCTGTATTCTGACTTCTTATCGTTTTTCTCCAGTCCTGATGAAGGGTCTCGGCCCAAAACGCCGACTCTGTACTCTTTTCCACAGATGCTGTCTGGCCTGCTGAGTTCCTCCAGCGTTTTGTGTGTGTTGCTTGGATGTCCAGCATCTGCAGATTTTTTTCTTGTTTGTGATCAGCTGGGTATTTTAGATTAACCTTATATAATCCCATTTTTGTTTTCTTCCCAAATTCTCTTCAACTGCCTTTAGATTCTGCCACTACACAGAAGAGGCAACTTATAATGGCCAGTGAACCTTAAAACCACATGTTTTTGGGACATGGCAGAGAAAAGCAATGCCATCTCGGGTATAATGTGCACACTGCATACAGACAGCAGTCAAGGTCAGGATTGAACCCGGGTTGCTCAGGGAGACTTTAGTATATACTTAAATCTTTTTTTCCCTGTCCTTCTGATAATCTCGTCCCATGAAGGAGCTCAGAAACCGTGTTTGTTTCAGCTTGTTAGTTATGCAACTCTCGATTTATGCTACTTAAAGAGCTAATATTCATCCTGTATTTTCAGTCACTGAGATCGATGACTTCCCATAACCACAGCAACCTAGTCTGCTGTGACCGCATAGGTGAAGATTGTTATCACTCTCAGCTTGCTGCCTTACCCCGAAGAGGTAATGCAAGGCTTCTACACCTGTTCTCTGCCACACGTCATAGTTTACTACTCGCTGCTGCATCGGGGAGCTCACCCAAAATGTATGATCAAAGAGAGATTTTGCACACTACTTCAACTTCCTTCATTGGTTTGTGCAACCCAAGATTTCTGGTGAAGCCTAAGGCAGTGAACCCACTCGCTTGCGTTGTCCTCTAATATGTGCTAACTATGTGCTAAGAAAGTTTATGGGGTGTTAGCTTTCATAAATCGAGGGATAGAGTTTAAGGGACGTGATGTAATGATGCAGCTCTATAAAACTCTAGTTAGGCCACACTTGGAGTACTGTGTCCAGTTCTGGTCGCCTCAGTATAGGAAGGATGTGGAAGCATTGGAAAGGGTACAGAGGAGATTTACCAAGATGCTGCCTGGTTTAGAGAGTATGGATTATGATCAGAGATTAAGGCAGCTAGGGCTTTACTCTTTGGAGAGAAGGAGGATGAGAGGAGACATGATAGAGGTGTACGAGATATTAAGAGGAATAGACAGAGTGGACAGCCAGCGCCTCTTCCCCAGGGCACCACTGCTCGGTACACGAGGACATGGCTTTAAGGTAAGGGGAGGGAAGTTCAAGGGGGATATTAGAGGAAGCTTTTTCACTCAGAGAGTGGTTGGTGCGTGGAATGCACTGCCTGAGTCAGTGGTGGAGGCAGATACACTAGTGAGGTTTAAGAGACTACTAGACAGGTATATGGAGGAATTTAAGGTGGGGGGGTTATATGGGAGGCAGGGTTTGAGGGTTGGCACAACATTGTGGGCCGAAGGACCTGTACTGTGCTGTACTATTCTATGTTCTTATTGTGGATGCCATTATGTATAATATATAACCAATTCCCGATAAACAGTAAACCCAGCTGAAGAACAGAATATTTACAATCATATGAAAGCCTTCTGATGTGAGCTGACAAGTTTCCTCTTTAGAAAAGAATATGATGACAGACTATTCAAATTGTTCTTCCAGCAGCTTCATACTGAGATTACTGTTGGTTATAGGAATTGCATGTTTCAGGAGATTCCAGGTACAAGGGAAATGAATCGTAATTCTCTGAGGGATCTTGAACTTTGATCCAGATGTGCCAAAGGTTAAGCTGGTATGTAAGTGTAGGTATCTTTATTTACATGTCTGCGATGTTGAGAGGGAGTAACAGTGCAAGAGGCTGAAAGCCTTGTTCAGATTGTCAGACCTTCAATTGCCATTTTGGTATCCCACACAGGGAGGAAGATACTTGCCCTGAAAGTACTTCTAGATAGATTCAGTAGATTTCTTCCCAGGCCAAGAGGTTTGCCCTGTAAGAAAAAATTAAATAATATTAACCAGCAGCGGTGTTCAAAAGATTTAGGGGCTTCATTGAAACACAGGAATCTGAAAGTGATTGACAAAAATAGATTCCAAAAATCTGTTCCTTCTGTCTGTTGTGTTTAAAAGTCTGTGGAAACTCTATCTTTGATCACATTCAAGACCGAGATTAATATATCTTAGAGACAATCAAAAACATTTGGAATGTGGAAATAGTATCAACCCTGATTTTTTTTATTGAATGATGGCGTATGCTTGTATATGTTTTGTAACCTCAAAACATATTGAAGGAAAAGCGTGAGAGCCAGGAAATGTGTCTACTTAGTTTTTTTCCATTTTAGTGAGGTGTGCACATATGACAAGCTGGTGTAATGACAGATGCTATTCATGTACGACTTACATATAAACCATAATGAATTATGTATAGAAACAATGAATCAAGCAATATATTTACAATATTACTCATGATATTACAGAAATATTAAATACACTGCACTCCTCCCTGCTTAACTATAAATTCCAACTCAATCTTGAATGCATTTCAACTCAAATATGTAATGTATTGCTCTCTAGTCATCTTATATAGTATACTATATAATACCTCTATTTCATCGATTTTCTCTTTTATATTTGCAGTTTGTTGTCTTTTGCACATTGGTTGTTTGATCACACTGGGTGTGGTCTTTCATTGATTCTATTGTTTCTTGGATTTACTGAGTATGCCTGCAAGAAAATAGAAAATGAATCTCTGGGTTGTATTTGGTGAGAAACATGACCTTTGATAATAAACTTACTTTGAATTTTGAACTTTAGTACAACCACTAGACAGACATCCACAGCACAGTAAATTTTAAATTGTCCCATTCAGGCCTGAAGATTTAATCACTGTGGTGGATTTCTTACTCTTGTGGGATAATGCTTTTCCTGACAAGAGAGCATCACTCTGTTTGGTAGGTGAGACTTGTGGCTGTAAGATGATCTCAGGTTCTGGGACCACCTTCATGGTGGTTGTAGGAGTTGACTCTGGGACATTAGGAAGTGGTTCTGACAGCTCTGGCCATGTTTCTTTTCTAATTATTAACTGCTGTCCTCAGTTGATTGATGTGTCAGTTCCAGATGACATCAGACACATTGTCCACTGTGCAGGAAAGTGATCCAGTTCTATCCTTAATCTTTCTGCGTACCAACTTTTGATCTGCTCTACTCCCTCACTGGGGATTGCTTATACTGGAGTGAAACATCAAACCTCCTTGTTTGAGGAGCCCTCAATTTGGCTCAGCTATTTGTCCTGCTTAATCCTTCTGAGATTGGGTTTGAGGAGATCCAAACATGAACGCAAATGGTGACCCAAGGACAGCACAGCTGGTTACGGAGTGTGCTGCATTGCGATATTCAAGGAGGAAATTGGTGAGCTTGTGATTCAGTGTTAGTGTAGTGTGTTCTGCTGACATTGCTCACGGTATTCTTGCGACTCTGGACAAACCCTTCCACCGAGCCATTTAAAGGTAGCTGGGTGCTACCAGGCAGGTGTAATATGTTGTATTCCATTCATTTTCTGTAATGACTGAAACTATTCCACAACAACTTGTGGTCCATTCTCACTGACTAAGTGTTCTGGAACAGCAGTCCTTGAGAAGAGGCTTTTCAACACAACAGCAGTGTGAGAGGCTGTAGTGGAAGCTAGTGAAAACACTTCTGTCCACCTTACTAGCTGCAACTACCCCTACCAAGAAATTTGTGCCCATGAATAGTCCAGCAGAATCTGCATGAAACCTCTGCCAGGGCAATGCAGGCCATTGCCTGGGATGGAGAGGTGCTGCTCTTGGCATCTTCTCGATGTTCTGGCATCCGAAACAGTGCATAACATTGGTCGACTGATCTATCCCAAGCCACCAGACAAAGCCTCAACCCAATGCTTTCATTTTGACCACACCTAGAAGACTGGTTTGTAGCTCCTCCAACACTTTAGGTCTCAGCTTGGATGGTACAATAACTCAATCCCCACATTACACAACTCTCGTCAAGGGGAAGCTCATCCTGGGGAAAGTGGCATGTCTGCTGCAGATTCTATGTAGAGTTGCCCTGTAGATCTGAGACAACGTGAGGCCTTTTCTGGCTTCCCTTAGGATCATCTCTGTTGTAATAGGGAGACTCTCAATTTGTGTTAGGGAGAATACGTCAAGAGGAGTGTCCTTTTTTGTAAACTTTTCGGGTATTTCCTTTTCCAAGGGTATAGGGGGCAACTTGCCATCATTTCAATGATTAATTGTCCTCTTGAATTCGATCTTGGAATTGTGTCCTCAAGAAACGGAGCCCATGTCTATATTTGTGTTGCTGCTGTTAGTGGAACACCCTCCTGTGGATTGAAAATGGACACTGGTGCTTGATGATTAGTAATAAGGGTAAACTCCCATACAAATACTGATTGAAACGAATCACACCCCAAACCAGACTTAAGAGCTCTCTGCCAATCTGTGCGTAATTTTTCTCTGCAGCAGTAATGGAATATGATGCAAAGGCCATGGGGCATTCACTTCCATCACTCGTAACATGCGACATGACTGCACCTAAACCAGGTGAGGAGGCATTGCCATTTGACCATTGCCATTTCTTCCCAATCTGTAGTAATGAGTTCAAGGCAGACATCCCACCTCTCACGGAAGTTCCAGGAGTCTCCCACATGTTGATAGCGGCTCCCTGATGCGCGCAAATTATATACAATAGCCCGGAAATTGAATTTTTTGAGAGCAAGAGGAGGGGGAGAGAGAGAGAGAGAGATGTAGCAAGGGAGTGAGAGAGAGAGCATCCTTATTGGTCTCTCTTTGTGCTAAGTAGACCTATCAGTTTTCTCTGTGGGCGGGCTTTACTGTCAACCTCTCTCTCTTTCATTGTCAATCAGTTCAGTTTAGTGTCCTGCACCGCCATGGCAGAGTGTTCCAAAAAAAGAAAATATAAAATGTACTTCACCCCAGACTACACTAAAGTGTACCCCTGCCTAATAGGGGTCAAAAGCAATGACAGTGTTGCTCGCTGCACTGTTTGCAACAGTGAGTTATGTCTCAACTAACCTTGAGAGACTGGTGCCGAACTACAAAAGTTTACCGGTTGATGAGTTCTGGGGGAAGCTGTCCAAAGTAAAATCTGTGAGCAGTTGAAATTCAAAGAGCTCCGCCAGTTGATGAAGCTGCTTTTGGTGCTGCCAAATTCTAACTGTGATGTAGAAAGGGCATTCAGCATGGTGCGTCACATTAAGACAGAATTCAGAAGTCAGCTGTCTCACAAAACACTTGTGAATCTGATGTCTTGCAAAATGAACAAATTCATTGACACAGACTGCTATGAGGTTGAGACTTCCGGCAAAATGCTCAAATCTGCCAAGCAAGCCATGTCACATTATGAGGAAAGTTTGCAAAAGAACTAGAAAAGCTATTTGCATTAGCATTTAGCTATTAGCATTGAGACTACCAACAAAATACTCAACAAGGAATATATATGTGTGTGTGTAACTGGGTGACCGTCGAATCTTATTCATTTTCATTAAATGTGTACTTAGGCATCCAGCTGGGTAATGCTAGAATAGTTGTCTGTGCCTTGAAGTGGAGATGGTGATGTAATTACAAATGCGCGGGATAGTTGGGAGACCATTTTGTTTTCTGCAGAAGCAGCTGGTGGGGCTTTGGGATTAAGTTCCTCCCAGAGATACTGGGCATGGTGAGGAAAAGTGAGTATTAATGGACGATATCCATGTGAATTCGTTTATGCTTGTTGGCAAATTGAGAATATTGGTAATTTGACATGTTTTACATGTGGATGCTTTAGATTTTCATCAGTGAAGGCATCGGCGCTGGATAGCGTGGCTTGTGCGAAGTTCCTTACTGGCCAAGTAGGTCAGTCTTCCTGTAATTTAACTATCAGGCAATATCTTGTAAAAGTTGTGCCAAAGTGTACCTTTTGTCTAACTTTACTGTATCATGACTGATTGTGAATGTAACAGCGCAATGTGAATGTTTAGTCTCTCTTTGGAAGTTAAGCACGTGTGTACTCAAAGATGTCTTAGATGTATTCGCTTACATTTTCACTGCAATGTATAAGGTCCAGGGTTGGTGGGATTCTAATGTTGTTTGTATTGTGTTCCTTCAGAATTGCCACCACCGTATTAGTTTTGTGCGGTTTGCTTTATGTATTTTTATACTGCATACGCAATCCGTTGATCCACAGGGGTGTGGGTCGAAGGTTAAACGGAGATTGTAATGGCAGGGACTGGTTGTAAATTTATTCATTTGTTTTAAGACCCTCTTCCGGGGTCTAAAACAGATAAAGGAATTAAAACCCAAAAAAGTATTTGTTGTCCTGAGTGTATACTTTTCCCCAGGCTACAAAATATATATGAGTGTAAGTAGTTTCAATATGTGATCAAATAAATTGTTGTGTTCTTTCATAATCAAATGTCCTGTATACATACACCCTTGAAAGTTGATGGGGGGGGGGATATGGGGTTGCGGGGGGTGGGGGGGGGGGTTGGTGGTGTTACCTCCCTGAAATGGGTTTTTGCAGGGTGGGATGTCTGTCAAGGGGTGGAGCACTCTAGCCATTTTTTGGAAGGAATCTGTAATAAAAAGGACTGCAACTGTGACACATACTTTGGCCTTGGGGCATCCACCACTACTTGAATTTTCTCAGCATGCTTGTGTAAATCTGCGTCAATGTTGTGACCACAGTGAGTGATGCTTGGTTTAAAGAATTCACATCCGTTGCATCATGCTCTGAGCCTATAATCTTCTAATCTTTTTAACATTAGATTTTGGAGATATTCCTTGTCATCCTCCCTGGTAACAATGATGTTATCTAGCTAACACTGAGTGCCTGGGCAGTCTTGCAGAACATGGTCTATAGCTTTCTGTGTGAGTGAGGGTGCAAATGGTGTGTGTGTGTGTGTGTGTGTGTGTGTGTGTGTGTGTGTGTGTGTGTGTGTGTGTGTGTGTGTGTGTGTGTGTGTGTGTGTGTGTGTGTGTGTGTGTGTGTGTGTGTGTGTGTGTGTGTGTGTGTGTGTGTGTGTGTACACTTTGGAGTCTTCCATCACCATCTGTAGGAAGGCCTCAGCTGTCCACTTTGCTAAAGTGTTTCCCTCCAGAAAGGTTTGCAAAGACATCTTCTATCCTGTGCAGAGGGTATTGATCTACTTTGAGTATTGGGTTGATGCTGACCTTAAAATCACCACAGATCCTCACAGACTCTGTCTTCTTGGCTACTGGACACTGATGTTGCCCAAATGTTTCACTCAACCTTGGAAAGAATTCCTTCAGCCTTCACATGATCTAGCTCCCTGGCTATTTTTTTCACACCTGGTATAAGGAACTGGATGGGCTTTGTAAAACTTGGATGTAGTATTTTCATTTAACACTATGTTATCCTTAATATGTTCAAGTTTTCCAATGTCATCTTTGAACAAAGCTGTGGCATCATTCAGTATCTTTTTTAATTTGCTTCAGTTGACTATTTCAAGGGATGTGGCATGCAAGCAGTGGACGGCTCTCCAATCAAGTAGTAGTTATCTCAGCCAATCACAGCCCTACGATGCTGGTCCTTTTGTTTTTCAAAAGCAAACATGAGGAAATCTGCAGATGCTGGAAATTCAAACAACACACACAAAATGCTGGTGGAACACAGCAGGCCAGGCAGCATCTATAAGGAGAAGCACTGTCGATGTTTCGGGCCGAGACCCTTTGTCAGGACTAACTGAAAGGAAAGATCATAAGAGATTTGAAAGTAGCAGGGGGAGGGGAAAATGCGAAATGATAGGAGAAGACCGGAGGGGGTGGGGTGAAGTTGAGAGCCGAAAAGGTGATTGGCAAAAGGGATACAGAGCTGGAGAAGGGAAAGGATCATGGGACGGGAGGCCTAGGGGGAAAGAAAGGGGGAAGGGAGCACCAGAGGGAGATGAAGAACAGGCAGAGTGATGGGCAGAAAGAGAGAAAAAAAATGAGGGGGGAAAAGCTAAATATATCAGGGATGTGATAAGAAGGGGAGGAGGGGCATTAACAGAAGTTAGAGAAGTCAATGTTCATGCCATCAGGTTGGAGGCTACCCAGCCAGTATATAAGGTGTTGTTCCTCCAACCTGAGTGTGGCTTCATCTTGACAGTAGAGGAGGCCATGGATAGACATATCAGAATGGGAATAGGACATGGAATTAAAATGTGTGGCCACTGGGAGATCCTGCTTTCTCTGGTGGACAGAGCGTAAGTGTTCAGCGAAACGGTCTCCCAGTCTGCACCAATATATAAAAGGCCACACTGGGAGCACCAGACGCAGTATACCACACGAGCTGACTCACAGGTGAAGTGTCGCCTCACCTAGAAGGACTGTCTGGGGCCCTGAATGGTGGTGAGGGAGGAAGTGTAAGGGCAGGTGTAGCACTTGTTCCGCTTAGAAGGATAAGAGCCAGGAGGGAGATCGGTGAGAAGGGATGGGGGGGGGACGAATGGACAAGGGAGTCGCATAGGGAGCCGTTTGTTTTTACCACATACATGTTCAATATGGCTTGTTCGTTGTTGTGTTTCACTGTTAAGAATGCCATTCCCACAGGAGTTATCTTTTCTCCAGCATATCTGCAGGCTTCAGTTCAGTATCTTAGAAATGCCAGTTAAACTCATTTTGTGGAATGACTGATACAGTCAAGCTAGTGTCCACTTCTGTTCACTTTCAGTGTAAGCCATAGTGCTTGTCTCTTATTAGTTTTCACATTGTAAATCTTAAGGTTACTCAGTCCTGTGGCACTGTCATTATCATGAGATTTTTCATCAACAGCATGCAGATTGGTGTTCTTTAACTTGACTTTTTATCTCTTTCTCTTTACTATGCAGTCCATTTATTGTTGTCTACCTGATATGATCTTTGTATTACCTTGAAACCTGCAGTGGTCTTGTGTCATGAGCCCCTGCTACAATGGTAATACAATTTATTCAGCCAGGCAGGTTTCTGTTTTTAGATGTTGCAACTTTTTTTACACTCACTTTCATTCCTGACTGCAACTCAATCCATTTCTGCCTATGGTTTCCAATGATACAGAGATTTTAACTGCTCTTTTAAATGAGAGGTTTGCTTCATTTAGGAGCAGTTTGCAAATGTTTTTTGTAAGATACCACAAAGGAAATGATCTCTCAGTACATTATTAAGCCCATAACTGAATTGACAATGCTCTGACAATTTCTTCAATTCAGTCACGTAAGCTGAAATGGACTCACCTTCCTTTTGTTTCTACTTATGAAACCTAAATGGTTTCAATTTCTAAATGTTCCTGTATAACTTTCATGATATCAGCAAAGCTCATTTCAGCTGGTTTCGTTGGAGCAGTCAGACTTCAAAACAAGCAGTATGCTTCTCCACATATTACACTCAGCACTGGCAATTCATTGATTATTTCATTTGCTTCAAAATACTGCTCAATTCATTCAGTATATATCATTCAGTTATCTGTTGTTAAATTAGACACATCTATCTTTCCAATGTGGTCAGACATTTCTGCTTTATACATTTATTATTATCACCCATCACTCACCATTTATGATCCTGTAGGTTTTGTTCATTTTCTACATTTTTAAAAGGTTGATCATCTCTCTCCCCTTTTGAAGAAACACATGGTGCGCTTTTTAAAAACTCAAACATCTCTCTCCCCCTTCCGAAGAAAAACATGCTTCTCTTCAACAGGTAGGTTATTTTTCAAATGTCCTTGTCACCACTGTTACATTTTGTATCTCCAAAGCTAACTGGAAAAAAAAGCATGGAAGCCAGGAACAGCTTCTCTTTTAGTGAGGCATGCACATGACGTGACATAATGATGTCTGCGATTTACACACTTGTATATAACCTGTAATGACTTGTGTAAACAAAGAAAGCATCTTTCAGGGACCTTGTGCTGTATTCCTGCTGCTGTTTGCTTGTTACAAAGCAACCGGTCTTTCTGGAGCTTTGTTTGTCACATGTATATGAAAAGATCCAAATTTACAGTGAAATGTGTTGTTGCCTCAACAACAACAGTCAGAGATATGCTGGGGACAGCCCTCAAATATCCTTATGTTTCCAGTGCCAACATAGCATGCCCACAACTTACTAACCCTAACTCATACCTCTTTGGAATGTGGGAGGAAACCAGATCACCTGGAGGAAACCAAATCAGTCAGAGGGAGAATGTACAGACTCGCTACAGACGGCGGCGGGAATTGAATCCCAATCTTAAGCTGGTACTGCAAGGCATTATGATAACCGTTACACTCCCTATGCAGGAAACAACGAAAGATAGTTTAATCATCAGATCGAACAATGTAACAGTACATTCCAAAACTGTCAAATAACTATAAAGATACAGTAAGTGCAAATCTTTGAGGCAATGGATTAAGAACTGATGTGCACCAGTTGTTTCAAGCTGTTCATGATCTGATTGCTGAAATCCATTGATTTCTCATTAGAAATGTTTATCGAGGGCTTGGCTGATGTTGGCAATTACCAGTGACCTCCCAAAAGCAACATTGCAAAGCAAAATCAAAATATAGAATAAGAGCAGAAAATTCTAGAGGTACTCAGCAAGTTGAGCAGTATCTGTGGAGAGTGTTAACAATTATCATTTCAGATCTATCACTTTTCATCAAAACTGTG
This sequence comes from Hemitrygon akajei, assembly GCF_048418815.1. NCBI lineage: Eukaryota > Metazoa > Chordata > Chondrichthyes > Myliobatiformes > Dasyatidae > Hemitrygon > Hemitrygon akajei. The sequence continues at coordinate 67,421,318 of NC_133127.1, read as the reverse complement.
AGACAAAATGCAAGAAAAATGTTTTACATTTGCAGGAAGGGGGAGAGTTGGAGAGAGTAAAGAGAATAACTACAATAGGATAGAGGGTCTGTTGTCATGGTGACACACACGTGTTGATCCATCTAAGAGGGTGATGTATGCTTGTTAATCTCAGCTGGTCTTTCTGGAGAAATGGAAATAGAGGGAGATGATAATGAGCCCCAGAGAGAGAAAAAAGAAAAATCCCTGGAACTGTGAGCTGCAAAACACAACAGTTCAGATGTTAATATTACAGGTAAAATTGGGTGTCACTTCACAGAACACTTCTTCAGGCAAAAATCATGACTTGAGCTTCCTAATGCCGATCACTTTAATTATCCTTATGCAGCCCTATTCTGACATCTTTGCCCTCCTGTGCTGTTCTAGTAAAGCCCAAGGTAAAGTTTGTATCTTCACCTGATCTACTTCTAGACGTGTTGCACCCCTCAGGGCTCAATATTGAATTCAACAATTTCAGATAACCAACCTGTCATGTTTGTGTCAGAACTGGCCTGTTCTGGTGTTATGTTATTCGCCTATAATATTAACTTGGCTTTTTTGTCTCTCCACAGAATGTGTCTCTTTTGATGATTATGGTATTGGGGCTGGTGGTTTACAAGTTGAGTTTGTGATTGGTCCACAGAACTAAAAGGTTGGGTGGATGCATTGATGACTGATTGGCCGCTTCTGTGGAGAAGTTCCAGTTCAGTTTCAGTGCGCAGGTTAGCCCCAACACATGTAGTCTGTATATTGCTGAGTAGTTGGAGGCACACCTGGTTTCTTGGTCTCCGGGCAAAGCAACGGGTCTGTAAAGAACCAGACAGAGGGCTTGATACACATATCTGACCCTCTCAGATGTATGCTAACTGTAGCACATCTAGTCCTGCCCCATTCCTTTCAATGGAGTTGTTGAAGTACCTATGGTCATCCAGCTGAAGTAGTCCTAAGCAGGAATATTAGATGATTCCCTTTGAAGCTGCATACAAAGTTTTGCCATTCTCCGGCAGTCATCTTATTTTATATTTTGTTTTATTGATATTTTAATTCATGTAAGCCAAACATGAATATAATTAGCCTTTTAAACAATTTTAATTTTGAGAATTAAATTCTAAAAATTAAAATTTAGAATGAAATTTAGCTGTTTTGGTACATTCAACTGTTCTGATAGCAGGAATTATTAGAAATCTGCAACAGTGGTGCATAGGCAGGGCCTTCTGCTGCCTGCTGAGTCACCACTAGAGGAATGGGTCCTCTTGATAGCTCTGTAGTTACAGGACATTGGAAAGGGATAGCTGAAGAAGGTAAATCTGATTGTGGACAAATTGTGAGGTGTTGGCTGGTAACAGCATGATTCAGCCTATTGATTTTCTCCATTTTCCATTAAATTGATTTGCAATCAATTTAAATAGTTTCAGGGATGGCAATATTGATTCATTAATCAGCTAACCAGGCAGACAATTAGATGGGGGCAGAATTTTCCTAAATTCCTAATTTATCAGTGACTCACTCCTTTTACCATGTAAATGCTACATGGCCTCCCACTAGTTCCTCAGCCCCCATCTACCCAACCTCATGAAAGGAAATGTGTACCAAGACTGGTGAGGAGTTCCGCAGGTAAAGTGGAAGAGGCATGTTTTCAGATAAGATGAAGAAAATAGCTGGCAATCAGCAGGTTGGATGATCCAGCCCAGTGCAGGTCCAGGAGTTGGAAGGCCTCGGTACCAATACCTACATTTGTTAGTACTGACTTTTGGAGTCATCTTCTGTAGGGTTACAAAATGATTGTAATTGTGTGAAATGGATATTGAAAATAACACTTTAACTAGAAAAAATAAATGTTCTGATAACTTAATTCTAATAATGGTGTTTAAGAAGCATTTGTCAGATTACAAATCCAGGAATCTGATATTTGAACACACAAACAAGTACTCCTGTTTTATGCCTTTGTTCTTCCTTTAATCCCTGAACGACCCTAGTAGTGCCCTTGGGTTTACAGAACTGTGCAAATGCACCCAAATATCTGATTTATGATATTGTTCATCAACAGCCTTTCCCTGCATTCTGGTTACCTGGCATTCCAACATTGTCTGAGGATGGTTGTAGTGCAACAAAAGCTTGGGACCATATTCCAGTGCAGAAAAACTCTTGCTAAATGTGTGTTGTCCAATATTAAATGAGACATCCTTTAAAAATGCTGAGAGAGTTTAACTTTTGATATAGGTGCCTTGAAAACCTGTTCAGCCCCAACCCTTTGTTCATATAAATATTACAACCTGGGGTTTTGATCAATTTAACTGAATTTCTATTTGTGAATCACATGCTCCAGAGCCCAAAAACAGGAAAAAATTGTAAAGCATGAAAAACTAAAATGTCAGCAGTTTAAAAGTGTTCATTCCCCCTTTGCTCAGTACTTAATTGAACCACCTCTCGCAGCTATTATAGCCAGTAGTCTTTTTGGATAAGTCTTTGCACAACATGACAAGCAAGATTTGTCCATTCCTCCTTGCAAAATTGCTCAAGCTGTGCAAGGGTAGTCAGGGAGTAGCAGTGAACACAAGATTGAGGTCTTGCTAGAGATGTTCGATCGGGCTGAGGTCAGGATTCTGACTGGGCCACTCGAGGACTTCAATTGTCTTCATCTGAAGCCACTCCATGGTTGCTCTGGCAGTGTGCTTTGGGGCATTGTCCTGCTGAAAGATGAACTTCCTCCCTAGCTTAAGCTTCCTGGCAGAGGCTAGCAGGTTTTTATACAGGATATTTCTGTATTTTGCAGCATTCATCTTCCTATCTATCCTGACAGATTTCCAGACCCAACGGCTGAAAAGCATCCCCACAGCATGATGCTAACTCCACCATACTTTACAGTAAGGCTGCTAATACCTGGCTGATGTGTAGTATTACATTTATGCCACACATACCATTTAGTGTTCAGGTCAAATGTTCCACTTTAGTCTCATCCGACCACAAGACCTTCTTCCACAACTTTATATTATCTTTATGGGCAAGGGTATCCTTAATTTTTTTAGCCAGGGCTTCTTCCTTGCCACTCTTCCATAAACACCCTTTCTTTGCAAGCTCTTAGTGATTGCAGAGCCATTCCCAGCTTCAGCCACTGACTCCTGCCGCTTACTCAGAGTGACTGTTGGTGTCACAGTAGGTTGTCTTACAAGTGCCATTCTTTTCTGATGACTAAGTTTAGAGGGGCGGCCTGACCTTGGCAGTGCGGCTGTGGTTTCATATTTTTCCATATTTTCATTCCAGACTGTGCTGAGATCTGAGGTATGTCCAATGCCTTTGAGTTGGTCTTGTACCCTTACCCACATTTGTGCTTCACTAATGTAATTTCCTGACTTATCTTGAATGCTCCTTTGTCTTCATTTTGTTTTGGTTTGTTGAAAATCTACCATACACCCGTCCCATGATCATTTCCCTTCTCCAGCTCTGTATCCCTTTTGCCAATCACCTGTCTGGCTCTCAGCTTCACCCCACCCCCTCTGGTCTTCTCCTATCATTTCGCATTTTCCCCTCCCTCTGCTACTTTCAAATCTCTTACTATCTTTCCTTTCAGTTAGTCCTGACGAAGGGTCTCAGCCTGAAACGTCGACAGCGCTTCTCCCTATAAATGCTGCCTGGCCTGCTGTTTTCCACCAGCATTTTGTGTGTGTTGCTTGAATCTACCATACTGTTGGGCCTTACAGAGAGAGGGGGTATTGATTCTTGTGAATTCATTGTAAAGAGGTGATCCTCCAGTTTTCTACATCAACAGATTGGATGAGTTGGTGAGGTAATATTGCACCCGAGGAAAGTTAGTGTGGTAATTACAAAGGGGATGAATGCATTTTCAGCCTCACAATTCTGGTTTTTAATTTTTAGTAAATTGTTGAGGGGTTTTGGAATTTTTCTTTTGATTTGACATGATCCACAACGTTTCATAGATTAGCTCAAAAATCCTACTTCAATATATTAAATTTTGAAAATGAGACAGTAAGATATGAAAATAGTTGTGGGAGCTGAATACCTTTTCAAGGAATTGTAAATATGTACTGATGTATGTATGTATGTATCTATATATGCATGAAACATAAATGTTTCTGGCAAAATTATGTACAGTGGTATGGAATCTAGTCTGCACTGGAGCAATGTGCCATGCATCAGGAGCTCATTAATTAAAATTAGCTTTTTATGCATTTCTGGCCTTGAAGTTACTTTAGATAGCACAATAATGCTTCTGTGATGAAATAGCATTTCATCAGACAAATTGCAAATGAAACCATGGAGGATGTGCCAGGACTACTTTAGAAGTCTCGTATACCGTCTGCAAATCTTGTCTCTGTAATGCACTTTTGTCACTGTCACACATGATTGATGGCACTCTTTCTGTTATAAAACAATGTATCCTTTGACTGTGAACAAAGCCATGGGAATTCTACTTGCATATTTAAAAATAATGAAATAATTTCCCTTTATGCAGCCTAGAATATACAAAGTAATATCTCTGATATAGCCATATAATACAGAAGAATACCATTATTAACTTTGAGCAAATCTGTCAGAAGAAGAATATAATTCAGGATCAAGGCAGCCTTAGCAAATGAAACACAGCCTTTTACAATCTTATTAAATCCTTACTTTATAGCTAGGTTTGAATTATAGAGAAGAAATGAGCTGAGCAGTAGCAAAATAACATGAATGCTAGATATCCGAAACTCGAAAAAAATAGAAATTTTTTCTGTTTTCAGGCAGAAGCTGTGTAGAGTTATTTTAAGGTCTACCATCAAAACTAAATGTCCATTAATTTTCTCAACAGATGCGACTGACCGAATGTACTAAGTTATCCACTAATTATTTACCCCAATCAATTAACATTCTGGCACTGTGTTCGTGCAAGTATTGTGTTTAACCAGAGAATTGCCACAGAAGTCAGTGGACTTTTAAAAATTCTCCAATATACTGTGTCCAATCATTAATTCATGCCATCAAACATTTCATTATTTATTAATATTGCTAGTTTTAAAATGTGTGGGAGAATTTGTGTAAAGTTGGATTTTCTCAGGTCATTTGTAGCCCTAGGTGCTTCTATATTGTATTCTCACAATCTAGTTTTTAATATGTTTACTAGGATGCAATCACCCACTAACAGAACACTATTAATAAGATCCAAAACAACACTAGTACTGTTTTCTATTTTTTGTGGACCGTAATTGAAATTTCTCACTTCATTTTAAATGATGATTCCCTCAAAATTATTTATGGAATCTAACATTTTATTAATTGTACAGAGGTCCCAGAATTGCAACACTAATATTGTGCATGTTAAGTCAAGTCAAGTGGTTTTTATTGTTACTTCAACCATAGCTGCTGGTACAGTACACAGAAAAAACGAAACAACGTTCCTCCAGGACCATGGTGCTACATGAAACAACACAAAACTACACTAGACTTCAAATCTACACAGCACTACATAAAGTGTACAAAACAGTGCAAGACAGTACAATAATTAATAAACAAGACAATAGGCACAGTAAAGGGCAAATTAGAATATAATAAATGATGTAAATGTAAGTATAAACAATGTTTTAGCAGGAACCGAGAAATGAGCAAAAATTGCAAAGGGAGTGGAGTGCTGTTCAGGTAGGTGGTGGTGGTGGGGGGGTGTGGGGTGGGTGGGTGTGTGTGTGTGTGTGTGTGTGTGTGTGTGTGTGTGTGTGTGTGTGTGTGTGTGTGTGTGTGTGTGTGTGTGTGTGTGTGTGTGTGTGTGTGTGTGTGTGTGTGTGTGTGTTGGTGTCAGACTAGACTCTGGGAATTAGGAGTCTAAAGGCAACTCAGTGAAGCTTAATTAGAGATTTTTAACTGGATTGAAAACTTTTTAAGAAGGACAGTGAAATCTGAAACAAAACCAGAAAGCTCTGGAAACATTCAGCAGGTCAAGCAGCACATATTGAAGGAGGAAGAGAAAGAAAAGCAATGCCTGAAGTCAGAAGGTTGGAATCTCCACATTCCTTGGGGTGAACGTTACCAGTAACCTGTCCTGGTCCAACCACATGGCCAAGAAAGCTCAACAGCACCTCAACCTCCTCAGGAGGCTGGAGAAAGTTCCATTTGACCCTCAGTAAATCTTATCGATATACCATAGAATGTGTCCTGTTTGGATGAATCGTGGCTTGCTATGACACTATTCTGCTTGGGATTGCAGGAAACTGCAGAGTCGTAGACACATGCAATTCAACTCTTTGCGTGATTATGCAGAAAGTTTGAAGTTAATAACTCATCGGGGTGATTGATAGGTTCATGGCCTAAGGTAGAAGGAGATGAGTTATTAACTTCAAACTTTATGCCTAATCACTCAAAGAGTTGACCTGCATGTGCATGTAACGAGAGCTGTATAACTCATCTTCTTCTAACGTAGGCCACGAACTTATCAATCACTCATCTGTGGACACTTTCTGGAGGTCCAAGATCTGAATGCTCCACAACCTTTGGACTAAATGTGTAAATGTAGGAGAGGGCTGTGTTGAAAAATAAATGTGCCGGTTTTCTAAAATTGACTCCTTCTACCTTAGGCCACGAGCTTATCAATCACCCCTCATATGTGAGAACAACTGCACACAATACTCCAAATTATGCCTCACCAATGTCAACATAACATGCTATCTTCTGTACTCAATACATTGATTCATGAAGGCCAATGTTCCAAAGGCTTTCTTTATGACCTATTGACCTGTGATGTTACAATAAATTATAGATCTGTAATCCTAGATCCCTTTGTTCTACCACATTCCTCAGTGCCCTAATGTTCACAGTGTGAGACCTGCCCTGGTTGGTCCTACAGAAGTGCAAAACCTCACACTTGCCTGCATTAAATTCCACCTGCCATTTTTCAACCGGTTTTTCTAGCTGCTCCAGATCCCTCTCGAAGCTTTCCTCACTGCCCACTATATCCCCAATCTTGATGTAATCTGCAAATTTACTGATCCAGTTAACCACATTATCATCCAGATCATTGATATACTGTAGATGATAAACAACAAAGGACCCATCACCGATCCCTGTGGCACACTCCTAGTCACAAGCCTCTAGTCGGAGAGGCAACCCTCTGCTACCACTCTCTGCCTTCTCCCACAAAGGCAATGTTTAATCCAATGTACTATCTCATCCTGACTGCCAAGCGAATGAACTTTCTTTACTAGCCTCCCATATGAGACCTTGTCAAATGCCTTACTAAAGTCTATGTAGACAACATCCATTGCCTCGTCTTCATCCACTTTCCTGGTAACTTCCTTGAAAATCTATGTAAGGTTGGTTAGACATGACCTATTATGCATGAAGCCATGTTGACTATCCTTCAACAGTCAATATCTATCCAAATGCTTATATATCCGGTCCCTTAGAAAACCTTCCCCACAACTGATGTCAGACTTGCTGGCCTATAATTGCTTTGTCTATGTTTAGAGCTTTTTTTAAACTGCAGAACAACATTGGCTAGTCTCCGATCATCTGGTACCTCTCCTGTCACTAAGGATTTTTAAATATCTCTGCTAGGGCCCCAGCAGTTTCTGCACTTGCTTCGCGTAAGATCTGAGGCAACATCTTGTCAGGCCTTGGGGACTTATCAGCCCCAGTTTGCCTTAGGGTAGCAAACACCTCCTCCTCTGTACTCTATACAGGGTCCAGGAAGTTGATGCTGCTTTGCCTCACTTCTGTAGACTGTTTCCATCTCCTGAGCAAATACAAATGCAAAGAAATAAGATCTCCCTCGCCTCTTTTGGCTCTACACATGGATTACCATTCTGATCTTCCAGACGATCAATTTTGCCCCTTCTAATCCTTTTGCTCTTAACATATCTGTAGAACCCCTTAGGAATTTTCTTCACCTTGTCTGCTAGAGCAACTTCATGTCTTTCAGACTTCCTGATTTCTTTGAGTGTTCTCTGACATTTCTCATACTCCATAAGCACCTTACTTGTTCCTCCTTGCCTATACCTGCTACGCACCTCCTTTTTTTTCTGAACAAGGGCCTCAATATCTCTTGGAAACCAAAGTTCCCTGCACATTATCTTTACTGTTAATTCTTACACACACATACAAGCTTCATACTCTCTAAATTTTGTTTCTGAAGGCCTCCCAAGTTCAAAGTACACCTTTGACAGAAAACAGCCTGTCGCATCCCATGCTCGCCAGATAATTTCTGATACCATCAACATTGGCTTTTCTCTAATTTAGAAGCTCAACCTGCACACCAGACCTATCTTTTTGCAAATTTACTTTGAAACCAATGGCGTTGTGATTACTGGATGCAAAGTGTTCCCTTCTTCTGTCACCTGTGCTGTCTCATTCTCTCATAGCAGATCCAGTATCACACACACTCTCTTGTTGGGACTTCTATGTACTGATGAAGGAAACTTTCCTGAACACATTGGATGAACTCTATCTCATCTAGTTCTTTTACCATATGGGATTACAGTCAATATGTACAAATTTAAAATCACCTACTATAATAACCTTATGTTTCTTGCAACAGTCTGCAATCTTTTTACAAATTTGTTCCTCTAAATCCCTAGGACTGTTAGGTGGTCTGTAATATAGCCTCATTAACGTGGTCATAACTTTCTTATTTCTCAATTCCACCAATAACACCTCACTGGACAAGTTCTCCAGACTATCCTGACGGAGCGCTGCCTGACTAGTAACTCCACCCCTCCTCTTTTAATCCTTCCCACTCTGTTGAGGATAAGACAATGAAAGAACGGAATATTGAGCTGCCAGTCCTGTCCTTCCTGCAGCCAAGTCTCACTGATGGCTACAACATCATAATTGCAGGTGTTGATCCGTGCTCTGAACTGGTCTGCCTTTCCTACAACATGTATTGAAACATGCGCAGCTCAGAACCCTGGTCACACCACGCTCAACCTTTTGATTCCTGACTTTGTCTGAGGTTTTACCAGTACCTTCCTCCACAAACTCTCTGCTAACTACTCTGGCTCAGATCCCACTGCAATGTTGGTTAAACCCCACCGTGCAGCATAAACAAACCTGCCCGCTATGATATTGTTTCCCCCCAGTTCAGGTGCAAACCATCCCTTCTATACAGGATCCACCTTCCCTGGAGTGAGCCCAACGATCCAAAAATCTTATGCCCTCCCCCTCCCCACCCACCCACCAACTACTTAGCTATGTGGTAAACTGTATAATCTTCCTATTTCTGGCCTCACTAGCATGTGGCATGAGTAACAATCCTGAGATCACAACCTTGGAGGTCCTGCCCTATCTCCTCTTATGATAAGATGGAATCTTGACCTTACAGTCTACTTCATTATGACTTTGCTAGTTTTTGTCTATCAGTACTGTGTATTTTCTGTAACTGTAACACTTTATTATTGTTTTATCTTGTACTATGTCAAATTACTGATGTAATGCAGTGACCTATATGGATGGATGGTTTGCAAGACAAACTTTTCACTGTGACAGTGATAAATCCTTCATTAGAAGCATTTTCTATTTCTAAGTTTTTTGACCTGATTGTTCTAATCAGGTTAACCTGGATTTTGTGGTCATCAGAGAACTGACTGTAATTGTTCAATTGTTTATAGGTTTTGAGCTGCTGCATGTGGTACTTACAGATCGTTTTTTAACAGTGTCCCCTACAGGAGAACTGAAAATAGGAAACTAGACATTATGGCCTAGAAATTTGATCATTCAGCATCTTTTAATGTGCAAATTCTGACAATTGAATAGATTGCAGTAGAAATAATTTCCTGGTGAAAGTGTCCCATGGGGAAATTGGGCAGGGTGCTTCCAAATGCTTTTTGCATTTTCATGCCATATGCTTTTCTGATGTGGGGCACACTTGATGATTTCACTGTTTGGCCAATATCCATCTGCACACTCACCAACATAAAAAGGAGCTCAAAGATTCAATCTGTAATGGTCATGATACAGTTTCAGCACAACTTGGAGCAGATTATCTACTTTGTGCTTGTACTGTATTTAATATTTTTATTGAGCTGACACAAGGAGAATTGACCTGAAAGCTCCCTAGATACCTTCAAAAATCTACACAGTACATTGGCTATTTTCTTTGGCATTATGCTGTTGACATATTCATAACAGAAAGAAAATCAGTTAAAAACCCATAGCATTTGATTCAGAACTTTCAACTGATAGTGGTTTACCTGTTTGATAACTTTATTACATGGGTTTGATGGTCCAACTCTATGTCACAGTGACCCTTTCATGGTTGTAGTCTTTTTGGTTGCTCTGAGTCCACAAACATGTCATTGATGATGCATGAGAAGCTCCGGACTGGAGTCTGGGATCAGCTAAAGGTCAGACTGACTGAGAATGAAAAGACTGCAGCCTGCCAAGCCTGGTTTATCTCCCTGTTTCAGGAGTCCTTCTCGACTAATCCACTTATTCCTCACTATGCTAATTTCTAAGGTGATGCTTTGACAGACCTGTTGTTGTTGAGTGCCATTAAGTTGCTGTCGACTCACGGCGACCCTATGGATAGTGTAGTTATCTGTAGGGTTTTTGTGGTAAGGCCTCTCCTCTACACAGATACTGCTGCTGCCCAGGTTGGGACCCTGTCAGATTTGAGCCCAGGACCATCCACCTGGTAGTCCAGTGCTGATGCCATTACACCACTGCCTGGCCCTTGGCCAGACCTACACTCACATTTTTCTGTCAGCACTGATTATCATGACCCTTCCTTCCATCCACCCTGTGTCTCTTCTTACTAGTAAAAAGATTTTTACTTCTCCTTTTCTTCTCATCTGGGTGAGGTGGAAGCTCGGTGACCTTTCCTGTTACACTGCAAAGACAAAACTTGAGAGCTGCTGCCAGAATAATTTTAAAGCAACACGGTAACACGGAAGTAATGAGGGTGTTTACTGTGACCTAAATGATGGGAGTGTAGTAATCGCAAAGAAAGCTGTGAGTAATCCTGTCTTAACTGCAGTTTACACCTGTCCTGGCTATTCAGGACTAATGGGTATGGCCTAAAGTCTACACCTGTCCATGTACGTCCTCCCTCATCTCTATTGAGGGTCCTAACAGCCCTTCCAACACTTCACCTGCAAATCTGCAGTGGTTGTCTATTGCATATGGTGCTCTTGGAATGGATTTCTCTACATTGGTGAGATCCCTTGTAATTTGGGGGACCGCTTTGCTGAGCACCTCCACTCCATCTGCCAAAAGCGGAGCTTCTTGGTGACCGAACATTTTAATTCTGATTCCCACTGTTGTTCCGACAGGTTGGCCTATGAACTCCTCTTGTGCCAAGATGAGGCCATCCTTGGGGTGAAGAGACAACACCTTTTATTCTGTCTGAGTAGCCTCCAACCTGATGGCACGAATGTCGATTTCTTCTTCCAGTTAAAAAAAAAAAATTCCCTCCTCTTACCTTCTTCTATTCCCCACTCTGGCCTCTTTCCTCTTCTCATCTTCCTATCGCCCTTCTCCTCCTTCACTTTCTCCTGTTGTCAACTCTACTCTCTTAACAGATTCCTTCCTCTTCAGCCCTTTATCTTTCCTGCCCACCTGGCTTCACCTGTCACCTTCCAGCTGTCCTCCTTCCCCTCCCCCACCTTTTTATTCTAGCATCTTCATTCTTTTCCAGTCCTCAAGAAGGGTCTTGGCCTGAAAAGTTGACTGTTTATTCATTTCAATAAATGCTGCCTGGCCCGCTGAGTTCCTCTAGCATTTTGTGTGTGTTGCTTTGGATTTCCAGCATCTGCAGACTTTCCTGTGTCATTGATCCTTTTCCCATTGGTTGTAGTGAGGTTTCTTCTCTTTGAGAGGGAAACTGCATTCAAAAGGGGACCTCCTTCTCAACGGGAGAGCTCCTTCCTTGTCTTTGCCTAAATGGGGTCTTTGTAGTAGCTTTTTGCTGATTGTCCTATTGGGGACTTGACCTCCTGTATGGAAGGGGTAAAATATCAGTGGTGGGGTTTGATGAGGGCATGTGTTTGGGGTTGGGGTGTGGATAGAGTAACAATTTTTTGGTGTGCATGTCAGTAAACACTGAATCACTGTACTTATGATAGGGTACTTATGTCACCTTGACATTTTTAGTAACTTTATGAAATATCTTCAGACATTACTGGATACTTGAGAATCCCCCTTTTGGATGACTTTGTCTTAGTCATGCTCTTCTAATGGGTTTCTTGCATATGCCCCTGCCAAAGCAAAGGATATCCCTCATGACCTCTGCCAAATGCAGAGCACTGCAATATTGTGTGAAGTGAATCACAGAACACCATCTCTTTTGCAGCCTTGCACTCTTCCATGAGGCCTATTTTGCGTGGGTTTGCCCTCTTGGATGGTGCACACTTAAGGATTGATGCTCTTTTGTAATTGATATGAAGGACAATATTCACATCTGCATTGATTTGAACCTACTCAGTTTAGGAATTGTGCACATCCAATTCTAGGACCTGTTTCTGAGTGTAATCTACCTTAATAATGTTTAAATTTAAAAAATATATATATCAGTGTTACCACTTTTTTAAAGGCCCTGACTCAGAAATGATTGTTGAGCTACAATAAAATCTTCTGCCACTTCAACAAATTATGAATCCTCAGGGAAATATGTCAAATCCAAGTCTGGCAATAAGTACAAAGATGCACTTCATACTTCATACTGATCCCTTATAGCACATTTAAGGATAGTTTATGGCGTAATTACTTCAACTTCATTTCCTTCATTATTTCAATGCCAAATCTTGGTGAGGCTCTCGTGCAGCAAAGTATTTGATTAAGTAAAATCAGACAGCAACTTCCAGTTTTCAGAATTTCCTGTCAAACTTACTTCATAATGACAGATTATGCTAATTTTGTCAGCATTATTTCTATTGTAAACATATGAGCCACCATATTTGCGTACATCCTCAGTTGGTGGAAATGTTAACTCAGTAACAGCACCCACATTGTCAGTATCATTGATCGTGAAATATGCACCACGTCTTATCTTTTACCAACCATATGGCACATGAAAGTTGGAAGTAAATGCTACAAAGAAAAGTACAACATTGAGAACTAAATGATCTAAACCTTCTGCAATCTTACTAAAATTGAAAACATGTCAACTTTTAAGAAAAATTATGAAGTTATGCGTTTTGCACATACAGCTTTTTAGAAACGAAAGCCTAAGGAACACAAGATAAAATGATATGCCAACATTGATTTAGTTATGATAGCTAAATCACAAATGAGAGAAAATCTGCAGATGCTAGAAATCAAAGCAACACATATACAAAATGCTGGAGGAACTCAGCAGGCCAGGCTGCATCTATGGAAAGGACCCTTCATCTCTCCTGATGAAGGGTCTTGGCCTGATACATTGACTGTTTAATCTTTTCCATAGATGCTGCCTGGCTTGCTGAGTTCCTCCAGCATTTTGTGTGTGTTGCTATGGATAACCAAATGCTTGCTGGCCACAAGACTGCTTGGGCTTGGAACATAGGGTTGTTCTTGTTTTGATGTGAACAATTATTTTGAATCGCAGAGAACTGAACTCGGTCTTAAACTAGGTCTTCTAGTTTTGTCTACTGCCCACAAAAGCTTTCTCTGCTAACCAGTATATCTTCATATTTCATAGTCTGTCTTTTCTGACAGCTTTAGTTGGAAGCATGTTCACATTATAATACTTTGGGTGCTTATGTTTCTCTTGAGTTCTCTACTAATTCGTTTATGATTACGCTGTACTTAATTTGAATTGGAATTGTTTTATTATTGTCACGTGTGGGGTTGTAATCGTTGTTACTAAGGAGAAGTTGCTTGGGAAACTGAAAGGGCTGAAGGTAGATAAGTCACCTGGACCAGATGGACTACATCCCAAGGTTATGAAAGAGGTAGCTGAAGAGATTGTGGTGGCATTAGTAATGATCTTTTAAGAATCACAAGATTCTGGAATGGCTCTGGAGGACTCGGAAATTGCAAATGTCACTCCGATCTTTAGAAAGGGAAGGAGGCTAAAGGCAGGGAATTATAAGCCAGTTATCCTGATTTAAGTGGTTGGCAAGATGCTAATAAGAATGAGGTTTTGGGGTACTTGAAGTAACATGATAAAATGGGCCAAAGTCAGCATGGTTTTCACAAGTGGAAATCTTGTCTGACAAATCTGTGGGAATTCTTTGAGGTAATAACAGGCAGGATAGACAAAAGAGAGTGAGTGGATGTTGCTTACTTTGACGAAGTGCCGCACATAAGGCTGCTAAACGTGGTATCATGGGAATAGAAGGTGGACTGATTGGCAAGAGACAAAGGGTGGGAGTAGAAGAGGCCTTTTCTGGTTGGCTGCCAGTAAGTAGTTATATCCAGCAGTGTTTGAATTTGGGACCGCTTCTTTTCATGTCATATGTAAATAATCTGGATGACAGAATTGACGACTTTGTGACCACGTTTGCAGAAATGGGTGGAGGGGCAGGCTGTGTTGCAGAAGCAGGGAGTTTGCAGAAGGACTTGGACAGATTAAGAGAATGGACAAGGAATTGACAGATGGAATGCAGTGTCAGGAAGTGTAACGTCATGCACTTCGGTAGAAGGAATAAACATGTGGACTATCTTCTAAATGGGGAGCAAATTCAGAAATTGGAGGTGCAAAGGGACTTCTTAGTCCTGGTGCAGGATTTCCCAAAGGTTAATTTGCAGAATGAGTTGGTAGTAAGGAAGACAAATGCAATGTTAACATTCATTTTGAGAGGACTAGAATATAAAAGCAAGGATCTGATGCTGCGACTTTATAAGGCATTGCCACATTTGGAGAACTACAAGTAGTTTTGGGCCACTTTTTCAAGAAAGGATGTGCTGGCACTGGAGAAGGTCCATAAGAAGTTCACAAAAATGATTCTGGGAATAAAAGGGTTAATGTACTGTATGGAGAGCAATTGATGGCTCTGGGCCTGTATTTCCTGGAGCTTAGAAGAATGAAAGGGGATCTCATTGAAATCTATTGAACTAGGCAAACACGCAATAGTCTTATAAAAACAGGGTTGCTGCAGTCCTTGAGCCCAGTGGCATGCGTTTTCTACCTTTTGCCTGATGGGAGAGGGGAGACGAGCGAACGTCCAGGGTGGGTGGGTTTTTGATTATGCTGACTTCTTTCCTGAGGTATTGGGAAGCATAGGTACAGTAGAATCCACGCAGGGACATGAACACCCTATAGAAATATAAAATATTTCTGTGATTCCCATCAAACACCAACATTTTAAAGACCCTTTTCAGGTCACTTAACAGGCTTTCTTGAGGGGAAACCCTGCAAATCTGATCTTTCCTGGTTTAGAAATAGCCTTCCCATCCTAATTTCTGTTTTAACTTTAGCTTCCCAAATACCCCCACGTAGTTTTGGAGCGTAGAAATTTGTAGATCTCCGAGTGTGATCTATTCAGAACTTCCTTTCTATCCATATTGTCAAGAAATTAAGCAAATAGGTTTGTTCACTTATTTCTAGTTTCATTAACCTACACACCTATTATTTATAATTTGTGAATCCAGATCACAAGACCCTTTGCTTCAAAACTCTACATAGATTTTTGATTACCAAAGGGGAAGTGATCTGTTCTCCAGACACTATGCACCTTCCAACATTTAGCTGGATTGAAACTCAATTTCTATTTACAAATTATAAGAGCATAAGGTAAAGGAGCAGAGTTAGGCCATTTGGCCCATTAAGTCTGCTCCACCATTTCATCATGGCTGATCCATTTTCCCTCTCAAGCCCCATCTTCTGCCTTCATGCTGTGTCCCTTCATGCCCTGACTAATCAAAAATTTACCCAATGTCTTTAAATATACCCAATGACTTGGCCTCCAGAGCCACCTGTGGCAATGAATTGCACAGGTTCACCACTTTCTGGCTGAAGAAATTACTCCTCATCTCCGTTATAAAAGGATGCCTCTCTATCCTGAGGCTGTGTCCTCTGGTCTTAGACTCCCCTACCATAGGAAACATTCACTCCATATCCACTCTACTGCTTCCTTTCAACATTTGATAGGTTTCAACAAAGTCACCTCTCGTCCTTCTGAATTCCAGTAAGTAGAGGCCATGAACCATCAAATACTCTTCCTATGACAGGCCTTTCAATCCCAGAATCATTTTTGTGAACCTCCTTTGAACCTATTTTGCTATTGTATTAAATTCTTGAATTGCAGAGGTGTTGAGTATAAACAATGTCTGTGTTCACTACTACTTACAAGTATATTTTGAAATTGTACTGTGCTTCTAATGAATACCAAGATTGTCTTTTGGGAATCTACAGAAATGAAAATTGGCATCGCATTAAAATTGAAAAGTGTTTTGTGGCACTCTGATTAATATTTGGTTTCTCCTGTCACCCATTATAAAATTATCATACTGAAATTACTCAATCTCGTCATTGGGTGAAATTGTCATTTTGCTTACTGAGTGACTCTCTAATGGCTTGGCCTTTCAAGTTAATAGAACTCAATATTTAAAATATATCCCACTCTAAATTCTTTTGAAATAATTAATTACCTATTCCACCAAAACATGCTTCAATTTGTTCTGTGAATTATTATTTGAAAATCTCTTGCTTTCATTAATAAGTTCTTGCAAAAATCTGGAATTAAAATTGTTATTTAATTTTCCAGAATAAATTATGCTTTTCATATAGTTGAACTAAATGGGATACTTTTTAGACCTGAATAATTCTTGCTTTTGGAAATAAAGGCAGAGGATATATCTTGAAAAGGTGGGGCTTACAATACAGCTCATGTACTTATAAACAGAGTATATATGAGAGAGTAATTGAGAATGGGAGGATATCTGGAGATTTTACACCTTCTTTAACTATTCTATAAATTTTGATCACATTAAACTGGCAGATTGGCACAGTGTCATTCTTCAATGCAATTTCAGTTAATATATCAGAATGAATCTCACAAATTTTGAAGTCTCTAATTATCATCTGTTTATCCAATGTGTTATGTTGACTGTTGGAGTAGTCTCTAATTATTGTCTGTTTTCTTCTCTTTTGTTAATTAGAAAATGTAAACATACTAATTTCTAGCAGCTGTTAGACTTAATTAGACTTCTCAAATTAAAAGCAAATGAGTTTTGTTTTGGTGGCACTTGCTATTACCTGTGTTTCAGTGATGGTAATTAGAATGTATGCAGCCAATGTGATTGAAAGGAAGTGCATCCAAGCATGCAAATAATATAGCCATCATTTGTTGGGTTTCATTGAACACAAAAAAATGAGGTCCAAATCCTGATTAACCCTCTTGACACTGCAACATCAGAAATTCATTATTAACCCATAATCTCCATGTCTGCATCTCTTTACCTACTGCTTTGTTTTTCACTGCACTTTGCATTTCTAACCCTTTTCTCTGAGAAATTTGAGATTCCCTTTGCTGTACTGTAAGACTGGGCCCCCTAAACCCCAGAATCATTTGTGGGCAGCCATGAAAATCCCTGCATAATTTCTACCATCAAATACCCAATAGGTGCAGTATTCACATTGTGAATTCTCAGTTTTGAAAGCTATGAAGAATGCATTAATAATATCTATTAACATTTCTCATAGAATAATGAGCAATTGTGGAATTATAATCCTGAAATGTTTGAGAGCGGCAATATACCATGCAAATATAAATTGAATTTCATTCTGTTAATGGAAATCACTGACCTTGATTTTATTTTCACTTCTGCACCACTCGAATATTTCATAATAACATAGAAGGAGGCTATCAAGCTTTGATGGCTCTCTGAGCAATTTCACTTCCTGATAATCCATTCTGTCACACGTACCCATTACCATCCAGATGGTTTCTTTACCAAACCTTAATTAATTAAACTAATAACTTGCTGCTATGTGGGATGTAACTGTACTCGAACAGTCACATTCCATGCACTCACCATTGAGCATGGATTGCTGGTTGTGTGAAACAGCCACAGTGCACTCCACTGCCCATCGTGCAACTGTGTCCCCATTGTTTTCCGATAGAGCAGCCTCCTGAAGCAGACACTGTAGGCGCATACCGTTTCATAAACTAAACAGTTACCCAACTTGTCACCCACCACGTGCTCCATCTGAAGAAGAGTCTACGTTTGCCACATTGACCTCCATAGCTACCACAGAGCTGAAGTGGAAGGATTCAATCTCAAACCTGAGGAACTACCTGACAAGAAGATTGTTGTTGAGCCAGTTAATATGTGGCTTTCCTCCGATGTTATTTTAAGCATTAATTTTGTAACTTGGCTTTTGATGGTTTCATATAACTAAGCACACAATATAAAATGGAAAGAGCCCAAGAATATCCAATTCAGATCAGTGTTCATCATCTGCAGGCTGCTCCGATTCAAAATTGGCCGAAATAGCACGAAAAACAGGAGCGGCTAGAAACTAGAATCACATCATAACGGGAACTACAATCAAATGCATTCTTTTCTGGAGGTGCTCCCCTTCAGACCACTAAGCTTATTTGAAGAATTTGCCTTCAATCTTACAAGTGGTGGGAAGGCCTTTACTTACTGTGAGTAATGCATTGGGAGAATGAAATCCTGTCTTCTAAGAATCCATTATAGTTGATATGTTTTTAATCCTTCATTTATCCTGCTTTATCCCTTCCTTCAGATTGTCTTGTTTTGTAAATGATGCTATGAACTTATCACTGATATCTGCCAATCGGATATATCATTGAGAATATTCTGATATATAATGACAATATTATTAGCCCAAACTGAAGCTCTTCACCTTAGGCAAGGTGTATTTGCTATTTAATTGTTTAGTTATACAAAGTTTGATAGTGAAACTCTTGAATTGTGTTTATTGGATTTGTTAGAAAACATAATCCCTGAAGCTGACTTTGATACTATTCTGAAATAAAAACAAATGCTGGAAGCGCTCAGCAGGCCAGGTGGTAAATGTGGAAATAGGAGCAGAATTAATGGTTTGGTACTGGGAAGAAATTATTCTTGCAAGAATCTTCTTCTGGTTATTTTGTTTTGTTTTAATCAATATTTCATATTAGAGCTTGATATTAGAGTGTCATATTTATACATATTTCTTTGTACCTTTGAATATTAATAACCACACCATTGCAAATCAGCAAGATTGACATTCATTTATTTCTCTTAATTATGCAGTGAAGTTCCCTTGAAATCTTTCGAATTGAAAATAAGTGTTGGGATTGCGCTCTGCGCTGCACACAGCTGCAGCATATGAAGTCTGTCAAATATTGCAATGGCACCGATAGCATCAAGAGTGTATTCTGAGCATGCTGGAGATATGTCTTGCAGCTGAGGCAGGTCTGCTTTTGGGTCTTCCAGGCACATTGCTCTGGCGGGCCAGATTCTGTGGTCTGGACTTCCAGTTAGTTTCATGTCTATGGAAAAAGAAATCCTATGTGCCTTTTGAATCGAGGTCTCTGTATAATCATTTGGGTCAATGTGTGGTGTTCTTTGATTCTGCCTGTTGCCACTTTAAATGCAATTGTCCTTATTAGAGTAAATTGGGACCATGTGTACCAATATCCAAATCTGCTTTCTAATTCTTCTGTCATCTTTCCAGAGCTATTTTTCAGATTCAGACTCTGAATCATGTTTATTATCACTAATGTATGTCGTGAAATTTGTTATTTTGTGGCAACAGTACAGTGCAATGCATAAAAATTACTGTAAGATATAATAAATAATATACCTCATGTAATACCCTGGTTCACATCTTTATGCTGCAGGTATTTCATTTAGCAGTTCTGTAAGAGCTGTCTGTTCTGTTTTCAGCCTGTTTGGGTTATTGCTGAAGATGAGGGATGATGAGGAATGTGTGCCATCCAATTAGTGGGAGGTTTTATTGGTGAAGGACAAGGTTGGGCTTGGAGTTTTTGTTCGAGAGGAGATGAAGAGAGAAGACACTGGGGAAAACCAGTTGTAGCATACGATCCAGTGGGAGACCTGTTTGTTCGAGATGGATTGCAAGCGACGTTCGGAAGGTGGAGTGTGCTTTCACGTTGACCGAGGACGTAGCACGAGTGACAGAAGTTCAAGAAGAGCTCCAACTTGTGCACATTTGACTGTTTAATTAGAATGGGCCCTTTTCTTTTTGTTATTCTTTACTAATCCTTCAGTTAAGATTCATAAATATAATTCCTTTAATCGTATGCAGTGTAATGTCTGTTACTTTGTGGCATTAATTTGTAACAGGGTAGCGAATGACACAGCATCCATGGAAACTGAGGTTTGAGGTGGGATCAAGTTCACATCAATCTTACAAGTTTGGCGGGGCCAGAGGTTGTCTTCCCTAGACCTACGCAGCCAAGGAAACTGGGGTGGTTTCACTTATACTTTTATTGTAACTTGTATATTAGTGCAAAAGAGAAAGAGCTAGTGCTTATGGGTTTACGGACAGTTCAGAAATCTGATGAATTGAATGGTGGAGGGGAAGAAGCCTGTACCTGAAACGTTGAATGTGTGTCCTCTGGCTCCTGTACCTCCTCCCTAATGGTAGCAATGTGAAAATGGCATATCCTAGTTGACGAGGGTCCTTCATGATGGATGCAGCCTTCTTGAGGCATGACCATTTGAAGATGTCCTTGATGGTGGGGAAGCTGGTGCCTATGATGAGCTAGCGGAGTTTACAACCCTCTGCAGCATTTTCCGAACGTGCTTATTGATGCCTCAGTGCCAGACAGTGATACATCCATCCAGATGTGCTGTGCTCTCTCTGGTAAATCTGTAGAAATTTACCAATGTCTTTGGTGACATAGTACGTCTCCTCAAACTCCAAACTACATAGTTATGTTGGGCCTGGGATAAATCTTTAGAGAAGTTGACATCCAGAAACTCAACCACTTCTACTGTTGACCCCTCAATGTGGACTGGGTTGTGTACCTTGACTTCCCCTTTCTGAAGTCCACAATCGATTCCTTTGTCTTACAGATACTGATTGCAAGGTTGTTGTTGCAATACCAGTCAATCTGCTGATCTGTCTCACTCTTGTACGCCTCCTCGACACAATCTGAGATTCTGTTAACAACAGTTTATTTTGGACTTGCATTAAAGAAGCTGAAGGAACTGATGTAGACTTCAGGAGAGGGAAACCGGAGGTCCTTGAGCCAGTCCTCATTGGAGTATCAATGGTGGAGAGGGTTAGCAACATTAACTTTCTGGCTGTTACTATTTCGGAGGATCTGTCCTAGGCGCAGCACCTGAGTGCAATTGCAAGGAAAGCACGGCAGTGCCTCTATTTCCTTAGGAGTCTGTGGAGAATCAGCATGACATCGAAAACACAGACAAACTTCTAGAGACGTGTAGTGGAGAGTATATTGACTGGCTGCATCTCAGCCTGGTATGGAAACATCAAAGCTTTTGGATGGAAAATTCTACAAAACGTAGTGGGTTTGGCCCAGAACATCATGAGTAAAGCCCTCCCAACCATTGAGCACATCTGCATGAAACACTATCATAGGAAAGCAACCTTCATCAGCAGAGATCCCTACCACCAAGGCCATGCTCTTCTCTCTCTGCTGCCTTCAGGTAGAAGGTACAAGAGCCTCAGGACTCGCACCACCAGGTTCAAGAATAACCATCAGGCTCTTGAACCAAAGGAAATAATAACACTCAGCTGCTCATCCATTGAGATGTTCCCACAAACCACAGTTTCACTTTGAAGGATCCTTTTTCTCATTATCTCATGTTCTTGTTATTTATTGCTCCTTATTTATATTTTCATTTGCACTGTTTGTTGTCTTTTACACTCTAGTTGATCTTTCATTGACTATGTTATAGATAGTCTTCTATAGATTTCCTGAGTATGCCCACAGCGAACTGAATCTCAGGGTTGTTTATGGTGACAAATATGTACTTTGATAATAAAATTTATTTTACATTAGGTTTTAGTAAAAATATTCTGATTTAAAAAATAATGAGGTAAGGATTTATCTTTTTATTCAATGTTGGGTCGTCCATTCGAATAAAATGAATCATATTGTTTACATCAGCCTTCATGATGTAAAGTTGAGGGACCAAATGCAAGTTGCATGTGCTAATATTTTGTGACTGTATATACTATCTTTATGTGCTGTGTGTGACTGTGCACTGTGTTTTACACCTTGGCCCTGTAGGAACACTGCTTTTTTTAGCTGTATACCTGTGTAATGGTTGAATGACAATTCAACTTCAGCTTCAACTTGAATTTGAAGGTGATGAACTCAGTGGTGAATGCTGGGCAGAGGGAGATCTGATGTACTGGCATCTGATATTCAGCTTGTCTCTGATTTCTGAGCTTCAATATATAGATGCAGAAGTCTGGGACAAAATGATCCATGAGGAGAAAAAGTTTGCTTAGTGATTGGTTGGGTCTTAGAGTAGTTCGTTTCTTCATAAGTGTTTGGTTTATTTTCAAACTTGGGTTCTACTACAAAGCAGTGGTACAGATGTACAACAGGTAGAAAACTTTAGCAGTTGATGATGGCTTTTAAAAATTCTGCCATATAAATAGTTGGATAATATTTTATTTTGCAGCTTGTTGCTTGCTAGCAGTATGAGCAATTGTTTGTAGAACAATGAAACCTAATCAGCCAAGGTGTCACAGTTTCAAGTTATGCCTTCCAGAAACCAAGATGCTAAATGCTCGAGAGGGTTAGCTAAATCTGACTCACATAAATCTGTTAATATTGATGAGCTCTGTATGAAACTTAGATTGATTGTTGCTGTAATCTTTGACAATGTAGGTTAATTGGAAAAAAATTAAAGCTATAGATGTGTTTTACTGTTGACTCCTTTCTATTTCTGGATCATGAAAATTGCTCTTAAGAAATGGTTTAATTTTTCTGATCTTAAGGAAGTGAAATTTGGCATGTAATTATTTTCAAAGGATTCTAGTCCAAATCAAATTGAGTCCAATTTTTCATCTGCTGTCTTAAGATCTAAAATGAATGAGATTTGAATTTAAATTATTTAATCAAATTAGATATGTTTATTAAACACAATACAATTTTCCATCAGATCAAGTTAATGAACAGATGTTTTTCAATTTTTTTCCCTTTGTGGTGGTAATTTGATATTTTTTGCTCTGCTCTGAATATTTAAACTTAATGCTTAATTGGCTGCAATTAAAGTAAGATGCAAAGTATCGGTAGTTATTAATTGTTGCTGAATGTGAATGTATCAATAGTTAAATTGTTGAACATTTATGAGGATGGTGGGTTTGAGGAATGGTTGGCTTTGAAGTATCTTAAATATATTGAAGTGTTGTAAAGAGTGCGGAAGCACTTATTCCCATGTTTCTAATCATATCTATGAGTCCTGATACTGACTGCAACAATGGGAACTGGGTCAGAAGGGAAATGGGTACAGATTCAAACTTCTGATTCCTTATTTCCCTTGCACCCCCCCCATTCTACTTCCAACTTTTCCTATCATTACCCTGCCTTAACTATTCTGCTGCTGCACCTCTTGTCCTGTTTTTGTTTCTTTCAGACTTGATTATTCCACTAAATTCCCAATTCCCATCTATCATCTACCCATCAACCTGACCTGAGGTAATCCATGTCACCCACATCTACCTCACCTCTTCTCAGTGACTGATCCCTTCTTCTGAGAATTTGACATGTGCATGCCCTGGTCAGGATAAACAACATCCCAATAACCTTAACAAAATTGTAAGTTCTAGTGTATATATGTATTGTTTATGTAATCCTGTTAGTTGTAGATACAATTGAGCCCTACCACTGATACTTCCCATGGAATCATTGCCTCCAGTAAAATTTGATCTGGCTTAAAGAGTCTATCCCAAAGGAAATCATGAGTAGCCTGTCTTCAGGAGCTTCTTATTTTCATTAGTTACTAATTTTCATTAGCTTTTCAGTTACGTATGGTGGCTGTTTGAGAACGTAAGTGATAATTAAGCTAGATGTTGGACTAAGAAGCTGCTGGGTATTTGAGGCAATGGGTAGGTTGCATTTAAGGTATTTATAGGCTGATAATGTTGAACTAATGTTTCAGCTTTCAAATAAGTAGAGCTTCTCATAATTTTTGAGGGAATCTTTGAGAATTTTAGCATTGTCCTAAGTTTAGACCATAAATTAAAACAGGGAAGAAGAAAATGTACTAAAGCTAGAGGAATTGTTTGACAAATGTTGCTCCAACAATTAAGTTCAAAAAGTCCTTTGGTGCCATTCATCTAAGGCATTTGGATAATCATGGGGCGAAATAACATTGCTGTAACTGATTGATAATGTCTAATAAATCCCTGGGAGGCTTGAAGACATGGTTTCATTTGACTGGAGAACAATGTACAGATTTGTGCAAAGGTATTATGTGTTTGTGTGTATACATATATATTATGTGTGTATATGTGCCTAAGACTTTTGAACAGTACTGTGGTCTTGCAATGAATCATGGGTGAGATTCTTGAGTAAAGGAAGGTTGGAGTACGTTGACGATTGGGGAGACAAGTAGTGGATGGTGGACTGTGGAAGGATGATGAGTTAGCCTCTTTTTTAAAAATTTGGGCTCAGATGAATGCTCCCCCCCCCCCCCACCTCCCACAGCCATATCTAAGCATTGGTTATTGGTGTTTTTCTCCATGTGTTCACCTCAATAAGGATGAAATGCTGAGGTATTTAAAAATTGATGTGGCACAATCCGTGCATTAAGTGATACTGTGTTTCTTTTCTTTTCCCCTGATACTTTCTTTACATAATATGGTGAGTACTTGACTGGAAAAGTTCACACACTTGTTTTCTGTCAGTTCCTTGCTGCACTGCACTGCTGAGTCTGGGCTGCATTTAAAGCAGAGCCCCATTCAGCTGGGAACAGGAAGGTCATAGGACACCCATTTGAGGAGAATAGAGCAGGGTTTGCTTCCATTTCTGTAAGTTTCAGTGTGAGCTATTAACTTGTAGGATTCACAATATCTAACTGCAGTACTTGGAAGTGACAATGGAATAATTCAGAAAGCTCTTCAGTTGTAGCATCCATTAAAAATAATATGGGTACAGTTATGCTTTGTGTGCAGTATTGAAAATGTGTAGATTAAATTTTTGAGCATTTGCGCAAGTTATTTGCATAATATCAAACGTAAAATCCTCCATAAGCTCCTAGTAAAGTGGAAAAGTAGTAAATTTTTATTCTTTCTATTAAAACAATATTCCTCGATAAATGGTAATCAAGCGTAGTTTTATTAGTATAGCTGGAAATGGTTTTATTATCAGAGCTGTGTTCTTGGTGTCATTGATTTCTTCGTTTAAGATACTTAAAATAACTGAAACCAAGTTACAGAAAGTTGCAGTCAACCGCTTCTTACTTTCATGGCTTACAATGTTTTTTTTTAATATAACTAAATCATTTTTGATTAAAAATAAAAATGTGCTGAAGTAAGTTGGCAATATTTTAAAAGGTGTTTTGTAACTCCAGCCAATTCAGTTCATTCATTTCAATTAGGAAACATCTGAGTACATTAGATAGCTCAAAATCTCTGTGTCAGAGCAGTATCCTGACTGTGGTGTAGAGAATGAAAATAGAAAATACTGGAAATACTCAGAAGTTCAAGCCTCATCTGTGGAAAGAGAAATCGAGCCGGTGTTGTAGGTTGAAGATCCTTCATTGGAAGTGGGAAGGAGACAAAAGGAGCCTGTTAAGCTGCAGGGAATCTGGGGGAAGGGGACTAACAACTCCTCAGATCTTGATTCTGTCCTGTCTCCCTTTGTCCAGTCCTTTCCATCTACAACCTAACGTGCCCACCATTATTTTAATAACTTGGCATTAACTGCCTCATCTTCACTATTGATGTTTAGTTTTTTTTATATACCTCTTCACTCTCACCCTTGACTGGGAAGGTCTTAGAGCCCTCCATTGGAACAAAGATCCATCAGGCTACCCTCCACCAAATTCCAGATTTTCTACAAATTGAAAGGATAACCATCAGCATTAAGGTGGGCCCTAGCCACGCATGTCTTTTCATTGTCTGTTTTGAACATCTCATGTTCCAAATTGACTCTGTCGCCACTCCCTGCACCTTTCTCCACTACGCCAACAACTGCACTGCTGCTGCCTCCTGCACTTGTGTGGAACTAATCAATTTTTTTAACTTTTGCATGAATTTCCACCCTCCCTCAAATTGATTTGACCCATTTTTTTGTCATCCCCCTCCCTTTTCTGGAGCTCTCTGTCTCCATCTCAGGAGACAGAATCTATTGGCATTCATTATAAAACCACTAACTCCCACAACTACCTCAGCTAGACTTCCTTCCACCTCAATTCTTGTAAGGATGCCATCCCCTTTATCCATCTCTGCCACATTTGTTCTCAAGCTGAGGCTTTTGTTTCCAAGAAATGTTCTGCTTTTTCAATAAATCTGGCTTCCTCTTTATTGTGGTTGATGGAGCCCTCTCTTACATTTCCTCTTTTTTCCAGACATATTGTATGTTCTCCCATTCCCTCCACCCCCTCACTCGGATAGAACAAAGATAGAGCTTGCTTAGTTCTTAATCCTCATCCTATAAGCCTCTGCAGCCAAATAACATTGTTTATTATTTCTGCTTGTTGCAAAAGGAGCCCACAAACATCTTTCCCAGCCTTTCCTGCTTTCTGCTGGGACCCCTCTCTCCATAACTCCTTGGTTTTGTTCATCCCTCCCCCTTCCCAGGTAATTTTGTCTGTAACAGTATGAGCCTATCATTACCCTGCCTTAGCTATTCTGCTGCAGCACCGCTTGCCCAATTTCTGTCCTGCACCTCCTCCCTCACCACTACCTCAACAACTGCCCCAAGTCCAGCAAACATACACCAGTACCTCCTCCAAACTTGTCTGCTGCACTCAGTGCTCTTGATGTGTCCTCCAAAACAATCACAAGGCTACACGCAGACTAGGTGACTTTTGCAAAACATCTCCACTCTGACTGAAAGAACCATTTTGAGATCTCCTGTTGCATGCCATTTCAACTTCTCCACCATCTTCCCATTCCCACTCTGACTTGTTTGTCCCAGGCCTTCTGCATCTCCAGGGCGAGATCAAATGCAAACTAGAATAATACCTTATATATTGCCTACAGTCTAATGGTATGAATAATGAATTTTCCAATTTCAGATAACCCACATTTCCTTTGCTGCCGTCATTTGCCAAGTCAAAAGAGGTGACAAATCAGCATATAGGAGAGAGACTGAAAATCTGGCTGAGTGGTGCCCCAGTGACAACCTCTCACTCAGCATCAGCAAGACCAAGGAGCTGATTATTGACTTAATGAGAAAGAAACCAAAGATTTGTGAATCAGTCCTCTTTGGGGATCAGGGGTGGAGAGGATCAGCAACTTAAAGTTCCTCAATGTTATCATTTCAGAGGATCAGTCCTGGGCCCAGCACTTGTGCCATTATGAAAAAAGCACAGCAGTACCTCCTCTTTCTTAGAAGCTTGTGAAGCCTCTAAGAACACCAACACCAATGCCCTCGAACAGAAAATCCAACAAAAAGTAGTGAGTAAAACCCAGTCCATCATGAGTAAAGCCCTCCCCATCACTGAGCACTTCTACATGGTGTGGCATCACAGGAAAGCAGCATCTATCATCAAGGATCCCCATTATCCAGGCCATGCTGTCTTCTCACTGCTGCCATCAGGAAGAAGGTAGAGGAGCCTCAGGACTCATACCGCTAGGTTCAGGAAAAGTTATTACTCCTCAACCAGCCAGCTCTCGAATCAGGGGATACTTCACTTACCCCATCACTGAATTGTTCCCACAACCCATGGACTCACGTTCAAGGATGTGTCATGTTCTCGATATTTTTTTCCCATTTTTTAATATTTGCACAGTTTGTTGTCTTTTTCACGTTGGTTGTTTGTCTTGTTGGATGAAATCTTTTATGGACTGTATTTTGTTTCTCATATAACTGTGAAGGTCTGCAAGGAAATGAATCTCAAGGTTGTAAAGCAAAAGAGAGGGCATACAAGGAAGCCAGAGCTAGTGGGAAGATAGAGGATTGGGAAGCTTTTAAACACTTGCAGAAGAAAACTAAGGAAGTCATTAGGAAGGAAAAGATGAATTATGAAAGGAAGCTGGTGACTAATATCAGAGAAGATACTAAAAGCTTCTTAAAGTATATAAAGGGTAAAAGAGAGTCAAGGGTAGATTTAGGACCAATATAAAATGATGCTAGAGATATTGTAATGAGAGCTGAAGAGGTGGCAGAGGAACTGAATGCGTATTTTGCATCAGTCTTCATAGTGGAAGGCGTCTGCAGTATATTGGAGATTCAAGAGTGTTGGGGAAGTGAAGTTTGAGCAGTGAAAATTACGACGGAGAAGGTGCTCAGGAAGCTTAATGGTCTGAGGGTGGATAAATCTCCTAGACCTGATGTAATGCACCCTCGGGTTCTGAAGGAAGTAGGTGGAGAGATTGTAGAGGCATTAACAATGATCTTTCAAGAACTGATAGATTCTGGCATTGTACCAGATGACTGGAAAATTGCAAGTGATACTCCGCTATTTAAGAAGGGTGGGAGGCGGCAGAAAGGAAACTATGGACTTGTTAGCCTGACATCAGTGATTGGGAAGTTGTTGGAATGGATTGTTAGGGATGAGATTACAGAGTACCTGGAGGCACATGACAAGATAGGCCAAACCCAGCATGGTTTCCTGAGAGGAAATCTTTGTGTCTTTTTTTTTTCTGGAAGAGAAAGAATGAGGGTAGAGGTGTGGGAAATGGATGAAAGGTGGTTAAAAGCTTTGTTAACAATGTCAGAGGGTAAGCTATGATTCAAGAAGCAGGAAGGTATTTTTGGGGCTCATTTGCAGTGCTGGGAACTCCACAAATTTGCTCCAATACAAGGGTCACTGTTGGCAGAGATAGACCATTCATCAGCTACATTGTGTCCACAAAAAGAAGAAAAAAATTCAATTGATCCAGTCACCACCTCAATGGTCTGTTCTCAGTCATCAGCTAAATAACAGAAGGTATCACTAACTGTGATGATGGTAGCACTATTGTACTGCTCCCTCATTGAAGTTTAGTTTGGCTTTCTCCAGGACCAGCTGGCATGTATTAAGTGTGGATGACAAGGTGAGCTGGTGGTGACATCAGGCAGCAAATGACTAAATGTGGGATCAAGGAGCACTGGAAAAATTGAAATCCAAGATAATTTTTGGCGAAAGATCTTTCTAGACCGGATCATGTCCAGCACAATTGAATTGTTGAAATCTAAGCATCTCATTTCTAGGGCATCCTTGCAGGAATTGGTCTGTTAAAGAACATTCTTTCATTTTAAGGTCATAAGTAGGGTCACTTGTTCATATTTTCTCAGTGCTTCGATCCATTCAGAACCTCCAGATACTGAATCAGGCTGAAATCATGAGCAAGATATCGAAGACATTCTAGTGTGAGCTGATAACTGGCATATAACATTCACATACACAAATGCTTGGGTATTGATGGCCTCCAAGAGAAAATCTCACCGATTCTCACTGACAGTTAATGGCATTACTATTCCTCACCTAGTGTGTCTTTGTTATCAGATACCGGACTGCTGCAGAGGCCTTTTACAAAATATGCTATTGAACACTTGTATATTCATCTGAAATCCAAAGAGAGAGTACAATCTGAAAAAATGTATATTTTGTGTCTTTGTGGAGGATTATTTCAAAGCTGTGCAGTTGTTTTGTCAAATACACATCCCTGGAGGACCAAGAGATTGTCTTCAACAGATGTTATGTTATTATTAGTGGGTTAGCTCAGATTCTAAAGGCAGTGTAGATGTTTCTACAATATGAATTTCTCAAAAGCAATTCAAATAACCCATTCCAGTTGAAGAAAGAGGATACAATTGTGGAGGGAAATGAGCAATTGGCATTTGAGGCTGAGACACTTCACCAGGACACCTCACTTTGACCTTCTTCTGCTCCCATGTATTATGGTCGTATTTCCCACCTATCTTGTGTCTGTGTACAATAAAGACCACTGCACATCTGACGTAATTGACGTGTATAAATGAGAGAATTTGGCATTGGTACAACCTTGAATATCTGGAAAAACTGAGTTTCACAAATTGTACTGAATAGTTCTTTGTCTGTTTATTTGTTAGGCCTTTTACCAGGTGAATTACAACAATATTTTTTTCTGTTGCAGCCTTCTCTCAGTGCTGCCAGCCATGTTGTGCTCTATAAAGCAGTTTCCATAAGATGTGTGATGATGTTGGTGGCTGATGGTTTTGGGGCTGTCCTTTAAGATGTTGGAGCTGTCTGAGTGATTTCCAGCCCCAATGTTGGCTGTTAGACAACATTAGCATGCAACAAAGAAGTCAGCCACTATTCCTTTCACATATGAAGTGTCTCATACCAGATGGGACTGCTAACGCTGTCCACATTCAGATCAATATTCTGTTTCTTTTTTGTAGACTTCTTTATCAGAATTATCCACTCTGTTTCCTCTGGTGACTTTTGTCAACAAATTACAAAATATTGGACAATGTTAAATAGATAAGCTAGATCTGAAATTTGATACCCAGCTTTGCAGTTGACCTTGCAGAAAACAGAGATGGCAGTAATGAGTTGGGAAGGATAGGAGTGATGGTCTGGAAAGAATTATAACTATTATTGAATTCTTGGCTCGATTGTCATTGCCATTTAGTTATTTCAACTGGAAAGTATATGTCGGTGCTCTGGATTATAACAGCTGCATCCCTTGAATCCATCTCTTGGTCAAATAACCTACTGTGAAATTACCATCACTTGGGTATTGTATCAAGAAATGTGAAATAAGTGAATGCTGGTGACACTTCATTGCCTAGATCAGTGGTTCCCAACCTTTTCTATGCCCCACACCCCTAGGAAATGTTTGATTAATGTTCACACCCCCTACAAAAGTAATATCACATTTGAAGATGAAGAAGTCTAATTTCTAATTTTTGAACCACAAATTGAACCACATACAATACTGCGGGTGAACAAATTGAACTTAAAAAAAATAAGCTTTTAATTCAGTGCATAAAATGCAGATATAAACTGAGCAATTAGATTCTAATTTATTCAGAAAAAATTGTAAACAGTAAAATCAATCCCAATTGTGAACATAAAATTCAATGACTTCTTTGCTCCTGCTTCTCATTCATGATTCTGTCAAAACGTGGACCTTTCTTGCTGACTGCGATCCGCAGGTCTGCCTGTGGATTCAGGCGATTCCTAGATTTTGTCTTGATTGACAAAAGAGAACTGAATCCAGATTCACACAAGTATGTTGTTGCAAATGGAGTGAGGACGCGGAGTGCTTTTCCACCAAGTCTTGGGAACATATCCAGTGCTGCACACCAAAACTCCTCCAAAGTCTTGCTTTCAAATTGCATTTCAAGAGCGCGATTTGTCCACAAATCAATAAGATCTTCCTTCAGCTCTTCATCATCTGACATTTTCTCCAAATTGTAGGAATATGGATTCATGATCCATTCTTCTGAAATCTTCAGGTCTCCAGCAGCAAAATATCCATCAAACCATTCTGACAGCATTTCCAAATGAGCCACAATTTCTTCACGCACAGAAGGAGTTATGGATCCAGCATCATCAACCATCTCTTCGAGTGAAGGAAAATTTGAGAGACTGCCTCTTTCCATCCTTCAACGCCAAAGGCGTAACTTTTCTTTGAAGGCATTCAAATTTTCATAAGCCTTCAATATGTTTATCCCTTTTCCTTGAAAAGAAACACTCAGGTCATTCATACGAGTGAAAATGTCAGCTAAGTAAGCCAGCATTTGGGCGAATTCCTGTGATTCCATTGCCCCAACCAGATCACATTCACGCTCCTCCAGAAAAGCTTTGATTTCTTCCCGCAGTTCAAAGAAGTGGGTTAATGCTTGGCCTCGTGACAACCAACGGACAAAGTGTGGAAAAGCAAAACTGAATGCTCACTTCAGATCCTCACAAAATGATTTGAAGATGCGATGGTCCAAAGCACGCTCCCTGATCCAGTTGATGATCTTCACACAAGTATCAATGACTTTCTTCAAATTTGGAGGCAATGTTTTTGATGCCAAAGCATGCCGATGAAGAAAACAATGGTAACTTGCAAGTCTGGAATCTCCTTTTTCATTGATGCAGAAAAGCCAGATTTATTTACAAGCATTGCAGGTGCCCATCAATGCACACAGAACCAATGAGTTTGATATCTAAATCATGTTTGGCAAAGATGTCTTTCACCAGCTGCATCACATCCTTTGCAGTTGTGTTTGTTTTCAGATCTTTACAAAACAGGAAATCTTCCTTCACAGCACCATCATTGACATACCTCACTAATGTGATGAGTTGACTGCAACTGGAGATATTGGTTGACTCATCCAACTGAATAGAGATTTTAAGAGGACTAGCTCTGACATCTGAGATGATTTGGTCCAAAATATCTTCACTCAAATCACTGATTCGGTTGAGAATGACATTATTTGATAGGGGCACCTGTTCAAAATTTTTTCTTGCTTCTTTGCCCAGGATAATTGTTGCTATTTCCAGTGCACATGGCTTGATGAGATCTTCCGCAATTGTATGGGGCTTCTTGGATTTGGCCACTTTATATGCCACTTGGTATGAAGCAAGAAGTAATGGTTTTTCAAAAGAAACAAAACCTAATTTTGGAAGAGTTTCTTGTGAATCAAAATGAGCTCTTTTGATTTTCAATGACCCAACATCATGTCCTTCAACATCAGCTCCGCCATGCTTGTTCTTGAAGTGCTCTTGAAGCTTGGATGGCTTCAGATTTGAGTTGGAAAACACAACGCTACAAAGAACGCACTGGGGTTTTTGCAAGCATCATTTCCTGTTGTGCAAGTGAAACCAAAGCACACATAGTCATCATTCCATTTCCTCCTTTTTGACATGATGAAGGGTTAATGAAGGGAAAAATATGAACTACTATGAGAAAAACTATCTGACTAAGTCAGGGATGACCGCTTTATTCAACCAGACATGCCTATAGCAAAGTATCACGAGAAATATGCTTTTGAATATTATATTACGATATTATCTGCGGTTAAGCCAAGATAAATCATCAGGTGGAAATGCTATGGGGACGCGACGTGAATTATTAGGCTACTCTCTTTGAATTTGCACACCTATTTCCGATGATTACTGGCGATATGAACTCCCATCACACGATTCAAAATCCTCGGTGCTAACCATGATACCACCTCAACTAACACAATTCAAAATTATCAACGATTCAAGAAAAAAACTTTTTAAGAGAAAAAAACCTTTGAAATTCAAAAACTTCTTTAATGCATTGAGACAAATACGAATGAATGACTTCAACTGCTTTTTATCAAAATGTGGCTTTTTAAAATTTTATAATTGAATAATTTACCTACTGTCTGTGGGTTTGGTTTTAACGCAAAGTCGTTACTTGATGGTTGATTCGGGATATATAAAAATTTTGGCATTATGAGATGATTTTTAACTCTGAGATGTAACCTTCTAGCTAACAATGATGAGACTCCTCGACTCTGAGGTGTAACTTCCCAGGTAACACTAATGAGAATCCTTAATGCTGACTCAGGCAGCGGGAGACTGGAGTGAGTTTACATTTCTCTCGACTTCGGCAGCGGGAGACTGGAGTGTGCTTGGGACAGATGTTACTACCACTTCTCAAGGCACACTGGCAGCTGGCTGAGTGATGACTCGTGACTCGTCACTCAAGGACACAAGCCACTCTTTGTCGCACCCCCTGAAATTCCATCTCACACCCCCTGGGGGTGCGGGCACCCCAGGTTGGGAACCCCTGGTCTAGATGTTTCATTCTACTTTGTAGCTATTTTTTCTTTGTGCCATACTGTGACTTACCATTAATAATTTACATCATGTAGAAAGCAAGCACATATTGTGGTATATTTCCCATTTTGAAATTTATAAATTTAGATGTTTGGCACATCAAGATTCAAGTTTCAAGATTAATTTTATCAAAGAATATATCACTTATGCAAACTTGAGACTTGCTTGCTCATAGATAGCCACGAAGCAAGAGACCCGAGAGAACTCAAGACCAACACTTGATGTGCGAGAGAAAGAAACAAAAAGTACCGATCATGCACACAATTGAAGTGAACAACAGTATTCCGAGCCAAAATTGAGTCCCCAGATCCAAAGCACGGAGCAGCCCAGAGTAGGCCCAGAGCCTCACTTATCAGTTTATCATACTAGCGGGTATAGAGCACAGCAGCCGTGGCAGTCTTCATAAACTCAACACCATCACGGAGAACGAGCATAATTGGGTCTCGCCCTTACTGACACCCTGTCTTTTCAGTCTATTAGGGCTGGTGTTTAAATGGACCAAACAACAGAACAGCGAGAGACCCTGGTGCCCTGAAGAAAAGCGTGAAGGTTGCAGAGAGTGAGTGAAATCGGCTCTCACCTCTGATCTGGACTAGCATTTAAATTGTCCATAAATTAGCTTAGATTATTTATTTGCTGTTTGTATCCTGAAATGTGGATTAGCTGAGAGAATCTTCATTTCAAGCAGTGAGTCAATTCCATTACAATTTTTTTTCACGCCTGCTAGTTTGAACAAATGATCTGTTAAGTCTTTGATCACTTTTAAACAAAATAAAATGTATATCTTTCCACCTGAAATCCTCTTATGCCATTGGAATGATGTTAATGTTCTTCAGCTTCCCCTGCTTCTCAAGAGTTCTTGCCTTCACCTTCCCACTATGTATTTTTACATGAATGACCAAGAACATGCTAATTCTCTAGGATGTGAGGAAATGTGATCAAAACAATTGTTGGATTAAGGTCCAGATTGTTTAATTGCATTTTCCCTTGTAATTTTAGTTTTCTTTTCACTTGCTTATGTGTTTGCATAATCACTTTTTGGTATATTGTGTTTGGTCTATACTTATGTAGTTTCTTTGCAAAGCTGAAGTGTGACTTGGTCAGTACTGGTTCACAAGTTTCTTATCTAAACTGTTTCAGACTGGTTTGAAAGCATATACCCAAGTTCCTTTATTACTTCTTTACTTGCCTTTCTTGCTGGTACAGGGTGATCCTGACTGATTTGTACTGTGATGAACATCTAACAAAGCACTGTAACCAAAAGATTTTCACCTCGTTCTTGACTGTTAGAGAACCTTCTTGACAACATCTTCTCCAGATGTAACCACCACGTCTTCAATCATTATATTTGATATATATCTCCAGTTACTCTTAGGAATAATTATCAAGATTAAGCATTTGGGACTCCAAATTATATTACCTAGTTCCATACTCCCTCCTGAGTGCTGACCGAAACCAACTATTTCTGGCGTTCCAAACTTCATTGAACTCCACCACTGATGCTCCCAAGCCCAGCTGTGAAGGGAGGAGGGTTGGGCATGGGGCTAGCAACCCCATTCTGTGAAACCCAGTTGTACCAAAAGAACAAATGAAACACTAAAAACCTAATCTCTGGGAGAGGAAGGATCTTTGAAGATGGGCTGGCTACACCTGGGGACATCTTGAAAGACTGTCTCAGTAGAGGTGATGGGCTTAACTGAGTAAGTAAGAACTTCATAGATCAAAATGTGGTCTGATGGGAGTGTAGTAGTTGATATCACCCAGAGCCCAGACATCCACTTTCCAGAAAAAAAAATAAATAAATAGACCATAAGACCATTGGCTATGGGAGCAGAATTAGGCCATTCAGCCCATCAAGTCTGCTCTGCCATTTCATCATGGCTGACCCATTTCCCCTCTCAGCCTCATTCTTCTGCTTTCTCCCTGTAATCTTTCACACCCTGACGAATCAAGAACCTATCAATCTCTGCCATTAATACACCCAATAACTTGATCTCCACAGATGCCTGTAGCAACAAATTCCACAGATACACAACCTTCTTTCTTATTGCCGTTTCTATTGTTATAATAGTAATTTTCTTGCTAAAATAGGCAAATCTTGTCAGTAAATACACCAGTTTTATGAACTATTTATCTGGGATTCTTAATCTTATAAAATATGTGATTTTATTTTTAAATATAAAATTATATCATTGAATTTCCACATGAATCCTATCTGTGTTGTAGAGTGGCCGAATGAAATGGCTTTTATGTGCAATAAAATATATTGATACATATCTATGCGAGAGAGAGACTTTTCTATGACTCTATATGACGATAAGTATCTGAAAATATCAAAGGGAGCACTAAAGGTTTTTCAGATATATAAAGAGTAAAAGAAAGGTGAGAGTGGATATTGGACTGCTGGAAGATAATGGTGGAGAAGTAGTCATAGGGGATGAAGAAATGGGGGACAAACTGAATAAGCATTTTGCTTCAGTTTTCACTGTGAAAGACGCTAGCAGTGTGCCAGAAATTTGAGAGTGTCAGGAGTCAGAAGTGAGTGTAGTTGTTCTTACTAATGAGGAGGTGCTTGGGAAGCTGAAAGGTCTGAAGGTCGATAAGTCACTTGGATAAGATGGACTGCACCCCAGGGTTCTGAAAAAGGTCACTAAAGAGATTATGGAGGCATTAGTAATGATCTTTCAAGAATCATTAGATGCTGGAATGGTTCCAAGGACTGAAAAATTGTAAATAAAACTCCTCTCTTTAAAAATGGATGGAGGCAAAAGGAAGGAAATTATTAATCAGTTAGCATGACTTCAGTGGTTGGGAAGATGTTGGAGTTCATTATTAAGGATGAGGCACATGATTAAGTAGGACAAAGTCAGCAAGGTTTCCTTATGGAGAAACTTTGCCTGACAAATCTATTGGAATTCTTTGAGGAAATGACAAATAGGCTAGACAAAGAAGAGTCAGTGGATGTTGTTTACTTGGATTTCCAGAAGGCCTTTGATAAGGTGCCCCACGTGTATGCTCAACAAGGTAAGAACCCATGGGATTAATACTAACATGGATAGAAGATTAGCTGACTAGCAGGAAGCAAAGAGTCAGAACAAAGGGGGCCTATTCTGATTGGCTGCCGGTGACAAGTGGTGTTCCGCAGGGCTCAGTATTGGGACTGCTTCATTTCTTGTTATATGTCAACCATTTGGATAACAGAATTGATGGCTTTGTGGCCGAGTTTTCAGATTATACAAAGATAGATGGATGAGCAGGTAGTGTTGAGGAAGTAGGGAGTCTGTAGGAGGGCTTGGACAGATAGGGAGAATGGGCAAAGAAGTGTTAGATGAAATATAGTGTAGTGAAGTGTATAGTCATGAACTTTGTTAGAGGAAATAAAGATGTACACTATATTCTAAATGGGGAGAAAATTCAAAAATCACAAGAGTGGTTCTGGGAATCAGATGATAGGGGAACTACTTGGCCTTTGTTGTAGCGAGAACTAGGCCTCAAACCATGATGTCTGATGTGTATGTGGCCGTTTACACAACAATATCATTAATAAAAACACTGAAGACTGGAGCGACGTTAACAGGGTTCTTTACTAACTAAAACTGAACACATATACAGATCAATACGTGCCCAATAGTGCATGCTCAATAACGTGTTACTACGACATAAAATAGCCCCATATTATACATTGGGCTATATGGTACACTCATCCCCTTTTATTTAAAAAGTGTATCAACTTTTTTATGCTAAACAAATACTGTATGTGTACCCTTAATATACAAACGCCCACCCACTGTTTAATTAGTAACTTAATAATATGAAATTATAACAAAGTAATGTAATAATAATAATTATTATTATAACTGAAGTCTTTTGGGAGGGGAGGTCTTCTCTGCCCCTCGGAGTAACGTCTGTCAATAAACTTGTTTGTTTTAATATAGATTTCCATATAAAAGTCATGAAAAGTTGACCTCTGAGCATAAGGAATTTCCATGGTCTGCTTCAGAGATGACTTGCCACCAACAAAAGAAATGGTTGGTGATCTGCTGTCTCTGCTAGTTATTCAAGAGTCAGGGCAATCCAATGACTCACAGAAAGATCAGCACTTTACCAGTAATCTTTCACCATTTGGTGCAGCATTTGATCAGAATCCTGTTGCTCGTTCCATTGTTCTTAAGCTGCTGTAAATAGTTCTTAAGTAGTTTTGCTGATATTAAGGATTACCTGCAGTGCTGTCTGTCTGGCTCAAGAGGGAGAATTCCTTCAGATGCACATTCAGCACAAGTGTGAAAATACACTAGAAACCTTAGCTTGTTGCCAGAATTTGCCTCTGTTTTGATGCTGTTTCCCAACTTCTTTGTGAAAAACAAGACACTTTAGCTGAGGATTCAAAATATATATGTGCAAAAGAAACTTTCCCACAAAGGATTAAGTGTATGAATCTCAATGGAGGAAAACATTGGTTCAAGATTTACCTTGTGCGAAAGCTGTTCTGTTTGAATGGAATTGATTTTGTCCTCTGTTAAGTTTACCTTCTTCCCCAGCAACCTGGTTTTAATTTATTTCTTCACCCTCAGTAATTTCTCCCTGAGGCTGGTTGCTATATTGTGGGCGGCGACCATAGCGACGACGAACAAAGTGAAGTGGGTAACGCTGTCTTCTGTAAGGAGGGCGATGTTGCTGATTTTGATAATCTTGGTTTTCTCCATCTGTTGCTGTCCCTGCTCCATCTCCTTTCTCTCCACCTTCAATGTTCTGTTGGTAATTACGTGGTGGACCTCGGTGGCAGGGGTTGCAGCGATGATAACAATTTCTGTCCGTGACACATTGGCTTCCTTGGACTGGAACTCCTCCGGGACCAGTTACGTTTGCTGCTTCTGCACCCTTTCAACCTTCCACTACGTTGAACTCCACAGTTTCACTGTCTCCAACACTGTGGAGGTATTTCTGTGGGTTATTCTTTTTTATAGCAGTCTGATGTACAAACACGTCTTCCTTTGTATCATTCCTGTTGATGAATCCATATCCATTTCATATGTTCAACCACTTTACTGTTCCAAGAGCCTTTGTTGCGATGACTTTCTTCTCTCCGGAGGATTTGGGTTTGTCTGGCTGTTGCTGCTGCTGCTGTCGGATTGCTGCTCCGTCTCGGCCTCGCTCAGAGTGTTGACAGGCTGCGTGAGGTGGTTGCGGCTCAGGCCGGTCTGAGGTGGGGTCTCCTGCACTCTCTCTGCTTCTTTTTTCTCTCTAATATAATTCCTTTCCATTTCTTCTGTCCCCAGTTGCAGAAAAAGCTCTGCATTTTGTATTCCTTGCTTGTATTGTGATCTAGTTTCTTCATCCTTTTCTGATACTCCTGCGAAGTGCCTCCCTGTAACTGCTGTCACTGTCTTTTGAGAGATGTCAATTCCTCCTGGTACATCTGCTTTTTACTTCCAGATAGTCTTCATCATCCTGCTTATTGGCAATATCTGTCTCCCTGTTGATGCTGTCTAGCTCCTCCTTGTCATTGTAATAGTCGACAATGGGTGAGAGGAGAGCTGTGGACATCTTCTCCACTGAGCTGCCCTCCTTTGCTGACACAACTAGTGCCTTGATGGTGTGCCAATCCAACTGGATTTTCCTGAGCCATTCACATCCTAGCAACGATGGTCCTACATTTTTCAGTACATGGAGGTTCAGCTGCTGTGTTTTGTCTCCGTGGGTCACTGTCACTTTAATTTTACCTTTGGGATGCACTTTCTGTCCTGTGCAGTCATTTGTAGTCGTGTACAGAGATCGCTGTTAAAGCTGAGCCTGTGTCTAACTCCATTTTCAGTCTCACGCCTGCCACTTGTGGAGTGATCCATATTACTCTTCGATCATCTGTGTCTTTCACGCTGTGAAGTTGCAGACAAGACAATTCACTTTTGTCTGAGTCGTTTTCATCAGAACTGCTTTCTGTCATTTTGTGTACATTGTTGTATTTTCCTTTTTGGGGTTTCTTGTTTCCCTGCATTTTGTCCTTTTCCTGCTGTGTACTAGCTTTGCATACTCTGCCAGTGAGGCCCTGTTTGCCACAGTTTCTGCATTCCTTGTCTTTAAACCAACAAACATCAGGATCATGCGACCTGTTCCCACTGTGATAACATTTCTTTTCTTCATTTCTGTTCAGTGACATTTTATTCGTAGCATATTTCAGAGATTTTCGTTGTATCTGTGAAG
This sequence comes from Hemitrygon akajei, assembly GCF_048418815.1. Taxonomy (NCBI): domain Eukaryota; kingdom Metazoa; phylum Chordata; class Chondrichthyes; order Myliobatiformes; family Dasyatidae; genus Hemitrygon; species Hemitrygon akajei. The sequence continues at coordinate 67,381,355 of NC_133127.1, read as the reverse complement.
CACTTCATGTGGCTACTTCTAATGATATTGAGATGTTCAGCACTTTCTCGAATATAAGGTCTTTTTCACACAGGAGCTTCTTCTGTGTGGTTTCACAGTGCATGCCACACACTGACCTATCCCTCAATACCAGCTCCGTATGCCGTACGCCGTACACCTTCTTAACCACAGAGTCAACCTGCGCAGCTGCTTTGAGCGTCCTATGGATTCAGACCTGAAGATCCCTCTGATCCTCTACACTGCCAAGAGTCTTACCATTAATACTATATTCTGTCATCATATTTGACCTACCAAAATGAACCACTTTACACTTTTCTGGGTTGAACTCCATCTGCCACATTTCAGCCCAGTTTTGCATCCTATCAATGTCCTGCTGTAACCTCTGACAGCCCTCCACACTATCCACAACACCTCCAACCTTTACGTCATCAGCAACTTACTATCCCATCCCTCCACTTCCTCATCCAGGTCATTTATAAAAATCACGAAGAGTAAGGGTCCCAGAACAGATTCCTGAGACACTCCACTGGTGACCAACCTCCATGCAGAATATGACCCATCTACAACCACTCTTTGCCTTCTGTGGACAAGCCAGTTCTGGTTCCACAAAGCAATGTCCCCATGGATCCCATGCCTCCTTACTTTCTCAATAAGCCTTGCATGGGGTACCTTATCAAATGCCTTGCTGAAATCCATATACACTACATTTACTGCTCTTCCTTCATCAATGTGTTTAGTCACATCCTTAAAAAACTCAATCAGGCTCGTAAGGCACGACCTGCCCTTGACAAAGCCATTCTGACTATTCCTAATCATATTATGCCTCTCCAAATGTTCATAAGTCCTGCCTCTCAGGATCTTTTCTATCAACTTACCAACCATTGAAGTAAGACTCACTGGTCTATAATTTCCTGGGCTATCTCTACTCCCTTTCTTGAATAAAGGAACAACATCTGCAACCCTCCAGTCCTCTGGAACCTCCCCCTTCCCCATTGATGATGCAAAGATCATCGACAGAGGCTCAGCAATCTCCTCCCTTGCCTCCCACAGTACCCTGGGGTACATCTCATCTAGTCCCGGCGACTTATCCAACTTGATGCTTTCCAAAAGCTCCAGCACATCCTCTTTCTTAATATCTACTTATTCAAGCTTTTCAGTCTGCTGCAAGTCATCACTACAATCACTAAGATCCTTTTCCATAGTGAATACTGAAGTAAGGTATTCATTAAGTACCTCTGCTATTTCCTCCGGTTCCATACACACTTTCCCACTGTCACACTTGATAGGTCCTATTCTTTCACGTCGTATCCTCTTGCTCTTCACATACTTGTAGAATGCCTTGGGTTTTCCTTAACCCTGCCCTCCAAGGCCTTCTCATGGCCCCTTCTGGCTCTCCTAATTTCCTTCTTAAGCTCCTTCCTGTTAACCTTATAATCTTCTAGATCTCTAACATTACCTAGCTCTCTGAACCTTTTGTAAGCTTTTCTTGGTTAGTTAGGACATCACAGGTCACAGGGAGAAGGCAGCAGAATGGGGTTGAATGGAAGAATAAATCAGCCATGCTGGAACAGCAGAACAGATTTGATGGGCCAATTGGCCTAATTCTGCACCTATGTCTTATGGTCTAATTGGGCTGTTCTTGTAGGAGCATAATGCCCAATTTCCCATGAAACTTATTTATCTCCCGTCATTGCAGTGGAGGCAAATGAACTCCAGAAGTTCTATAGAAGTTATAGAGAAAAATGTATTGTCTACTGTCCCTGTACCTCATTCCTAACTGTGCAATTTCCTCCATCACCACACCTGCTCAGAGGTTCATGTTTCCATTTTTCTGATTTGAATGATTAGTTTCTCTCTGTCTTTCTCTATCTCTCTGTCTTAATATCTCTGTCTCTTTCTTCTCTATCACTCTTTCTATTTCTCTTAATATACCGTAGATTCCGGACTACAGAGCGCACCTGATTAAAAGCCGCTGGCTCTAATTTTAGAAATAAAATCAATTTTTTAATTGTAAAGGCCACACCGGATTTTAGGCCGCACCGGATTTTCGGCCGCAGGTGTCCCACGTTGTAATATGAGATATTTACACAGAAAGATATTACACGTGAGGATTTTTTAACTTTTAATTAAATCCATATGGTAACAAAAACAAATACATATTGCAAATGCTTTTTTTCGAACCGTGCCCGTAACGCGGCTACTTTTAAATATACGTTGCGTATACTTCTTTACTGAACAACATTCCAATATCTCCTAACGACTGGTAAAAAATATATATACTGCAGCCTACCAGGAAAAGTTATTGATCGCCTTTAACTTAAAAGCAGCGTTTTCGCTCCGCCGTCCCGTTTATCGCAAACGGCATTTTTCCCACAAGACACCGCGAAACCGGATGTGACGTCATAGCATCCCGCGATGTAGTACAGAAAACAAATATAGTTAAAACTCTTCTAACTTTAACTAGAAAATGAATTACTAAGCGAAAATATTATAAACTAAATAACTGCCATAAGGCAGCACAATGCTTCGAGTGTTTTCCATGTTGATGAGGGTGAGTACAAATGACTGATTTACAATAATTTAATTGTGAAAGTGCGTTTGATTTATCGTACAATTTCATTGGACCTCTGTGAACTACTCATCAATTTTATTGGTCTACTGTTACGAGGCAAAATGTTTACGAGGCGGCATGAAAAAAATCATGTATTAGCCGCTCCGTATTAAAGGCCGCAAAGTTCAAAGCTGTTCAAAATGTGGGAAAAAAGTAGCGGCTTAAAATCCGGAATCTACGGTATATATATCTCTAGCTGTCTCTGTCTCTCTTTAATAGAACTTAAAAACTTTGAGAATACTTTTGACTACATGTTCTCTATTGTTATAATTTGTTTTGGTGTACCATGCTGTTGTGTGATGTGCCCTGTAGTCGTTTAAGATGTTTTTCCATCTTAAAGCTGGAGTATTTGCTCTGTTTAAGTAATGTTTGAGTGGTCTTGTATATATGTTGGTTAATTAAGCATTTTTGTTTGTTTAAATAAATTCATTACAGGTTATATGTATAAATATGTGAATTGCGTATGTCTGTGTTTCACTTAAAGTAAACTCGAAGTTAGACCCACGTTTCAGACTCCCGTCTCTTCCTTTGAATTAGTTTAATGTTTTGAAGTGGGAAAACATAGCAGTATTGGTGTAATGGAGACTGTTGTCATTGAATGAGTGGGGAAGTGAAGTTACGTGTGCTGAGAAATATTAATTAATTGCAAAATCCATTGTGCTAAATAGGCATGGAGAGAAATATTTATATGTTGATTGATTAGCAAACATTTGCGTAATCAGTAAAAAAATATTGAATACGGGTTAAGTATAATGTTTGCATAGCTTGTGTTGCAAAATAAGAATTTGACATGATAATTGTGATGTTGATGGATTGAGGTCTAACATTGCAGTCTAATTAGAGCAATTTTATGGTGCATGAAATCCACTGTGTGTTTCAAATTCCTGGATGTCAAACGAGTAAAAACAGAAGCAAAAAGGAAACGTCCTAGACCTTAGCATGTCAATACTCCCACCCCAAAGTAACTCAATTTCAAATGACACATATGATGTAGTGTGCAGCCCCGAGCTCCATCTTCTCAGCATGAGTGGCCACACAGTTCTCCCGGACTGCCCAACACCAGACTTCACTGTTAGCCTCTCCACAGAGTGGTGTGGTGATCAAGTTCCTGGCGCCACTGTGCTGTCAATAATCTAGTTCTTTTTATTATGATGTCTTTTAGTAATGTTTCAATTAATGATCTTGTTCTTAAGAAGGTATCTTGAGCTGAAAAAAAGCTATAGTGTAGAGTTAGGTCAAAGCTCATTATATTTAACTAGATCTCATCTTTATTTGCCCTCGATTAGTATTGACTTTGTAGGATTCTCTCTCTAAGATAAACCACAGGTTTTCCATAGTTGCCAATACAGTGACCTATTACCTACTTGGGGCAGCACGGTGACCCTGTGACCGGGTTTGATTCTTGCCGCTGCCTGTAAGGAGTATGTACTTTCTCCTCGTGACTGCGTGGCTTTCCTTTGCGTGCCGCGGTTTCCTCCCACAGTCCAAAGATGAAAACAAACAAGAGGAGATCTGTGGATGCTGGAAGTCTGAGCAACACACTCAAAACACTGGGGGGTCTCAGCAGGCCAGGCAGCATCTAGGAAAAGAGTACAGTCGACATTTCAGGCTGTAACCCTTCGGCAGGACTGCAGAAAAGAAGAGCTGAGGAGTAGATTTGAAAGGTGGGGGGAGGGAGAGAGAAACACCAGGTGACAGGTGAAACCTGGAGGGGGAGGGATGAAGTAAAGAGCTGGGAAGTTGATTGGTGAAAGAGACAGAAGGCCATGGAAGAAAGAAAAGTAAGGGGGTGGGTGAGAGCACCAGGTGGAGGCAATGGGCGAGCAAGGAGATAAGGTGAGAGAGGGATAAGGGAATGGGAAATGATGAAGGGGGGGTACAGGGCATTACTGGAAGTTTGAGAAATTGATGTTCATGCCATCAGGTTGGAGGCTACCCAAAATATAAGGTGTTATTCCTTGAACCTAAGTGTAGCCTCATCAGTGGAGGTGGCTGTGGATGGACGTATCAGAATGGGAATGGGAAATGGAATTAAAATCTATGGTCACTGGGAGATCCCACTTTTTCTGGTGAATGGAGCGTAGATGCTCAGCAAAGCGATCTCCCAGTCTATGTTAGGTCTCACCAATATACAGGATGCCACACGGGAGCACTGAACACAGTAAATGACCACAGTAGTCTCACAGGTGAAGTGTCGCCTCGCCTGGAAGGACTGTTTAGGGCCCTGGATGGTAGTGAGGGAGGAGGTGTAGCACTTGTTCCGCTTGCAAGGATGAGTGACAGGAGGGAGGTCAGTGGGGAGGGACGAATGGACAAGGGAGTTGTGTAGAGAGGGATCCCTTTGGAAAGGTAGAAACTGGGGGAAAGGGAAAGATGTGCTGGTCTAAAGATGTATTGATTGGTAGGTTAATTGGTCTTTGTAAGATTAAATCAGGGGATTGCTAGGTGGTGTGGCTTGAAGGGCCAGAAGGGCCTGTTCTGCACTGTATCTCAAATAAATAAATAAGCAAAAAAGCTGAGGAATTTTCAAGATTGTTGATGATTATTATTAACACCAAGCCAAAAACGACAAAGCCTGACTACCAGGCTTCCATATATTATTTATTGGCTGTGGCCAATGTTACAATGGAAGCGAGCTAAGGAAGGGAGAATTAGCAATCTTGGCATCTTCATTCTTGGTAATTATTGTCAATGGGAGCAAAACACTGATGAAGGCTGTAAATTATTTGATATAATTAACGTAGCTCACAACTATTCAGATAAATACTAAGAATGAACCTGTCATCTCTTGATATATTCTGCTTGATCTATTTTTGGCTCTTCAGTACTCCATCCCCTGAAGCCTTTGACCCGACCAGATTCTCTCTATCTGAGTCTATTCCGTTGTCTTCTCTACAGGGAACCCATCACCTTCTCTCCTCCATCATCCGAGCCCTACCTCACTTCCTCCACTAATTCCACTAGAGCAGAGGTAACAAAGAAAACCCTTGTTTATCGGTATGATGTCTATCCAACTGTGCACAGAATTGTGTACATTGTACATGATAGAAATTATGTGTGCCCTGTATTCCTTCATCGTGACAAATTCCTCTGAAAATTACTTCCTACAGTCGGTACCCACTGTGATCTCATTCTAGCCCCAATTAAAAGTGTTATTCCCCACTCAAGCCATTTGGCCGTGGATTTGAGCTGTAAAAATTCCCTGGTAGTCAGAGCCAGACCTTGCGATAAGGGAAGCATTCAAGAAGAAATTAAAAGCACTTTGAATTTTTCGGCAACACGTTCTTCTGGATTTCCTGACCTCAAAATGGCAATTCCGCATTGAGCCAAAACCAAATTAAAATGCAAGGTTGGAGATACAAGAGACGGCAGATGCTGGAATCTGGAGCAACAATCTGTTGCAGGTACTTAGTGAGTCGAGCTCTGGGTGAGGAAAGGAGTTGTCGATGTTTAGGGTCAGATTGGAAGGTTCTTATGCAGGGTTTTGATCTGAAAGGTTGACAATTTCTTTCCCTCAGTTGCTGCTTGACCTACTGAGTTTCTCCAGCAGAATGTTTGTTGGTTAAAATGCAAGCTTTTTAGGTGCTGAATTTGTTGGTGTTGATGCTTGGAGTGAAGTATCAGTTGGTACCACCTCCCTGTCTGACGTAAGAGTATGAGAGTGGCACACCACGTTGCTCTGGAAGCTGCATCAAGGTCCCCAAACAGTCTTGAATGTCAGTCTGAGAAAGGAGTATTAACGTGTATGCAGATACAGCTGTTTGCATCGAAACATTAATTAGTTATTGTTGGTAGACAATTTTAACAAGAAGGTGCATTTGCTCCACCATCTCTAGCTAGACTCTCCTATCTCAGCTTTTAGGGAAGAGGAGGTAGGCTCTGTGAATTACGTTGTAACCCTTGGCATGCTGAATGTTATTGATCTTGCACCTGCAAGAGCACAACCCCAAACTGGAGCACAACTCCTCAGCTGCTGCAGTCCCATCTCACTTGACTAGCTATCATTGTAATCGTAGGTTGAGCAGACAGCCTGACAGTGGTGGCACTTGCTCATCTCCTACTGTCATAGTTGCTCTTGTGGGTGCTGACACCCCTAGTATTCTGTGTGGGATTAAACTGCAGGATATGGCCCACACTATGAGGCCTTCTGCCATGGTTATGATAAGATACAGGATACCTTCAGTTTGTACTGCAAAAGGAGAGGAATATGAAATAGAGGGCAAGGGGGAAGATGTGTGGAATGAAGTCATGCAGTGGTGTAAAGTGTACGTCTGTTTGGTGGAAGTTGGGCCAGATACTCAATGTAACATTGCAAACTCATTCCTGCCTCCTTAGGACAATTGAAGTCCTATTTAACAAACTAATGGAGAAGTTACAAAATCACAACTCAGCACCATCAGAAAGTTACTGATCTAGTGAGACAATTAGCTCTGAAGGGTAGTGCAAATTCTGAATTGTGCATTGCATGGTTTGTTTGCATGTGTGAACTAATGGATGAGGATATGTCATCCAAGATTTATAATTTTAAAGGTTTAATGTTTAAACATAGAAAGATAGAAAATCTACAGCACAACACAGGCCCTTCAGCCCACAAAGCTGTGCTGAATATGTCATTACCTTAGAAATTACCTACGGCTATCAATAGCCCTCTATTTTTCTGAGCTCCGTGTACCTGTCTAGGAGTCTCTCAAAAGACCCTTTCGAATCTGCCTCCACCGCTGTCGCCAGCAGCCCATTCCACTCTGCGTAAAAAAAAAAAAGAATTACCCCCTGTACCTACTTCCAAGCACCTTAAAACTGTGCCCTCTCATGCTAGCCACTTTAGCCCTGGGAAAAAGCCTCTGACTATCCACACGATCAATGCCTCTCATCATCTTATACACCTTGATCAGGTCACCTCTCATCCTCCGTCGCTCCAAGGAGAAAAGGCCAAGTTCACTCAACCTATTCTCATAAGACATGCTCCCCAATCCAGATAACATCCTTGTAAATCTCCTCTGCACCCTTTCTATGGTTTCCACATCCTTCCTGTAGTGAGGCAACCAGAAATGAGCACAGTACTCCAAGTGGGGTCTGACCAGGGTGACCTGATCCTCCACACTGCCAAGAGACTTGCCATTAATACTCTATTCTGCCATCATTTTTGACCTCCCAAAATGAACCACCTCACACTTATCTAGGTTAAACTCCATATGTAACTTCTTAGCCCAGTTTTGCATCCTATCAATGTCCCATTGTAACCTCTGACAGCCCTGCACACTATCCACAACACCTCCAACCTTTGTGTCATCAGCAGATTTACTAAACCATTCCTCCACTTCCTCATCCAGGTCATCTATAAAACTCACGAAGAGTAAGAGTCCCAGAACAGATCCCCGAGGCACTCCACTGGTCAGCGACCTCCATGCAGAATATGACCTGTCTAAAACCACTCTTTGCCTTCTGTGGGCAAGCCAGTTCTGGATCCATAAAGCAATGTCCCCTTGGATCCCATGCCTCCTTACTTTCTCAATAAGCCTTGCATGGGGTACCTTAAATAAAGGCACGCACGTGGGTGATGGCTTTAATTGGTGTATTCACATTGCAACGGGAGGGAAAGAGATCAATGTGCATGCGCAGACATCTGATCAATAGGTAGTGCTAAGGGGGATGTCATTGCTGTAAAAGAAATAGATCCACCCATTTCAGTTCCTCCTCCGTTAGATTAACAGACAATAAAACTGTATACAGTATGTACAAAACATTGAATTTCCCTTTCATAAACCCATATTCCAAGTAAGCCTGCTTTCACAATAGCAGTCCATAACAACATCACAGTTGTAAAGGTTCAGTATTCTGGGTGGCGCTCTGCTTCTTTCAGGATAGTGCCTCTGGACCTGTTGAGTGGCATCGGGTTTGATGGTGTCTTGTTTAAGACAACGCTGTCGGTTTCTGGTGTCATGTTGCTGTCAGTGACGTCATCACTGAGAGGCAAGTCTGGTGACTGTAATGTGTAATTTGTTGGATTCATTCGATTCTGGTGTGTTCTTTGGTTGACCATCCAGTATCTGATCCACATGAGGTTTCCAAGTCTGATCTCCAACATCTACTGTGTACATCAGTGGTCCAGTTCTTGTAGTTATCCTACTGGGTGTTCACTTGTCATGTGCTAGATAGATAGATAGATAGATAGATACTTTATTCATCCCCATGGGGAAATTCAACATTTTTTCCAATGTCCCATACACTGGTTGTAGCAAAACTAATTACATACAATACTTAACTCAGTAAAAATATGATATGCATCTAAATCACTCTCTCAAAAAGCATTAATAATAGCTTTTAAAAAGTTCTTAAGTAGTTTACTTAAATACATTAAATACAATCAACCCCGGCACTTTAACATATCTTACTCCTGGCGGTTGAATTGTAAAGCCTAATGGCATTGGGGAGTATTGACCTCTTCATCCTGTCTGAGGAGCATTGCATCGATAGCAACCTGTCGCTGAAACTGCTTCTCTGTCTCTGGATGGTGCTATGTAGAGGATGTTCAGGGTTTTCCATAATTGACCGTAGCCTACTCAGCGCCCTTCGCTCAGCTACCGATGTTATACTCTCCAGTACTTTGCCCACGACAGAGCCCGCCTTCCTTACCAGCTTATTAAGACGTGAGGCGTCCCTCTTCTTAATGCTGCCTCCCCAACACGCCACCACAAAGAAGAGGGCGCTCTCCACAACTGACCTATAGAACATCTTCAGCATCTCACTACAGACATTGAATGACGCCAACCTTCTAAGGAAGTACAGTCGACTCTGTGCCTTCCTGCACAAGGCATCTGTGTTGGCAGTCCAGTCTAGCTTCTCGTCTAACTGTACTCCCAGATACTTGTAGGTCTTAACCTGCTCCACACATTCTCCATTAATGATCACTGGCTCCATATGAGGCCTAGATCTCCTAAAGTCCACCACCATCTCCTTGGTCTTGGTGATATTGAGACGCAGGTAGTTTGAGTTGCACCATATCACAAAGTCCTGTATCAGTTTCCTATACTTCTCCTCCTGTCCATTCCTGACACACCCCACTATGGCCGTGTCGTCAGCGAACTTCTGCACATGGCAGGACTCCGAGTTATATTGGAAGTCTGATGTGTACAGGGTGAACAGGACCGGAGAGAGCACGGTCCCCTGCGGCGCTCCTGTGCTGCTGACCACCGTGTCAGACCTACAGTCTCCCAACCGCACATACTGAGCTCTATCTGTCAAGTAGTCCACTATCCAATCCACCATGTGAGAGTCTACTCCCATCTCCGTTAGTTTGTGCCTTAAGATCTTGGGCTGGATGGTGTTAAGCTAGGATTTGCTTTCCAAACTAGAAGCTCCTTGCTGCTTCACTTGGCAACTGGGTGAACTATTTATTCTGCATTTCCCTTTAGAGATCTGGTTTCAGGAGGTCCATCTGAGATCTCAGGTTCCTGTTCATGAATAGCATGACAGTGGTTTGATTTGTCATCGCATGAACAGAGTTCCATTACACAGAAAAAGGAAGATTTACACCTTGTGTTGTAGAGAAGTACCCTCCTTATCTGTCACTTTAATAGACTTCTTGAAGATTTGGATAAACCTTTTAGCTAACCCATTCATTGCTGGGTGGTGAGGAGCTGACTTGAAATGTCTGATGCCATTTTTCTTCAGGAACAGTCAGAATTCTTCTGACGTGTTTTGTGGTCTGTTGTTACTCACTGTTTGTTCTGGTAGGCTGTTTCTGGTGAAGCTAGTCTTCAAAGCAGAGGCAGTCTTTGCTGAGGTGGTTGACTTCATCGGTATAACCTCCAGTCACTTTGAATGAGCATCCACTGCAATCTGAAACATGGAGTCCATGAAGACCCAGCAAAGTCTATATGTACTCTTTGCCATGGTGATGACGGCCACTCCCAAAGGTGTTATAGTGCCTGTGGGGGTGCATTTTGAACTTTTTTGGCATCCCAAACAGCTTTTGGCCAAGTCTTCAATCTGTATATCTATTCCCGGCCACCACATGTAGTTCCGGGTGAAGCTTCATCTTGACAGTACCCAGATGTCCTTCATGCAGACTTTCTAACACTCTGGTACGTAGTTTAGAGGGAACCACAGCATGAGATACGCACATCAGCATTCTTTGACATACTGACAGTTAGTCTCATCTTGCTGAGAATTATGGAAACATAGGATATCATGAGCTGGCCATCCTTGGTGAATTCATAGACTTTTGACAATATTGGGTCATTCCTTGTTTCCCTTTGTATTTCGGAATTTGTTACCAGTAACTGGTCCAGCAACGTGGTGTGGAACACTGCTGCAAGGGCGCTGATAAAGACTTTTCTTCTTCAGTTGCCAACGGTGGAAGGCATGACAAGCTATCAGCATTGCTGTGTTGTCTGGTACCCCTGAACTCTATGTCATTAGAGTGGGCTCCTAGGAGAAGTGCCCAACATTGCAACCGGGTAGCAGAGATCACTGGAATTCCCTTCCTGGGATTGAAAATGGACACAAGGGACTGGTGATCTGTCACTAATGTAAACTTTTGTCGGTAGAGGTAGTGGTGTAACTCCTTTATTCCCCATACTAGACTAGGGGCCTCTCGGTCAATCTGTGTATATTTGCGTTCTGCACTTGTCAGTGATCTTGAAACAAGTGCAATCAGGTGTTCAGATCCGTCTTTCATAATGCGTGATATAACAGCGCCAGTGCCATAAGGGGATGCATTGCATGCCAGTCTGATAGGTAGAGATGGGTCATAATGGGTGATCAGGTCATTTGATGTTATTAGTCTCTTTGTTTCCTCGAATGCTTTTTCATATCTTTCGGACCATTACCACTTTGCTGCTGACTGTAACAGTGCTTTCAATGGGTGCAGCCCTGTAGCAATGTTTGGGAGAAACTGGTGGTGGTAGTTTACAAGGCCGAATTATGACCTGAGTTGTGACTTATTTTCTGGTTTGGGTGCCTGTAGCACTGCTTCAATCTTCTCTTGTGACTCCCTGTATGTAAGCCATGCTCATCAATGGCATGTCCATAGTATGAGATTTCATTCTTGAAAAACACATTTCTCTCTCTTTAAGCACAGACCATGCTCACTCAGCCAGATAAACACTTTACCAAGGTTCTGGAGGTGCTCTTCATCACTCTTGCCAGTCACAATGACGTCATCAGGGTGACATTATTTTCCTGGGATATCTTGGAGCACTTGGTCTGTTGCTCTTTGCTAGATTGCTGGAGCTGATAAGACACCAAAGACAAGATGATTATACTGGAACAGTCCCTTGTGAGTGTTGATTGTGAGGAACTTCATGCTTGACTCCTTAGGCTCCATTTGCAGACAGGCTTGTGGCAGGGCAATCTTTGAGAACATCTCCCCACTTGCCAAAGATGCAAAAGTGTCTTCTATTTGTGGCAGGGGAACTGCACAGTATGCAGGACTGGGTTGATGCTCACCTTGAAATCCCCACAAATACGAAGGCTCCGGCCTTCCCTTTCTTGATCACCAGGATAAAGGGCATGGCCCAAGCACTCAACTCAACCTTGGAGAAAATTCCAGTCGCCTCCAAGCTCTGCAGTTCAGCACCCACTTTACGATGTAATGTGTAAGGCACTGGATGCACTTTATGGAATCTTGGTGTTGCTTTTTCATCCAGTTCAATTCTGCCCTTCATGCCTTTGAGTTTACCAGTCCCTTTCTCAAACACCACCTCACTAGCATTAAGCAGCTTTGCCAGACTCTAGTTAGTGCTACCGTTTGGGCTGCCATTGCCTGTTGATGTCACACTGAGAGTTTTGATTGAGTACCAGTCTAGTTGGATTTTCCTCAACCATTCATGTCCAAAAAGTGCTGGCCCTCCACTTTTCAACACATAAAGCTCTAACTGTTGTGTTTGGCCTCCATACATCACATTTCAATTTGCTTTTGGGAGACACTTTTCCACCTATGTAAGTCTTTAGCATCACTGAAGCCTTCTCTAATAGTATCTTAGAAAAAAGTCTGTTGTAGACAGCCTCTGGAATTATAGACAAAACTAACCCTGTATCCAGCTCCATTTTCAGTTTTACACCAGAAACATCTATTGTGATCCATATTATGTTGCGATCTGCTTCAGTAACACTGCAGTTCTAGCCGTGACAGTTCACCTTTGGCAGACTCTGTGTTGTCTGATTCTGTCTTACATTTGGTAACTTTATGCATTTGGCATCTGTTAGTGTCGAGAGACCTTGGAAAGTTTCCAGGGCGCAGGCCTGGGCAGGGTTGTATGGGAGACAGGCAGTTGCCCATGCTACAAGTCTCCCCTCTCCACGACACCGATGTTGTCCAAGGGAAGGGCAAGGGCCGATACAGCTTGGCACCGGTGACGTCGCAGAGCAATGTGTGGTTAAGTGCCTTGCTCAAGTACACAACACACTGCCTTAGCTGAGGCTCGAACTAAAGACCTTCAGATCACTAGACCAATGCCTTAACCACTTGGTCAAGTGCCAATGCTAACCATATGTTGCTCTGCGACGTCACCGGTGCCAAGCTGTATCGGCCCTTGCCCTTCCCTTGGACAACATTGGTGGCGTGGAGAGGGGAGACTTGCAGCATGGGCAACTGCCGGTCTCCCATACAACCCTGCCCAGGCCTGCGCCCTGGAAACCTTCCAAGGTGCAAATCCATGGTCACTTGAGACTAATGGATGCCTATTATACATTTGCTTAGTTTTGTGTTTGAGACTTTTCATTTGGTTGTGCTTTTTGTGTGCCTTGCTCACTCTGTCTATGTAACCCTGTCTGTGACACATTCTGCAGACTTTTTCTTTGATTCAACAGTCATTTGCATCACGGGAGGATTTGCCACTCCAATAGCATCTTTGGCTTTTTGCACCATTCATAGACATTTTGTGCATTTCACATTCTAACATTCTTTTCTGTAGTTCTGCTGTAGTCTCTAATAATTTTGCAAAGGTCAATGCTCGTTCTAAGGTTAGGTCTCTTTTGGACAGTAGCCTCTTTTGAGTGCTTTGACTGTGCATGCCTCATATGAGCCTGACCCTTAATGGGTCAGAACGTCCATCTCTAAAGTCACAGTACTGGGAAAGTTTGCGCAGTTCTGCAATGCATTCAGAAATGCTTTCATCTTTTGACTGGTTCCTTTTGTAAAATCTAAATCTCTCAGCTATTGCCTACCATTCAGGGCTCAAGTGATTTTGTAAAATTGTAACAAATTCATTGAACACTTGCTGGCTTTTCAAGGGTTTCTAGGTTGTGTAAGAGACTGTACATTCTTGCACTCATTAAGCTAAGAAGCTAAGCAGCTTTCTTTTGCTCCTTCACTTTGTTCATATTACAATACAGTTCAACCCTCTCGATACACAACTCCCAGTCTTCATTAATGCTATCAAATTTGTAAACTTCTCTGATTGAAGCTTTCGCCATGTTATTTTCACTTTACTGCACTCACGTCTTTCACTGCTACTCACATGTTCATTGGCATCCGTGACGGCATTCTCTGTACTGTTTAACTCTCGCTATTTCATCCTGTAATCATGCTGTAACTGTTTGTGATATTTTCTGACATTCAAGTTCATATTTGTCGCCAACGTGTTGTGTCTGTGTAAAGCTGCATATCAGTTAAATAAAAGCACACACACGGGTGATGGCTTTAATTGGTGTATTCACATTGCAACAGGAGGGAGGGAGAACAATGTGCATGTGCAGACAACAGATCAGTATGTAGTGCTAAGGTGAGGGTGGGTCATTGCTCTAAAAGAAATAGACCCATACATTACAGTACTCATAAATCAACCTACTGAATTGGGCAAAACCATAATCGAAAATATTCCAGGCTATTGTATTACAAAGGTTTCAGCATTGTTTATGTAATTAGTGAAATAGCATTCGAGTTTTTGCTTGTTTACTGGCTTCCAGGCTGGAGAAGGTATTACCCCAAATTATTCTGGAAGATCAAACCAGTTTTATTAAAAATCGCTATTCTTTTTTCAATGTTAGGAGATTACTGAATATTGTTTATACTCCTTCACATAGCACTTCAGAATGTGTTATTTCATTAGATGCGGAGAAAGCATTTGATAGAGTTGAATGGCCTTACTTATTTTATGTGTTGGAGAAGTTTAATTTTAGTCCGACATTCATATCTTGGATTAAACTGATTTATCACACTCCAGTAGCCTCGGTGTTTACTAATAATCAAAGATCTCCCTTTTTTCGTTTATTTCAGGGCACTAGACAAGGGGCACTTAGCCCATTACTATTTAACATTGCTTTAGAACCTTTGGCAATTGCCATCAGAGAATCACAGGATATTTCGGGTATTAATCGTGGGACAGATATTCATAAGTTATCTTTGTATGCAGATGATTTATTATTATTCATTTCTAACCCTGAGAAATCTATTCCAGCAGTTCTATCATTGTTGGCTCAATTTAGTGAGTTTTCTGGGTATAAGTTAAATCTTAATAAGAGTGAATTGTTTCCTTTGAATAGACAGGTCCCAAGTTATGGAAATTTATCTTTTAAATTAGTTAATGACTCTTTTATTTACTTAGGGATTAAAATCACAAAAAACCATAAAGAATTATTTAGGTTTAATTTTTTACCCTTAATTGATCAGATTAAATGCTTGTTTACTAAGTGGTCACCATTATCTTTATCTCTGATAGGTAGGATTAATGCTATTAAGATGGTTATTTTACCTAAGTTTTTATATATTTTTCAAGCGGTACCAACTTTTATTCCGAAATCTTTTTTTACTAATGTTGATTCAAAAATTTCCTCATATATATGGCAGAATAAAAATCCCAGGTTAGGTAAAATATACTTACAGAAGACAAAGAAGGAAGGTGGGTTGGCATTACCTAATTTCAGATTTTATTATTGGGCAGTTAATATTAGATATTTGTTATGTTGGTTGAAAGACTGGGATGGATCTTTTGGCCCTCATTGGGTGAGTTTGGAAATTAAATCGGTACCAGGTTATGCTCTGGGTTCTATTTTAGGGACTTCTCTCCCTTTTGTTCTTTCTAAATTGCCAAAACGAATTGACAACCCGATAGTTAAACATACTTTACGTATATTGTTTCAATTTCGGAAATTTTTCGGGTTGACTCAATTCATTTAAAATATTCCTATTGTATCTAATTGCTTTTTCCACCCTTCAATTATAGATCAAGCTTTTTCGGCTTGGAAAACTAAGGGATTACTAAGATTTTCTGATTTATTTTCGGACAATTGTTTTATGTCTTTTGAGCAATTATCTAACAAATATAATTTGCCTAGATTTCATTTTTTTAGATATTTACAGATTAGGCATTTTTTAAGTACGGTACTTCCTACGTTTCCAAATTTTGTGTCTTCAGATATTTTGGAGAGTTTGTTTGAATTAAACCCTTTTCAAAAAGGGCTTATATCAAAACTTTATAATATAATTATGAAGATACGTTCAGAGCCCCTTTATATGACAAAAAATGATTGGGAAAGAGAGCTTAATCTTATTATTCCTATTGAGAATTGGGATAGAATTCTTCAATTAGTTAATACATCATCTATATGTGCCAAACATTCATTGATACAATTTAAGGTCGTACATAGGGCCCATATGTCCAAGGATAAATTAGCTCATTTTTATTCTTATATAAACCCTATTTGTGATAGATGTCAATTTGAAATCGCGTCTTTAACTCATATGTTTTGGTCATGTCCGCTTTTGAAAAAATATTGGAAAGATATTTTTGATATTATCTCTGCGGTATTGAACATCGATTTACAACCCCATCCTATTACCGCAATTTTTGGTTTACCAGTGATGGACTCACTTCATTTATCTTCTTCCGCCTGTGGAATGATTGCATTTCTCACTTTGATGGCTAGAAGATCTATTTTGTTGAATTGGAAGGAAATTAATCCTCCCACTGTATTTCATTAGTTTTCTCAAACTATGTTATGTTTAAATTTAGAAAAAATTAGCAGTGGTGTATTTGATACTTCTATTAAATTTGAAAAGATATGGAAACCATTTATTCAATATTTTCATATGATATAATATGACCCTGTTCCAAGCTTATTTGATTTTCCAGCTTTAATCTTATTTATGTTGAGAGGATCGGAGTTGACGACACTGATGATTATGTATTCTTGTGAGATATTATAAACAGCCCTTTTTTTTTCTTTTTCTAGTTTTTCTTTTTTTTCTTTTTTTTCTTTTTTCTTCTTTATTAGCTATTAGATTAGTAGTTTAGTTAATTTTGCAAACATTTTTTTCTTTTTTTCTGTTTTTTATATCATATATTATGAAATATCTAGATTTACCTTGTTCACACATATACTGTATGGTTCATGTTTTGGGAAAACTCATTTATACTGTAATCATTGCTTATGTATTCTTTCATGTGCAATGGGAATTTGTATGTTTGTAATCCCTTTATTAATATATCAATTGTATTTTTTTCATATTATTAATATTAATAAAAAGATTGAAAGAGAGAGAGAGTTTTTGCTTGAACATTAGTAAGATTACATCAACACTATAAAAGAAATGAGATTTGTGAAAAGGGAATAACTTATTTAAGTCTATGAGTAGATGAAAATATACTGCAACCGGCTGAAGAAGCCATCTAAGTGAGATAACTCCTAAATCTGATGGAACTCTGATCATTTTCAGTTATAATCTCATGAAAAACTATGGTTCTTCCAGATCTTGCCACGGCGTTGACACTACTTCACAAAATAGTAAAGAAAGAAACCCACACTGTATGTTCCACTGGAGATAATTGTTTGGTGATTTTCACAAACACCTAACTGCACAAATCCACCAAAAAATATAGTACATGCATTAGTGTGGGACTACTTACCTCCCATGTTTCTGAGTAGCCATTTATATACAGTGGGCAGGAGACATGGTTAACCAATACTGTACTATTGTCCCTATTCTTTTAGCTCCAATGATACGATGGTGGGGCATTGGTTGGGGTGGGGAAGTGTTAAGAACAGCAAAATGCATAAGATTTGTCTAAGAAATTCCTCATGGTTGGTCATTTCTAGTGCATTGCAACACTAACTGAGTGTAACCACGAGGAAATCTGCAGATGCTGGAAATTCAAACAACACACACAAAATGCTGGTGGAACACAGCAGGCCAGGCAGCATCTATAGGAGAAGCGCTGTCGACGTTTCGGGCTGAGACCCTTCGTCAGGACTAACTGAAAGGAAAGATACTGAGAGATTTGAAAGTAGGAGGGGGAGGGGCAAATGCGAAATGATAGGAGAAGACCGGAGGGGGTGGGGTGAAGCTGAGAGCTGGAAAGGTGATTGGTGAAAGTGGAGCTGGAGAAGGGAAAGGATCATGGGACGGGAGTCCTCAGGAGAAAGAAAGGGGGGGGGGGGAAGCACCAGAGTGAGATGGAGAACAGGCAAACAACTAAATATGTCAGGGATGGGGTAAGAAGGGGAGGAGGGGCATTAACGGAAGTTAGAGAAGTCAATGTTCATGCCATCAGGTTGGAGGCTACCCAGCTGGTATATAAGGTGTTGTTCCTCCAACCTGAGTTTGGATTCATTTTGACAGTAGAGGAAGCCATGGATAGACATATCAGAATGGGAATGGGACGTGGAATTAAAATGTGTGGCTACTGGGCGATCCTGCTTTTTCTGGTGGACCGAGCGTAGGTGTTCAGCGAAATGGTCTCCCAGTCTGCGTCGGGTCTCACCAATATATAAAAGGCCACACCGGGAGCACCGGACGCAGTATAGCACACCAGCCAACTCACAGGTGAAGTGTCACCTCACCTGGAAGGACTGTCTGGGGCCCTGAATGGTGGTGAGGGAGGAAGTGTAAGGGCAGGTGTAGCACTTGTTCCGCTTACAAGGATAAGTGCCAGGAAGGAGATCGGTGGGAAGGGATGGGGGGGACGAGTGGACAAGGGAGTCGCATAGGGAGCGATCCCTGCGGAAAGCAGAAAGAGGGGGGAGGGAAAGATGTACTTGGTAGTGGGATCCCATTGGAGGTGGCGGAAGTTACGGAGAATTATACGTTGGACCTGAAGGCTGGTGGGGTGGTAGGTGAGGACAAGGGGAACCCTATCCCGAGTGGGGTGGCGGGCGGATGGGGTGAGGTCAGATGTGCGGGAAATGGGAGAGATGCGTTTGAGAGCAGAGTTGATGGTGGAAGAAGAGAATCCCCTTTGTTTAAAAAAGGAAGACATCTCCTTCATCCTGGAATGAAAAGCCTCATCCTGAGAGCAGATGTGGCGGAGATGGAGGAATTGTGAGAAGGGGATAGCATTTTTGCAAGAGACAGGGTGGGAAGAGGAATAGTCCAGGTAGCTGTGAGAGTCTGTAGGCTTATAGTAGATATCAGTAGATAAGCCGTCTCCAGAGATGAAGACAGAAAGATCAAGAAAGGGGAGGGAGGTGTTGGAAATGAACCAGGTAAATTTGAGGGCAGGGTGAAAGTTGGAGGCAAAGTTAATGAAGTCGACGAGCTCAGCACGCGTGCAAGAGGCAGCGCCAATGCAGTCATCGATGTAGCGAAGGAAAAGAGGGGGATGGATACCCGTATAGACTTGGAACACGGACTGTTCCACAAAGCCAACAAAAAGGCAGGCATAACTGGGACCCATACGGGTGCCCATGGCTACACCCTTGGTTTAGAGGAAGTGGGAGGAGCCAAAAGAGAAATTATTGAGAGTAAGAACTAATTCCGCTAGATGGACGAGAGTGGTGGTAGAGGGGAATTGGTTTGGTCTGGAATCCAAAAAGAAGCGAAGAGCTTTGAGACCGTCCTGGTGGGGGATGGATGTATATAGGGACTGGATGTCCATGGTGAAAATAAGGCGGTGGGGGCCAGGGAACTTAAAATCATTGAAAAAATTCAAAGCGTGAGAAGTGTCACGAACATAAGTTGGAAGAGATTGAACAAGGGGGGATAAGACAGTGTCAAGGTATGCAGAGATGAGTTCGGTGGGGCAGGAGCAAGCTGAGACAATAGGTCTACCCGGACAGGCAGGTCTGTGGATCTTCGGTAGGAGGTAGAAATGGGAAGTGCGGGGTGTGGGAACACCAACTGAGTGTTAAAACTTATCTCTAATGTGTCCAGCGGTGGAATTTGAGCAGCAATTAGTTGTATCACGTACAAACCACAAAAAGGCTATTGTTTGAACATCCTGTGCATTGACTAAAACAAAAAAATCATTTAGAGAAAGCACCATTGGTGATCCTATTTGGAGGTACAAGTTTAAACAACTTTTGTTGGACAACTTTTCCTCATCAGTTAGAACCATAATCTGTTCGAGGTCAGTTTGGGCCCTTTGCCTGATGTTCTCATTCTGGTGACATTTAATCTCTTACTTTGGCAATGAACAGTGAGCAGCTGAGCAAAATGTTTCAGTGAATGCCTAGTTGACATTATTCTGTGAAGAAACGAAGAGAAACATAGGAAATGAAATGTATACGGCACAGGTGGCAGAAAATATCCTTCTGATAATAGTGAAAAACCCAGGGCTATGCAGAAAAATCCTAACTTGAAGCAAAGGTGTGAATGCACATGAAATGAATGGACACATATAGATGCAAATCTGAACGAACGTGTAAAACCCTTTCAGCATAGCTGCTGTCAATTGTTCTCCAACCAAAGCTGTATAAATTGAGTACACAGAGGAGTAATGCAAAAGGGATTGCAAAGGAAAACAATAGTTTAACTCCAGGCAGAGTACAAATCATAGAGAAATTGTCAATTGGCTTGGTATTGACTAAAGTATAGAAGACCTAGCCAGTAAATAGATGCTTTGTCGTGAGTGCAGAACACAACTTGTTAAAGATGTGGAATTGGCTTACAAGGCTGTTCCAGCAGTGCATATTGATTATTGAGACAAAGGAACAATCTCTACATTGCATTATTTGACAGACAATCAGTGTGTCTAAAAATAAAGCATAAGGGTTATATAGTTCTACAAAATGCACAATCAAAAATCTGAGATTTGTTTTAATCACACATGATTTCCTGAAGTTAAAATAGATAATGGTCCACAATTTGGATTGTTTCAGTTTGGACAATTCAGGAAGAGCAAAATAACAAATTCTTATTTCAATTGATTAACGCTCAGCTTCAATGGAGGACAACATTCTCTCTAAGGTGTACACATGCGTGCGCACACATCTCTTTTGTTATTAGCACACAAAGAAATTTAAATGTCACCCTCTATCTGGTTGGCAGGATAAATCTATCTCATGATCGTACACAATCACATTTCCTTTTCCGGTTTCTGATGCGATGCTGTTGACAACGTGGAGTTTGTGATGTTTTGTCTGCAGATTTTAGAACTGGCTTATTTATACGGATTTTATTGAAGAAATTATTGATTCACTATGTTAACTTCCAGACAAACAAAAGGCGTAAAATGTAGAACTGTTAATTCATTTAAAGCGGAATGGCTTAATGAAACGGTAGAAATGCTACATCGGAAGCTCAGGAAGTCAGGAATGTGCAGCTATGAGAAATATTTATGTATATTACAGAAACTGGTGATACCTGCTGGAGAATGTGCAAGTGGGAGAAATAGAGTGATATTTGGAAACTTGACTTTTTAAAAACATCATTTAGCAAACAAATTACATATGGATGGCGTGCAAAAGCCCTGGCGAGAAAATCCTTCATTACCCGCTACAGACCAGCTACGTATGTTTTGTGAGAGTGCAGATGAACGACAGCGAAAATGATCAAACTCAGAGGAGATCAAAGTTCTTATTGACAGTTATTTTGTTTCTTTTAAGCAATGAACAACAAACTGGACCTGGTAGTTTAATATCCTCAGAATAGCTTCGTGTTTACTTCCACATAAAAATTCAGTGTGCACACGTTGTCACTGGCAAAAAATTACACAGCACAGATTTTTGTGCAGACTGGCATTACAAGTTAGAGGAACATTGATGGGGGGGGGGGGGGTAGAAAAGTTGGGTTCATAAAGGAGGCATCAAAGGAGCGGGTTATGGATGGTCAATCTGACATCTCCATGAAATATCAGTTTGCAATTTGTCTCCCTAGTTATAGGATAATGCCATATTTCACAGCATGATTTCCTGTAGTTGAAATGTTACTGAATGGAAATTGATTCCTGTAAGGTGAGATTTACAAGAAAATAAGGAAGGAAATCAATTAAAACTGGGATCAGATGCAAGGAGAAGATCTTTAGCCTGTATGACAAGGTTAGGGTAAGGAGATATTCTGGCAGGCTATAGATGAGGAGATAGGAAATCAGGGAAGAAATGGAAGTGAGTGGGTTGAGGAATTCTCTTGTTGAAAATTGGTGTGAAATTCTGTACAATTCAGCATCTAAAAAGTAAGATTGACCATTTAATCCTAGTCAATAAAACCTTGGAGATTAAACATGAAGATTGTGAGATCAAAGTTTTCTTGAAATGAATCTAACCGATGCTCACAAAGCATCAACAGAAGTTTTCGAATGCAAGTTAAGATAAGATGACATATTAAGTCCAGAGAAGGATAATTCTTCAACAGGACCTGGTGAATGTCTGCCATTAACACCAAAAAACAATGATATTGCACTATCAAATCAGAGAAAATAAAAAATTATAAATCAGAGAGATATTAAATCAGAAAGAGGAAGTAGTGTGCTGTAGGTGATACTGGTCATGAAATTGATAATTATGCCTTTAAGGATTAAAGGATTGTATCATATGGCTAACTGCATTCTGGGATGGCAACAATATTTTGAAGAAACTTCCAGATACTCTATGAGGAGATCCCTTGGATAAACATACACATGTAGTTTGAATGCCAAAGGAATGTTCTGTCTGCATTGGGCTTAGAGATTTAGAAATTTCATCGCACATTTTTCAGGATCAATTTTTCTCAGAAGTGTTGTCCTTCTTTGGATTATTCTCTTTTTAGAAAAAGGGCTGTTAGTTGTGATGCCAGGGAGGTATTGTATATTTGCAAGTGAAATGATTGACTGTAGATGGTTGCAATTATATATGCTTGTGTGTGATGAAGTGGTGCCCAAACATGTACAAGCAAACAAGGCTTACCATCCCCATGCATCTCCACGATCTCCTGATTCCCATAGCCCACAATACTGAAGGTTCCTCCAGTGACCTCTTGTATGCTGCTTTCTTGGCAGAAGTTTACGGGGGAGATATAGGTTTCTAATGTGATAGCAAGTGCGTGTTTGTGGAGCTTTTGCATCTGGTGACAAGGTTGAGAGATGAATGTGTGATAACAGTAATGTCTTTAGTTGGAAGTACTGAAACTGACCTGAAAAAACATTGAGGAAGAAGAATGAGGGGAGATGCAGGTTCAATAATTGTCAGCGCACCATAGCACTATACACATAGGAGAAGAATTAGGCTATTTGGCCCATCAAATCTGCTCTGCCATTCCATCATGGCTGACTTGTTATTCTTCTCAACCCCATTCTCCTGCTTTCTCACTGTAACCTTTAGCACTCTCGCTCCTCAACAGCCTGCTCATCTCCACTTCAAATATACCCAATGACTTGGCCTCCACAGCCGTCTGTGGCAATGAATTCCACAGATTCACCAGTCTCTGGCTAAAGAAATTTCTCCTCATCTCTGATCTAAAGGTATGCCTTTGTATTCTGAGGCTGTGCCCACTGGCCCTAGACTCCCTCACTATTAGAAACATTCTCTCCATGTCCACTCTATCTTGGCCTTTATTATTCTATAGGTTTCAATGAGACCGCACCACCCCACCGATTCTTCTAACCTTCAGTGAGTACAGGGCCAGAGCCATCAAATGGTCCTCATAGGTTAACCCATCCATTCCTGGAATCATTCTTGTGAACCTCCTTCGGACCCTCTCCAATGCCAGCACATCCTACCTTAGATACAGAGTCCAAATCTGCTTACGATATTACGTGAAGTCTGACCAATGCCTTACGAAGCCTCAGCATTTACATCCTTGTATTTCTAGTCCTCTCAAAATGAAAGCTAACATTGCATTTGCCTTCCTTACCACTGACTCAAACTGCAAGTTAACATTTAGGGAATCCTGCACAAAGACCCTCAAGACTCTTGTACCTCTTGTTTTTGAATATTCTTCCTGTTTAGAAAATAGTCTAAGCCTTTATTCCTTATACAAAAGTGCATGGCCATGCACTTCCTTACACTGTATTCCATCTGCTCCTTCTTTGCCCATTCTCCTAATCTGTCCAAAACCTTCTGCAGACTCCCTGCTTCCTGAACATTCCATTGCCCTCCACCTATCTTTGAATTATCTTCCAACTTGGCCACAAAGCCATCAGTTCTGTCATCCAGATCACTGACATATAATGTGAAAAGAAATAGTTCCACGCTGAACCCTGCAGAACTCCACTAGTCACTGGCAACCAACCAGAAAAGGCCCACTGTATTCCTATTCTTTGCCTCCTGCCAATCAGCCAATCTTCTATCTATGCTGGTATTTTTCCTGCAATACCATGGGATCTTAACTTCTTTGGCATTTTCATGTGCGGCACCTTGTCAGAGGCCTTCTGAAAATCCAAGTTAACAACATCCACTGACTCTCTTTTATCTATCTTGCCTGTTATTTAGAAACATAGAAAACCTATAGCACAATACAGGCCCTTCGGCCTACAAAGCTGCGCCAAACATGTCCTTACTTTAGAAATTACCTTGGGTTACCCATAGCCCTCTCTTTTTCTAAGGAGTCTCTTAAAAGACCCTATCATATCCGCTCCACTGCTGTTACCGGCAGTCCATTCCACGCACTCACCACTCTCTGTGTGAAAAGCTTACCCCTGACATCTCCTCTGTGCCTACTTCCAAGCACCTTAAAATTGTGCCCTTTTGTGTTAGCCATTTCAGCCCAGGGAAAAAGTCTCTGACTATCCACATGATCAATACCAGTCATCATCTTATACACCTCAATCAGGTCACCTCTCATCCTCCTTTGCTCCAAGGAGAAAAGGCTGAGTTCACTCACTATTCTCATAAGGCATGCTCCCCAATCCAGGCAACATCCTTGTAAATCTCCTTTGCACCCTTTCTATGGTTTCCACATCCTTCCTGTAGTGAGGCGACCAGAACTGAGCACAGTACTCCAAGTGGGATCTGACCAGGGTCCTCTATAGCTGCAACATTACCTCTCAGCTCCTAAACTCAATCCCATTGTTAATGAAGGCCAATGCACCATATGCCTTCTTAACCACAGAGGCAACCTGTGCAGCAGCTTTGAGTGTCCTATAGATCCCTCTGATCCTCCACACTGCCAAGAGTCTTACCATTAACACTATATTCTGTCATCACTGCCAATATTCTGCCAATAATATATTCTGCCATATTTGCCATCAAAATGAACCACCTCATACTGCATCCTGTTGATGTCCTGCTGTAACCTCTGACAGCCTTCCACACTATCCACAACACTTCCAACCTTTTTGCCATCAAAGGATTCCAACAGGCTTTGTCAGGCAAGATTTATTCTTAAGGAAACCAGGCTGACCTTGGCCTATTTTATCATAAATATCCAAGTATCTCAAAACCTCATCCTTAATAATGGACTTCAAAATCTTCCCAACCACAGAGGTCGAGCTATAATTTCCTGTCTTCTGTCTCCCTCCTTTCCTAGAGAGTGGAGTTACATTTGATATTTTCTAGTCCTCCAGAACCATTCCAAAATCTAGTGATTCTTGAAAGATCACTAACAATGACTCCACAATATCTTCAGTTACCTCTTTCAGAACCCCGGGGTGTAGACCAAGTGACTTATCTGCCTTCAGAACCCTGGGGTGTTGTCCAAGTGACTTATCTGCCTTCAGAACCCCGGGATGTAGTCCAAGTGACTTATCTGCCTTCAGAACCCCAGGGTGTTGTCCAAGTGACTTATCTGCCTTCAGAACCCTGGGGTGTTGTCCAAGTGACTTTTCTGCCTTCAGAACCCTGGGGTGTTGTCCAAGTGACTTATCTGCCTTCAGAACCCTGGGGTGTTGTCCAAGTGACTTATCTGCCTTCAGAACCCTGGGGTGTTGTCCAAGTGACTTATCTGCCTTCAGAACCCTGGGGTGTAGTCCAAGTGACTTATCTGCCTTCAGATCCCTGGGGTGTTGTCCAAGTGACTTATCTGCCTTCAGATCCCTGGGGTGTTGTCCAAGTGACTTATCTGCCTTCAGAACCCTGGGGTGTTGTCCAAGTGACTTATCTGCCTTCAGAACCCCGGGGTGTTGTCCAAATGACTTATCTGCCTTCAGAACCCCCGGGGTGTTGTCCAAGTGACTTATCTGCCTTCAGAACCCCGGGGTGTTGTCCAAGTGACTTATCTGCCTTCAGATCCCTGGGGTGTTGTCCAAGTGACTTATCTGCCTTCAGTTTTCAGCTTCCCAAGCACCTTCTCCTCAGTAATAGTGACTACACTCACTTCAGTCCCCTGGCACTCTGGAATTTCTAGCATACTGCTGGTGTCTTCCGCAGTGAAGACTCGTGCAACATACTTACTGAGTTTTTCTGCCATTTCTTTGTCCTTCATTAATACCTCCCCAGCAACATTTTCTAGTGATCTGATATCCACTCTTGCCTCTCTTTTATTCTTTATATATCTGAAAGAAAATCTGTGGTATCCTCATTTATGTTATTGGCTAGCTTACCATCATATTACATCATTTCTCTCTTTATTGCTTTTCCGTTGCCTTCTGTTGATTTTTAAATAATTCCCAATCCTCCAGTTTCCTGTTAATTTTAAGAAAATTATATACCCTCTCTTTGTGTTTTATGCTATCTTTGACTTCCCTTGTCAAGTAGTGTTACCTTTAGAATACTTCTTTTTGGGAAAATTCTATCCTGCGCCTTCCAAATTGCTTCCAGAAACTTCTGCCATTGCTGCTCCATTGTCAGCCCTGTTAGTATCCCCTTCCAATCAACTCTGGCCAGCTCCTCCCTCATGCCTCTGTAGTTACATTGACTCTAATATTGATAATTCTGAATGTAACTTCTCCCTCTCAAATTGCAGGGTGAATCCTGTCATATTATGATCACCGCCTCTTAAGGGATCCTTTACCTTAAGCTCCTTAATCAATCTAGAATTGCTTTTTCCCAAGTGGACTCAACCACAAGCTGCTCTAAAAAGCCATCTTCTAGGCATTCTACAGTATTCCTTCTCTTGGGATCCAGCCTAACCTGATTTTCCAATCTACCTGCATATTGAAATCCCCATGACTATCATAACATTGTCCTTATACATGTTTTTTTATCCTGTGTTGTAATTTGTTGCCAACATTCTGGCTACCGTTGGGAGACCTGTATATAATTAACATTGGGGTTTTTTTTTACCCTTGCATTTTCTTACCTCTGCCCACAAGGATTGACATCTACCTATGTCACTTCTTTCCGAAGATTTGATTTCAGTAGAGCCACGCCACCCCCTCTGCCTCCCTGCCTGTCCTTTTCGATACAATGTGCATTCTTGTATGTGTTGCTCCCAGCTGTGATCTTCTTTCAGCCACAGCTCAGTGATGCCCACAATGTCATACCTGCCAATTTGTAAGTGCTCTACAAGATCATCTACCTGATTTGGTATAGTGCATGAAGATGACAAGAATACAGTGTGGCTGGATACAGTGTCGACAGCAAGCACCTGGTATCTATTGGAAGTGAGCATGAAAGGTGGTAAAGTGTGCTCTGTATGTTTTAAAATCTCTTTTATTCCCACTTTTACTGAGAAGTAATTGGGTACATTACTTTCACATGGGAATGCACTCCCCTCTTATGACCCCTTCTGCTATTAGTTACACCTCTTCTGTAAACTTAGAGATACCTGTACCATTTACCCTCTATCCAATCCACAGACTTAGTCTATTTGAAGAATCAATCAATTTTTTTTAAAGTTCAGATTCAGTGATTGCAACTTCCCTTTAAGAGGTGCATTCACTCTTTAAATATACTGCCTGTGACTGCTGGCTTACAGTTGACGTGGGTTGGTGGCTGCAGACACAATTGATATAATGATGAAACTCACCAGTTAAAATCGATTAGGACATGCTTGGATTCTGACTCCCAGGGACCGAACCTGCGATTTTAATCGGATCTGCTTGGGGTTAAAATTGCAACTGTGTGCTAAAGAGGTATTTCTGAATTTTGTTTTACCAATTTATTTAAATCACGCAGTTTCAAAAATGAATATTGTTAGATATATTCTGAGCCATCTGGAATTAATAATTGGATGTCTGTGTTATGTTTTCAAACAAATTTCAGCAAAATATTTTTTAACATTATTTAGCCAATCAAGGTTCTTAATTTATTTCATTTTATTATGAATACATTAAATTTTGAAAATATATATGTTATTACCATTTTAAGAATTTATATTAAGGTGCATACTAAGTGATTCAGTGTACATTTTGAAAGCTTGACACCTGCAGGGGAGTGTATTATACATTAGCTTTGTTGTCATAGCTATTGTAAGCGTAGAGCAATGAATAATGAAGGCTTGAAACAATTGACTTAATTTTGGTTTCTGGTGCACAAATAAGTCTAAGGATCATAGGGTACTCACTACTAAATCTTATATTGTTTGGGTTGAAGTTGTTTTCAGCTTTGTATAGATCTCTGATGATGGCTTATTTCCCATCACGTATCGATGTGCATTTTATTCTCCTGGGAGGTGATTTGGATCTTGAGAAAGAGCAGGGCTTTTTTTTGTGTTTAGTGAGAATGCAGGAACTTGCCTTGGACCACTGGGAATTTACCAGTTCCTGAAATCGTACTGAAATATACTCTAATGTATATTAGAATTCAGACTATGGCCACAGTGGGACAATTCTGGAAAATAGATTGGAGTCACATTTTTTTTTGTTTGAAAATTACATTTCACGTGCATGATGGAACTTTGAAGCTACTTCTGTTTGATTCTGAAAGATATACTCCTGACTTTAATTGGCACTCTAGTTAATAGAAACCACCTAACAGGACAGGGCAGCTAACAAAATACGTTTACCTCCTCTCATCTTGTTTCATGTGCCAGTATTATTCTGCTCCTTTAAATAGATAGACAAGTCGGCTGTACGAAGGGGGTGGTAACTAGTTTTAAAATAATGGGTTGGTCCACTGATGCCATTATGAACAGGACAGCAAGTTCACTCTGAGGCTTGAATGGGATATGGGGATGCATGCAGGGAAGAGGTTTGGGTGGACAGGGGCCAGAGTATGCTCAGTTACTGTACAAACACTACAGAAGCCACTTCTGGCCTGAAAGGACTTGGGAAGTAATGTTTAAAGTTTTCTTTCAGGCAGGTTTGGGGGCCACTGGGGATAGGAAACATGTAATGCAAGCATCAAGATTTGCTTTCTCCAAATGACCCGCCTCCTGATATTTGATAGATTGCACTTCCCCTTCCTCGACCCTGCCCAAAGCCTGTTAATTCTTTCAGGTGTCAGATCCTACTCCTCCATGCCTTCTGTTCAAAGTTTTCCATCCTGCCATTGACTGCCAAAGTTTTTCAAGCTGAGATCTAGAAACATGCATGTATTCGCTTCCCAGCAGTTCATTTGGCCAGTTGTGAGTTAGGATTTATAAACATATTAATTTATATGAGGTCCCACATCAAGAACAGAGTGACTTTTGTGTCAGAGTTAGTGCAGGATTGCCTCTCCCTAGTGCACTTTCTTAAGTCCTTCCCACCCATATCTAAAACCCTAAACCAAGCTGTTGGAATTTGAAACTATTGTGCTTTACTTGGAGAGATTCATCTCCAGTTTACATTGGGTTTTTTTTACGAATGTTGTCTGCAATGCATTTTAATGAGGATACTTTTATGATTTATACTTTAATAATTAAATATTACTTCAACTTAACAAATTATTTCATGTTTTGCAAGGTGACAACAACTAGTTTTCAGTTAACTATACCAGTTGGTCACATGTTATAAAAAATATATAAATATTTTAAACTGTTTTCCTGCCTTGCTGAACATGATTTACATAACTGAGGCTAATTTATCTTAATGCAATACATTATTAAGATTTTTATCTTTTATTGCAAAATACCAATGTTTTGTTTAACATAAAATCACACAAGTTCCTGTTTCTCTTTCCCTGTGGAAGCCAATGAAAAACAGATGGTTTCTGCAGCAGTCACCAAATCTCTCAGCTGCAGGGTAAGAAGAGCCTTCTGGGGAGTTATCTGGCATTTAGCAGGCTGTCATATGTATGCAGCTGCTGGCTGGAGCAGGAATTTTCTAATGATTTTCTTCCCTGACCTTTATTACTGATGCATCTTCTTTCAGAACCATCTTTCCTTCACCAGCAGAATACCATTTTATTAATGTTTCATTTTCTCACGCAGGACTAATAGAAAGATGGTGCCGCCTGAAAGGAAACCTGCTGTTCTTAATGAAAAATAGAAGCAGTGTAAGTGATCACTACATCTATTTCAACCTGTTTTTTTTATTGTGCTTTCCATTTAAGCTTTTCATTTTATGACTGTAATATTATTTCCCTTGTATTTTCCACTGGTAATTTGACAGAATGTTGAGTACTCATTGAATTCAACTTTCTGATGAGAGCTGATTTGCAAACTGTATCTGCTGTTCTTTAATATTTTTCAACAGTCGGTATGTAGAAAGCAGAGTGCAGATGATGACTATTAATGCTAATTGACAATCGTCAAGCTGGCCGAGCAATCAGCTCTGCATGTCAGATATCAATTCAACAGTGCAAACATTTGTAAAAGCGGTGTGTAAATTGAAATCAGTCCATGCTCATGAAGTATGTTTGCAAGGTGTGGTATAAACAGCTTTAAAATTTAATTAGGTGTTAAGTGTGCTGTCAGAGGAGCACAAAATAAATATGTGTAATAAGTACTCTGCACGTTGCAGTAAGAATCTATAGGTCAGAATAGAAGAACTTGCTTCTAATGGTCTTATGGCATCCTTTTGATTAATAATGTATCAAAGTTTTGTTTCCATGTTGTAGTTCAGTGATATTCATCATGAGTAGAATCATCCCGAAATATGAAGAATGCCTATTAGTAAATAAACTCAATGAAAAGGAACCTTTCTAGAAGGGCTACTAGTAATGACATTCTTCAGATGTGCCTATTGTGCATATTTGTAATATTGAAGGCTTCTATTTTATAATAACTAGTAATATAGTTGACAAGAATAATAAGAAGTTAGTTATAGTATGTTGTTTGCTGTGTGCAGTGGTTTATACATGATTTGTGGCGTCTTAATATTTAGCAGTAAAACTAAATGCTGTCATAGTACTGGCATAAGAAGCCATTCTAAATTCTGTTAGAACTGTTACTTTCAGTCTTTTTAACCCTTGAGGTGATGAGTTCAACTGTGCTTGTTGTTAAGCAAGATAATCTTGCTAATGTCTCTTTCAAATCTTTTATAAATGTAAAATCTGAAAACTTAAAGTTATACAGCAGCCATTAAAAGTAAAATACGTTATCAAATGATAACTTGAAGTTTGTATAAAGGCTGAATCAATACATACACATTGCCCTGCAGCATTATTTGTCTATCTTTTACAATTTATTTTGTACAGTTACCAATGATTTGGATCAACTTTACAAATGAGTAATGTTATGTACAGCAAACATTATGACTTTGTACTGAGTAAAATTAAAGAATCAGAAATTTGATGCTGCCTAACTGCTTGATTCATTAGATTTTAAAATAAAATCGTATTATGAGATAGTGCACAAATGCTTTCCTCCCAGGTTAGTTTTCCTATTTGTCAGAAGATGAAGCAGAGAACCTGCAGCACATGTGTAAGTACAAATTCTAATTAACAATGCCTTTGTAATTCCATTTACTTTTTATCTACAGTGTTATTAAAAGGTTGGAAAATATTATTGATTTCTGGAGCTCTGTTTGCTAGACTCTGGGATCTGTGAATCCCTTGGAGAATTTCATGCATCTTCAAATTTATGTCTGAGGCTAGGCATGCCATGTCTTGGGAATTCAGTTTTTTCTGTATTTATTGATCAAAAAGTATGCTATTTCTGTACCAGTATATTGGTTTTTAAAATGTTTACTGCAATGAAAACACTGTTTTCTTACTGTTGACATGATCTTTTGGAAAATAGACAGGGATGTCTGTAGGTGCAGAAGTACAATTGAACTTCACAGTAATGAACCCCAGTGGGGCTGTCAAGAGGATCATTATAACAGAATTTAAAATTTATAGCATCAATTTGAATTGAGTTTCATTTAATGTATTTAAAAATCTATACTTGGTAGATAAAATCATGTTATTCATGCTTTATTCAGTGGGTGCCTGAAAAGACATTTGATTCCAAGCATCAAATGGCAATTTTTTGGGCCTTTCTATAGAATTTATTACTTAACTGATTATAGTTATGTATTAACTAATTAATACACACAAAATGCTGGAGGAATTCCGTCCTGATGAGGGACTCGGCCTGAAACGTTGACTGCTTACTCTTTTCTATAGATGCTGAGTTTCTTCAGCACTTTGTGTGTATTAGTTTGATTTCCAGCATCTGCAGATTTTCTCATGCCTTGACTGATGGATGTTAATTTAATTGTAAATTCCAGAGTGGTGATAGGGTACTTCATTAAGAGCTTAAGATCACATACAAATACATTATCATTGGGTTTGAGCAACACATACAAAATGCTGGAGGAACTCAGCAGGCTAGGCAGCATCTATGAAAAAAAAGTACAGTCGACGTTTTGGCCTGGATTTTCAGCATCTGCAGATTTTCTCTTGTTTATCATTGGATTTGATTTTCTTTTCAGAAACAACAATGATGACATGTTGCCTGGCTGCAATTTTCTCGGTTGTGTTGTCCCCTAATGTTCTTTGCCTTACTGCAATTTGGGTGCAGTTGGCTTGTTATCATATCAGACAATGAACACAGGGCTTATTTGAGTTCTTTCTTCATTTGGTATCATTTCAATTGTCTTAATCTGATTTCAGTAATTGTAGTCACATGGATGCCCTGTAGAATGTTTGCATGGTATTACTGATTTCCATTGAAGACAATTGGATCTCATTGGGATCATTGGAACTGGGTTTAATGATACTGAGGTAATGCTGTAAAGATTGGGGATCCACTAAAATGTACCAGTACTTCCAAGATTTGCCTTGAGTTTCCCCGTGTGCCAATGGTTTCCCCATGGAAAGAAGTTTGAAAACTAATTCTGCATCACCACGCTGCAAGGATTATTTTGTAGTTTGGTTATCTCAATTTTTGCTGGTTGCTACACATCCAACAGACATATACATTAGACCATAAGACTGTAAGATATAGTAGAATGTGGCCTGTTTAGTCTGCTCCGCCATTTCATCATGGCTGATCTAATTTTCCTCTCAGCCCAAATCTCCTGCCTTCTCCCCATATCCCTTCATGCCCTGACCCATCAAGAAACTATCTCTGTTCTAAAAGGACGTCCCTCTATTCTGTGTCCTCTATCAAGGCCTTTCTCATTCAATAGGTTTGAATGACGTTTCAATATTATAACACAGAATATGCTGTTCAACCCATTTAAAATGCTTTAAAATAAACTTACATCTTATGCTTCAGGAAAAAGAAATCTTCCAGATATTCACAATTCTCTGTTCCCCTAAAGCACTGGAATGTACAGTATTTCTTTTAAATTCAATTTTCTAGTAAATGTTATTAAACTTGCTTGCACCAAAACACAATAATATTTGTTATCAGTGGAGAAGCAATGAGTTCACTGTTGACCTGGAAGTCTGTTGCTGTCTGGAATTAGTTCAAGATGTTCTCTGGTGACTAGCCACTGTGATGTTATCTTCATGGCAAGCAGTAAAGCATGTTAAAAATATATTCTTATTGTTAATGTAGATATTAAGATATAATAAGTAAACTTTAAAAATAAACATACATTTAAATTTAAATTCCTCCATATTTTGAAATATTTATTGGAGGGAATTGCTGTAATGAAATTAAAGTCACTGACTGACTTTGGGATTTCTGCATTAAATAACAGCCTTGATGAAGGTATCAGTTTTACAGAGGACTGACAGAATACCTTCAGTTTTATCATCACTGCTAGTGCAAAATCGGGGCACAGAACCCAGCAAAAAGTAATATCTCCCTGTTTCTCGCATGATTCTCCTGCAAGGTATTTTAAGTTGGTCCTCTCTGAGATTCCTCAATTTCTCTTACTTGTTTTCTTCTTATCTAGTCTGTGCTCTTCATTACTTTGAACACCTTTGTAAACAGTATATAAATCTTTTCCATTCCTAGAAGAACAACCATATCTTCTCCAGTGTTCCCATGTAATTGATATTTCAAATCACTGATACCATTCTGGTAAATGTCCTCTGTGCCCTTTGGACTATTGTGATCAAGTTTAGAGTTTTCGTATATCATGATACAAAGTGGTACAAATAGGACAAGGGCTTGGGTGATTTTACTATTTAATTTTGATATTGGAGCTGGTTATAATTTAAATAATATCTGTACAATTGAAACCTTATCTGATTAGTCTGCTTGTCCCAGATATATGGGTGGACTTCATTTTATGTAGTTGGAGCAGGCCAGCAGTTTTCCTTCCCACTTGGTAGATATCATCAAAGCACTTTCTTTGGGAATATTCTTCTGCAAACAATCTGGTCATGTTCCTGGCCTAAACATTCTGGATGGGAGTATTAAACATTTGCCCAAAATTCAACTTAATGTTAATTTGACCTGCCGCAGAAAAAGCAAAGGCTTATGTATAGTAATTCATTGTCTCACTGAGTTCTCACATTCACCAACAAAATGCTGCATTAAGTGCAATCTCCCCGTACATGATTAATCATTCCCCGCCATATTGCTGCGCATGTAATACGTGACACTTAACTACCCATGCTTTCATGTTTTCTGGGTCTCGCTGCATGCTAGCATAAACTGCTTCATTTGTTGACAATCTAACATTATGCAGTATTGAGTGCCCTGTGCATTTATTACACTGGGGGACATACACCAAGATTGGTGTATCTTACACATTAAGATTTATGATCTTGCCACTGGAAAAATCTGGAGATCATCAGGAAACTTGTAGGATTTGAGTTTCTTGCATCCAAATAAGTCTACTTATGAGCATCTCATGAATCATAAATTGCCAGAAGTGTTCACTGAGATCTCTAAGCAACTGTTCTTTCTGCTAGTCACCCTATGGTACAGAATGTTATATACAACCATGTGGAATCTACACTGACAAGCAAAAACAAAACTAGAGATGCTGCAAATCTGAAACACAACAGGACGTCTTGGGAAACTCAGAAGGTTGGGCATCATCCATGGAGAAACTGAGATAACGTCTCATGCCAGTGGTCCTTCATCAGAACTGCAAAAACGAGAAAACAATCATATTTTAAGATGCAGAGATGGGGAGAGGTGGAGAGTCAAAGTTGTATTGTCATAGCACAAACACATGTATGCAGAGGTGCAATGAAGATCTTACTTGCCACAGCGACTCAAACACGTACATTAGATATGCAGCATTCATAAAATAAATTA
Organism: Hemitrygon akajei; assembly: GCF_048418815.1. Taxonomy (NCBI): domain Eukaryota; kingdom Metazoa; phylum Chordata; class Chondrichthyes; order Myliobatiformes; family Dasyatidae; genus Hemitrygon; species Hemitrygon akajei. Next base: position 67,346,277 of record NC_133127.1, on the reverse strand, counting down.
TACAGAACTTTTACAAGAAACGTAACTAAAACAAAAAAGTGTAATTTAATGCAAAGTAATCAAAGTGGTCATAGTGTTTCTTAACTGTAGTGGTTAGGCTTTACTAGTTGGTTCAAGAATTGAATTGTTGAAGAGAAGAAGGGGCTTTAGGCCTCTGTACCTTCTGCCTGATGGTAGTTGTGAAAATATGCCAAAGCCTGGGTGGTGGCTATCTTTGATGATAGATGTAGCCTCCTTGAACCTACACCTGCTGTAGACACTATCTACTGGTGGGGATGGATGTACCCCTGATGTTTTGGGCAGAGTCTACTACTCTCCAGCTTCTTATGTTCCTGCACATTCAAAATACTATACCAGACTATGATACAATCAGTCAGGATACTTTCAGCACTACTTCTGCAGAAGTTTGTTAGAGTGTTTGATGATAAGCCAAACTTCCTTAAACTCCTATGAAAGTAAAAATGCTTGTGTGTTTTCCTTAATGATTGCATCTTCTTGCTGGGGCAAGAACAGGTCATCTGATACGTTAATGGCTTGGAACTTGGAGCTACAGACTCTGTCCACTACGATCCCTCAATGTAGACTGCCCTCCTTCTGCTTCCTGAAGTCAACAATCAGGTCCTTTGGTTTTGTTGACATTGAACAAGTTTGTTTTTGTGGCACCACTCAACCAGGTGATCTATCAAAAGAAATTTATGTGAAAGGATAGAAATTAAGGTTGTCCTGGTGACAAAATTACTTCTAGTGTCATCTAAAGGAGAGAAATGAAACCTGAAATTAACCAGCAACTTCAGTCTCCACCCTATCATAGATGTTTGGTTTCTATGAGTCCTCCTCTCTGACATAAAACTTGCTTATTTTCTCAGTCCGTCAGTTCAGTAAGGTCATTGACTTGAAATACTAACTCTGTTACACTGTCCGCAGCTACTGCTGAACAAAGCCTACTTTTTGATTCTGTACTTTAACCTTATTGTTTGCTAATCAAGCAATATGTAAACAAACTCTTGAAGAAAAAACCAGGAAGGGAAGTTGAGCTATTTATGTACAGTGCTGTAGTGTTAGAACTGATGTTGTAGAAGAGCCGAGAACATATGTAATGTAATTACTGCAGTAGTAATTCTGCAACATCGTATGTTAGATTATAGTCTTACTTTACATCAAGAAGACTCTGGTTTATGATAATCTATTCCATATCAGGGATGAAAACACACCTTTTTGAAAATATTGTATGGCAGAAAATCAGTTTAAAACTAAGGCATATTTTTTTCTCTCAGAGGGTAATCAGTTTCTGTGATTCCCTGCCCTCCACTAAGATGGAGGTCAAATTATTACTTAAGGGGGAGATAAATACTTGAAGATTGAGGAATTGAGGGTGATGGGAATCTGGCACTGGAGAGGAGTTGAGGCCAGATCAACCATGATCATATTGAATGGTGGAGTTTATCCTTGCTCGTACTCTGTGTTCTTGTGGCCCCATGCGCTTACGGCCCTAGTTCTTCATACTGTGGATGCTGCAGGCTTGAGAAGTACTGCCAAGCTAATGATGGGGTACAACTCAAGAGGCTGGTTCTGTTCAGGGCTGTTGAGCTCCTTGAGTATTTTTGGAGTGTTCCTATCCAGGAAAGGAGACCATTCCATCACACTTCTGCTTTGTAAAGAAAAGAAAATGTTTGGTGTGTCAGGAGGTGAGTGATTCACAGCACGTTAAAAAGCACGGAAACTGGCCTTTTGGCAACACTTTCTTCACCAACTTGTCCAACTATATTGCCACTTTCAGGGAACAATGTACTTGCACCACTAGATGTCCCTGCTCTAGAATATTCCCCAGGGCCTTGTCATTCACTGTATTTCTCCTGCCCTGGCTTAACTTCCTAAAATACCTCAGTTTGCATCTGTTTGAGTCAAATTCCATCTACCATTCCTTTGCCCATTTTCCACAGCTAGATCCTGTTGACAACCTTCCTCACTGTTCACCACACCACAATTTTGGTGTCATCCACAAACTTACTAATCATATCACCTACATTCTCATTCAAATCGTTAGTACATATAACAAACAAGTTGGAAGTCACGGGCCTTTAATTCGCAAAACACCCTGTGCGATACCCTTTCATTCCTTGCACCAAGGCAATTTTGTATGCAGGTGGTGGGTAGCTCACCCTGGATCCCATTTGATCTAACCTTCTGAAGCAGCCTGCCATGAGGGACCTTGTCAAAATCCTTGCCAAAGTCAATGCAGACAATATCTACCCCACCGGCCTCGTGAAACCTCTTTGCAACTTCAAAAAAATGCAGTCAAATCTGTGAGACATGATGTCCCATGCACAAAGTCACACTGACTATCCCACATCAATTCTTGCCTTTCCAGATGCCGAATTCCTTTCTCTCAGAATCTCTTCCAGTAACTTTCCCACCATTGACTTTCAGATGACCAGCCTGCAGTTCCTTGCCTTGTCCTTGTCGCCCTTCTTAAGGTATAACATTACTACCTTCCATTTTTCCAGTACCTCGCACAAGACTAAGGAATATACAAAAATTCTTCTCCAAGACCCCAGCAATTTCTTGCCTAATTTTCCATAACATCTGAGGATAAAATTGGTTAGACCCCAAGAATTTACCTACCCTTATGTACCTCAAGACCACCAACACATTTTCTTTCATACCACTGCATTGATATGTTTCAAAACATCACCGTTCTCTACTCTGAATTCTCTGGCTTCCTTGACCTTCTCCTCAGTTAATGCATTAAAGGCTTATGCAGGATACCCAGCTTCTGACCTGTTCTTCTCTTATTCCTTGTGAAATAGAAGGAAGTTACTCCATCCATTGATTACTTGCTGGCTCTTGAAGCATTCCCAGCAGATCCATAACCCCATGAATATCCTAGTAATTTATATTCTCTCACATTCCCATCATTTACAGTTTATCCTGATTTTTTTTATGCTACCAACACCAAGGGATGATTTACAGTAACCAATTGACCTATCAATATATTTTTAATGTGGAAAGAGACCAAAATACCTGGGTGAAACCCAAGCTTTTGTAGAGATTAAATGCAAACTCCACATAGACAGCATCTGAGATCAGGATTGAACCTGAATCTCCGGAGCTGTTGGGGCGACAGCTTTATGTTGTACTACTCTTGCATCCAGAGTATTTATGTGATTCACTGAGCTTCTGGTCATTTATAATCCATGGGATGTCAGTGGTGGGGCACTTAGCAGTGTTAATGTTATTGAATATAAAGGTTAGGTGATGTGAGTCTCTTTTGCTGGATATGGAGAAAGAGATTGATGAGGCTGAATTGAGAACGGGTACAGAATTGGTGAGTTAAATGGCCTCATTCTTTGTTGTAAGGTAATATGAAGTAAATCATTTTTATAAAGTATTATTTCAAGATGCAATTGCGTGGTTTGAAGCTGGATTTTTGAATTATTGGTCCAGGTCTTTCTGTCTGGGTAATTTAAACATTCTGCTGCCTCCAGTCCTGCTGTTGAGAATGATTTATCTTCCAAGAACTGAATTTTTTTGTTTTCTTTATGAGATTTAGATGTTGCTGACAATTCTGTTCCTCTGTCATTTATTGTTACTATCTTATTACCCCTGAATCGTGGAGACAGTAAAGAGTCAAGTGCATTCTTGGGTCTGAGTCTCATATAGGCTAGACTGGTCAAGGATGGCACTTCTCCTTCCCTCAAGAACACTAAAAACCAGAAGGATGTTTACAACAACCTGGTGGTTTTGTGGTTATCATTACTGAGTCTAGCTTTCATTTTATTAATTACAGAATTATCTAATTACTTGATTTTTAAATATGCCCGATGAGTGAACTCAGCCGGGACACAGATCAGCGGTGACACAATTTGCTCACTTACAATGCCGAAGATGGCCCTTTGGGCCTTCAGGTAAATGCTATCTGTGTGGAGTTTGCATGTTTTTCCTCAGATTACTCGGTTACCCTGGGATCTCCAGTCTCCACTTACATCCCAAAGGTGTGCTAGTAGTTTAGTCGACCACCTCTGAGTAGGAAGATTGTGAGTTCAAATCCCATTTTAGCTACGGGGTGACCGAGAAGCGTGGCTGCTCCAGTAATCTGGGTTCAATCCTCACATCAGGCGCTATTGGTGTGGAGTTTTCACATTCTGCATGCAGCTGCTGGTTTACCTCAGGGTTCTCTGGTTTTCTCCACATCTGAAAGATGTGGGTTTTTAGATTAATTAGTTGCTGTTAAATTGGGCTGAGTGTGTGTAGGTAAATAGAATGTGGTGTAAATTGAGAGAAATGTAGGGAGGTCAAAATGGGCTTGATGTGGGATCAGTGTAAATGGACATTGGAGACTCAATGGGCCAATGGGCACTTTCTGTACTATATGTCACTATGGCTCTAATCTGTGTTTGCAGTGTATTAATGGGAGATTGCTGTATTGTTAGAGATGTTAACTCTGAAATAAAATCTGAGACTCAGATGCTTCTGATTTGACAGATGGACACAGTTTAGGAAGAGGACCAGGGCTCTTAAGTCATTTGAGGCCCAGAATTTTTGGTCAGTTGCTTGCACTTTATGTTGATCTGTGACAGAAGTTTCAGCAAACAAAAACATTCACATCCATTCATCAAAATGTCTCTAAGCAGCTAAGCACAGCTTTGAGACTTTGGATTTGTATAGAAATCCTAAAGTTCTAGTTTTTGTGCTGGAAATATTGATAGAATCTTACTTTCAAAAATCTGGGCAAGTGAAATCAAGGTTGAGGTATAACCTAATCTCTTCTATTTTTGCATGACACATTTATTTATTACTTATTTAGTGAAGTAGCAAGGAGGAGGCCCTTCTGGACCTTGAGGCCAAGTTGTCCCAGCAACTTCCAACAAACCTGAGTAACCCTACCCTAATCACAGGGCAATTTGCAATGACAAATTAACCTACCTGGTACGTCTTTGGACTGTGGGAGCATATTGGGTGACCTGGAGAAAACCCACACATTCCACGGGGAGGACGTACAGAGACCTGTTTCAGAACGGCGCCGGAATTAAACTCTGAATTTCTGAACGTCCTGAGCTGCAATAGTGTTGCTTTCTCTTCTTCGGCTGTCCATCGATTTCGATGTTGACTGTGCTGAGAGTTTAGTCTCTGCAGGCACATTTATGGGCCACAAGACCAGCACTGGATCGGCACTGTCTCCCACATCGGTTGCATTTGTGATTTGACTGGTCTAGCACCGAATGTCTGTGTTCATGACCTGCTTCATATTTCTTCTGCCTTTTCCCCTTGATAGCTGGGATTGACGTCCTGACAATGCAGCGCCAACTTCTGTTCAAACCATCTTTCTTCCAGGTGTTGACATTCATGTCAGTGTTCTTCATATGGTGCTTGAGCACATCTTTGTAGCACAGCTTTTGATGACCATGCTTCCTCTTTCCTTCATATAGCTCGCCATAGAAAACAGCTTTGGGTAAATGATCATCGCTCATTCTTGTAACATGACCAGTCAAACGCAGCTGAGAAACTGATGAGTGATTCTGCGCTGACTGTCCCAGCACATTTGAGCACCTCCGCATCTGGTACCCTCTCTTGCCACTTGATGTGCAATATTTGGCGTAAATGCCTGAGTTGTGTCTTGGTCAATTTCTTGACGTGCTTCTGATATAATGTCATCGTTTCAGTTGAATAACGCAGAGATGGTAAAACAGCTGTGTTATACACTTTGACCTTGGTTACCATTTTAATGTCGTGGCGAGACCAAAGTTGCTTCTGTAAAGCACCAAAGATGTTTTAATTCTCCTCGCAACTTCCAGATCTGATGAGTTGGTGTTGGTCACAGCGCTTCCTAAGTATGTGAAAGAGTCAGAGCATTTCAGCTCTACCCCGTTGACTGATATGACTGGTGGCTGGGTCTCACTGGGACTACACAGAGGAGGAGGCTGGTACAGAATTCAGTTTTGGAGACATTGATTCTTAGGCCAAAAAGAGTGGCAGCAAACGAGAAGCGGTTTACAATTTCTTGAATCACATTAACATCATTAGCAACCAGGGCTGAGTCGTCTGCATGCAGAAGCTCTCTGACACATATCTCTCTTGATTTGGTTGAGGCTTTGAGTTTTGACAGGTTGAACAATTTTCCATCTGAGCGAGTCCTGATATACACACCTTTGTCCAAATTATAGTCCATTATTTCCAAAACTGCAGCAAGATAAAGTGTGAACAAAGTTGGAGCAAGAATACATCCCTGTTTTACCCTGTGGTTGATGAAGGCTTTGCTGACATCTCCTCCGATAGATATGTTCTCATGAAACAACTTGAACATCATAACCAGCCTATCTGGACAGCCAGAAGTTTTGAGCACTTCCCAGGGTGTTTCTCTGTCCACTGTATCAAATGCCTGTGAGAAATCAACAAAGACAATGAACAATGGTTACTTCTGCTCTACCACCTTTTTCTGGAGTTGCCTTAAAATAAAAATCACGTCAGTGGTTGCTCTTCCAGCCCTAAAGCCACATTGGCATTCAGGAAGCACATCTTCTGAGATGACCTTGAGCCAGTCGAGCAGTATCTTTGCCATCATCTTGCCAGCTGTGGACAGAAGGGAGATTCCTCGGTGGTTTCCACAAACACTACGGTCGCCGTTTTTCTTGTAGATGGTGACTATCAAAGCATCTTTGAAGTCCCAAGGAAGACACTGATTCTGCCAACAAGCATTATATAAGTTCAACAGTTCAGTCTTCAGAGCAGGACCACCTTGCTTCAGTACATCTGATGGAATGCCGTCTTGCCCGGGTGCTTTACCACTTCTGGTATCTTTTAAAACCTTATTAAGTTCTGTCATAGTGGTTAAGGCACTTAACCACACATTGCTCTGTGACGACACCGGTGCCAAGCTGTATCGGCCCTTGCCCTTCCCTTGGACAACATCGGTACATGGAGAGGGGAGACTTGCAGCATGGGCAACTGCCGGTCTCCCATACAACCCTGCCCAGGCCTGTGCCCTGGAAACTTTCCAAGACACAATTCCATGGTCTCTCGAGACTAACGGATGCCTAGTGTTGCTTTAACTGCTACACAACTATGGTGCCCAAACAAAGTTTTGTCAATCTCTGATTTAAAATTAACCATTTACTTAGCATCATTTGTTCTCAATACTTGCAGAATGTTCCCATTATTTCGCATTTGGTCTTTACTTTTTGACGATATTCCTTGACCTTGGACTTGCCATCCACGAAGTATCATTAACCATTGCTATCTCCCTTAGTAATTTGTAAACTTCAATTAAGTTACTCTTTAATGTTCTACCTCCAGTGACTGCAAAACAGTAAGCACAGCTGGTGAAGCTGCTTCCTTGTATCTCCAGGTATTTGAGCTTGACACTGCACCCTGGTGCTGCCTGTGTGAGTTCTCTCAGTATCCTCTGGATGTCCAGTTTCCTTTCACACCAAAAGATATGTTTATCCAGTCAGTCCCTTGAATGTAAATTCCAGCATAGATCCTACTTACCTGTACATGGCATTTTAATGATGTATGTACATGAACTCCAGCTCTCTTTGGAACTCTGCTGCTATTGGTTTCAAATCTTCCTTTAACTCAAAGTGGCAAACGTCACATTTGCCTGCAATGAAGCCCATTTGTCCTTTCTGTACCCATTTATTCCATGAACATTTCTGCAACTTAATACTTTCATTTACACTTATAAAATTTTTGACTGTCCTAGTGTTACCATCAGACTGAGGCATGTGGTTTTCCATCCCATCACTGAAGCAATTTATAAACATGACAAGTAAATGTGGCCACAATGTAGATGCTTGCTTGATTGATGGCATTCTTCATCTCCTGCCAATTATCCCTGCTTTTTGTTTCTTACCACTCAGATAGTTGCTTTGCTAGGTCAATAATCTGGATTCAGTTCCATCAACTTCTGACCTTCCGTGTTAGCTGGCGGTCTCTTGTTGGAGACATTATCAAATGCCTTCTGGAAGTCTACGTAAATAACATTTGCAGACATTGTTCTGTCTACTATTTTAGTCACATCTTCAAAACAAAAGATCACTTAGGTTCACTGGGCATGACCTACCTTCACTCATCCACTTGGCTCTCGCTGGTCAACTGAAAATTCAAGGTTTTCAGTCATTCTGTTGTTAACTATGAATGCTGTTCATATGACAACAGACATTGGATCAAGAGGCCATAGATTCATTCTCCCACCTTTCTTGAAGAGCAGACTGATTTTCTCAATTTTCCAAGCTCAAGGAACAATTCCCAAATAGAGAGGACTTTAGAAAATTACATTTGGGACACATTTCTTTTTAAACGTTGATAAAATCGTTAAGTTCTCGGGATTTCCCACCCTTCAGCGGCATTAATCTCTTCACAGTTATTATGATTATGTGCCTAATTCAGAAGCTTTTTTCTTGTGATAAATGGGAAGACATCCACCTCCTTTAATCATTTTCCCATTTATTAATTTATTTTTCAATCTCACTATGTTCTATTTTCAAAGGGCCATTATTTACTCATTATTGCTTTACTTCATGTAAAACAGCTGTTTTTCAGTGTGACTGCACATCAACAGTACCTCGATCAATGACTAAATGCTTTGAGATAGCTTGGAACACTATCTAACAAAAGTTTCTTTCTCCCTGTCTTCTTTCTTAAGTCAGAGTCAAGAGTTATATAGCAGAGATAAAGGCCCTTTGGTCCGACTTCTCCATACTGACCAAGGCGTCTACTTGAGCTAGTCGTATTATTCTGTGTTCCGCACGTATCCCTTAAGTTTAATCAAATTTTAAGGGAAAATGCTGAAATTGGAGGCCCAATAATTTATATGTGTAGTCCTATTTTTTTTCAGGGATTCATGTCTGAAAGTTGAATCATGCGTCCTTGTCCTTTTGTTTTGCAGGATGCTGAATTTCACCAATAAACAATGATATTAAAGTCTGGTAGGTCATGAAGAGAGTGAAATTATTGAAGGTGATTCTTAAGGATAAGACTTACACCCATCTTAAATTGGCATCATAACTGGCACAGATATTATGGCCAATGGGTCTTTCCTTTTCTGTCCTGTACTGCTCTATGTTCCAAGTCCCAGTCATTTATTTAAACTGCAGTTAAATTTCATTTGATGTTGTTTGCTTTTCACCCTGCACTCTAATTGCCAATGAAATCAGATAACATCAGATTAAGGCTTTTTGCACCTGATATTATACACCAGAGCAAGACTTAGGAAAAAGTGCCCCATTAGACTCAGGTTTGCTGAAGGAAGTGATAATGACATCTTCAATGAAATCCTTCATCAGCCTCCAAAAATTGAGATGACTGTTCTGACTGCTCCCAGGTGACCTCAGGAAAAAGCCGAAATTGCCTCAGCCTGAAACGTTGACTGTTTATTTTATTTCCATAGATGCTGCCTGACCTGTTGAGTTCCTCCAGCATGATTGCACTGGATTTCCAGCATCTGCAGAATCTCTTGTGTTTCTGAAATTGACCGGCCATCTTACAGTTTAGAAATGATCAAGAGATGACAAGTTTTTGGACAATTGCTTCAACACATTTCTACTGAATAGCAGAAGTACCATGAAGATACTGTGTGATTTGTTTTCATATGTGATATCGCAAATAAAATCGGCCATAGGCTGGAACAAGGCAAATTGTAGTGGCTTATAAAGTCTATCTGCACTTCTTAAAGTGGAGATGTACTGTGACTATGGCAGGTGCTGTAGATGTTCTGACAATAGATTAAGGCTTTTTGCACCTGATATTATACACCAGAGCAAGACACAGAGACTTAGGAAAGTTGGGCAATATTGATGTCAAATTCAGTCTGAGTAATTATAGCCCCATCCATCTAGTTCAAATCATCAGCAAGGTGCTCGGAAGATCGCAATGCTTTTGCTTTTGCGCCGTAAGCCAAAGGAGCCGAGTCAGGTCATTTGGCTCAGCTACTGCTCCATCATTTGATCGTGGCTGATATATTTTCCCTCTAAACCCCATTCTTCCTGTCTTTTCCTCATAACCTTTGATCCCTTTACTAATCAAGCATCTTCTCCTTTGTAATAGTGACTACACTCACTTCTGCCCCTGACTCTTGAATTTCTGGCATGTTGCTGCTGTCTTCCACGCTCAAGACTGACACAAAATATTCAGCTCATTAGCCATTTCTTTATTCTCCATTACTGCTTCTCCAGTGTCATTTTCCAGCATTCTGATGTCTACTCTTGCCTCTTTGCTCCTTATATATCTGCTAAACTCTTGGCTGCTTTCCTTCATATTTCACCTTTTCTGTCCTATTACTTTTTAGTTGACTTCTTTTGATTTCTTAAAGCTTTCCAATCCTTTAGCTTCCCACTAATTTTTGCAATATTGTATGCCCTTTTACTTTTATGCTGTCTTTGACTTTACAATTCAGCAATATATGCCTCACCCTCCTTTTGCAATGTTTCTTCTACTTTGGAATGAAATGATCCCATGTCTTCTAAATTACGCACAGAAACTCCTGTCATTGCTGCTCTATTGTCATCCCTGCTAGTGTCTCCTTCCAATTAACTTTAGCCTGTTCCTCTCATATACCCCTGTAGTTACCGTTACTCCTCTGTAATACTGATACATCTCAAACTGCCAGGTGAATTCTATTATATTATGATCGCTGATTCTCTGGGTTCATTTTCCTTAGGCTCCCTAATTGAATCTGGTTTATTACATAATACCTAATCCAGAATTGCCTTTGCCCTTGTGGCCTTGACCACAAGTTGCTCTAAAAACCCATCTCAGAGGTACTCTACTAATTCCTTCTCTTGGGATCCAGTACCAACTTGCCTTTGCCAACCTATCTGCACATTGACGATCCCATCATAATATTGCCTTTCTTACACGTTTTTCTATCTTCTGTTGTAATTTGTACCCACATCCAGGCTACTGTTTGGAGGCCTATATATATAATCCTAGCTGGATCTATTTTACCTTGTAGTTACTTAACTCTTACCCACAAAGATCCTACATCTTCTGACCCTATGTCTTTTCTTGCCAAATATTTGATTTAATTCTTTACAAACAGAACCACCCACCCTTCTGCCCACCTGCCTGTCTTTTCAATAGAATGTGTATCCATAGATGTTTAACTTCCAGCTGTGATCTTCTTACAGCTGCTCCTCTGTGATGCCCACAATGTTGTACCTGCCAATTTCTTACTGTGCTGCAAGCTCATCTGCATTGTTTCATATGTCGTGTGCATTAAATATAACACCTTCTGTACTGTATTCACCACTCTTCTTCTCCATGTTTCCTGAAGTTAAATTTACTTCCTTTTCTAAACTTTCTGTCTTATTCTATAGTCTGGAGGCCTCAGTAACATCTTCTGCACTCTCCCTCCCTTTTCGTTTATCCACAATTTTCTAATCAGTTGAATGAATCCCGCCCCCCAGTGTTTTGTTTAAAGCCCTAACCACAACCCTAGATATGCAATTTGCAAGGACCCTGGTCCCAGCATGGTTTAGGCGGAACCTGTCCCATCAGAACAGATCCCTCCTTGCTTAATACTGGTGCCAATGTCCCACAAATTCAAATCCATTTCTCCCACACTTCTCTTTGAGTCATGCCTTTAACACTGTAATCTTATTGGTCCTGTGCCAATTTGTAAGTGTTAGTTCTGCCTTTTAATTTGTTCATTAGCTGCTCAAATTTCCTCAGCCTTTTCTAGTACATTGCTGGTACCCACATGGAACATGGCAACTGGAGTTATCCCCTCCCACTCCACATTCCTCTGCAGGTCAGATGAAATGTCCCAAACTCAGGAAGCGGGCAGGCAATCTAGCCTTTGGGACTCCTGAGCTGTGTGACAGAGAATTGTGTCTACTCCTGTAACTGTACTATTACATTTCTCTTTTCTCCCCCATCCTTCCCAAATAGCTCCTTCACCATAATGCCACAGTTAGATAGTTCATTCTTCCTACAGCCTCCACTCTTGTCTGCATAGGGAGCAGCATGTCAGACCAGAGGGATAAGCTCAAGGGCTGGCTGCTCCTGTACTATCACTTAGATCCCTGTACCTCCCTCAGTGACAGTCGCACCCTCATGACCCCGCACACAGACTTAATTTGAAGCTATTAATTTAATGAGTGTGACTGCTCCCTGTTGCAGCATTGAGGTAACTCTCCCCTCCCTGACGCGTCACAGTGTTTGAAGCTCAGAATCCAAGTCATCAATTTTAAGGCAAACGCGAGGAAATCTGCAGATGCTGGAAATTCAAGCAACACACACAAAGCGCTGGTGGAACGCAGCAGGCCAGGCAGCATCTATAGGGAGAAGCGCTGTCGACGTTTCAGGCCGAGACCCTTCGTCAGGATGGTCCTGATGAAGGCTCTCAGCCCGAAACGTCGATAGCGCTGCTCCCTATAGATGCTGCCTGACCTGCTGCGTTCCACCAGCGCTTTGTGTGTGTTTCATCAATTTTAAGCTTCAGTTCTTCAAG